>NC_085141.1:213983070-215183070 GCF_024139115.2 Armigeres subalbatus | reverse complement strand
TTGATCGCCGTACCGTGGAAGAGGCTTCTGTGCCTTTTAAGAGAGAGACAGTGAGGATTGGACTCACGATCAATACCAGCAAAACGAAGTATATGGTCACTGGCAATCAACGTGGGTTCATTAGTGGTGGTGGTAGCGAAATGGTGCTGGATGGTGAAAAGTTTGAAGTGGTAGAAGAATTTGTGTATCTTGAAATATTAGTGACGTGCGATAATAATGTTACCCGCGAGGTGAAAAGGCGTATTGCAGCTGCAAATAGGGCTTATTACGGACTTCGTAACCAGCTTTAGTCCCGTAGTCTGCAAACGAAAACAAAACTCGCTCTTTATACTACTCTGATTCTTCCGGTGGCTTTATACGGCCATGAAACATGGACGTTAAGGTGATTATAGAATGAAGCCCGTGGTGAATTTCAAATTCACCATACGTTTATCTACATACATTTCAAAAAGCCCAAATCTGGCGGAATAGTTTTTGTACAATGCCGAAACACAAATTATGATTGTTCAGCATAACTAAGCAAACGATCTACCATTATTTTAGCCCCATACGCGTTATTGTTCTTTCATCTCGTGCGCTTGAAAAAAAATATTGGAAAAGCACGTGGTTTACAAAATGGCCGATTTCTGGCTTCATTCTATAATCACCTTAAAGGAGGCTGATCGGAGAGCTTTCGGAGTGTTTGAGCGTACGGTGCTGCGGACAATACTCGGTGGTAAACAGGAGAACTCTATCTGGCGGCGCCGCATGAATCACGAATTGTACCAGGTGTATAAAGGGCTGGATATTATTAGGCTTATTCAACACGGCAGACTACGTTGGTCGCTGGTCACGTTGTTTGTATGCCGGAAGAACGTCAAGCGAAGATAATATTTAGTAGAGAACCCGGAAGAGGCCGCAGGCTCTGTGGAAGGCCGCGTTCACGATGGCTTTTTGCAGTTGAAGAGGACCTGAGGGCGCTCAATGTTCAGGGCGACTGGAAGCGATTGGCCCAGGATCGAGCCCAGTGGAGAAGGATACTCCATTCGGCGTAGGTTCATCGAAGAGCTGTAGCCCATAAAGTATCAAGTATCAAGAGGCCTCAAAAAAGGTTTTTATGGGAATGTTGACACTAAATAAGCCAAATAATCGACTGAGACAATTTTTGACGGAAAAGATCAATTGTTAAAAATAGTGAAAAACTAGAAAAGCGATTTTGTGTAGGACAACTCTGTCTCTCACAATAAAGTTTTATTCATTTCCTAAATCAACAATCTTTGTTATCTCTAATAGATCTATCTACATATACATAATATTGTTCATAGTAATTACTAGAGGCCTGAATAAAAGAAACGCGGATTGAAAATATGACTCTGCCAACACTGCATTCAATTTTCTTCGTCAAAGAACAACACATGAAAACGAAGAAATGGTTTATGTAGATAAAATCTCACAATCCGCTATTTTATGTGTCCACATCACATAACAATAGAATCCAATAAACAATGGAATTTCATTTCATAATCTATAAATGACTTACATACATTATTGCAAACTAATGTAAAATACATTCAATTTTATTTATTGAAAAATGGCATAAAATCGAATTTGGCCGTTTTCAGTATTTGAGCCAACATTTTGGCTGCTTGACAGGTCTCCTGCTCGATTGGCTGCTGTTTTTGACGGTTCGATTGGCGGCACATATCTATCCGCGTTTCTCTTATTCAGGCCTCTAGTAATTACTCCTTCTTTGAAAATTGCTCATTCTTCAACTTTCATTGATGAGATGAGTGTGTTATTTCTGCTTGAAGTTAAATGCATTTCACATATTTCTTTGGAATACACCCAACTTGTTATCAACTTGTTCTTGATCCGCCTTTTGTCTCTTTGGACCTTTTGTACATATCAACCTTTTTTCCATATCGACCATTGCTATACCCACACTTTAAACATTCTCTCTAACACTGTATACTGAAAAATAATTTGTCGGTCGTTCTACTACTATACGCAAATTTATGTTACTTTAAGATTTAAAAATAGCATTACAGTTAAAAGAGTTGTTAGTGTTCCCAGTATCAGTTTTTATAAGTCGTTGAATTTTCAATACATCTCCTGTGTAGTTTGTTCACAGACTGACTGCCTTCCCTATAACATTGTATGGAGACTGAATAAATTGCAAATTTTGTAAAAGTCTCTCGTGCGGCATACAAAGAACATACGTAAAAATACATTATAAAGTAAAATGTTGTAATGGTATGATAGCAGTTTGAATAGAAGTTTGAAATGCCAGTCTTCTTTTTGTGTAGGCAGTTTCCTAAGAGACATATATGAGTCAGTCCCTCGACGAGCTGTGGGCTAGAAGCTTCCCCAAAAATGAACATGTTCAACGTACGTATATAGCATACGTAATTACATAGCGTAAACTGAATCAAACCAAACGATTGAGACATAATTATCCCACTAGAAATATAAAAAAAGGTCCTTATCTACGCACCACAAAAGGATAAAATGGCAAACAAAAGAACCATTCAAATATCTTACTGGAAAGCTTTCTCATCTGCTCATTGTGCTTCGTCTCTGCGGTAAGAGTGCCATAAAAACAGCGGATAATTGTCAACAATTTTGCTGCCGCCGCCGTCATCAACGGCAACATCCAGGCAACAGGCAAACAGCACCTCGAGGCCATGCCACCCACGAAAGTGCTCTGCCATGTTGCAGGTCCTGGTTGGCGCAAATGACGCCGAAATAGGAACGTGTGTAAGCGTTGACAACAAAACCAATTATTCAGTTGACAGTTTTCGGTTAAATTGCAAACTTTAGAGTAAATTGGAATTTTATTGCGGGCTCCATTCACCGCACAATTCAACTCAAAGCGTATTCGGAGAGACGGTTCTAAAAGCTGCGCCATCTGGCTTCTGAAAGAACCATTTCCGTTGCCAAACCCCGGATGAACGCGTTATCCCCGGTTGAGCTATCATGTTAAATTCTCGCGCAATCATCTACATAAACAATTGGCAGAACAGTGAACCAGTTAGTATGCGATTGTACTCTCTGAAAGGAACTTGATTCCAGAACACTGGAGCGTCTCTGGTTGTTAATTTGCACTATTCGTTGAAAGCTTTCGTAACGAGCCACATCATTGCAGAACGGATTTCATCCGCGCTTCTAGCTTCTAATACGCTGTACAGAAGAATGCAATTATCTCGTAATTTAAAGTGATGGAGGAGTGTGTGCAAATTGGATAATCAAAACTTTTTTGATTAAACTGCGAGTAGCTGCGGTATGCGTCGGCAAGCTGATGTTTCGCTTGTAACGAGATCTATTTCAGGAATTAATTATCATTCCTAATTTCCTCGGCAACTCTTGAGTGATCGTGACCATATACACATACAACTATGTTGTGTCAGATATGCTTGGCTGTCTCTAAATTTCACCGGGGTTTATGGTAAAAAGTAAAGTTTTCGCTGCTATAGAAGACTTAGTAGGGAGAGAAATGTTCGTTCCAATATGGGAGAATGATACAAAAGGCTCATATCTATATATATAAAAACCAATCTATGTATGTATGTTCGCTAACTACTTCTGAACCACTTGGCCGATTTCAACCAAATTTGGGACAGACATTCTCTATCCTCAGGGGAAATTAGCAAAGGGGTGGGATGGTCATGTAGAAAAGGGGGAGGGGTTTTGTTCAGAAAACAAACAATTCTGTGTAACTTTCAACTCCCAGAACCGATTTCAACCAAATTTTGTACACATATTCACTACGAGGAGGAAATCATATGGGAGGGATTTGGGAAAGGGGAGGGTCTGGAGGAGGGGTTTTGTTTAGAAAACGGGCAATTCAAAGTAAATTATGAACCCCTATATCGATTTCAACCAAATTTGGTACACACATTCTACATTATAAGGAAAAGATAACAAAGGGGGTGGGATGGTCATTGGGAAAAAGGGGAGGAGTTGTCTTTGGAAAACGAGCAACTCAGTGTAACTCCCACCCCCAAGACCGATTTCAACCAAATTTTGTACAAATATTCACTATGAGGAGCCGATCGTACGGGAGGGTAATTTGGACAAGGGGGGAGGGGTCTGGAGGGAGAAGCATTGTTCAGAAAACGGGCCATTTAGTGTAACTTCTGAACCCCTGTACCGATTTCAATCAAATTTAGTACACACATTCTCTATCCCAAGAAGAAGATAACAAAGGGGGTGAAATGGTCGTTGAGAAAAGAGGGAGGGTAAAGGGGAAGGGGTTGCCTTTAGAAAACGAGCAATTCAGTGTAACTCCCAACCCCCAGGACCAATTCCAACTAGAATAAATGAATAAATCATTCAACTCTATGATTAAAGATTATGATTAATGAATTATTAATTTTTGACAATGATGACTGATAATGATTAACGATTAAATTCATTTTTGACAATGATTAACGATTATGAATAATGAAAAAAAAACCGTTGGAGTATGATTAACGATTACCGACCGTGATTAAATGTTGACACACTATGTGTATGATTAATGATTAACGATCGATATGATTGATGATTGATGATTATGAATGATCAAATTGAATGATTTGCATAGTGATCCATAATCGAGTAACCTTTATTCCAAATTTTAAAAGGTATGAAAATAATATGATTATGATTAAAGATTAATAAATAAAAGCAAGGTATGCAATGAGCCAATTTTCCAGCATAACTTCTGTACCCCTTGCCCGATTTCAACCAAATTTGGAACAAACATTCTTTTTCTTAAAAAGGCGAATATGCTAAGGATGATATTTTGAAAACGGGAAGGTTGTGGAGGGACTGGCAGTGTTTAGCTCTCAATCACCTCAGTGTAACTTCTGATCTCCCTTTAGCCGATTTCAGTCAAATTTGGATCACACATTCTTCACATTAAGGAGTCGACGATAGTGGGTTAAGGATGGAAAAGGGGGGGGTGGGGGGGAGTTGTATTTTTTAGTTATTGATCAACTCAACACTTCATCGAAATCATGGTTTGCCCAGTGAAAAGCAATGATTAAAGTGTTTCCTTCTGGATGGTGAATGTGATCTTCTTCTTCTTATTGGCATTACATCCCCACACTGGGACAGAGCCGCCTCGCAGATTAGTTTTCATTAAGCACTTCCACAGTTGTTAACTGCGATATTTCTAAGCCAGGTTACCATTTTTGCATTCGTATATCATGAGGCTAACACGATGATACTTTTATGCCCAGGGAAGTCGAGAAAATTTCCAATCCGAAAATTGCCTAGATCGGCACCGGGAATTGAACCCAGCCACCCTCAGCATGGTCTTGCTTTGTAGCCGCGCGTCTTACTTCACGGCTAAGGAGGGCCCCTAAGGAGGAGAGGGTAAATGTGATCATTTCTTTAAAAATAGACGTTTTTCCGGAATAAGGCATCGGTGTATGTTTTTCCTTCTTTACAAATAGACGTTTGCCCGACGTTTGGGTTTGATCCGTTTTTCAAAATCAGTCAATGTTTTCAAATGTAATCTGCCTTCTTTTAATCAAATGATGAAGTATCAATAAGAAAACACAATTATCCTTTTGACCAATTGGTTTACTCATTTTCCGATTGTGAAAAAACTGCGAATTAAGCTGGCAACTCCGAGCAAGGCCGGGTACATACAGCTAGTATTCATTAAAATTCAATAACAGATTTTTATTATAGAGATGTAGCACAAAGGTTGAGGAAATTTTTTGATTTGCCGAAAAAAAACTGTTGATTATCTCCGCGGTTCGTAGGTTGTAGAACTGATCAACAACACCGAAAACAATCTGGGGTCAATCGACTATCCATCAACTCTGTCCGGTTTCAAATTCTCCAATTTACTAAGTTTTCAATGTTTCCTTTCGTTCTTAGGGGAAAAACCGCAACGAAATCATCCGCTTGTCACTTTAATTTAAAAGAGGGGAAGTCGGCGAAGAGAATTCTCTCTTGCGGTCATTTCAGTAAACCTGTTTCTGGATACTATGGTCAATTATGTATATCCTTCCAATCACGTATATATTATTCGGTACCATATCAATATGGGTATCAAACTTCAAAATTTTTCATGTAGATGCTTCAGGAAGCATATTCAGGACGATCAGTTGCCCTGACCACTCTATAGTAGGTTTCAGGTGCCCCGGGGGAAGTGACCAATTTGAAAAACGTTCAGAACCATATCAATATGGATATCAAACATCACGATTTTTCGAGGTGATACTTCCAAATGCATTTTAGAACCAGCAGCTGTCATGACCACTCTGAAGTAGGTTCCAGGTGTCCCGGGGGAAGTGGCCAATTAGCAAAATTTTCGAAACCATATCAAAATGAGTATCAAAGTTCAAGGACCAACGCGCCCTTGGAGTTTTCGAATGGATGGTGTTACGGACCATCTATGGCGGGATGCAGATGGAAGACAATACGTGGTGGAGGCCAATGAACCACGAGTTGCAACTGTTAGGAGAACTACCCACACGGTACAATTTTGGCGGTTACGGTGGGCCGGGCATGTAGCCATAATGTCGGACGACTACCCGAGTGAGTAGTGCTCGATAATGATCCGACCGGTATAAGAAGAAGAGGCGCGCTGCGGTCACGGTGGATTGACCAAGTGTAAGATAGCCATGTTACACATAAAGTAAAAGCATCGCATTGTAATTTGTTAACTAAAAATTTAAAAATATCTAATTTTGGAAGAATAACTTATCGACCAAATTAGTCATCGAAGGATACGAATGACTCGAGGAGGGTCATTTTTAAAGCCAGCTGCTTCAGGAGAGGTGTCAGAATTGGAAGAACAGCTTTGCCACGTTCTTCACGGGATCGGAAGCATCAAAGAAATTGAGGATGAGCTCCACAATGCCAGAAAGTGTGAACATTGGAGCGCCTGGAGGTTGATCCGTTTGCTCTCTATGCTCTCTTTCTGGTTGTTAAATCGAAAAAAAAGGGCATCTGGGATTTTAGATGTTCCCGAAATCGGTGGAAACTCTCGTTCATTCTGATGTGAAACCACAAAAGTTGAACGTTTTTGAGTACCACTTGCGTTTGATTTCGCCATGTTGGAATGGGGATCTCTTTGAGGCTGTTTTTTAGGCTTTTTCGAGGGACGCTGGCTTTGTTTTACTCGTTTCCTCGTTGAGCCTTTGAAAACAAAGGCCCCATTTCCAACTTCGGAGTCAGAGCTACCTTGATCGTCCAAAGGAAGAGACGAGTAGATGGTGTCAGAAACGACTGGTGAAGCGGCCCTTCTCAGCATTTCGGCGTAGCTACGTCGAGAACGCTGCTGAACAGAACGCTTCTGTTGGATTCGCCGCTGTATGTACGTCGGGCAAGCTTCAAGGGCATGTGGAGGGCCTTCGTTGCAATAGACACATTTCGGTGGCGTCTTGCACGCGCCATCCACATGCTTCTCTCCACACGAAGCACAGCGAGGTTTATTGCAGCAGTACTAAGCGGTGCGGCTCAGTTGCTTGCAATTAACACAATTCATCACCTTCGGTACATACAGCCGCACATGTAGACGAAATTTACCAATCACTATGTAGTCAGGCAGGGCGGACCCGGAAAAGGTGACGCAGGAAGAGTCAGACAGGGAATAAATCCGCTTCTCTCCCTCCTGCGATACCGAATACGTGTGCTTGCAATCCAGTATCGCAACAGGAGGCAAAGAAGCGTTCTTGAAACGACTGAAACCTTGTTTCAAATCGTCGCATGTCATACTTCCCTCCGTCACCACCCCCGCGATCTTACACACTGCTGACGGTAAATAAACCTTATATTCGAGAGTGAAAAACTCACAGGTGTCAATCTCGTTGGCCTGTTTGCGATCACTGACCGTGATGCGAAGCTTACTGGACCCAACCAGGTCAATGGTCGCGACAGACGAGAATCGCTTTTCCAGATTTTTGCTGATCTGACTTATATTCAACCGCTTGCCTTTGGGTCGGAAGAAAACAACATACGGCCCACTAGAGTCGGGAGGGTAGGCCTTGAGGTGGGGGTCGTGGGGGAAACATTGGTTTCTAGTCTCCATTTTATTTTGGTACAGAGCATCAGAAGCCAACAAGGCATTATTTGATAAGAGGTACGATGTACTCCCGCCATCATCGCCTTCGCGCATTGTAGACTTTAAATGTCTCGCAGCAGCGAAGCACACACAATTAATCAATTATCAAAGGGAAAAAAATAACACAAAACTAATTAACAAACACACAGGAAAAACGGGTGATAAAAAAACAGACGTGATTCAAATTATCAAAAAGATGGGAGGAAAAGGGTTACAACGAAAGAGAGAGAGCTCAAAAATATACTTAACTTAGCCTTCACACTACTATGTCACCGTAGACTGGCCCAAAATGCATGAAATCCTGAATTTCAAACCTTGCACCCTTAAATAACAGTTTGGGGGTCCCAGAAGCTCCCCTGAAAATTTCAGCTCATTCGGTTCAGTGGTTGGCGTGCGCAAATGGCTCAAAGTTTGTATGGGAAAAGTGATCCAAATGTATGGGGAAACGCAACCGTTTCAGTTTTTTGCTTCTAGGTGGCGCTGTAGTTGACGGATTTCTGTTGTGGACAAAATGTAGAACTTTTTTTATAAAAGGAAGCGACTGGTGAAGACCGGATGTAAATCCCTTTGAAATTGGCCAAGTTATAAGCATCCAAAGTCGAGGGTTTCGAGCGTGTCCGGGGTGTTTAAAATGAGAGCAACGTTCCACCGACCACCACCACCACCGACTTCTTCCATTTATTTTGTTAGCCTCAAATAAAAATATACAGCCATCCAGTTCCAACATTATTGATATGATCCCTCAAAATTACCTTATATTTGGTAGGATCGTTCCTTATAGAACAATATTGGACCCATTTTATTATTTCCCCTTTATGGTGACCAATTTCAATATAGGGTATTCAGAAAAATCGATCATTTCAGGAATTTTAATTTTTCATAAAATTGTAACTCCCAAATCATTAGGCCTATTTGTTGTATTAACAAATCAAATAAAAGCTCTTTATTTCTACAGGTATACCTCGATATAACGTAACTAATTTTTCACTCTTCAAATCGTTGTATCTCCAAAACCACTGGTCCTGCAAGAAAAATGTGCTTATTGCTTTTGTGAAGTGATATTTGATCGTGCAAGTGGAATACATAAAATGGATTCAAAATCTAAGGAAGAATTAAGTAACTTGTTCCAATTGAAAGTTTTAAAAATGTAAAGTTGCCTTCAAACGGCGATGTGCTTGGTCGGATGCGTTTTATAATGAAAAATCAACACTTAAGTATAAAACCAGCTGCTAAACTGTAGTAACTGAACTTCAAATTTTTTGGGAGAAATATAGAATTCCTCTAATGCAACACTACAATGCTGTTGTTAAGCTCCTAAAATTATTTAACAAAATGCGAGCAATTATCAAAAAATCTTCTCACGCGGGAGATAAACAGAAAGAGCAAGAGTCTAGTTTCATTAATAATTTGGATCGATTGTTTGACATTGCTCGACGAAATGCATTAAATTTGATTAAAAACGATAAGGATAAACAGTTCCTTATTCTGCAAAGGGAAGTTGGAAGGCCTGGATCTGCCTTTGCGAGAGTTAAAAAAGGCAAAATCGAAGAAGAACCAACAACGGAACCAGAGCCTTCCTTGGAATCTCAATCAGCTACCAGCGTTTTTACTATTGATGGAGGAGGTAAGAATATAATCAAATAAGATGGTAACTTCTACTATATGTCAATATTTTTATGTCTTGCTTCCAGATGAGAAACCCTCCACTAGTAGAGCGTTTTCCGAGCGAAGTAAATCAAAAATAATGACTCCTATACTAGCTGCCACCCTAGACCGTATTGGACTAAGCGACCGAAATGCAATGTATGTTATTTCTGCGGTTTTAACAAGTGCTGGACTAAACTTAGGTAAGTTCTCCTTAACAGTACTTTTATTGTATTGTTCTTTCTCCTTGAGTTTAATTTTATTATATTGATAGTATCTTGCAACTAACACAAAATCTTTATCAACTTTATCTATTTTTCAGACGATTTTACCGTTAGCAGATAAACAATCTCAAGAGCCCGTGCAGAATATCGCGAAGAGATTGCTCAAAATATCCAAAGCAATTCTGATCTAAATGGACCACTTGTTGTACATTGGGATGAAAAGCTGCTTCAAGATCTCACAGGTAATATATTTGAGTATTTTTTATAGCATTGAAATGTGTTATTCTGTGTTATGATTTTTGGATATCTTCTTGACTAAGCATGATTTGAAGTAATCGATAGTTTTTTTTTGTTATTTGAAATTTCTTTCCTACAATTTTAGATTACATTTGGTAATATTTGTTTTTTTTTTTAAAGAATCTATCTGATTTTTTTTTCTTCTCAGGTACTGACAAAGTAGAAAGATTGCCAGTTTTGGTATCTTCTGGAGCAAATGTTCAGCTGCTTGGAGTCCCAAAATTGTCTTCTGGAACTAATGAAAGACAGGCAAACGAAGATTGCAAATCGATGAATGCATGGGAACTAAGCGATCGCATCTGTGCAATGGGATTTGATACAACAGCAGCAAATACAGGAATCAAAAAAGGCGCTTGTACCCTAATCGAGAAGCGGATTGGCAGAGATCTTTTATGGCTGGCGTGTAGGCATCATATTGCCGAAGTTTTGATGACAGCAGCTTGGGAAAAACTATTTCCTTCAAAAGGCCCTTCTTCAAGTATTTTTATAAAATTTAAATCGGCATGGCCGACTATGGATCAATCCTTTGAAGAAAATATGGTAGACGAAAACATTATTGAGATCCTTGGTGATGAAACACAACATTTGATTGAATTTTTGAAAAACCAACTTAATATTCAACAGCAACGACAAGACTATAAAGAGTTGCTAAATTTATCTTTAGCATTTCTTGGTGTGAAAAGAATTAAATTTTCGCCACCAGGAGCACATAGCAATGCCAGATGGATGGCGAAAGCAATATATTGTCTTGAAATATGGCTGTTTAGAGGCCAATTTGACATGACCGATGATGAAAGGCGAAAAATTCCAGTAATGTGTGCTTTTATTTTACGAGTTTACATTTGGTCTCGGTTTAAAGCTCCTTTATCCTCATCAACAGCACGAAATGATCTAAACCTGGCGAAAAAATTGATAACTTTACGAGATGCTTTCCCTGATCAATCAAGAAATGTGTATATGGCTGTGGCTTCAAGATTTGCAAATCATCTATAATACTTGAGTGAAGAACTAGTCGCTCTGGCTTTTTTCGACCCAGAAATATCTACTGATGAGAGAAAAGAAATGGCACACAATTTAAAATCTTGTAAAGTTGATGAAGTAAGAAAAATAAAATTGAAAGTATCTACGATCGATAAGTTGACTTCTTGTACGCTTTCGGATTTTGTTTCTCAAAATACGATGATTTTTTTTGAAATTTCTGGAATATCTGCAAATTTTCTCAGAGAAGATTCTAGTATATGGGATGAATTGGAAGAATTTGTTGAAAGTAGAAATAAAATTAATTCATTTTTGGTAGTGAATGACTGTGCTGAAAGAGGAGTTAAACTAGTTCAAGATTTTTGTGGAAACCTGACAAAAAATGAAGAACAGCTTCAATATCTTCTCAAAGTTGTTCAACAGCATAGGCAAAATTTTCCAGGTTGCACTCGCTCTGTTATAAAGGAAGGCCTAGCAGTTGATATAATTAATTAATATAGGTATAAGTGTTGTTTGTTGATAACTTTGTAGTTTTATACAGTTAATAAATTATGCTATAAACATTAAAACTGTTGTTTGAAAAATATATAACTTATATCTAGACCAACATTTGAAAAGGGCGTAACAGCCAAAATTTATTCCTTCTGATTCTTTGTCCACATATATAGCTATATATGTAGACGAAGAATCAGAAAGAATAAATTTTGGCTGTTACGCCCTTTTCAAATGTTGGTCTAGATATAATATCCCAGGTCTCTCTGTCTTTCTGTCCTTCTGTCCCTCTGTCTGTAACGATTATATCCCATCGTTCTGAAATTGATGCAACGGGCATCACGATGTCCGAAAACAACTCGTTACAAATATTTCATGAATTTTGTCTCCCCTTAAAAACTTCAGCTCGTTGGCTTCAGTGGTAAGTCACCCCCTCCCTCTCTAGCTACACTACTGCACAGAGTACGGAAAGTATTTACCAATCGGATAAAAATTCGCGAGATTGCGTGATAATCATGCATTTAATTTCGCACGGCACCGAATACGCCTGCATCGCCGCCGCAATGGTCGGTGGTACGTTGCTCTCATTTTAAACATCCCTTGGGGACTCGCTCGACACCCTCGACTTTGGATGCTTATAACTTGGCCAATTTCAAAGGGATTTACATCCGGTCTTCACCAGTCGCTTCCTTATATAAAAAAGGTTCTACATTTTGTCCACAACAGGAATCCGTCGATTATGGAACGTACACACGGTCAAGCAGTTTGACCAACATTGACTCCACCTCTCGTTTGTTCCAACATCCATCAAGTTTTACCAACAGTGGCACGAACAATCAATTTATTCGACCAACAATATCACACACGAACGACCGGAGCGCTAACTTGAGCATCAACCATCAAAAAATATATGGGGTTTTGTGCAACTTCACTACAAATGCTCAAACATGTTCGGCGAACCTTGACTCCACCCCCGACAACTCAAACCAAAATCAAACCGTTTTAATTTTTTCCAACCGAGCCGCCAACTGTCAAATGGTTGTTCGAACAACTTCACACACGTTCCAACAAAGCAGCAACCGAAGCGTTTTCTTGGGGGTGGAGTCAATGTTCGTCGAACTGCTTGACTGGTGTGTACGTAGCATTAGGATCATTTTTCCCATACAAACTTTGAGCCATCTGCGCACGCCAACCACTGGACCGAATGAGCTGAAATTTTCTGGGGAGCTTCTGGGACCCCCAAACTGTCATTTAAGGGTGCAAGGTTTGAAATTCCAGACTTTTCACTTTTTCCATATAAGCTTGGGCTACTCTAATGTCACCGGCTATCACTTGTAGCAGCACGCACTGAACGGACGGCCACTCTCCCGTGCCGCGATCGAGGCTACTGACTGCTGAGGGTGTTGGGATGGCAGCACCTGTGTTGGTGGCGGCGCACGATCAGTTATGGTGGTGGTGGAACTGTCGGCGTTTGGCGATGATGTCTTCACCTGCGTAACGATGGACGCTGTAAATTTTGCAAAAAAAGTCTGTTTTTGCAAAAAACGACGAAAACTTTAAAAGTGTTTGCTATGAATAAGAACACTTTCACTATAGCACTTCGATGATAACTGTTTCGAAAAAAAAAACCTGACTTTGACCGTATGCGGACTTTGCAGCTGTCTCGCACGGGTGCTCGACGTGGAATGATGATTGATTAAAGATTATGATTAATGATTTATTCATTTTTGACAATGATGACTGATAATGATTAACGATTAAATTCATTTTTGACAATGATTAACGATTACGAATAATGAAAAAACCGTTGGAGTATGATTAATGTTTCTTCTTTTTCTTCTATGGCACTACTGCCGTAATCTGAAAAAGTGACGTATACGCCATTTTTGGAAAATGGTGTTAACGAGTACTACTCATCGAGCTCTTTAACAGAAAAATGGAAAACATGCATGTTGTAAAATGGCTGTTACGTCACTTTTCCAGATTACGGCAGACTACATTCCAACTGGAACTTGACCTACTTTTCAACTTAGTATTCTATTAGCATTTCCACAGTTATTAAATGAAAGCTTTCTATGCCCGACATTGCATGAGTATATATCTTGTGTGGCAAGTACAATGGATACACTATGCCCAGGGAGTCGAGAATGTTTCCCACTCGAAAACATCCTAGACCGGACCGAGAATCGAACTCGCCATCACCGGATTGGCAATCCTATGCCTTTGCTCGCAAGGCTACTGGAGACCCGTTTACCGATCGTGAATTAATGTTGACACACTGTGTGTATAATTAATGATTAACGATCGACATGATTAATGATTATGAATGATCAAATTGAATGATTTGATCAAGTAACCTTTATTCCAAATTGGGTTAATAAAATGTATAAAAATCATATGATTATGATTGAAGATTAATGAATAACAGCGAGGTATGCAATGATTAAAATTGATGATTAATGAATAAACTCAAAACAGTTATGAATATGATTAGTGATTAATGATTAAATGTAAAATTCTATGATTATGATTAATGAATAATGAATAAATAAACTATTATCATGATTAAATCTATGATTAATCACTAATGCTCTGATACATGTAACTCAATGTTCGTATGTTTGTGTATGTTCCAGCATAACTTCTGAACCCATTGGCTGATTTCAACCAAATTTTCAATACACATTATTTTTCTTAAGAAGGCGGATATAGGGGTTAGCGATTATATTTAGAAAACGGGAAAGTTGTGGAGGGACTGGCATTGCTCAGCTCTCAATCACCTCAGTGTTACTTCTGCTCTCCCTTAGCCGATTTCAGCCAAATCTGGAACACACATTCTTCATAGTAGTGGGTTAAGGATGGAAAAGGGGAGGGTATGAGGGAGTGGTATTGTTTAGTTATCGATCAACTCAACCCTTCATCGGAATCATGTTTCCTTCTGGTGAAAGTGAATGTGATCCCTTGAAACTACTGTTTCCTGAATCATCAACAATCAGTACCTAGTCCGACCAGGACACAAGAGACTCTCCGGCAATCCCAGGGTCGGCTAACTACTGGTCAATCAAGGGTTTTTCGCGGTAAACAAAAACTAACAACACGGGAACTTTCACATTACTTGCACATATTTTATTTTTCCTAATTGTGGCGTGTGCGTGTTGTTCTGTGTAATAAATTTGTGTTAATTTGTTAAGTGTGACCTATTTTAAACGTTGGTACCGGTACATACCGCTGCTGCTTCGGTTGTTGGGGCCGGAATAGCCGGTACAGCGACTCCTGTCCAGAAATCTCGCCGGAATAGCGAGGCTAGCAGCTATGCGGACGATCGTCGTCCGACGGGACAAGCGGGCGTTGCTGGACGATGGTGGGCAGGCGTCTTCCCTCGTAGGCGCGATCGGCCACCTTGGACGGCCGAGAGGGGTATTCCTCCTTGACAATTAGGAATCGTCCGGTGAAGGACGTTAAAATCCTTGACGGATTAGGCGCGGAAGCCAAATGACTTCGCGGGCCGAACCGTGTGCTGGACGAATTGGCAGTTCGAAAAAGACGTAGAAAAAGAGAACAAAAGAGGTCCTAAAGGACCGATTGGTATTAAAACCGGGTTTTCCCAGTGCACAGCGTCGAATTACCTGAACAGGTTTCCCCAATTATAAAATCTAGCTCCTGCTAGGAAAGGGGGGGGGGGTCTCACACACTGTTTTAACTGCACTTTTTAAAAAACACTTCTTCAGCACACGGACGCCTGATATTAAAGAGGCCGAATTTGGGCAATGGCTCCTCTTTTAAAAGAAATTCCCTCCATATTTCCCCGGTATTTTCATTTCTGTTTCATCCAACATGACATTTGCACATCATGATGCCATGTTGGATTTTGGTAGCTTCCTCATGTAATTACAGCGGTACAATCCCTAACGTTTCTGTGGTAGCATCTACTGTTATTGCACAAGAAACGTGAAGGTTCCGAAACAACAACATAACAACAAAACAAAAATCAACAATTTGTAACCAAACGGTTACACCCTTCTTTAAAAAAAATAGACGTTTGCCCGGAATTAGACATCGGTGGATGTTTTTCCTTATTTAGAAATAGACGTTTTCCCGGAAAAAGGCGATTTTGGGTTTGATCCCTTTTTCAAAATCAGTCTATGTTTTTAAATGAAATCTGCCTTCTTGATGAAGTATCAATAAGAAAACACAATTATCCTATTGACCAATTGGTTTATTTATTTTCCAATTGTGAAAAAACTACAAATCAAACTGGCAACTCCGAGCAAGGCCGGGTACATACAGCTATCTACATAATAAAAATGAAAATGGTTTGTGTTCGTATCGACATACCGTCGTCGGGGGTGACAATGGATCAAATGGGGATGAGAATGGGTCACTGTTTCAAGTACTTAGAATGCTTGTAGAATAGATTGAATGTATCTGAGGGCAAGAAGACTAAAATATAAGAGACCTTTTTGAACGATTTTGCTATCCGACCTCCAGGCTGCCGGTGAAAGCGATGACCCATTCTCACCCCCCAGACCCATTGTCACCCCCGATGGCGGTAACTCTAAAACGGCTGGATGGACTTTCTCCATTCCTTCAGCAGTTACTTTTGTTATAGTTTTCGACGGGTTTATATGATATTTCCTCATATGAAAATCACGGGTAAGACAACGGCTGCAGGACAACGTCTGCTGGGTCGGTTATACCCCTTGATGTATGCAACAAACTTGCTGAACACACTATGCCATTTAAAACACGATTTCATACCGAAAAAGCTGACGATCACGGTTTTCAGGATTTTAACCACTGTGCACCGTAAGAACATAGCGACCAGCTTTGAATACAACCTCTCCGGACGTAGTCTCACCCGAGTGCAGCACCTAAAGGATCTTGGCGTTACCCTGGACAGTGGACTTACCTTTCGAGTTCACTACAATGATATAATCGGCAGGGCTAATCGACAACTGTACTGCATGTTCAAAATTGCTGACGAGTTTCGTGATCCATTTTGTCTCAGAGCCCTCTTTTGTTCGCTGGTACGATCAATTCTGGAGTCAAATGCTGTCATATGGAGCCCATTCCACGCCAGTTGGATCGCCTGAATAGAAACTATTCAAAAAAAAGCTCGTTAGATATGCACTTCCGTTCTTCGGGTGGCGCGACCCGATGAACCTACCACCGTACGCGGAACGTTGTCGTTTTCTGCAAATAGAACCTCTTGAGGTTAGGCGGTCAATTGCTCAAGCCGCTATTGCTGGGAAGTTACTAACGGGAGATATCGACTGCCCGGCTCTGCTAGCTCAGCTCAATTTGTACGCTCCTGAGAGGCCTCGCGTTTTTTTGTACCTGAACCCACGAAGCACAGACTATGCTCTGCACGAGCAAACTCTTTCAATTAGCTGCCAACTAAACACGTTTTTTGACCTATTTGATTTTAATGTTTCTTCGGACGTGTTTCGTCAACGGATGCTCAATTTTTTTTTCGCACCGCTGATCGTTTCCAGTTTGGTTAAGTTTTATTCATTGAGACATCATTTGTAAGTTGAATTATTCATTCATTTATTTAGTTAACATCTAAACAGATAACACTGAATCAACAATTTGACGCCACAATACACGGTTCGAGGCTGCATCTCTCCATCCTCGGATACGGCCCACGCTCGCCAAGTCGTTCTGCACCTGGTCTGCCCATCTCGCTCGCTGCGCTCCACGCCGTCTCGTACCTGCCGGATCGGAAGCGAACACCATCTTTGCAGGGTTGCTGTCCGGCATTCTTGCAACATGTCCTGCCCATCGTGCCCTTCCGGCTTTAGCTACCTTCTGGATACTGGGTTCGCCGTAGAGTTGGGCGAGCTCATGATTCATTCTTCGCCGCCACACACCGTCTTCTTGCACACCGCCAAAGATGGTCCTAAGCACCCGTCTCTCGAATACTCCGAATGCTTGCAAGTCCTCCTCGAACATTGTCCATGTTTCATGTCCGTAGAGGACAACCGGTCTTATAAGCGTCTTGTACATGACACATTTGGTGCGGTAGCGAATCTTTTTCGACCGCAGTTTCTTCTGGAGCCCGTAGTAGGCCCGACTTCCACTGATGATGCGCCTTCGTATTTCACGGCTAACGTTGTTGTCAGCCGTTAGCAAGGATCCGAGGTAGACGAATTCCTCGACCACCTCGAAGGTATCCCCGTCTATCGTAACACTGCTTCCCAGGCGGGCCCTTTCGCGCTCGGTTCCGCCCACAAGCATGTACTTTGTCTTTGACGCATTCACCACCAGTCCAACTTTTGTTGCTTCACGTTTCAGGCGGGTGTACAGTTCTGCCACCTTTGCAAATGTTCGGCCGACAATGTCCATGTCATCCGCGAAGCAAATAAATTGACTGGATCTATTGAAAATCGTACCCCGGCTGTTACACCCGGCTCTCCGCATGACACCTTCTAGCGCAATGTTGAACAACAGGCACGAAAGTCCATCACCTTGTCTTAGTCCCCGGCGCGATTCGAACGAACTGGAGTGTTCGCCCGAAATCTTCACACAGTTTTGCACACCACAGTTGTCACACAGTTGTCTGGTAAGCTTCGCAGGGAAGTTGAATTATAAATGTTATAAATAACTAAATAATAGCCTTTACGTATATTTAGTATGCGAGAAAGGCACAACGATTCCAGCGAAAATGCAATTTTCAAAAAATACCTTACACCAATTATTCTAAATTGAAACATGAAATTCCTAACAAAATTCAAAACATAAACAAGCAAAGTTTGGATTGTTACTTCTAGAGAAACAAATATTAAGACACTTAAGTATGTACCACGATACAGATCCAGACTGAAGCAGTTAACACAATTGCTCAAACTTTTAAATGTAATTAGTTGCTGTTGAGTTTATGTAAATTAACAAAAAAAAATAAAAAAGTGCTTTGCACACGGAAGTATCCATCTTCCTCATCAAGGATTATAAAAACAAGTACAACATTTAACGATAACAACATTTCATCGAGCAAACCAAAAGCCCAAGACCAAACAAAAGCAGAAGAGAGGCATCTAGGCGAAGAATAACGAACCATGCTTTATAGAGTGTGTTAGCGCGCTGCAACCTTGGCTCAAGATGAAAATTTAATTTTCACCCTCACGCCGCACCGCCTTGTTGCCTGTTGGTACTTCTGTTCTGGCTGGTATGGATACACACCCAGACAAGACATCCAGCGCACCAAGTAATACAAAGCTCAAAGTGTTGGCACTTTCATAACCGGTGGTTTTTCCGGTGCGAAAAAGGAACTCTGATGTCTACGGTCTGGCTGAAGTGGAAAACGCAAAAATCACTTGGCACAAAACCGAGTATCCAGTATCATCCAAGGATACAAAAGAGGATAAACTAATGGGTTAGACTGGCGTGGAAAATAAAACCAGACGGAAAGGACGTCCGTTTGGAAATCGTAATCCAATCAAAGAAATCAGCTTCATACTTTTAAGAAAATTACATTCCATTTTCATGATTAACAAATAATTTTTATTAAATATTCCTGATTTTGTTCTGGAGGAAATAACTGAAAAGAAAACTGGTAAGCGAGGAAAAAATCGTAAGAATTTCACAGGTAAGTTGCATTGTACCTACCCAACCAGTCATTCCAAGTTCTTTTTGTACATAAATGTCACAAGCGTATGCAGGTATCATAGACGCCCAAAGGTCAAGAATGCATTTTAAATAGTTTTGGAGATATAATTCTTGCACGGAATACTTCGTAATCATTACTCTAAACAATTTATGATTAATTACCTAATAACGGCTGCACTCTGAGAGTACACCCCCGCACATCACCAATACATCATTGCAGCTGGACCTATTTTGTTTCAGCAAACGACTTTTCGCTTTCGTATTATTTGTGAAACAAGAGCCGTAGAGTTGCCAACCTAATGCGGTAGACAGTTTTGTGTTCTTTTCCTCTTGGTGCAATCGGCGGCAGTGGCGAAAGAAAAGAATCTCTTCCTTATTTCTCGTTCATATTTTTTTCCCTACACTTGAGCCACTCTATCTTTTATAATAAATTCTCGTCTGGGAAATTGGTTGTGGCGGCGGGACAATCTCAAATGGGATTGGTGATGGATATTTCCTGGAGTTTAGTTCCGCGGAAACTCCGAAGGAGTGAGAATGAAAAATGACGAAGCAATTTAAAAACTTGTGCTGGTAAGCAAGTCGATATCAATTTGCGGGTTATTTGTCAATTTTCAGTTTCAATTTTGAATGAATGTTTGTCATTATTGTGCAATACATTTGCTGTGCGATAAATTCAGACGCACCGTGGATGGAGGTTGTGGCTTATATTTTAATTAAATTAATTTAATTATAAATCTGAACAGTTGTCGGAAATAACTGATGCGTTTTATGCTGGAAATGTTGACATTCTCATCTGTTTGATACACAGTTTCAGCTACTCATGGTCTTATAGTGAATTCAATAGAATGTAATGCTTCTATGTATTGCAGAAAAATGAACCCTCAAACATTAACTATTGATGTACAACGGTTTTGAGTAGAACATACTGTTAAGAGAAAACTCCAAACTTCCAACGCAAGCTCGATTTTTTTTAGTTTGTAGTTTGTAATATTATTGTAAGCCATGCGCAGACTTGTCAGTTACAATAACTATTAAACAAGTGCAGGAAGAAGAAGAAGAAGATTATAACAGATAAGAAATCCCATGCAAAACCAGGTTTAAAGAGCGAGTAATAATTTCAACTGATTAACAGCATGAACTAGTTCCCATTAGAAACGTTTTCGCAAAAATGTGCACCGGTGTTAATCATAACTTGCAACAAATTGCATTACAAATAATTGAGCAGATCTATACATTTAACTTCCAATGCTTACGCTTTACAATCATGTTGTTAACTTATTTGGAAAGGTATTTGATTGAATATTCCACTGCTGAGATAAACTATGGAACATGCTTTCCTATTTCCATACACCATGCATGTAGGTACTTTGTGCATATGCAAATGCTACAACTCGACGTGGCAGCAGCTTTTCAAGCACTATAGCATTGCACATTTTTCACGCTCTTGCAGTTGGACAAGAGCTTAATGCCTCGGTCGAACGCTTTGTAGTACAGCTAGCATAAGTGTCGGGTTCTTTTTTCGTCGGAAGGAGGCATAAGAAACAAAAACTCACCAAACCTTGTTGTTAGAAGGGCAATTTTATGCTTCCATCGCTCGATTTTTCTACTCGGCGAAGCAGGCAAACGACTAAAATATATACGTTTCAAATAAAGGTAGATTTTTTAGTGATAAGTAAAGGCCGAATAAAAACATTCTGAAATACGCTGGTAATCATGAGGCTACACATCAGACCAAGATGTAAGTATTCAAGATCCAGTTGCTGGGTAAGCCAGTTCAAACCTTGTTCGCTCTGCATTTGCTGTTGTCGATTTCGATGATTTGATCATGATTTTTTAATTTATTGAATAGCTTTTCTGTAGCTGCCACAGAAAAGCTGCTCACAGCACCATGGAAACTATCAAATAAAGCGCCGCAAAAGCCCGCCATCGACCAAAGCAACCACGCTTGAAAGTGTGATGAAAGGCGTTCTTCGAAGCGGGCAAAAAGACCAAGCCAGTACCCGTCCTTTTTGAACCGGTTCAGACGTCTGCTACAGAGTGTTCCACATCGCATTATAAGCTACGTAAAAATAGTGCGGGTTTCCATCGAATCGGAGTGGACAAGAACGAACGAATATTATTCCAGCAACAGGGTGGAAATAATGTGACCACAGACGAACTGAAGCAGATTGCAGTCAAGCTCAAAATAGCACAAATGAAGACTGCGAATTGTAATTTCAATTTTAAGCCGATTGCAATAGTCGGTGTAAATGTGGACAAATAATGAGTGGAAAATAATCCGAGATCTTCATTTGCACTTGTTTTTGCATTTCTCGTACAACAAAGTTGTACCGAAAGGCTATAGGATTACTCCAAAAATGAACTTTTGATAGAAGACCCGGAGACCCATAGTGGATTAAGCTGTTTTTTATTGCAATTTGAGTAGTTTTCGTAATTCTCTTTTCTTTCTTTAGTGGCACTACGATTCAACCAAAGTTATATCTGCCATTTTCGTGTTTTTATTAGCGGAACATACAATTATCACTTGAGGTTTTCCAGAGAAAAGCAAAATCATAAAAAATAGCCTCAGCATGGTATAGGATACAATTATCAATATATTTTTTTACACAGGCCCAATAAGCCGACTGTAAAACCAATCATTAGGAACAACATAAGAGATAATACGACTCGATATAATCGGCAAAGACAGACCTAGGAAACGAGTAAAGGATTTCGATTGGAAGCTTGGAACATGGAACTTTAAGTTGCTAGGGTTCGCAAGTGGCGATAGGATAATCTACAATGAATAACAACCTCGAAACTTCGACGTCGTGGCGCTGTAAAAAATTTACTGAACAGGACTGAAAGCGTGGAAAAGCGGGCATCGAGCGGCCTTCTACCAAAGCTGTGGCACCACCTTCATAGTGCTGGGAAAGATGCGCCAACGCGTGATTGGGTGGTAGCCAATCAGCGCAACCGCAAGGATGTGCAAGCTGTGAATAAAAGGCCGCTTTTTTAACTACAGCTTCAAAAACGTGCACTGCCCACACGGAGGGCGATTCGACGAAGAGAAAGAAGTGTTCTATGCACAACTGGAGCAAACAAACGATGGAATTTATTGTGGGACATCAAAATCGTCACTGGTAGGAAGGGAGAGAAATGTACAGACCAGACAGTCTGCATACCGTATCGAATGATAATTACAAACAATGCATAAACTTTACAGCGAAATGGTAGTCCGAAGCACTTTCTTCCCCCGTAAGAATATCCACAAAGCCACATGGAGATGGGCTACAAAGTGATGAGTTGACATCCGGGAAGGAGCGCCTAACATAGCTCTGGTCCTCACAAATTCCAATACTCACGCTTCCACGGGTCTTCCGATGACAATTGATCGCCAGCTAAGAGTTGTTGTCCTTCTGACATCAGCTAGAGTGAGAGGGTGCGTCCTGTGGGGTCTGCTCAGGATGTGGTGGGGTTCGACAGTGGGCTCTGTTGAACTTCTATAAAAAGCTGCATGTGTCCCCAAGCAGGCCCTATCAAAGCGACCATGTGCCGCTCAAAGCGCAATAGTCTAGTCCTGGTGTTGGGTAGGACTTTAAACAAATTTGACCCGACTGATCGAGCGTCTGTTCACCAAGGAGGTGCGGCTCCAACAGCGTCTGTTCTGGCATCCAGCGGCTGAGTATGAAATGCGATTCCCCGGAAGCAATACCTAAGATGGCAGCCCCATCCCGGTAGATATGGAACCTTGGGCCAACAATCTACTGTTCCCGAAACATCAATTTGTTCGAGAATCCGATAATGAAAAAATACGGACTGATTTTACGGCGACGACTCTAAGTGCGAAACAACGGACACGAATAAGAACATGGAACGTTTTAACCCTAGCCCAGCAGGGAAAATTGGCACAACTTTCCAATGAGGCACGCCGCATGAAGCTTGAGATCCTGGGACTAAGTGAAGTCCGTTGGCCAAGCTTTGGAGAACACAGAACGCCGTCGTGACAAGTTCTGCTATACTCTGGTTTACGAGGTGAACACGCTCCCCGGCATCGCGGAGTTGGCCTCCTACTAAGCGCTCAGGCACACTCTGCGCTTATGAAGTGGGAACCTATAAGTGAAAGGATAATCCTTGCCAGATTTAGAACACGGGTCCGAAACCTTACTAGACAAAAAGGACTTCTACAGTCAACTCAATGCCGTCGTAGATAGAATTCCGAAGGGTGATATCAAGATCTGTTTGGGCAACTTCAATGCGAAGATCGGATCCGACAACTCGAACCATGAGCGCATTATGGGACGCCATGGTCTCGGAGAAATGAGCGAAAACGGAGAGCTGTTCGCAGAATTTTCTGGTAATAACGACATGGTGATCGGGGGATCGCTCTTCCCTCATCGACCGGTTCACAAGGTCACGTGGGTCTCCCGCGACGGCTTTACAGAAAATCAAATCCACATCTGCATCAGCCGAAAATGTACGGAATAAACGTAGTACCGATATCGCGTCTGATCATCACTTCCTCATTGGCGAAATACGCCTGCGCATTGCGCGGATTCGTCGGCAGGAGGAAAGTGTTGGACGCTGATCCAACACACGCCGACTGGAAGATGCCGACTGATGATGCCGACTGGAAGATGACCCACGGTGAAACGGTCCTTTGTTGAAGAACTGGAGACGCCTGCTGCAGATATTTCGGAAGTTGACAGCGTGAAAGACCAATGGACCGCCATCAAGAATGCCTTCATCACCACCAGCGAGAACAACTGCGAACTGCGCACCCAGAGAAAACAATGGATCACCGATGAGACCTGGAGGACGATAGAGAAGCGAAGAGAAGCCAAAGCCGCGATAGAGCGATCAAAAACCAGAGGAGCCAAAGTCTTAGCCCGTCAACGATACGCGGCTCTTGAGAAGGAAGTAAAACGCTCATGTCGACGGGACAAGCAAGCGTGGGCAGACTCTCTGATCGACGAAGGAGAGAGAAAGAGAGCCGCCGCAACCGGGGACATTCGTCTCCTCTACGATATCTCACGACGCTTAAGCGGGGCGAAGATAAAAGCAACGATGCCTGTGAAAGACGCGAATGATCAGTTATTGACCGAACCAACTGACCAGCTCAAACGCTGGTTCGAGCACTTCGAATAACTTTTTCAAGTGCCAGCCAGGCCATCACCACCTCGGCATGATCAGCCTAGGATCCGACGAAAAAACACGCGTCAATACCGAAGCTCCATCACTGCTAGAGATTCAAACAACCATCCAAAGCATGAAATCGAATAAAACCCCAGGGGTCGATCGCATGTCAGCCGAGATGCTCAAAGCTGACCCCATGACATCCGCTACTGCATCGTTTATTTCGTAATATCTGGGACACCGCAACTTTCCCGGTCGACTGGATGCAAGGTATCTTAGTGAAGGTGCCCAAAAAGGGTGACCTGACTGTATGCGATAACTGGCGAGGCATTATGTTGCTGTGTACCGTTCTCAAAGTTCTATGCAAAGTCATCCTAGCCCGGATTCAGGAGAAGATCGATGCGACTCTCCTGCTGTGGACCATATTGTCACGCTCCGTATCATTATGTAGCAGGTCAACGAATTCCGAGAGTTCCTTTACTTGGTATTCATTGACTACGAAAAAGCTTTCGACCGTCTCAATCAAGAGAATATGTGGGGCGCCCTGAGACGCAAGGGGGTTCCCGGAAAATCATCAGCCTCATCGAGGCACAGTACGAGGACTTTTCGTGTAGAGTTCCGCACAATGGGGTCTTGTCCGACCATATCCAGGTCGTTGCTGATGTGAGGCAAGGATGTATTCTATCACCGTTACTGTTCCTCATCGTAATCGACGAGATTCTGTTAGGTGCGATTGAATGTGAACCAAAGCACGGCTGCTATGGAAGCTTATAACCATGGAGATGGAGCACCTAAACGACTTCGATCGAATTGGCTGATGACGTTGCACTCCTCTGTAAATGCCGGTCTTGCCAACCGGGACCACTTCTGAGACTCCCCGAATTATCTGCCTCAGGGTTGGCACACTCTCGTATATTTATCGCGGGACAGGGAATCTTCGCACTTGAATAAAGGAAAACCTACCAGCACTTTTCAACTATTTTCACGATTTTATTGGCTACACTCCTTTTAACTTTCCTCCAACTTCCTTATCCACTAGCTAACCTTACAAGGCGGGGCCCCTTTCTTCACTCCACAACCACTTTCTCTCCTTCTCCGCATTTCTACTCTCTCTCTCTGTCTCTACGGATGGCTTCGACCACATCTGGTCACGTTCCGCGTCGTGGGTGGCACCAAGGGTTCGTCGGCGGATATGTGACGATCCAGCTGCGCGTCCTAGACTACCGATATGTTGACGGATCGATCTTCGGCGATTAACGGTGACGGAATCTACCCGGCGAAGGGGTTCTAGGACGACACAAGGACTCCGCGGGAACTGGGGCCGTATCGAAGATACAGCGGTTGAAATAGTGACACCACGGTGGAACAACGGGGTCCTGATATCCTGGTCTTATGGCTTTCAATATTTGTTTCCGAAAACTAATCACTCTCTAGACTTCTTAACTCATTCACGATTGCCGGGTAAGTGAACGAGCTATTACTTGATTTTCAGGCCCAGGGTTCATGACCCCCATCTCCGGTCATCGACTTTTCCAGTCTTCATCCCTGTTTCGTACCACCCATTTGTGCAACCCATCATGGCCGGTCCCAACTCCATATCCTGCGGCTCATGGTGGTTGGATGAAGAAGCTTGGTGGGTGGTTGGTAGCAGTTAAGGTGATTGCTCCTAGTGGCTATCTTCTTGTATGCCAAGTGGGCCTACTCTGCTGGAGAAAAACCTTCAAACTCACACAAAAACATCCTGTCATACATTATTAAAATACAAAATCTCTTCGATACACACAATTAACAAAACCAAACACTTACACCTCGCGCAACGGTGCTCTGATATGCAGAGTAAGCTCAACGACCTTGCCGAGGGCTCCTCTTCGGCAGGCTTAGTCATCAACGTCAACAAAACCAAATCGTTGGATGTAAACACGGTGACTCTTTCCAGTTTCACAGTAGCCGGGTAACCAGTGGAGAATGTTGAAAGCTTCCAATATCTTGGTAGCCAAATGGCGTCAGACGGCGGTACCAAGATCGACATAGGCGCACGGATCAAGAAAGCAAGGGCTGCCTTTGCGAGTTTAAGAAATATCTGAAAAAACAGGCAGATAAGTGAACGCACCAAAATACGAATTTTCAGCTCTAATGTAAAATCTGTGCTGTTATACGCTTGCGAAACATGGTGTGTATCAATGGAGAACACTCAACGGCTGCAGGTGTTCATCAACAGATGCCTGCGGTATATTAATCGGACCTGGTGGCCTCACTTCTTCTTCTTCTTATTGGCATTACATCCCCACACTGGGACAGAGCCGCCTCGCAGCTTAGTGTTCATTAAGCACTTCCACATTTATTAACTGCGAGGTTTCTTAGCCAGGTTACCATTTTTGCATTCGTATATCATGAGGCTAACACGATGATACTTTTATGCCCAGGGAAGTCGATACAATTTCCAATCCGAAAATTGCCTAGACCGGCACCGGGAATCGAACCCAGCCACCCTCAGCATGGTCTTGCTTTGTAGCCGCGCGTCTTACCGCACGGCTAAAGAGGGCCCCTCACTACTGGATCTAAAAAAACGAGCTTCATCGTCGTTGTCACCAGAGGCCGATAGCAACAGAAATTCGGGATCGAAAGTGGGGCTGGGTCGGCCACACTCTACGTAGGGGCGGAAACGAAATCTGTAAACAAGCATTAGACTGGAACCCAGCGGGACTTCGCTCCAGAGGCAGACCCAGAGGCTCTTAGCGGCGAAGCCTCAATAAATAAATAAAAGAAGTCTAGGTAAAGCGATAGCTGGGCAACGCTCAGGATGGAGATCTTTCAAGTCGGCCCTTTGCACCAGCGGAGGTGTACAGGATTCATAACGCACATGGATATCACCTTACCAAGAAACGCTAAATAAAATTACCCAAGCTCTAATCGACGGTAAAATCTTCTCTTTTTTTCTATTTTCTCGAGCAAGTGTAAACGGAAATCTGCAAACGGACACCTGAGGAGGTTAACTCAGGTAGTGTGTGGATGGGCTCCCCAAACCACTAAAACCAAAACCCTTTCGCGAGTCCGTATCCCCTTGTCCCCAATTAAACAATACATCAGGGGAGAACTATTGTGAATGCTCACGCCTATGCTAACGCACTCGACGATATAATACACCATCGACTTCAAGGATGGTAACCTCACCACCCGTCGATCGCAAGCTATGATAGTAACCTATCGGTCTGTATCATAAACTCGCGTAGAATACGAGCACCCCGAAAAAAACGCAGCGCGCGGGAACCGCAATGTCCTCTATATATATGTACAATGTACAATTGTACATACGGATGTCACCACAGTAGTCTCAGTAGTCTCTACTGCAGCTGCTGGTTTTGTTCAAGATGCCATCAGCGCTGTAGTTTCGACATAATCTGTTGAGACGCTATGTTCACTGCATTCCATATAACCTCTTCCCGACACATTCTCTCAACGAGGTTGTCCGGGGTTGTATCCATGCCGCTGACAAGCAGCATGGCATTGCGTTCAACATCGAAACGCGAGCATGCAAACATCACATGCTCTGCCGATTCTAGCTCACCTACACATTCCGGGCACTCCGCAGGATCTGGGAACTTATGCAGGAACTTTTTAAAGAAGCCATGTTCAGACAACACATGTGATAGTTGGAAGTTGACCTGACCATGCTCCCTTCTAATCCAATTCGACACCTCTGGAATAGGCTAGAAAAACGCCGGTAGGGGTTATTGACGGCCCATGGCTTGTGGAGGCGATGAATCGCAAACGCGATGGGCTTTCGGCCTTCGAGGTGGCGACGGAACAGCTGGACGCCATCATCGACTTTGCGTCACCGAAGCATAATATCAGCAAAGACCTCAAGAGGAGCTTGCAGAAACTTTGAAAGTCGATGCTGGACGCCAAGCTGGAGAGGGCGGTCGGGACGGCCAAGTGTAAACCCGTGAAATCGGTGGAGTCGAGGTCTACCCAGACTGAGGCCCAAGGATTCGCGGGCTCGGGCAAGGTCGAATCGACCGAAGGCGTGCCAGCGAAGACGGCAAGGGTAGTGGGGCTGAGAAGCTGAACCCCGGCCAGGTATATCCAAAACCGGGGGAGGAAGGACCTGGAAAGGTCCGTCCACTCAGGAAAGACGGTGGCAAGGGGTTACGGCAGGCTGAAAGTTCTCAGCCGCACCAGACCAGGAAAATAGAGGGGGATGACGCCTCCTGGACCCTGGTCAAGAACAAGAGGAAACCGAAGACGTCAAGAGCCGAAAAGAAGGTCCAGGCGAATGAGGGTAGCAAGAAGTCTAGGGTAGGCGCCAATCGCTCCAGGGGCGATGCCCTAGTCATCACGGCGGACGAGGCTAAGTACTCGGATGTTTTGAAGGCGATGAGGAGTGACGTCAAGCTCGGTGAACTCGGCGCCGACGTACGTCGAATAAGACGTACCCGGATGGGCGAGATGATCCTCGAGCTGAAGCGGGGCGTCTCGCAAAAGGGCGCCGCCTACAAGAAGTTGGCGGAGGAAGTCCTAGGCGAGACGGTCAAGGTGAGGGCACTCACGACGGAGGTGAATCTAAGGGTTAAAGACCTGGACGAGATCACCGAAGTCTAAGAGCTCGTCTCGGCACTGCGGCGACAGTGTGAAGGGGAGACGCCCACCGCAGCCGTTCGGCTACGGAAAGGTCCGGCAGGGACGCAGTTAGCATTGGTTCGGCTATCTGCAGCGGACGCCTCCAAGGTAGTCAAGTTAGGGAGCGTCAAAGTGGGATGGTCGGTATGCCCTGTGCGCATATGCGAGCAACCCGAAGTTTGCTTCAAGTGCCTGGAACGGGGCACAAGCAATGGGACTGCAAAGGCCCTGACAGAAGCAATCTCTGCCGGCGCTGCGGATTAGAGGGACATAAGGCACAATGCTGCACGAATCCTCCCAATTGTTTGATTTGTTCCAGCAAAGCTGTGAACAGCAAGCACCCCATGGGGGGTTCGATGTGCCAGGCGTTTAAGTGTGCTGCAAAATCAAAGTGCAGGTAACGCAGCTGGCTTGCTAGTGTTTGGTGTGCGCGGGTTTAGAGGAAACGGCGGAACACGTGTTGTTCGTGTGCTCACGTTTTCGCGCAATGCGTGACCACATGCTTGCCACATGTGGTCTGGACACTACCCCGGACAACCTAGTTCGGAGGATGTGTAAAGATGAAGTTGGCTGGAACGCCGTTTTATCAGCTATCGCCCAAATCGTCTCGGAGCTACATAGAAGGTGGCGCGTGGACTCAAGGATGGCTAGTTCAGGCGCAAATAAGAGGTGGTCCAAGGGATCGGAGTCGGCTTCATGGGTCATACCGGTGGTCATGCTCTGTGGTCGAACTCGATCCTTTTACCGAACAAGTGGCCGCGCGAAGAACAACATGGTATCGTCGCTTTCGCGGCGTCGGTCAAGCGGGCGGGTTCCGAGCCCGAGGACGGAAAGGGGTCCTCGTCAAGGGCAGGCGTAGGCACCGCGTCGGCAAGTTCCTCTGTGTGCTGGCGAATAGGCCCTATCGCAGAAAGGTCAATTTGGGGTGCACGCGGCATCATCATTCTTGATACCAGTCGTGCAGAGGGAAGCAGGCGCGAAGTCGACCCTTCCCACCTTCCGAGGACATAGGGCATGGTAAGGCCACCTGGAAAGCCGGCAACGCGCTGGCACGATACCATGGTGTTCTTCTAAAAAAGCGAGTTACGATGTTCGGTGCTGCAAGGACACGCAGCTAACCTCGAGGGTGCGTTGTGCACTGGCCCCCCTTTGAAGCATTACTTTCTGGTTGTACCGAAGGGACTATGGGCTTGGCGGCAATGGAAACGGTTTAGCGGGTCGGGGATGTAGTCCTGCCTCCCTCAGTGATCCCTAACCCTGCACTTCCTGGTCAACCCAGGATGTCTGTTGAGCAGATTCCCCCTCCATTGTTTAGGAAGAAAAAAAAAAACTCTGGAATCAGTCTGTAGGTCCAACGACTGTTGACTGCAGTTTCCCGTGATCTTTGCCATTTGAGGAACGAAGCTCATGCTCTTGACACGTCGCACTAGCACCGTGTAACCAGATTAGTTAGATTTTCGAAGTTTTTATATCGTTCTATTTCAATATTCTCAATACCAAGAAAACATTTGAGTGTTTACGTTGGACAGCATCCGATACCCATGGTGCAGAACGCAGCCACAGGAAAGAATTCCGCTACTCACCATCAGGCGTCGCAGAAGGATATGATTGCCCAAGCAGCACACTTGTTGCACAAAAGTTTCTGTGACTCAAATGTAACCGAATGAAGTCACATTTGAGTTGCTGCAACCAAATCGGACTGGACTGTGCTGCTAGGGTGGGCGGCCTTGGTGGGTGGTAAAAGGGGGCCATGATGAGGCGAAAACGTTATGAGAAAAATCTCAACGAGCGAAGGCTTGGACAAAAAACCGCCATTTCTTGGAAAGCCATAAGTTCTAAACGCTCGGAAGAACAAGACGTATGCACACGAGAAAGCAAAGTATATTTTGGGTAAGTTAAAATTGGAAGTGAGTTTTGAGAGAGAAGTGTTAAGGAGAAGTTTCACCAAGGAATCATCCAGGTAGAACAGTCACTTACCAAATACCCAACCGTCCCCTCTCTTAACTAACCACCACAACCACCTGGCTACCCTTCAATAGGACCCCTGTGTTCCACGTTCGAACTATCACCATCTGCCTTCCAAGTTCCGACCAGTTCCGCTGTAGAGCTTGAAATATCCCGTGGCATACGGCGCCGAGAGGCCGCAGTTCAGTTATCATTCGGTAGTCACCCATACTCTGGTGCTCTTCCTGGACTCAGCCAGTGGCGTCCATTTTGTGGTTGCACGAGCTGACAAGCAACGCCACCGCAGATAAAGAAGCTAGCGAAGCAAAGGAATCGTGGAAGGAAGGGATCGAAGAACCTGGTGAGGTAGCGGAGTTTGAAGAAGGGGCCCCGAACAAGAAGCTAAAGAAAGAGTTCGAAGGTAGGAGTTGAGACATAAGAAAGTGGGAAGTAAAGGTACCCTGTGTGCAAAGCTATAATAAAGTGGGAGTGTTCAATTACGGTATTTGAGTGTTTTCTTAGCCGCGATAATCAAGCGCGTACGCCGACCCTGAGGTAATTGAATAAGGGGGGTCTCATTAGTGCTGGGCAGGGATCGCCCATTTAGTTACAACCGAGTCCCTTTCGTTGAAGCACTCCACATCTTCCTCCAGAAGTATGTCTATCGGCATCATCCCAGCAATGACGTACACCGCCTCATGAGGTAAATTCTTCTCTGACATAACGAATGTCCGCACTTACCGCAGTGCATATACTGAATACGACCACTAGCTCGTTGCAGTATTCCTGCGCTCAAAACTTTCGATGGTATTCAACACGAGTCGAATTCGAATGCCGCGACTTAACATTGGGCGGCTACTAGATGATAGACTAGCGCAAGACTAAGCGCAGCAACTGAAAGTGGCACTTCCAACGAAGGGCTTCTCTTGAAATTGGCTGGAGAGATATTTGATCCGCTATTGGTAGCATCGCAACCACTGCACTAGGCACGATTTCCCGGGATCAGGGAAACGACAGGTATTCCGGTGAATGTAAGCCGGATGAATGCAAGAGAAGAATGCTGCATGGACGAGATTGCTGCAACACCACACGAGGGCAAACGAGGCACGATACAAACGGGCGCGGGACAGTCAAACCACAAAGGAATGACTTTTGATGGCAAAATGAAGGAAAATTATCCTTCCAAAAACATGTCATGTGACAGCTAAGTGCAAAAGGCCTCATTGGCCACTCCCGGAACCTTACGTGGTGCTCCGAGGGAACCTGTAGGAGGCAACATTTCCGTTTTCAAACAAAACAGGTCATGCGATAGCGCATTCTTCACGGTTTCTGGCGAATAAACTTGTGACGTCTTTGTAAGGGGCCAAAGACCTCATTGGCCACTCCCGGAGCAACACGGGATGTAGGCGGGAACATTTTTGTTTGCAGACCAAAACGTGTCATGCCGCAGCTCATTTTTCATTATTGCTCACGAATAAACTTATAATAAGTCAGAAAAGTACGAAAGACCTCATTGGCTCATAGAGCTGCTCATGGAGTGCTCCGGGAGGACCTGTAGGAGCGGACATTTCCTTTTGTAGACCAAAATTTGTAATGCGACTGCTCTCTATTCATAATTTCTTACAAATAAACTTCTAGTAAGTCTATAAAGTACCGAAGCCCTCATTAACCACTTCTGAAACATCAAGGAGCTCCCGTTACGTTGGGATATGGATACTCGGATGTAGTGCGTAACGGTGTAAATTCGGCCATATCGCCAGGCTTAGTATACCACTGAAGCTGACAATATGGCGAATTTTGATAAGAAAATTATTTTGAGCTTATGACAGGTGAATATGGCGAACCTAACCGCGAATCCCAAGGTGTCAGGCGACCCGTGCCGAGGGGGTGAATAACCTGGGGGATGAAACAATTAGCCAGGTCGTTAACGGAGCCTATGGATGTTCCACAGAATGAGGGCTGCTGCGGCGGGTGTCAGTGGGTGGTACCCCCACAGTGAGGGACCGAGTGTATGGGTGAGCACACAAGTAAGCGTCGCATGGTACGCATGGTCGTTGTGAGATGGCAGCATGGGGTACCTCCTGCAGGGTACCTGTAAGATTCTTGCAATCATTCGAGCGGCATAGGTAGATGAGTGTTGGGGCACATGTGGTGCCAGTATGTGTTGCGCACAGGTGGTGCATGGGGAGTACCAGGGCGCATACGTGCACTTGTGTACATCATATAGAGGACGAAATGCCCTATATTCATCCCCCGAAGTATTGCTTAATTGCGGGCCGGGGAATTACTGGAGAGGAAGGAGTTGGTTTTAGTGGGTCGGGAGTGGTGATCCCATCCCCATACTACCTGGGTACGCCTCTCCACGTAGTTTCCCAGGGGAACCCATAGGAGTATAGTTTATGTTTACAGCCTAAATCGTGTAATGCGATAGCTCATTCTTAATGATTCTTCACGGATGAACTTCTTATAAATCTGTCATGTACAATAGATCTTAGTTGCCTTTGCAAGTCCCTTATGAGGTATAGGGTACTGTCATGCGACAGCTTATTCTTCACGGTTTCTTACGAATAAGCTTCTGGCGTTTTTGTAAAGGGCGCGAGACTTCATTGACTATTCCCGAAACCTCACGGAGTGCCCCTGGAGAACGTATATGGGTAAGACATTCCTGTTTGCAGACTAAAACGTGTCTTGCGACAGCTTTTATGTCATGGTTTCTCGCAAATAGTCTTTTGATGAGTCTATAAAGGACAATTGACCTCACATGTAGATGTGTGCGCTGCCGCTCCACGCTGTCTCCGCCAACAGTTTTTGGGAATCACACCGTCGTCAACATTTTTGCATCATTTTGATAGTTAAAGAATCAGTCCATGGGTTGTGGGTTGCAGATCTTTAGCGTCTTGGTAACTCCTGGTCGATGAGCACCACTGCTCCATAGGAGGTTCAGGTACCAGACAAAAAACTGCAACACGCACTTTTCAGAGTCGTGGTGGACTTTAGGTGGACTTTAAAACCACTTACCTTTCGATATCGGCGAACAATGGTAAAGGAACAAAATCAGATGTGTTTCATTTCAACTATTAAAGGACTACTTCAGCTTGACTTGTAGAGCTTATGCATTATGAAAATTTATTCTATTTAAATCATTAACAGGGAAAATTGGATATTTACGTTTACTTGATATTTTAGCGTTTGAGATTAGATTATTTTTTGATTTTAATAAGTTTTATATAATGCCGATACAAATATTTAAAAACTATGTTGCCTCCCCTCCCCCTCGGATTTTTTTTTGCCAAAAAATAAAATTTGAGGGGGAAACAAAATAAAATTAGGATAATTTTGAGGATTTTCAAAACGTTCTTTAACAAATCCGAGAGGTTTTTTTGATTTTTTTTTCATTTTAATATTTATTTTTTATCACCCCCTCGCCCCCCCTTGACCTTTCGTTGGCCAGTAGGACAAAAAGTTAAATAAATATTTGTAGCGGCCTAAATGAGTTTTAACAAAATATTTTTGTTTTACAAACTCAATAGCTAATAACATTTTAAATACTACTAAACATTAAATTTTTAACAAAAACTAACAAACTCATACAACAAAACATCAAGTCGATGTTCGCCGATAAATGTTTCATTGTAACCTACAAACGGTTGGTTACAGTTTAAAATCGAAGAAGTTCGCAGTACCAGAGGAATTTCTCGTGAAAATTTTGAAATTCTTTCCGTGAAAACTTAAAAAAAACTTCCAGTTGAAATTCTGAAAAATTACCCTTTGAAATCCCGAGTTAATTTCCTTGAAAGTTTAGTAGAATTTTCCGTGGAAATTATAAAGAATTTAAGTGCGTTTTGGACAAACGTTCATTTCAGCCAAATTGAATTTGGCTATATTACTTTCGGATTAACGTGTTATTCGGCCAAAGCGACGCGACTGGAAGGGCCGTTTCACCGAAAGTTGTTTTGCCGAACAAGCCTTCAGACCGATTCCAATCAGATCGAAAGTTTGATTTGCCAGAAAATGTCGTTCGGCCAAAAAAGTCAGTTTGTTCTGAAACAGTCGTTTGGCAGAAAAAGCCATTTGGCGACATTTTTGGCCATATAACCCGTACAGCAAATGATATGTTCGGTCGTAGGAACCGTTTGCCCAAATGTCCCTTTATACAAAACGACCAATTTGGCCAAACAATATTTTCGCCCAAATGACTTTTTCGATCAAACGACCTGCTAGAGCAAAAGTCTGTTTCGGCCAAATGACCAGTTCGGAATTATGTCGCTTTTAGCCAAATGGCATGCTCGATCAAACCGTTTTCGATGTTCAATTTGGCCAAATAGAATTCAGCCAAACGACTCAGCCAAATGAGCTTTTAGAACAATTTCCTGTGGAATTTCCGAAGATTGTTTGTGGACAACACACAGATTTTCTCATAGGTATCAGAAGAAATGATTAAATTTAAAAAATCACGTGGAAATTCTGAAGAAAATGGCTTTCGGCGTGACGCTAAAAACGCCGCCGCCGTCAACCAAAATTATGACAAACGCCGCCGCCGAAACTTTTCGTCACGGGCACACTTCTACTAACATACAACTTCCGGAACACCACGAAATTCCCCGAGAGAACCTGTAGAAGGGCACATTTAGACCAATTGGAATCTTGATAATTGAGAAATGATGAAGATTAACTATGTCAAATCACCCAATAAAAATATAATGAGTAATAGGGTAATAGGTCAAAACTGCTAGCCGTGGACAAAAGCTAGGGTATCATTTGGTTTAAAAACATGGAAAGAAACCGTATACGTGTGCACGCTTTGTTTTTTGCTCCGATTTGATCTGTTAATATAACAAATTTGACAATGCTCAGATTTGTCGTAACTCTCAAGTGTCAAGAATTATTCAGAGTAGTCCACAATCGAGACCGGTCCACAGCCAGAGACATTATCCACCGTATACACCGAAAAGACAATACCTGTGTCTGTAATGCTCCGCAGGCGGCATGAAATACGAAAGCTAGGTAAAATGCCCAATAGTGGACCCCCTAGTAGCGGAATTTTGCTCTTCCTGTCATAAGGCTTAGAAACTTTCAACATATTAACTCTGCTTGATATTTAACAACAAGCTCTGTATCCCCTCTTCACGATACATACATAAAACACCCAAATACACGACGTTATTCGTTGAAATTAACATTTTAAAGTCTAACTGAATTCGCCCTATAGTAGACCTCCTGGGGGTCCATAATAGGAAATCGCTTCCCTATAGTCGACACTTCATTTAATTTTCGACAGACGTTCTTCTTCCCTATTATGGACCCCCCAAAATATTCCTATAATGGACATTGTCGTGTTTATTTTTTATAGAATTGTAAAAAATCATCTAATTTTACTTTCCATAGCATTTCCAATGCATGTAATCAAATCATAGGACTGTAAGGTAGGTTCTCCCGATAGAATTTCATAGCAAAATTTTGACATTGTGCAGTAATAATGCAAAAATGGCTGGAGGGTCCACTATTGGTTGGGGGTCCACTATTGGGCACTTTACCCTATATCAATATTTTCTGGAAAAACAAATTTTTCTACTTGTCATAATTTTTTTGATAGACGTGATAAAGAACACTGAGTTGTTCGCTTCCTTTTTTTGTAGCCATTGCTGTAGTGGCAGTAACTTTAAAGACGTGTGTATACTACATTTTTGTTGTATTTTATTTTTTAGTAGACGAAAGGCATATTAACAAAGATTGCAACTCACATTTAAATTCAATTCAGGAAAGCAGAGGACTATTTACCTCTGATTAATTGGAAGCTAGAAATAAAGTGTATAGACTTTTTACTTGTTTACAATAACTACTAATTTTGTTTCCATCATACTTTAAAAAATGCTATTTCAATCAACGATTTTCGCTTGTTTGCAATACGGGAAGCTGGTCATTATTGTTAAACAATTTCTTCACTGTCATTTGCCATGTATACGGCCTCTAGAAAAGTATCATTCAACTCGAACAAAATTGGCTTGCGGATATCCGCCCATTCTGTGGATGGAATTACCAAAATAGAAAAAAGAAATAATTCAGTAATCCACTCGTATTCCAGCATTTGTCCCACTCGGTTAACCACAAGTTAGTTCCCTGGCCCAATGAGTAGATTTCAATGCAATTACCAACTTATGATACTGTGCATATTCACCGAGACCCTGTATGTAGGTATAATGACAAACATTAACAAATAGTTCAACGAGGCGGAATCGTTGTAATGCAGCCGTTGTTGCATCAGCGTGCTTAATGTGTGTGCAAATTCTATGAATAACTCTAGCATTTCCAAATCAGTGCGCTACGGCATCAGGGAGGATCATATCGCATTATCAACGGAACGAATGCAGCTATCACGCAATTTCCATACCTTGTTTCGGTACAGCGGAATACTGATGGTTCGAAGAAGCATATCTGTGGCGGAGCTTTCATCGCTGATAAGTGGGTTCTCACGGCAGCTCATTGTCTTCTGTAGGTAAAGCACGTTCTTTGATCACAGACAAATAAGCACTGCTCTTGGAATAATTTACTATGAAGGAATGCTCAAACGAAACGTATAAATATCTGTTGCATTCCATGTGCATGATTGGAAACATGTAATCTTGATTGAAATTGAAAATCTTCAAACCTTTTGGCTTGTTCATGTGCTTAGAATTATTGAATCTGATTGATAATAATGAAATTCTATGAAAAGGGCTTCATGAAGTATCATTCTTATTTTTTTAGCCTCCTGGCCCCTGGAACACACACTTGCTACCTTTAATAACTTTGTATAGTCTTAATAGCTCCATTTGCTTACAGTTTGAACACGCTGGTTTATAATTAGAATTTTTGAAATCTTCCGACACACAGCGGTAGATGAATACATAATAGGGTGGTTCAAAAAATCGATTTTGCTCCACAGTGCTCATCTGATTCTTTACCATGTTCTGAGTGTCCTCTGAAAATTTGAGCTCATTTGGATTAAAACTGATTTAGCACAAGCCGTTTCAAGTTTGCATGCAAATTAGTATGGGAAATTTATTTTTTCATTATACTGTTAATGACGCTTCCCCATCAAGCGCATGTTAAAAGAAAACCTACATAGCTAAAAGGAATACTCAACAGCTTTCACTCAGTGAAAACCGCATCTCAATTAATCGTTCCAATAATTAGTAATCGAATTTATTCTATAGTGTGGTTTTCTGGAGCTAATTGCATAACTCATCAACAGGCAACATTGCTGCTCGTGGCGCGAAAGATAGCACACACAAATTCAGGCTACTATGTTGCACTGCACATTTCAGTGATGCCCTCAAAGAAGTTTAACGATCATGACGAAAGATTCGCAACCTGTCTTAAAATCGATTACTAATTATTGGGACAATTAATCAACATGCGGTTTTCGTTGGGTGAAAGCTGTTGAGTATCCCTTTTAGCTATGTAGGTTTTCTTTTAACCTGCGCTTAATGGGGAAACGTCATTAACAGTATAATGAAAAAATAAATTTCCCCATACTAATTTGCATGCAAACTTGAAACGGCTTGTGCTAAATCAGTTTTAATCCAAATGAGCTCAAATTTTCAGAGGACACTCAGAACATGGTAAAGAATCAGATGAGCACTGTGGAGCAAAATCGATTTTTTGAACCACCCTAATACATATATGTCCGACAGCTTTTTGTCCGCAACATAAAATCGTAAGCCCGGTGATCAATACACCATGAGAGAAACCCCTTCAAAAGGTGAACTTGATCTATTAGAAAAGGCCTCTTAATCCATAACACAAAATAAACATATCAATAAAACCATAAAAATTAAAATGTATCGAAAATTTATGGATCGTTTCTCTAATATAATGCGAAATGTTTATTCGTCTGTGATTCCACATTGCCGAAATCTGCTAAACAACCATAGCTTTCCATCCACAGAGATGAATCGGCAAAAAATTTGGTCATCAGAGCGGAATCCTCCTTTCACGACAGCGGAGGAGTCATCCTTCGAGTGGCAGATATCATTAAGCATGAAAACTTTGACCCCGACCAGAGCAAAGACTATGACTATGGGTTGATTCAGCTAAGCCGTTCCTTTGGCCGAGCTGTTGTGGCAAATCTGAAAAATGGCCCCCGACGGTTTCAACCGTCAGTGCTCTGTCAGGTGATGGGATGGGGTAGAACCAGTCACTCCGAAGTCAGCAAGAGGGTCCAATCGATCGCAGTGCCAGTTGTGAAACAGAGCGTATGTCGAGCGGCGTACACTTGGGTCGATACAATTACACCAAGAATGCTATGTGCCGGATATAGTACGGGTAGTAAGGACGCTTGTGAGGTATGAATGAAATAATAATAACAACAAAAAACTCCCTAATGAGCATTTTTTTTCAGGGCGACTCTGGCGGTCCATTGATTTGTAGGGGGATGTTGACCGGCATTACATCATGGGCCGAAGGATGTGCTGAAAAAGGATTTTATGGAGTTTATAGTTACATTACCCCAGTTCGATTATGGATACGTAGTAAAACAGGAATATAGATTTACCTTAAGGAAACATCCATAAAATACGTAACTCTTAGAGGAACAGGGGGTGCCTGAAGTGTGACAATCCATACAAGTTTCTCAGATGCTTATTTTTACCAGTAGGGTGGAAATCAGTATCCAGACACCGGTGGGCTACCGGCGAACGGGGCTGGCTACCGCCAACTCGATAAAACCACCCTGTCTACAGACCCTAGTTCTCCCCGGCACAGCCTTGCGGCATTACTTCCGGGAGGGGTCCGTGCGACTACGCACGCCCACGTTACTAGCTACCCACTAGCTTCAACCTCTTAACTAGCTACCCACTAGTTTCACTCCCTCTTGACTAGCTACCCACTAGTCGGCGCTTTCCGACTGCTGCTCGGCGCGCCAGTTGCGCTGCAAAATACAGGCAATCTGAGTGGTAGCGGTCGACACCGCGTTCCACATTTCTACCTCTTGACACATCCTCTGGATAAGATTATTCCCGCAAACGACTAACATTCCGCTCCGTTCTACGACGAAACGAGGACATACGAGTACGCGCTCGGCCGTCTCGTGCACCCCTGGGCAGTCTGGGCAGACGGGAGATCCCGAACCTGTGTAGGTACCACCTGAAGCAGCCGTGGCCTGACAGGAATTGTGTCAGATGCAAGTGAACTTCCCCATGCTGCCTACTCACCCATCTTGATACGCTCGGTATCAGCCGATGGGTCCACCTACCCTTAGAAGAGTTATCCCAGTCCCTTTGCCACTTGATAGTCAAAGTGATTCTAATGGCTTTACGGGCTCCTCTGTTTCCGAGCATATCGAAACTCTCCTCGTCTCCCCGTATGACTAGCCCAACCCAGCAAACACAAGGTCGTATATCATAGCGAATAAGTGTACAAAGTGGAGGTCATATAGGTACATTTTGCATGCAGTCAAATGGAGGCATGCGCCTATATCGCCTCCACCTTGTATACTTATTCCCTATTATATGCGACTTTGTGTTGGATGCGAATGGGCAACATCCCCGCGATCACACAGGTATTCTGCATATAAGTTTTTGGTATTTTACCTCTTATGCAAGTCTAGTTCATACCAATTTCTGTTATCGAGGTCGTTGCTCCTGCTCGGGAAGGTTCCGATCGACGCTAAGCGCCGATGCCAAAGCTGGGCCGCCGTATCTGAAGATAGATACAGCAACACCAGTTAGTAACCTACGTCTGCTGGAGCGCACCCCCGAGCAATTCGACATCATCCTCGATAATGCCGCACTAGCTGTTGAAGCTTTCCTGCAGGCGTAATCAACGTGACTGCCGAAGTTCAGTCTATCATCGATCATCACCCCAAGGAGCTTCACCTCCCGCTTAGAATTGATCGCGCAGTCGCCCACGCGAACCACCGCCTCTTGTACCGACTTACGGTTGTTAACAACAACCACCTCTGTTTTATGGTGTGCTAGGCCCAGCTGCCTAGACCCCATCCATTCCTCTACCATGGCGATCGCGTGGGCCGCCGTCAATTCCACTTCAACAATAGACTCTCCGTAAACCTCTAGCGTTATGTCGTCGGCGAAGCCAGAAGGAAACTTCAGTCTTAAAACACCATCATAAATAGCGTTCCATAACACCGGGCCCAGGATAGACCCCTGAGGGACACCTGCGGTGATAGAGGCACTACTCTGACCAACATCGGTATCGTATAATAGTACGCGATTCTGGAAGTAGCTATCCAAAATGTTGTGCATGCCAACCGAAATACCCACCGCGGATGCATACAAAAATAATCTTACTTTTCTCCGGCACCATTAACAAAATGATGGGTGCGTGGGGCAGAATATGAGGTTCCCTACACAGTAAGTCACTACGTGGCACTATTACCATGACCAGCTATTGTCAGTTGCTGAGCTACAATAACGTTACTGTAATGTAATTATGCGTACGCAAATCTACGCTTAAGTTGTCGATGTCCGTCCGATGGCATTGTTTTAGTTTAGTATATATCATTCATGATTAAATTGATTATCTGCTGATGCTGATTGAAGCAGAAATTACTAATCGCGACGCTCCCGAGCGGCAGACGAGTTAGTTAAACCACGTTCGAACGCGGACTCAGAATAAGACTGCATGAAATGCATTAAGTAGCAACAAACTCTAATGGATTATTAGTGCTGTCCAATGAGCAGCTCGAAGTAGCTCGAAGTTGTCTCCGTCCTGCTCGCTCTTCTTTGTCAACAAATGGACATGAGAGAGATGGGAACAACTTCGAGCTACTTCGAGCTGCTCATTGGACAGCATTATTGAGTTCTAAGAATCATGAATATAACTGAGACGTGATTCCTTCCACCGACGACGACAACATTTTATGCCATGCCTTTCCCGTTAGATTGAAATATTTTTAATGAATTTAAAGAACTGAAAGGACCTTCGAAGAATTATAAAGCGCATCAAATTATAGATATAGATGCATTACGATGTGACTCTTTTCCCCGATTACGACGATGATCAATGTTCAGGATGTTATAATGATCATCCGACATGTATGTTTGTCTTAATGAATCTTGACTCTAAAAATCTAAATTCTAAGATCACTTTGTCAGTCGAAGTCAAAATTCGAATACGTCTCGTTAAATACGATCATCATTGATCGAATTGGTTCATTCAGGTCGTAGTCATGGAGTCGTCGAGGCAAACAACAGAAGGCACTAGAACGGAACGTATACGCAGGCACATTGATGTCCATTAGCGCCAAAATATTGGGGACATCCGTCGCTTTCGCGTTTCTCCTACGCTGTCTCAGAGTTTCGATGCCAATCAGTTGACATCTGGCTGCATACGGTGGAAGGTGCGATGGGTCATTCTAGGACAGAAAACGTAGGCCGAATCTTATGAATTTTCATTGCACCGATTCAAATCTTTCGATCATTGTTGCTTGATACGGGTCCCATACCAACGAAGCTGTTTCCAGGATAGGACGGACCAACGCAACGTATAATGACTTCAACGTATATGGGTCACGAAATTCTTTAGTGATTTTAGACACAAACCCATGTTGACGACAAGCTCGCTTGATTACTTCTTCTTGGTGTTCTTTGAACATCAGCTCGGCATCCAGAACAACTCCAAGATCTCGAACATCAGCCTTCAGATCGGTGTAAACGGAATCGATCGGAAACATCAGCTCGGCATCCAGAACAACTCCAACAAAATCAGTCTAACCGACGGTAAATTCTTCTCCGACATCACGAACGTCTGCACTTACCGCAGTGCGAATATTGAATTCGACCACTACCTCGTTGCAGTATGCCTGCGCTCCAAACTTTCGACGGTATACAACACGCGTCGAAGTCGGACGCCGCGGCTTAACATTGGGTGGCTACAAGACGGTAGACTGGCCCAAGGATACGCGCAGCAGCTGGAAGTGGCACTCTCAACCGTAGAGCAACTAGGCGCAGCGTCTCTTGAAGATGGCTGGAGAGATATTCGATCCGCCATTGGTAACACCGCAACCGCTGCACTTGGCACGGTGCCCCCGGATCAGAGAAACGACTGGTATGACGGCGAATGTGAGCAGTTAGTGGAAAAGAAGAGTGCAACATGGGCAACTTCGCACGAGGGCGAACGAGGCACGATACAAACGGGCGCGGAACAGACAAAACTCGGTTTTCCGGAGGAAAAAGCGCCAGCAGGAAGATCGAGACCGTGAAGAGACGGTGCAACTGTATCGCGCTAATAACACACGAAAGTTCTATGAGAAGTTGAACCGTTCACGTAAGGGCCACGTGCCACAGCCTGATATGTGTAATGACAAAAACGGGAACCTTCTTACGAACGAGCTTGAGGTGCTCCAAAGGTGGCGGCAGCACTGCGAAGAACACCTGAATGGTGATGTGGCAGACGATAATGGCAGTATGGTGATGGACCTGGGAGAACACGCGCAGGACATAATTTTACCGGCTCCGGGTTTCCAGGAAATCGCTGCACTGGGTCATTACCAAGATTTGGGATGAGGAAGTTTTGCCGTAGGAGTGGATGGAAGGTGTCGTGTGTCCCATCTACAAAAAGCGCGATAAGCTGGATTGTAGCAACTACCGCGAAATCACATTGCTGAACGCCGCCTACAAGGTACTCTCCCAAATTTTATGCCCTCGACTAGCACCAATTACAAAGGAGTTCGTGGGGCAGTACCAGGCGGGATTTATGGGTGAACACTCTACCACGCACCAGGTGTTCGCCATTCGCCAAGTACTGCAAAAATGCCGCGAATACAACGTGCCCACACATCATCTATTCATCGACTTCAAAGCCGCATATGATACAATCGATCGGGACCAGCTATGGCAGCTACTGCACGAACACGGATTTCCGGATAAACTGACACGGTTGATCAAAGCGATGATAGATCGGGTGATGTGCGTAGTTCGAGTTTCAGGGGCATTCTCGAATCCCTTCCAAACCCGTAGAGGGTTACGGCAAAGTGATGGTCTTTCGTGTCTGCTATTCAACATCGCTTTGGAAGGGGTAATACGAAGAGCAGGGATTAACACGAGTGGTACAATTTTCAATAAGTCCGTCCAGCTTTTTGGCTTCGCCGACGACATAGATATTATGGTACGTAACTTTGGAAAGATGGAGAAAGCCTACATCAGACTAAAGAAGGAAGCCGAGCGGATCGGACTACACAGAAAAAAAAATGAAAACTAATCAACGCGTAAAAAAATACAGACGCGGAAAATTATACTATTCTGAGCATACATGAATCTTTTCCATCATTTCCATTTCACCCTAAATGTATGCAATTTGTATATCATTATACCACTTAATCGAATAAATAGTACCATAATGCAATACAAAATTACGCTCTTTTTGGCATTCCCTTTATGTGCATTACTTTTGTGTAAATTTCAACAACTTTTTCTATCTGTGTAGTCATCAACACATCGAAGACGAAGTACATGATAGGAGGCTCAAGAGAAGACAATGTGAGCCACCCACCTCGAGTTTGCATCGCTGGTGACGAAATCGAGGGATTAGAAGAATTTGTGTACTTGGGCTCACTGATGACTGCCGAAAATGATACCAGCAGAGAAATTCGGAGACGTGTGTTGGAAGTAGATGCTGCAAATGGCCATATTCTTTGAGACGGCGAAATCAATTAGTCGTAGGCCGTTCGTCAGCCGGTGGTCGGTGAACTTTCCAATAGTCGGTCTAAAGTCCTCTTCTTGGCCAAAATGAGCGTTCAAATCTACTATGATGATTTTGACGTCGTAGCTTGGACAGCTGTCGTACTCACGTTCCAGCTTCGCGTAGAATGCATCCTTATCATCATCCGTTTTCCGGAGTGTGGGCTATGAACGTTGATTATGCTGAAGTTGAAGAACCAGCCTTTGATACTCAACCTGCACATTCACTCATTGATCGGCCACCTCCCGAGCACGTGCCTTCGCATATCGCCCAACACTATGAAAGCTGTTGTTGCAGCTCCGGTAGATGATATGGTTACCTCTAAACGTTCTCACCATTGATCCCTTCCAACAAACCTCCTGCAGTGCTACGATGCCGAATCCACGGTCCTTGAGCACATCGGCAAGTATACGTGTGCTCCCGATGAAGTTGAGAGATTTGCAGTTCCACGAGCCGAGTTTCAAATCGCTAGTCACTTTTCGTCGCTGTGGTCTTCGCCGATGGTTCCGGTCCGTACTCTTTTGTTGATTATTCATTGCGTAAGTTTTTTTTAAAGGCTGGCTTGCAGGGCCTGACACCAAACCCCCTAAATTTCCGGATGACCATTCCTCCTTATTTCTGGTGGTCCATGGGGCACAGTTTCATTTAGGGTCCCCCGCTGGCACTCGGACGATGATCAGCCGTCCCTAGCATGGAGAACAGACGCAGTTGTGAGCCGATCGTAACATGGAGAACAGACGCTCAGTAAGATTTACACCTCCGCATACCCCCCCCCCCCTTTAGCATACGACCATAGTTCCCAGCAGAGTTGGTAACCCGATCTTCCATAAGGTTGTCCGTATCCCGGCCAGCACCACTAGGAGGTAAGGATAGGAGTTGCTGGGTAAAAAGCTAAGCACCGCGAGGTGGGTTCTATTTTATTTCTTCAGGTACGTGAAGAACCATAAGGGTACGCTTCACCCAGCATGTGCCGTGTCGAGAGAAAATATAGATATGCAAATATTTATGTTTCCACAGACAGACAAGTATTGAGTAACTTTAAATGTACCGTCGTCGGGGGTGACAATGGATCACTGTTTCAAATACTTAGAATGCTTGTAGAATAGATTGAATGTTTCTGAGGGCGAGAAGACTAAAATATAAGAGACCTTTTTGAACGATTTTGCTGTACGACCTTCAGCCTGCCGGTGAGAGCGATGACCCATTCTCACCCCCCAGACCCATTGTCACCCCCGATGGCGGTACGTCAAAACTTGTATGGGAATACATTCTTTCATTGCGAAAGGTGTGCCAAGAGAACTCCGTAAATATGTACTGGGTTCCGGGACATTGTGGCATTGAAGGTAATGAAAAGGCACACTAGCTTGCGAAACAAGGTTCAAACACACAGTTTGTTGGTCCAGAACCTTTCTGCGGTGTATCATAATGTGCCATAAAAGTGGAGTTGAAATCCTGGGAAGCACAAAGGTTGAAGATCAACTGGTTGGTCGCCAGAAAGTGTGTTCAATCAAAGAGATTTATCATTCCCAATGGTTCAGTAAACCAAAAGCTGTTGGATGTAAATAAGAAGCTCTTTGCTCCTTTACTGGCCTAATAACGGGACATTGCCCCAGTAGATATCATTTGTAAAATATTGGCCAGGTTCAGAATGATATCTGTCGTTTCTGTTACATGGAACGTGAAACCTTGGAACATCTGCTTTGCTATTGTGATGCACTGTAAAAGTATAGATCTAAATTAAATTTCTAAATGGTGGCTTTATGCAACCAGGAGAAATTTGGACTGCAAATCCTTGTATCCAATTTTGTCGGACTGGGAAAATATGCGTGTTCGGTTGTTTACTTGATAGTAATCAGGGGTATACCACAAAAGCTCAACTTAATGGACGCAATGGTTCCAACATGCCCCAACAAAAAAAACCTGTTAGTATCAGTGTTTAACTTGTTTCTGCTGGGTTAAAATGTGACGATAGAATTATGAAATAAACCAAATTAATAAAATCTAGAATAGAACAGAATCTCTCAAATTGTGCACACTGCTGTAGAGAAGCCAATCCCATATTCCATCTTTCGGTTCCTTGCGCAACTTCGATTGTTCTTGTCACACACTGAGTAGCAACTACGTAATGCATGGTCATATAACACATTGCAGATACCTTATAAATCACTAATTGATGTCATATTATCCGATAAAATTGAGTTTTCTTGTTTTAGAATAAGTGTAGATGTGGGAAAACTTTTTGATACTTATATCGACAGTGTCATGAATTCGAGCATCTGCAAACAACAGAAAACATAGAGTTTCATTTTTAAAGTATCGATTCGTTGATACAGCAACTTGCATAAAAACTAAGACTAAAACGCACGTGGGTCGACAGCTTTTAGTAGAACAGACAGAATGTTCGATTCCAATTCTGTTCCACCATCCAACCATGACCTAGCGCGCAAAGAGCCTTCGTTCTTACTTACCACTTTACATCCCATACCGAATAAACGTACCAGCTAGTCGCTAAGTAAAGCGTGTTCGCACCAGCAGCACCTTATGAGAGAGCAACCTTGAAGAACGACGAAGAAACAACATGTGCCTATAGGTAGGGGAAGCGGTTTCTTAATAAAACGAAATCGGAAGATGAGAATAAGCAAGTGATGTTCCACCTTATGTGAAGATGAAAATATGATATTTTCATCTTCACGTTATCGTTCCATGAATGAATTTCTGGTATTGTGTGGAGTTTTAAATGCAAAAATATGTTTAGCTAAATGATCCTTTTTATAGTTTCGTTACTATCTAAGAGACGCCAATCTTTGACAAAGACTGCTATCGATTACGCTATTGTATTATGCTATTTCTTTTTAATTTCATATTGTAATTTATAGTTCTTAATTATTGCAATGATTTCATAAAACCCCAATCAATGTCCAAAATAAGATTGGACTAGATTACTTCACCTCGTACTTTGTGCTGCTTTATCTAGAATGGCAACGTAATTGGCTCGGCGTGCAGTTTCCGCAGCGTTGAAGTCTCTCGCGCACGTCCAAATGCATCAACAGCAGAGATTGTGCAACTTCCACATGGCGATAGAAGCCAAACAAGCGAGCAAAAGCCAGCGCTCAAATTGCTCTACGGCGGCGTGATGGGGACATACCGGCAATCTGCAACGCTGCCGTTCCCCTCACGCTGTTTCTATAACCCAGTCATGGAAGGCCCAGCAAATAAATCTACTCGCCAATGGGGCTAATATCTTGATGATCACATTTAGTTACTGAGAGCGGATCTCGGACGAGAGCAAAAAGAATACGCGCTCAAACATTAAACCTTCAACCCATTACGGTTGCTGCGGATGAATATTGGTCAGTGAGATGAGAAAAATGGGCAAAAATAGAATTTAGTTATAACATTTAAACTGTATAACTGTGTATGAAATTGGGAATCGACACCAAGGCAACTGAAACTATTTGCAGACTGAGTAAATTGAGTATGGAAATGATAATAAAACTATATAGATACTTCAAATTATCATAATACCAAATATATTCTTTATAGCATACAATGCTCCAGAGTGCCTCTTTTTTATTCTCGAAATTATTCAAATTTGTATTTCATACCAGAAAATTTTGCCAACGAAATATTCTGTCCGTAACCGCAGTGCACTATGCGAAGCTTCCAAGCGCAACCCCTAAGAGTCAAAGAAAACGTCCGGTCGTCGTCGGTGCGGCTTAAGCCAGCTGATGGCTTCAGTCGCAGTTAGCACCTTGGTTCCAATCCAGTGTACTTCGTGAGAGCGTGACGCGAACCAGCATCAGCATGCCGCTGCTGAAAAGGAACATCACCGACACCAGTTTTGTCATCAGCATCGAGAGTGGCGTGGAAGATATCCAGGAAGAAAAGGTTCTTAATTTTGCTAATGTGATAGCGCGATTTCATTCTTTAAATATTTGCGCATAAATTTGCGGTCCAACGCGACATTAGATCATCGTGTAGTTCAGTAGAACCACTAGAAGTCGTGATCGTGTATTTTTGAAGAGAAGAGTATTGATGATGTGTATGGTGAGATGCAGCGGGGAACTAAAAGAATATGAAGAAAACTACTCATCGTGTCCAACAACGATTTTCAAGGATTTCTCCTTCAAGAAAAATGCATGGACTATTCGTTCGAAAATCATGCTGAATCACGTTGTTTGTGAACGTTGGAGGTGCAAATCGATGTGATTCAATACTATGTGATCTATATTTAGTTTTGTACTACAGTCTTAATCCGATAGGGAATGAAAAAAATGTCATTCGATTAAACAGGGAAATTAGCTCTCAAAAGAAACCGGTATATAACCAAATTCGACTATTTCCTGTTTGTTTCACCTGCGACAAAAAAAGAGATATCGGAAAACAAACAACAAAAAGTCCTTCACCGACCTGAATCACCGACCGGACCGGCGCGGCGTTCTAGCTCAGTGCGTAGGATAGTGTTGTGCCCAAAACGGAATACATTAAACTTTAGAAAAGCATACGTGAAGAAGCGCTTCGGAAACTAGTTTCTAAAATGTGATCGTCTTAATGTCCATGACATAAATTCCACTGAAGGCCCTTTTTGAATCGGAAATAAGTTATTGATGATAAGATTCAAAAATCTGGATGAAGATGAAGATGATTTGAATAATACAAATATAACGTTTTTTATATAACTTAGAAAAATTTTACGAAATAACAAAATTATTCTTTACATACTTTAAATTCTGAAACGTTCTTCATGGCTGAATCATCAAAAATGTGTAAACCGTTTGTAACCCTAAGCCACTTTAGTCTTAACTTTTTTTCTGTGAATTTTGATATTAGATCACTTCTTCACTTGTTGTAGTGTAAAGCAGGGACCAAACTTGTCAGGGAAAATTCAGGTCCTACCTAGGCACCTTCCATAACCAAATTATGTTAGACACCACAGCTAAAATTAAACAGAGAAACACCCTGAGACTCTGCCTGAGGCGAAATTTGAACCCTTCATTCATCTTATCCTACCCGATGCTCAACCGGCCGATAAATGATGCTGAGTGGAAAATTTTCGACTTGCCACTGATCATTAGGATGCCGGCTTGACATAAAGGTATAAAAGTATACAACAGTCTTTTTCAGAACACTGAATGTTACAGCTACAGCTTGTGTGTAATATACCGAAAACACTATTTAGGAATTTCCGTTAACATTCCTGCACGGGTCAGTATGAAAAAATCACGCTTCAGGTGTTCGGGTCATATGGACCCGGATTTGTCTTACAATATCTCAGACATTTCTTTTCCAAATGTACATGTTTATGTACCTAAAATAATTGTCAGCTCATAAATTTTCCAAAACTGGTTTTAGATTGATGATCGACCACACCTACGTTCTGTAGTCGATTCTGGAAGGACCGAAGGTTGGTCATTTTTATATGAACAGAAATGGAATAGAAACACAGCGCAGCAACGATTTTGATTATCCTTCTCGTAAAAATATACCTAAGCTATTCCATGTGATGTGCAGACAGGACCTTAGATGCCATGCGTACGATTTACGATGCTCAAATAGGATGTTCCAAATTGTCCTGGAGTTCGGACCAATAGGTCTACCTAATAAACTACGCTTGATGAAAAACCGATAAAATCACATAATGTTCAGGTGATTGGAAAATGTTGTTCTAAGTTCTCCAAATTGTCATGGAGCTCTAATCAATTATTCAACCTAGTCAATTGCGCTTGGTGCAAAACCGACAACAGCGGATCATGTCCAGACAGGACCTTGTGTATGATCCAGATATGTTTGAATCGGATGTTCCTAGTTCCCCAAATTGTCTTTGGGTTCAGGCCAATTAGTCTTACAGGTCAACAACGCTTGGTGTAAACCCGATAACATCACGCCATGTCCAGACCAGACAGGACCTTAGAGAACATGTGTATGATTTATGGTCCGAATATGTTTGACTCTGATGTTCTAAGTTCTCCAAATTGTCCTGAAGTTCAGGCCAATTCGTTTTCAAAGTCACCTACGTTTGATGAAAAACCGCGGCATATCCAGACAGAACATTAGACGTTTATGTGTATATTTTTTGGGGCGTACAGCCACTGCGTCCTTTAAGTTGAACTTTTGTGGTATACCTTGTTTACTATCAATACTGTGTATTGTGTGTACTGTGTATTGCATATTGTAAGCTGATCACCATTTGTCAAGTAAACAACTTAAGACGCGTATTTTCCCAGTTCTGCACATTTGAATTCATGAAACCCAATACCTTTCCAAGATTTTAAATTGTATCTAACGATTTTGAAGGAGTGCCAATGGACACTAGCTTTTTTTTTTTTTTTTTGATACCCTTCTCCATACCAAAGAGCTCACATTTTGAGTCCCCTGGTAATGGACACTTACTAACAAACAAATTAAAACGCGGGGTAGAAACTACTATCATGAATTAAGGTGAATCCCAGTGGAACTTAGCTCCTTTGAAGGGATTCCCGGAACAAAATCAAAAATTATGTTACAACAAAGTGATAACGATGTGGCTTTATTTAATTATACTATTAAACTACAATTAACATAAGATGCAGGGAAAAAACTAGCAAGTGCTAGAAAAACCCGCATTCGCAAACGTCGACACGATTAGAAAAGAAATTCGTCTACATTCCTAATTACATACTGCTTCAACTTATTTTTAAAAATGGTGTTATTTGTTATTGATTTCAAATCTGTTGGAAGTACATTATATTTGGATGGACCGTGGTGTGTGATGCGCACAAGACCTATGTTCGTGGAAGCATTGCTTCTCAATAGCCCATTAGCATTTCTAGTGCCCTGAAAGCTGTCTCTTGTCGAAAATACGATATTGTGATGAAACTTCGAGTTGTATAAAGCGTTATGCACAAATATGATCGTTTGAGAATAACGTAATCCGATGATAGGAACAATTCTGTGCCGTAGACTAGTATAAAGCGAAACGGTAGAAGATAATGGAGGCAAGTTAAAAATCACTTTCACACATCTGTTTGTAATGTAATGTTTGTAATCTTTTTAAGTTTTGACTCAGCAGCATGACCCCAAACAATAATGAGATATTGCAGTACAGAATGAATGCACGCATAATAAAATCGCAACAGGGCTTCAGGAGGCACAAAAGAGCGGACTCTTCTCATAAGTCCACATAGCGAAGATACTTTACATGCTACATGTTGTATGTGCTTGTCCCATGAAAGGCAAGGGTCTAAGTGAAGCCCCAAGTATTGAAAGGATGAAACTTTTTCTATACACAAATTTCCGATGCATGGATCAGAATGCGGCAATATTTTTTTTCCGTGGTGAGTGGAAAACCATGTACTTTGTCTTTGTCAAATTCAAAGAAAGCATATTACCATTAAAATACTCTATGAGACTCCCCAGGTCTGATTTAATGTCTTCCACTATTGATTCAACATTGTGATGAGGGTAAAACAATGCCGTGTCATCAGTAAAAAGTCGGGGAATTCCACGAAGTTTTAAACTACCCAAATCGTTGATAAATATCAAGAAAAGTAGGGGTCCTATATTACTGCCCTGAGGGACTCCTATATCAATTGATCGTAAACTACTGCGAACACCATTTATTACAACAAACTGCTTCCTATCTGATAGATAACTCTTGATCAAATCGTTGGCAACACCTCTTATTCCATAACGATCAAGTTTATCTAATAAAATGTTTTGGTCTATAGTGTCAAACGCTTTCTTTAAATCAATGAATAATCCACCCACAATCTTTTTCCGATCAATTTCACCAGTCAACGCATCAAAGAGCTCGGTGATAGCAGTTGCTGTTCCACAGCCTTCACGAAAACCGTATTGATATTTGTACAGAACATCTTTATCACACAAGAATTTCATAATTCGGCTAGTCAAAAGCTTTTCAAAAACTTTGTTGAGAATCGAAAAAGTTGAAATTGGACGGTAGTTTGAAGGATCAGACGAGTCACCAGATTTAAATACCGGAGTGACTTTAGCTATTTTTAGAATATTCGGATAGGATCCGTTTATGATCATCCTATTAAAGAGATCAGCGATAATTTGTGAAAATGGTCCCACATTAGCCTTCATAGCTTTAGTAGTTTTGTCAGCTTTTTTTTTGTGCAGTAGCCTAATTTGTTTTCGGCCACCATACAAGTGCAGCATATGTCAGTTTTGGACGAATAGTGGAAGTATAGATCCAATTAATTATTTTTGGTCTTAAGCCCCATTTTCTCCCAAATGTTAAGGCGGATTAATGTTAAGGCCATCCTGAGACACCATAAATGAGTCGATTTTAAAGCCAATTGCACTCTCTCTGAAACGATATTGGCAAAGCTTACAACCTCGAAACCTTTTTCCTCTAAGCTTTTTGAAAGATTGTCTACAACTATGGCCCACATGAGTGGGGAAAGGACACTTCCTTGAGGACAACTTTTCGGTAATAGACGAACTTCTTAGCCCTGAAGAGATTTCTCTTTTTGCAACATGGTGTGAATCTATAAGATAATGTTTGTGTCGAAGTTTCTTTTCTTCATGGCACGATCCATTGAGAAATAAGAAGCATTATCGAAAGCTCCTTCAATAGAACAATAGAACAAAGCGCTATTTCTTTTGCCGTGACTGTTGACTTACCTGACTGGTAGGAAAACTGGACTTTAGACAGTGGATGTTTGATAATGTAATATATTCGAATCCTTTGTAACTAGAAGGATATCCTATCCCAAGACAACTGTGGAGATGCAAAGGTATACTCGGTCTCTAGTAGCAACGAGAATAGGACTAACAATCCTTCCCTTCCTATATGATCGTAAGGACATGGCCTGCGCCGTTATTGACTTAAAATATTTGAGCTTCCGGAAGGTGTACATTGATAATGAGTGACTATTATTATTTTTATTTATTCAGACTAAGGCCGATGTGGCCTGTGCGGTATATAAGAGTCTTCTCCATTCGGCTCGGTCCATGGCTACACGTCGCCAACCACGCAGTCTACGGAGGGTTCGCAAGTCATCTTCCACCTGATCGATCCACCTTACCCGCTGCGCACCTCGCCTTCTTGTGCCCGTCGGATCGTTGTCGAGAACCATTTTCACCGGGTTATTGTCCGACATTCTGGCTACGTGCCCGGCCCACCACAGTCGTCCAATTTTCGCGTTGTGAACGATGGATGGTTCTCCCAACAGCTGATGCAACTCGTGGTTCATTCGCTTCCTCCACGTACCGTCCGCCATCTGCACCCCACCATAGATGGTACGCAGCACTTTCCTTTCGAAAACTCCGAGTGCGCGTTGGTCCTCCACGAGCATCGTCCTGGTCTCGTGTCCCTTGAGGACTACCGGTCTAATGAGCGTTTTGTAGATAGTCAGTTTGGTACGGCGGCGAACTCTATTCGATCGGAGCGTCTTGCGGAGTCCAAAGTACGTACGATTTCCTGCCACTATTTATTTATTTATTATCAGACTAAGGCCGGAGTGGCCTGTGCTGCACATAAAAGTCTTCTCCATTCAGCTCGGTCCATGGCTGCACTTCGCCAACCACGCAGTCGGCGGAGGGTCCGCAAATCGTCCTCCACCTGATCGATCCACCTTGCCCGCTGTGCACCTCGCCTTCTTGTTCCCGACGGATCGTTGTCGAGAACCATTTTCACCGGATTACTGTCCGACATTCTGGCTACGTGCCCGGCCCACCGCAGTCTTCCGATTTTCGCGGTGTGAACGATGGATGGTTCTCCCAACAGCTGATGCAACTCGTGGTTCATTCGCCTCCTCCACGTACCGTCCGCCATCTGCACCCCACCATAGATGGTACGCAACACTTTCCTTTCAAAAACTCCCAGTGCGCGTTGGTCCTCCACGAGCATCGTCCAGGTCTCGTGTCCGTAGAGAACTACCGGTCTTATAAGCGTTTTGTAGATAGTCAGTTTGGTACGGCGGCGAACTCTATTCGATCGGAGCGTCTTACGGAGTCCAAAGTACGTACGATTTCCAGCCACTATGCGCCTCCGAATTTCTCAGCTGGTATCGTTATCGGCGTTCACCAGTGAGCCCAAGTACTCAAATTCTTCTACCACCTCGATTTCGTCACCACCGATAGAAACTCGTGGTGGGTGGCTTACATTGACCTCTCTTGAGCCTCTTCCTATCATGTACTTCGTCTTCGACGTATTGATGACTAGTCCAATCCGTTTAGCTTCGCTTTTCAGTCTGATGTAGGCTTCCTCCATCCTCTCAAAGTTACGTGCCATGATATCAATGTCGTCGGCGAAACCAAATAACTGGACGGACTTCGTGAAAATCGCACCACTCGTGTCAATCCCTACCCTTCGTATTACTCCCTCCAAAGCGATGTTGAATAGCAGACATGAAAGACCATCACCTTGCCGTAACCCTCTACGTGTTTCGAAGGGACTCGAGAATGCCCCTGAAACTCGAACTACGCACATCACCCGATCCATCGTCGCCTTGATCAACCGTATCAGTTTATCCGGAAATCCATTTTCGTGCATCAGCTTCCAAAGCTGATACCGATCGATTGTATCATATGCGGCTTTGAAGTCGACAAATAGATGATGTGTGGGCACGTTGTATTCGCGACATTTCTGCAATACCTGACGTACGGCGAACACCTGATCTGTGTTAGAGAGTTCACCCATAAATCCCGCCTGGTACTGCCCCACGAACTCTCTTGCAATTGGTGTTAGTCGGCGGCATAAAATTTGGGAGAGTGTAGGCGGTGTTCAGCAATGTGATTGCGCGGTAGTTGCTACAATCCAGCTTATCGCCCTTTTTGTAGAAAGGACATACGACACCTTTCATCCACTCCTGCGGCAGAACCTCATCCTCCCCCAAACCTTGATAATTACCCAGTGCAGCGCTCTAGCCAGTGCTTCACAGCTATCCTGGTAGTTAGTCAATTCCAGGGTCTTTGCTGTTTTTCAGCCAGCCGATCACCTCCTGGATTTCCTGGAGATTCGAAATCAGAAGTCGTATGTCCTGCGCGCGTGCTCCCAGGTTCATCAACATACCGCCACCGATATCTGCCACATCGCCATTCAGGTGCTCTTCGTAGTGCTGCCGCCACCTTTGGATCACCTCACGCTCGTTTGTAAGAAAGTTCCCGTTTATATCCTTACATATATCGGGCTGTGGCACGTGTCCCTTACATGAACGATTTAACTTCTCATAGAACTTTCTTGTATGTGAACCCACCAGTGAGGAGTCGGTCGGTAGACGGCCGTAATGAATGCCGCTAATCGGACTGTTTTCGCCACGGGTTGGTGGCACGGTTGAACGAATTCTGCGAACCGTTAACGGTAGGTTCGGGATTCAGTGTGTCCGGGTGTATTACTATCCGGGGGCACGCCTGGAAGCGGCGGGGCGTGTTCCGGAGCGTCCCGTTGAGTTTACGCGCAGATTTTACGGATTCACTCACTATTGCAATAGTAATCCGGACCTTACACATCGAGCGCGTAACTTGCTCGGAACTAGGGAAGTATTCCCAACTTAATCTCGCACTCAACTAGTCAGTAATTCTCACACTTCAACCGTTTAATAATTGTAAGGAACTTTTTTAAAAAAACGACTTAATTGCTTCCAAACCCGGACTCGAATGAACGAGCCTCTCGAACTCAATCTCCTCCTCCTCATTTTTCTCATCTCTTCTCTTCTTTCATCGTATTCCTCTCCTTGTCTCGTCCATTCCCGAGCTGCCTCTCTCCGGATTATGTGTTGTTGCATTTCATTTTATCTCTTTTGATAATAGGTTGCGTTTCATGAGGGGTACAGATTTATGTTTCAGAGAAATTTGGATTCAAAATTAATTTCACATTCTCCATTAGATATAGGTTTTTTCCTTGCTTTTTTACAAAATAGGTTTTGTATTCGTAAGATTAACAATAGAGGTAAGATTTAATTTTACTAACAATTCAATGTTTTTATTTATTTTAATTCACAACTTTAGGTTTTTTTTAATTTTTAATTACTGTTCCCAAAATATGTTGAGCCTTATTTATTGTAACCGAAATCGTCGGTAACACCTTTTATCCTCAACTTGCACATCCATGCGTTGATTGGCTGCCACCCAACCCCGCGTTGGCGCATCCTGCTCAGCACTATGGAACCGGTTCCCAGCACATTGGTGGTGCCACAGCTTTGGTAAAAGGTAGCCGCTAGATGCCCGCTTTTCCACACATTCTGTCACGTCCAGCAGATTTCATACAGCACTACGACGTTACGTGACTACAAAAGTCAAACCGACCAACTATGTCGTTCAACTCCACACATACAAATTAATCCCGAGCTTGAAGATTGGCGGTGATCGATAGTAGTAGAAGATAGATATCGCTAGAATCAGAATTCGCACACACAGTAGAGAAAATTAGAGAGAAGAAGGTGGGAGGTTTGCGTCATTTAACCCACACGCCCGTTTCAAATCAATCAGAGACTGAGTGAAATTGTACTGCCGTCTCTTTTTTTTCTCACGGAAATCTTACTCATTTTTCGTTAAAATTGGAACTACTCAAATTTTGAGTAGTGATTTGTTTACATTGGGGAAATTCTTTCAATGATGATACGCGTGACTGGTGTCTTTGTGTACTGGAAGAACGAGGTTTAGCACGGTTAGCACCAACAATTTTGTGAAGCACATACCCAACAAATATTGGAGACGGATGAAGTGTTTACACAACCAAAAATTGTCTTCTTTAGCTCAAAAACTAGCTTATTAGGAGTTTTGTTGTGTAGGGCGTAACCAAAGATTGGTGAAATCTCCATTAGGCTTTTTGATTGAATTCCCGTTTCGTCCACTTAATCGCTAAATAATTGGAGTTTTACACTAAACCCACCCTGAGCTGGTTTTTTGCCATGCAAACAAATCTTGACAGACGGTCTTCTTCGGAGGTGGCACTTATGCCGTCTGTTTTCGGAGTCCGGAACGAAACCGGAAAAAGAGAAAAACGCATTTGCGCGCTGTAAACTATTTTTTACATACTGTGTACACCTAGAGGCATGAAACAGTTTTGTGTTTTAGGACAGTCTAGCACATATTGATGAAATAGTAATTGATGAAAGCTGTAAAGTCTCAACGTTACAAAACAAAATGCTCCGGAAGATTATTCGAGATCGACATATTGGCGCTGGAAATCCCAATTCCTGTGGCGTGAAACTGATCCATCAATAAGCATGTGCTCGTGATTTTTGGACTCGTCTTGGAAAATAAACGTTCAATTTGAAGCAGTCATATGGCAACATGCGCCTATGTCCCTTCCATCTTGTACACTTATTCGCTGGCATATGGTTATTGGTACATAGCTTGATATCCCACTTGTATTTTTCTGCAAAAGATCGGTCCATGGAGTCAGCAGAGATACGGTTAGCCGGTTATGACTGATGATCTAGGGAGAACTACCGTTGGTCAACAGTTCTAAATAAGGGAAGGATGTTCCAGTAACCGTTAATGTTCCACTGGTGGAAGAGTTTGAGTTCCAGAGGAAGCGTGGGAATCGGAAAAGTGACTGGAAGATTGTTTTGTCCCGTTCCGGTAGGGCGTGCGTGGTGTACCAGTTGGATTTTGTTACTCTAGGGGGGGGGGAATCATTTCGGGAATTGGGGTGTGTCCTCCGGAAGTATCTGGAAGGGTGCTGTTATAGACAGAAGTTCATAAGGCTTGGGTGACATCTGAATCCAGAGATAGTCATCAACAGTTTATAAAGCATATGGTAGGAATAGCTTCGAAAAAAGGTAATGTTAGCCACTCGCCACAGAGGTGAAAACGAGGTGGTGAGCCCAAGTAACATGTCGAATTCTATTTGGATTTTTCTAGTATTATTACAGTTTTATGAAAGCATCGCATAAACTGTACAGTTTTATCATAGTTTTCGCCTAGTTCAAGCTATATTAATGCTACATTCTCCTCAAATGGTTTTAAAATATGCACCAAGCACGGCTTAAACTGTTCATCTAGATGAATTAACCAGCAAGAGTACATTCTCCCAACTGAAACCAAATAGTTTTGAATAAAAATTGTGTGGTGCACTCCGTTAAGTAAGAACGATCTTGCGAATTGCACTATGAAACTAACTTTAAACTATGTAGTTTTAATTGGTAGAAAGTGTACTTGTTCAAGAATAAATCAAAGCAAACAAACATGTCGTCAAACTGCACGCAAATAAAAGAAAAAAAAAACTAATGAACTAGGTATATATGGGTGGCTAATTTGCGCAATCAGTTTTTTTTTTCTATCAGGTCAAATTTATCACATTCCAAAATGCTGCTAAATTCGGCTGTGAACACCTTTATTGGTTCGGTTATGGGCACCCCCTTTTAGTTGACAAATCGTTCAACTTCGCTGCAGTAGCCAACATTCTTATTTTAATGAGGTTTTTGCGCAGTTTTTGTTTTATAATTTAGACATTATTGATTGGAACAATAAGTTTAATTCACCCATTTTCGATTTTTTTTAATTTACTTAATTTAAGTGATTTTCTCAAATATGTTTATGCCTCGGGCTGAAAGTCTCGACAATAAAGACAAAAAAATATATATATATGTTTAAGTTCATCTCTATCCCTTTTTTAAGCCATTGTATATTCACTTTTTGGAACAATACATTGACCGATTTGCAACAAGTATCATTTGACGGGGTCTATTTTTTTGCTATTGAAAATTGGACCGATTAGACATTGCCTTCTGAAGTTATTGAAAAATCATCGTTTTTCCATAGGGACCACCCTAAAAAACAAATGTCAAATGTGTAAAATTGTCAATATTTGTTTTTAACACGAAACCAACCTGTTTTCTTCGCTTTTAGTAAGGTAGAACAACCTAGCTTTCCATTTGTTTACAAATGCCGGCATAATATCAACTAAAACCAATATTAACGGTGCTCATAACCGAACCTCTTCCCCTACTGTTTCTCGCAATATAGATGAAACGCATTCATTATCTGTGGGTTATTACAATGGGGTGGGCACGTAGTAAATCTTTCGGAAAATCAATCCTTCAATCCACATACATATTTGCTTTTTGAATATCGATAACCTCCTTATTTTGATATCTCTCTATCTCGATGTGTTCTGGTCAAATTTTTTCAGGCTTCACTCTCCTTACATAGGGGAACAGACGGCTTTGGCAGGTTTTGTTCTATTATTGGCAGGGGGGTTTTTGTCGACCGAATTTTATGAAATTTGGTCACAATATTCTTTGATATGCAAATAATGTTTGGGCCAAATTTGAGCATAATCAGTCATAAAAAAAACCCCTGCCAATAATAGAACAAAACCTGCCAAAGCCGTCATTACCCCTATTAAATTTTTTAGGCTACTAGACTATCTTTTGGCAATAACAAACACATCAAAAACACAAGACGAGCTCGGTGGTCTAGTGGCTACCGCTTCTGCCTTATAAGCAAGAGGTCGTGGGTTCAATTCCAGGCTCCATTTCCCACTTTGTATTTCTATCTTAGTTCTTTCTGTGTTTCACGTTATACCAAAACGATTTCTACTGTTATAACCTTCCACGCAATCCCAAAACCTCCCGTGGCACCTATGAGAGGTCGTAGAGTTCTCTGCATCTTTCTTAAGTAGGTGTCCAACAAACCATCCTTCCCTTTCCTCAGCATTCGCAAGGACGTGGCCAGGACAGATCTCGACTATTGGAGAGTGCATTGCTTCCATCTAAGAGTTAGTGATTAGTCCCAAATCAATATCTGTGGTAACGGATGAAAGTAATGCTACTCTCATACAATAGTCTTGGCTTGTACCACCTACGAATTTGTGCGAACTGCTAAATGCTAATGCTAATGCTAACAAACACATCAAAAACACAGAATGATATTTGTTTTGTTATCGTTGTTCATAGCAACGTGTTTTTTGACCTAGTACCCAGAGTACCCATCGCAATGTTTTTCCATTCCTCGATCTCTCCTTATCTTGATGGTCCCTTCAATTTCGAGATGCGGATGGTCGACTGTCTTTCCAATAAAAGGCTTAGAACTAGTTATATTATGACAGAAACACTTCCGAAACATTAATAGAGCAGTTTGACCGCGGGCTACTACCAGTCAACGAACTTTATTTTGAAACGAATGACATTATAAAATAAATAACAAAAAGAGTGCCCAGACAGGGGACGGTCCAAAAAACTCGTTTTGCCCCATTTATATAGCCAAAGTATTGCTTTACCATTTCCTGCATTATAATCACCATCACTACAGCATGTTAGAACTTGGCAATATGGCATTAGAGTTCAAAAATAAATACACGATATTCCAGTACTTTTTTTTAAGTGTTGTAAATTGTTATTTCAACATGAAAGAACTACACGAAACCAATTTTTAATAAATCTGTGCATATACCAAAAATGCTATTTTTTTAAATCTCACCTGATTTAAAAAAGTAAATCTAGAACTAATTTTGCGTTTGTCATTTTACTTTTCCAGCAATAAAGTTTAGGTGCTTCGATAAGTTTTAAGACGGCACTTAAATTGTGCTCTTTCATATTAAGATCAAATGTTTAAGATTCCGGCTAACAGCTACCCCGTCAGCACTAATTAGTTTTTCCCTACCCCTTAACAGAGCCTGGCACCAGCCAACGAAGATTGTGATTTCCTCGTGAATTTCATCACCGGCCAAGAATCACTGTCGGCCAGCTTCTGCTGCAAGCTTTTCTACACGATATTCCGTCTCTGCTTCGCGGGCGACGAGGGCGCCGGCAATCGACTGCGGACGGCGATGAAGAAACGGTCCACGGCTCATACCATCTGAATAACATCGATCCTACACGGTAGGTAGGCACAGCATCGTTAGTCTCGCCGCCTGCTGCCACCACCACCACGTGGATTCAGCTCGAAGGTCAACGACGACGGCAATTGAGGCGAACGCATCAAAGCAAGCCAAATAATGCAAACCAACTCTGAGAAGCAATGCTCACGGTTATGAATGAGTGAACAGCGTGTGAGATGGTGTCTTTTTAGTGCAATGGAAGCCCTTTTAGATAGGTTTAGCGAATAGTGAACTCGCGTAAAGGAGTGCTCTGTGTTTGAATACCAGTGGCAGATTGTATTTTTGCGAACTGGTTTTAGGCTTCCTAAGCGACGGTTTCATTGCACATGTGTGACTGCAGTATAGTAATGCAATAAATTGTAACTTCTGACTTATGGAACTGAAATCCAAACAGTCATACATGAATAGCACGTTAAGTAATGCCAATAGTCATAAGAATTGTAAATATACAATAAACTAAAACGTAAGTTTTATAATGTTTAGCTATATGCGATTTTAGGTGCTTCGTGAACAAACTTTCAACTTTTCCTTATCCACCACAGTAACTAAAATTTATTTGGTTCGAACTGCCCCTTGACTGATTGAATTGCAATTACCCATGTACGAGTGTATCCACAAGACCCGCAAGGAACGTCGGCACCATGGCCTTGTCTGCTTTATTGTGTGGTTAAGAGCAAACTCTTTTTATTTACCAGTTCATCACGTGAAGAAGCCGGTTTATATGTTATGAATGGTTAAGGTTATTTAATGTATTTATTTATGTAGGTAAAGACATGCATGTACTGAATGTGGGTATGCTTCAATGCATACGGTAATTGTAGTTGGATTTTCAAACACTTGTCCTTGAACTTTTTAGCGGTGAAACGAAAGAAAACAAAAATTCAACAAAAATGAATTGATCAACTAGAAAGGTTTTGGCACTATGTACTTATGTAGAACATACGCTATGGATCCTTTCAGCAATCATTCAAAACATTTTATTTAGATGACGGCAGATATTCCCGGCAGGGGTTCCTTCCCGCCATGTGATTCAATCACATTGAGGTTGAACGATTTTTTTCACCATTACGTATCCAGAGCAAAATCATAACAAAAGATTTTTGCTTTCAATGGGTTTCGAGACTACCAGAGGGAATGGAACATGACATGTGAATTGATTAATTATTTCAAGTACGATTGGATCCCGATCGGATGAAGGATTGTTATTTGTTTGCATGTGCGAATAGGGTGACCATATGGAATTTTTCCAAAGGAGGACATATAAAAATAGATCGATATTTTTGGTTTTAAATATGATTAAGAAAAGAATATTGTTGAATGAATTGGATGAAGTTTTTATAAGAACCAGTAACTAACCCAGCAAACAAGAGATCATATATCAATGCGAATAAGTGCACAAAGTGGAGGCCATACGTACATTTTGCATGAAGTTAAAAAGAGGCATGTGGAAATCGCCTCCACATCGTATATGGAAGCATATATCTGTAATAATAATTGTTTACTTAAACATCCCTAACATAATCATACCCTGAGACGAGACCTGCAAAGACGCTGCTTCTTTTCTCTTGTTTTGACACTTGTTCTTCTTTTCATCACAGTTGACCATCGAGTTTCAACTGTTTACTTGACTGTTTCACCTAAGCCCCAGGGCCCCCAGGTGGACCCTTCTGAGCACAATAAAAATGTATCCAATTCACGAAATAGTAAATTCATTTTCATAAGGATTTTTATACCGGGAACAAAACACAGGTTTATTACTGATTATTAACAAGTTAAACGGAAGGTTTGGAATACTCGTTAAAGTAAAAAAGTCTTGGTAAAACAAAAATGATGTGGAATATTTTATTTGGGATACCAATACTTTCACTCAAAAAGCTGCTGGTTGCACCTGACAGTTCGTGACAGCAGTTGACTGGCAGCAGCTGAAGTTACATTTTTTCCTCTTTGCAGGTCTCGTCTCAGATCATACCCATTCTGTAACACACACAATCATACCATGCATTGCCATAGGGCCAAACATTGTTAAGCTAGAGAGGACTGCGTCACTCACCAGTTTTTCAGTTAGCTCTACATACTCTGACCGCGCGGACGCGAATAAAATCCTCGAATAAAACCAAACTTAAAACATGGTGTCAGAAGTTCGCGGACTCAGGTGTGTTTGTACGTGATAAGCTTATCGCGATTTAGTGCAAACGAAATTTTAAAGAAACGGATTTGTGAGAAAATTTCCGAAGATGGCATCCGGATTCGACCTTCGACTGCCACAGCCTCTCGATTGTGCCAACCTAGCCAAAGAATGGCCTCGTTGGAAGCAAGCATTCGGAATCTATTTGCGTGCCAACGGTAAGATAGCGGGAAGTGAGGAGAACAAAATCGCCATTTTTCTGTGGCTGATCGGGCCTCGCGGCGTCGAAATTTTCAACACGCTCTACCCCGACAGCTCAAGTGCTGATAGTTTGTTTGGTGTTGGTGGCAACGAAGAAGAAGATGCTGCGTTTGATGATGCCGTTGAAAATGTAACAGTGAATGAGCACTCGCACACTCTTGCAAAGGTGATCGCTGCATTCGACGATTATTGCCTTCCACGGAAAAACATCGCGATGGAGGCATTCAAATTCAACACCATCGCACAGAAAGAGAGGCAAACATTCACCGAGTTTGAAACGGAACTCCGCACACAAATACAATATTGTGAGTTCAAGTGCCAACAGTGTCAAACATCCTACTCCGATCGCATGCTGCGAGATCGGATAATTATTGGCGTACAAGACAAAAAGCTGCAGTTAAAACTCCTCGATGGACGAGATGACCCGCTGGCAAAAATCATTGAGACCTGTAAGGTGTTTGAAGCTGCGTCGGAGAATAAGCTGATTCTGGATCGCAAAGTGAGACTGCTAGAGGTAAAGTCAGTCGAGAAGCAGTTGGATGAAGGAGGAAGGGAGGTAGCTGTCGTCAATCGTAAACAGTGCTATATGGCCCGTTTACATATGAGCTAGTTCTAGCGGACAATGCACTGTCCGACAATACTAGCACGAAATTAGCATAATGTAAACGCTTATTAGCGAGGACAATTCCTGTTTACATGATGCTAATATCGTGCTAGTATTGTCGGACAGTGCATTGTCCGCTAGAACTAGCTCATATGTAATGGCCCGTTTACATATGAGCTAGTTCTAGCGGACAATCCACTGTCCGACAATACTAGCGTGAAATTAGCATAATGTAAACACTATTAGCAGATGACAATTCCTGTTTACATTGTGCTAATATCGCGCTAGTATTGTCGGATAGCGCATTGTCCGCTAGAACTAGCTCATATGTAAACGGGCCATAAACGGGCCAATAATTGTGGAAAGCCGTTCAACCAAGCTCACCGTCGCAGCTGCCCGGCAGTTGGTGTGAAATGTTTTACGTGTGGTGGTGCAGGCCATTTCAGAAAGTGCTGCCGTGGTCGACTGGAATCGGGTGAACAACAGAAGGAGGACAACGCAACAAAACAGCCGTCGAAGATGAGACAACAGAATAAACAAAATCAGTGCTCGCGGTAAATTGGAGTGACGCAGGTGAGTGTTTGATAACAGATCAGGTTGGCAATGCATGTGTGAGATGTTATAATGATGATATTGCTTTGTATAGAATAAACTCAACTTGCGAAGGGAGCAAAAGTTCAAGGGCGTGGCGAAAGCTTTACCATGTAGGAAGTGTGGGAGTATTATTCAAACTAGACACCGGCGCCGACGTGAATTGTATCCCGATTGATGTAGTGAAGAAGATTGGCATACCAATGCAAAATGTGAGCAATACCAATGTTTTGGATTATAGTTCAAATAAAGTTAAAATTCATGGAGTAGTTAATTTGCTTTGCTCCGATCTTGCCAAGGGCAGTCTCCATTGTGCTGAGTTTTTGGTAGTCGATTCTCGGTTTGAACCACTTTTGGGATTGCAGTCTTGCATTGACTTTGGGCTAATCAGTCGATTGAGTGTGGTGCAGAACTCTACTCAGATTCTCAATACTAAAGCCGAGTTTGTTGATGCGTACCGTGATGTCTTTGAGGGGCTTGGAAAGTTTCCCGGCAAGTGTGCAACAGTACTAAAAGAAAATTCCGTCCCCACACTGTGTTACAGAAAGCGCATTCCATTGGCATTGCATGACAGAGTAAGGGCGGAGCTTAAACGAATGGAGGAACAGGGTATTATTACGAGTGTTGATTACCCTACCGATTGGGTCAGTAATATGCAGGTGGTTGAAAAATCTGATGGTGCGTTGCGAATTTGCCTTGATCCAAAACCGTTGAACCAATGCATTAAACGTGAACATTATCTGATCCCAACACAACCAGACTTGTTCAGTCGTCTTTCGGGCAAGCATGTTTTTACGGTGCTTGATTTGATTAGTGGTTTTTGGCAGATGGAATTAGACAGAGAAAGTTCTGACCTGACAACATTCATGACTCCATTTGGACGGTATCGCTGGACGCGAGTTCCGTTTGGGCTAAACAATGCTCCTGAGATGTTTCAGCGTCGAATGGTTCAGATTTTCGGGGATATTCCGGGTGTAGAAATATACTTTGACGATTTGGCAATTACTGGGGCGGATGAGGCGGACCATGATTACATTTTGTCGCAGGTTATGCAGCGTGCTCGGGAAAATAATGTCAAATTTAACTTGGATAAGCTACAATTTCGTACCAACCGTGTAAAATTTATGGAAATGTCATAGACGATGGTGAGGTGCAGCCCTTAGAGAAGGATGTTAGGGCAATTACTGAAATGCAACGGCCGGAAAATGTTGCAGATGTCACACGATTTCTTGGTCTATGCAAGTATTTGGCTAAATTTATTCCAAACCTTTCGCAACGAACAGCAAATCTCCGAAGGTTGACCCATAATGATGCTGTTTGGGATTGGGGTGAGGTTCACGAAAGCGAAATGAATGATCTTCTGAAAACAATTTCGTGTGCACCAAGTTTGGCAATGTTTGATCCAGAAAAATCCTGTATTATACAGACCGATAGTTCCAAGGACGGTTTGGGATGTGTCTTGCTTCAGGACCATGGTCCCGTAGCTTACGCGTCAAGAACTTTAACCAAGAGCGAACAGCGATGGGCCCAAATAGAAAAAGAACTGCTGGCGGTGGTATTTGCGTGTCAAAGATTTCATTACTTTATTTACGGTCGAGAGTTTGTAGTTCAATCGGATCACAAGCCGCTTGAAACTTTAATCAAAAGGAATATTGATGACGTTACACCTCGACTTCAACGTATGTTCTTGATTTTGCTGAAGTATCCTGGACTGTCTCTAGTGTATACTCCTGGAAAAAGTTTGCTGGTGGCCGATTGCCTTTCGCGAGCTGCTTTGCCGGACACTGGTGAAGCCCAAGAAGATTTGGATAACATTGTTCATGCCCTCGTTAAAAAAGCTTGCATGTCGCAGGATAATTTCGATCTGTATGTAGAGAAGCTGAATCAAGATGAACGGTTTCTGCGTATCGTCAACTATGTTGAGAATGGATGGCCGTCATATCACAAACTGGACGACTTCAGTCAATTGTTTTACAAGTATCGCGAAGAGCTCCACTTTGAAAATGGGCTTCTTTTCAAGGATCATCGATTGGTGGTGCCGACTGGACTTCAAACAACCATATGCAAATGGTTGCACGCACCGCACTTAGGAGCGGAAAAAACGTTATCTCGAGCAAGGATACAGTTTTTCTGGCCTGGAATGACTAATGACATAAAGGAAATAACCGCCAATTGCACAGTTTGTGAGAAGTTTCGAAGGAATAATCCAAAGGAGCCACTTGTGCAGGATTTACCACCGGAATATCCGTTCCAAAGAGTTTCGACAGACATCTACGAATATGGCGGTCATGACTGATTAGTTCTAATTGATGCGTATTCCGGATTCATCTGCTCTGATCGTTTGGGAGATAAAACAACACGCAGTGTTTGTAAGCTCTTCGACCGATTTTTCAATTGTTACGGTTACCCAACAGTGATTCGCAGCGATAATGTACCGTTTAACTCCAATGAGTGTGAAAGATACGCCAATTCTAATAACATTACGTTCGAGTTTTCCAGCCCTCGATATCCTGAAAGCAACGGACTTGCGGAGAAAGGAGTTGAAATCGCCAAAAACATCTTGAAGCGGTGTTACGAAACGGGTGATCTTGATCAGTTTCAATATCGTCTTTTGGAGTACAACACAACACCGATTGCAAGTATGCAGTTATCTCCCAGCCAGTTATTTTTCGGAAGACTTGTGAAGACTCGTTTGCCTATTGAGGAAACTCTATTGAAAAGAAATGCCCTAGAGGAAAGTGATGTGCAGCAGAGAATACGGCGTTAGCGTGCTATCCAGAAAGGTTACTACGATCGTCATGCCAAGCAGTTACCTATACTTAAACCTGGTGAGAGAGTTCTTTTTAGGAAGAACGCAGTGGCACTACGGCTTGGTAGTTCGGGACGTGAATGGGCGTTCTTATGTCATTCGAGATTCCTTTGGTAATCATTATCGACGGAACCGGAAATTTATGACACGTACCATCAACAACGAGGCCGATCCAAGTGAAGTTCTACTCGAAGATCATGCTATGAAATACTTCTCCAATCTAAGTCCACCCAGGGTTGTTAGTCTACCTGATGATGCCCGTCGCCAGGCATTGATGCCTAATAATGCAACTCCGGAAGCCACGGCTACCGAAATTAGTCCACCAAGGATTGTCAGTCCACCTGTACCACGTGTAAGTACACCAAGGGTTGGCAGTCATCCTATAAATCCAAGTAGCATCAAATCCGAACCTACTGATCAACAGTTAGAAGTTGAAGGCCACGGTGATCATGATGAAGACAATCGCTCTCAATCATTTGCTGCAGAGCCCGAGTGTGCTTTGCTTGACCCTCCAGCTAGTAGCTCTCGCTCCACTCGTAGTGGACGTACGATTATACCACCGAATCGTTATGGACAATGGCACTACTATTTTTTGAAGAAGAAAGCGTGTAATAATAATTGTTTACTTAAACATCCCTAACATAATCATACCCATTCTGTAACACACACAATCATACCATGCATTGCCATAGGGCCAAACATTGTTAAGCTAGAGAGGACTGCGTCACTCACCAGTTTTTCAGTTAGCTGTACATACTCTGACCGCGCGGACGCGAATAAAATCCTTGAATAAAACCAAACTTAAAACAATATCCATACGCTAGCATATGGAACTTTGTTTGAACCGACTCAATACGGATTTTTTTTGGTCGTATTTCAACATAAATTTTGGACATACTGCTTCAAAAACGGATGCAAACGATAAAAAAGTAGAAATATGGGGGGAAATATTTTTTTTAGATCTCTTAGGGCTTCCAAACCTTCCTTGAGTTCAGATCTTGATGATCTACATAAAAAACAAAGCGTTTTACGGGGCCTCAATACTAATATGTAGCTAGCAATGGTACTTGAGACATAATTAAACTAAAGACACTATATACAAAGACGCGAAATCTGATCCCTGAGCAAATAATTCGACAGGCAACCCTGAATGCGCAACACTGCTCATATTGCATAAAGTTTTCAAATTGGTGTAAGTGATTTTCCTAATTTCAAAAAAATGATTAGTAACGCTTATACCCACGCAAATCAGATAGCAAATACAATATAAACAAGTTGAGAGTCATTTTCTACCATTTTTAGGGGTGTATTAGGCTACATTGATCCAAAAATATTACAACAATAATTTAAACATGTTTATTTGCGGAAGTTAAATTAGCCCTTACCAAATGTTCTGCGTGATTTTTTGGAATGACAGGTCTTCTGCTCGATTGGAATAGCACTGACAGTAAATTTGGAATTCCATTTGAACCTTTCCCGTCTTTGTTTATAGTGTCTTTAAATTAAACTATTTTTTATCAAATAGCAGTGTTACCAGAACATCAACGGTACTCCAAACTATTCAATACCAAATTTTCAAAACGACTTATCTGCTTTTGTAAACAAAGATTCAAACGTCGATTTGTCGAATCTGAGAGCTCTCCCACGCAAACCAACACCACCAACAAGTAGCCGAGGTCTTCATCTATATCTACGTCTACGTGGCTACTATGTCTACGTTTGAATCTTTGTTTACAAAAGCAGATAAGTCGTTTTGAAAATTTGGTGTTGAATTCTTGAGTTCGGATCTCTAATTTATTTATTTTTATTTATTTGTTACCACCGTCTCGAAAGTATTAAAAACTATTCTACAGACTGCACCTTAACCTAGAGCCTTAATCCTATTTTTAAACACATTTTTTGACATATTAAAATCAAAAACATCACTAACACTGTTGAACAAACGAAGACATTGATCAAATGGGTTGTTGTAATCATACACGGTTCTGCGACGTCTAACGAATAATAGCTCTTGCTCTCGCAGTTGTCGAGAAAGAGCATAAATAGCTACGTTATCCAAAAATACAATGCAGTCGAGATTTCTGCTCAACAAGTCATAAATGAAAACTCGTTGCATATTGGTCCGCCTTGCAGATAGCGCCTCCAATGCAATGAGTTTGCAGCGGGCCGTGTAGTCGGGCAAATTATCTGGGTTCGACCATGGTAGTTTACGAAGCGCGTATCGGATAAAGCTACGTTGCACTCTCTCAATCCGAATAATCTGCGTTCTGTGATATAGGGACCACACGCATGCTGCATACTCCAAGATGCTGCGTACATATGAACAATACTGCGCTTTAACTGCGTAGATATCATTGAAGCTACTGGTAATGCGTCGAACAAACCCAAGAGCTGCGAAAGCCTGCTGTCAATCATTACCCCAAGGCCAATGTTGCAACTCTGTTGAATACGCGTTGCAAGCCACCGATTGCCCCATGTAGTCCGTAATTCGTCCTTTGCAGTGGTGGTCTAAGCATTCCGCTATTGCGAGTGTCCTTGGTCGAACATTCAAATCTATCTGCTCCAGAATACCTTCGCAGTCGATTCGTCCCTGTAGTATATCGGCGATCGTCATCGCCCGGGTGGTATCTCCTAGCACGAAGATGTTCCAGATCGAGCAACTGGCATAGGCTCTCATAGCTTGGTAGGCAAAACGGATCCCTCCATGGCAACTTCCGAAGTGCAAATCGCAGGAACCGACACGTTGGACCGATTCGATACGTTTGGCGCCATTGTTGTACGCTGGGCTCCAAACTGCAGAGCAGTACTTGGCTATCCTAAATATTAGTCCCAATGTCCTAGAAACTTTATCGACAGCGTATGAGATGTGCTGCTTAAATGTTAGCTCTGAGTCAAGGACTACACCAAGGTCCTTGATGTGATTCGTGCGTTCGAGTGTCGTGTCAAGTATGCTGTAGTCGAAAATGATCGGTTGTTTCTTTCGAGTAAACGTTATGACGGAGAACTTGACTGGTTTTACGACCATACGGTTTAGAGAACACCAGCTGGCAAAATTAGTGAGCTACCGTTGTAAATTAAGACAGTCAGTAGTTGAACTAATTTGGAGAAACATTTTCCAATCGTCAGCGTACGATAGTCGAGGGCTTTCGATGACTAGATGGACGTCATTGAAATAGAGCAGGAATAATAGTGGCTCTAGATGGCTTCCTTGCGGTATTCCAGATGTTTCTTGGAAACTATTCGATTCGCAGTCATCTAAAGTTACCATCAGTTGTCGGCCAGCCAAGTATGAGCGGAACCAGACCAGCACAATAAATCACTACCGATGCCGTACCTGTCGAGTTTGGCAACAGCGATAGCATGGCTCAACTTGTCAAATGCGGCAGACAGATCGGTGTAGATAACATCGGTTTGCATCCTTCTGAGCATGCTGTTGGTGATGTACGAAGTAAGGCATAGCAAATTGCTAGTGGTAGAACGACCGGCGGTAAAGCTCTGAGATGTTGCGAGTCTAACTTGGTCAGCACTAGGGGGACTGTACCGGTTTTGGCCATGTTCCTAATTTGGCCAGTTTCTCGCATATCTCCGAAAATAAAGCAATTTCCGAGGGCTTTATTAGCTGTAACAGAAGATATATCCCTTACGATTCTTCGCTGCGGAAAATAATCGTTAGTTTTTGGAAAACGTGGGCTGCAAAATGGTGGGTTGACATCAAGGAAGGAGCGCCCAACAGAGCTCTGGTCCCCACAAGTCCCTATCTCACGATCCCACGGGTCGTCCGATGACAAAAGACCGCCAGCTAAGGGTTGCGTACTTAGCTGGTAGTGCAGTCTGGGCACTGTTGTCCTTCTGACATCAGCTAGAGTGAGAAGGTACGCCTCGAGCGTCTGTTCACCAGGAGTTGCGGCTGAAACAGCGTCTGTACTCAGCGGCTGATTAACGAAACGCTGTATCGCATCAGATATACCTAAGGTGGCAGCCCCATCGGCGCGATATACGAAACGCAACTCCGGTAAGGAAGCTTACTGAAAAATGGAGATAGAAGAAAAAGAGAACGTTATTTTTGGCATGATTGACTATGATTGGAAACTCGGTACCTGGAATGTCAGGACCCTGAATGAACCTGGACGAGTGAGCCTTTTGGCTCGTGAACTGCAGAAGGTTGGAGTGAACGTGGCTGCTATTCAAGAAGTCCGATGGCCTAGATCCGGAGAACGTGAATTCCGAGCCGTGGACCCCACGACCAATACTGCATTCAAATATAACATCTATCACAGCAGCGGTGAAAAAGCAGATCATGGAGTTGGTTTCGTAGTGATGGGCAAGCAGATGAAGCGAGTGATGCGGTGGAAACCCATTTGCGAACGAATCTGTGTGTTGAGGATACGGGGCAAATTCTTCAATTACAGCCTAATCAACGTTTACGCACCGACAAACGATAAATCCGACGACGTGAAGGACACGTTTTATGAATGTCTTGATAAAGCCTATGGAGAGTGCCCAAAGCATGACGTGAAAATTTTTATCGGAGACGCTAACGCTCAGGTCGGTAGAGAGGACTTTTTCCGTCCCATAATCGGTAGGGAGAGCCTTCACTCCGCTACCAATGACAACGGCCTACGGCTAGTAAATTTTGCTGCTGCCAGAGGGATGGCCATCAGTAGCACCTACTTTGCACGAAAGAACATCCGAAAGCACACCTGGAGACACCCAAATGGTGAAACTTGCAACCAGATAGACCATGTTCTGCGATTTCATTCAGAGGTCCGAACATTGACTCTGATCACTACCTCGTTGTCAGTAAAATTCGATCACGGTTGTTAACTGTATCGAACGAGAGATCGCAGCGAACGGTGGGTTACAATATCCAGCGATTGTCGGCGGAAGAAGTATCGGCTGAGTACCGCCAGAAGCTCGACGAACGGATAAACGAAGTGCAGAACGAATACGAAGTGCAATCAACGTTAGCGACAACATCAACGATCTATGGGAGTCGATCCATGGAGCGGTGAGCACAACAGCATGAGAAGTGGTAGGCACTGCACAGAAGCGACACAGGACGGGTTGGTTCGATGTGGAGTGTCAGAGAGTGACAGACGAGAAGAACGTTGCCAGAAGCCGGATGTTGGTGTCAGGTACCCGATCGAATAGAGATCGGTACAAGGAAGCAAGAGCAGCCGAAAAACGAACCCACCGCAGGAAGAAAAAAGAGTACGAAGAACAAGTTATTAGTGAGGCGCAGGAAAAAATGGAGCAGAACGATATGCGGAGGTTTTATGAGTCTGTCAATGGCGTGCGGAGAAAGACAGCGCCATCTCCCGTCATGTGCAACGACCAACAAGGGAATTTGCTGAAAGATAAAACTGAAGTGGCTGCCAGGTGGAAGCAACACTTCGAGACTTTGTTGAATGGAGGAAGTGACGGTGCATCGGTGAACAGAATAAATATTAGCGACGATGGACAAGCTGTGGAGCCACCTACACTAGATGAGGTTAAAAAAGCTGTCAAAGAGCTGAAAAACAATAAGGCTGCGGGGAAGGACCAGCTCCTGAACTGAACTTCTCAAACATGGCAGTGAGCAGCTTTATGAAGTTCTGCACCATATTATGTCGAAAATATGGGAAGACGAGGAAATGCCTGCTAGCTGGTTGGACGGCCTCATTTGCCCTCTCTTTAAGAAAGGGCACAGTCTGGAGTGCGCCAATTACCGAGGAACCCTCCTTAATTCGGCGTACAAAATTATGTCCCGTATTCTGTTCAACAGATTGAGACCGCTTGAAGAGTCCTTCGTCGGCGAATACCAAGCAGGTTTTCGTGAGGGCCGATCAACGACGGATCAAATGTTTACCCTGAGACAAATCCTTGGTAAATTCCGGGAGTACAACTTGCAGACACATCATCTGTTTATTGATTTCAAGGCGGCGTACGATTCAGTGAAACGGAATGAATTATGGCAAATTATGCTTGAACATGGTTTTCCGGCGAAACTGATACGGCTGATTCGTATAACGTTGGACGGATCGAAATCAAGTGTAAGGGTTGCGGATGAAATATCGACGTCATTTGTTACCTTAGATGGATTAAAGCAGGGTGATGCACTCTCGAACCTACTGTTCAATATAGCACTCGAGGGAGCGATTAGGAGAGCTGGTGTGCAAAGAAGCGGTACCATTATAACAAAATTACATATGCTCCTGGGATTTGCGGACGATATCGATATTATCGGAATTGATCGCCGTACCGTGGAAGAGGCTTTTGCGCCTTTTAAGAGGGAGACAGCGAGGATTGGACTCACGATCAATACCAGCAAAACGAAGTACATGGTCGCTGGCAATCAACGTGGGTTCATTAGTGGTGGTGGTAGCGAAATAGTGCTGGATGGTGAAAAATTTGAAGTGGTAGAAGAATTTGTGTATCTTGGAACATTAGTGACGTGCGATAATGATGTTATCCGCGAGGTGAAAAGGCGTATTGCAGCTGCAAATAGGGCTTATTACGGACTTCGTAACCAGCTTAAGTCCCGTAGTCTGCAAACGAAAACAAAACTCGCGCTGTATACTACTCTGATTCTTCCGGTGGCTTTATACGGCCATGAGACATGGACGTTAAAGGAGGCTGATCGGAGAGCTCTCGGAGTGTTTGAGCGTAAGGTGCTGCGAACAATACTCGGCGGTAAACAGGAGAACGGTATCTGGCGGCGTCGCATGAATCACGAACGATTGTGCCACGTTTGGCCTAAAGTCATTTGGCCTAATGGTCGTTTGGCCTAATGGTCGATTGGCCTAATGGTCGTTTGGCCTAATGGTCGTTTGGCCTAACGGTCGTTTGGCATAATAGGTACATAAAAGGAGTAAACGATTGAAATATATTGTTATATGAAATTATTTTTGTAGGTGCAAAATAAAGCCATGTGCATGTGATCAAAAAGCGAAATACAAACTAACGTTAAAATATTGCAAATCACTTTTACAATACAATAAAACCAGGAATTTATAAAAAGGAAGGTATAAAAAACAATGAATCAGATATGTTTTGGCAATGTCGACATATGAAAACAGTATAACTTGAAAGAACTGATCATGCTTTAAAGAAGGCATCAACATTTTTGGAAAATGCTTGTCATATGCAATACCAAAGCAACATGCAGTAAAACTCGAAAGAACAGCACATGATTTAAAGAAGGTGTCAACCATATAGTAAAGATTGTATGTTTCCTATACAATGTCAAAACTGTAAAACTCAAAATACAAACCCCATTCGATTTTGGCATCACGTTCAGAACATTTATGTTGCCAAAATTGAATGGTTTTTGTTTTCTTATTATACTTTAACATTTCTACATTTTTTGTGACGCTAGCCACACTGTAACCCTTTTTTACATTAAGATACTCGTTTTTCTTATATTTATGTTGTAATACTATGTTGATTTTGTTATTAGAGCAAGGGAACCCCCTCACGAAGAATAACACAATACTAGAGTTCCCTCTCTACACCACGGCAGGCTACTGACTGATACTTCTATCCACAATTTTAATCATCTTTGAGGGAAATTGATGATTTTTCGGCGGAAACATTTTGTTTTATTTTTAAAATTCAAAATGTTCATCCAAAATATTTTTTTCAGGCAAAATATACATTAAGGTCACTCCTGACGGAATCCAAGATTAAAAGTGCTCGCGTTTTCGGGGGCACACCACTCGTTACGGAAGCAACGCACAACTGTCATTTCTTGCTTAACTTTTCAAAAGGACCTAAGTAACATTTTTTTCATGAATTAATTTGAATACTGCAATCAATAGCCTTCATGTTGTTCTGTTGATTAAGCTATTCAAATTAATTCATGAAAAAAATGTTACTTAGGTCCTTTTGAATAGTTAAGCGAGATTTTTCTTATTCCACGCATGCTGCGACGCAGCAAAGCTAAATCAACAAAAATGACAGTTGTACGCCACCTCTGAATCGAGTCTTTGGTGTGCCCCCTAAAACGCGAGCACTTTGAATCTTGGATTCCATCAGGAGTGACCTTAAAGAAAGTGAGTTTCCAAACAAAACATCAAAAACTGTACTTCACACAATATTCGGCTAAAATTGAATTAAATGGCTTATCAGCAGAGTGAACCCAAACTTATGGCCAGTTTACCATATAGTGGGTGAACCCAAACTTTTGGCCGCCAGTTGTCTCCCTAATTAAGAAAATAATAGGGGTGATCGGGGCAATATGGGCCACCTAAGGAAATCGTTCCGAAAAGCGCCGAAAAACTCAAAAAACATGCTTTAAATGTAGTTGACTTATACTAGAGAATGTTACCTTTCATATTACGTCGATGAAGGACGAAAAATGCGTTTGGAAATTGTTGGAATGCAATTTTGAAAATGTATTGATTTCAATGTGTGCTCCCGACTGTACGGGGCAATATGAGCCACCATTTGGGGCAGTATGGGCCACCCATCCAAAACCTTTATTTAGGCGAAAAAAGTATCGTAATATGTAAGAATATGATATTCCTACAATAGTTGTGAGTATTCCATACCAAATAAAATTAAAAAACCGCACAACAGCGGACTGAACCGATTTGTCACTCTTTACCGTTTGAACAGCCACATTTCAATTGGTCAATGGTCATTTTTTTCTGTTTCAATCGCAGTAATGCGCTGTTGTAATTTTTCCGTAATGAATCTTACATATATGATAATATTCTTGTATTTGACTACTGAAATTTGAACTTGTTCACATTTTAAGACCTGATATCTTGCTCTGTGCAGGTATGCCCATATTGCCCCATAGAGACGGGTTTTGGGAAAAAAAAGTTTTATGATAAATTCAGATTTGTATCAATACAAACATGTATGCACAATATTTAATTTTAATATATCTTTTGTTTGTGGTGTATTTTTGACTGTATTTTAATCAGTTTTGTGTCAAAACCTTATTTATAAACTTCAAATCTTATAATAATTTTGCCTATGCATTGAAAATTTACATTTTCAAGTGTATTTTCATGTTTGAATTGAATTTTAATCCGGTTTTCACGTTGATGCATATGTGGAGCATCCTCTTAAAGATCATATAACTTTTGCATGATAAAACTAGTCAATAAGCTTAAAATGAGGGTGGCTCATATTGCCCCGTATGTTCATATTGCCCCTACTACCCCTAATAATAAACTTTTAGCCGATGAAGTTATGCACTTGAGTAAACATTTTGATTTTTTAAAATAAAACAAAATTTTTCCGCCGAAAATCATCAATGCCCCTCAAAGATGATTAAAATTGGGTTCCATTTAACTTTTCATTTCGAAATTTTGTGGGCTTTACTTAGAAAAAAATCAACATATTTTTACAACATAATAATAAAACAAATGAGTATCCTAATGTAATATTTTAGTACATAAAAAATGGAAATTGTTAGTTTAAAATACCTACGGTGTAAGATCTACTCAAATTCTTCGTATCGAGCTAACAATACCCGAAATCGGATGTAAGACGGCGAAAATACGACCAAAAACTTTTGCATATATTTTTCGTATGTGACTGACGATGACTATCAGATAATGTTTTTATACACCAATAATAGTAATGTGGATTTCCAGATGTAGCATTGAATAAAATATTAACATTTTCACATATTTTACTAGAAAGAATAATTTACGTTTTTCAAATTATGCCAAACGACCATTAGGCCAAACAACCATTAGGCCAAACGACTTTAGGCCAAATGACCATTAGGCCAAACGGCCTTATGCCAAACGTCATTAGGCCAAACGACTTTAGGCCAAATGACCTACAACCTCACGAACCGGTACACTTCCCCTAATACGCTCACCGCTGAAGACACTGGCAATAGCCCACAGAGCTCCGATGGGGTAGACGCTGTTTCATCGTTGTACTGCATTGACGATGGCAGACCAGATTCTTTGCGCTGTTTGTTGATGTAACTCCAAAAAGATTTCTCCCGCTACTTGCATAAAATTTCAGATTAAGATTAAATAAACTCAACTGTTCAGATTAGTTCAAATTTCTATTCCATTCTTGGCATGGCATATCAGCTGCTCTTTGCCTAACATGTTCAAGAAACGTACCGTGCAATGCGTTCCAAAGGCAATTCGTAGACAATTTTGAGAAACATTTGCATTTTTCCTAATCAATTTTTCCCAATTCTGATTCTTCTACACTTGTGTTACTGTAACTGTAACTCAGTAACGAAGTGTGACAATCCATACAAAAAATCTCAATGATTCATACAAAATGCGTGACATAGGGTGGAGGGGGGTTGAAAATGGCCAATTTTTGCGTTACGTAATTAATGGATCTTCCATGAGCGTCCACCGTGATACCGCCCGTGCGTTATTTATAGCAGACCTTTTGCATCTGAACATTGACTTTCTTCCTCCTTTGTCCCAGCTGATTTTCAACGTCGACAACATCGTTCTAGACAATTCTCTTTCCTCCACGGTGCCCGTACGAATTACGGACACAACATGAGTTTCATCTCATGCGCTAGAATGCGTTAGGCGTTACTTAGGCCACGATATTATTGAATGAAAATTTCCTGCCTAAGCTGCTTTACGCACTTTCGCTGTTGTTTGTAAAGGTTTGTCATGGCAAACAGCGCATGAGCTGATCGCATTGAGATGTCTCAATGCGAATCACCAATGTTAATGTGAGGTACACAAGTCTCGTGAGACTCGCGTGCGCTAAATTTTATGTGCGCGTAGCAGTCGTTGCTCAATCTCATCCTTTTTTGTACGCGTGCATGATTTCTGATTACGCTTCGAAAATTGATTGTTCAAACCATATGCAAGAAATCAATGTTTCTGCCAGCACTGCCGGACAACTTGGTTGTCAGAGGGCAAAACCCATTTTCCTTCTTATCGGCCAACCTGAGCGTTCAAATCTCCTATATGATGATTTTGACGTCGTGGCTTGGGAATCTATCGCAATCACGTCCCAGCTGCGCGTAGAATGCTTCCTTCTTGTACTTTCACATCAGACCCATATATTGGCTATTCATGGAGTACTCAATTGTGACAAAAATCAAAACGGGACTGATATGCAAGTACCGACAGTACGGTTCATTCATAAAAATAGAAAAAAAGCCATGTCATCATTGCTTTCAAGTAATTCACCTGCGGGACGTTTCTTTCATTGCAAATAAACAATGGCTCTTGGATGATGTTTTAACTTTTATTGTTTAGTTACTATTACCAGTATCACTATATTTTTGTTTCTAGTCCAGAGCAGTATTCTACGCCAATGTCACACGTATGTACGTCGGTTGCATTACTTCGATAAAGTAGTAATGCCTTGCTTCTACGGAAAACGTTGATGGGATGGGATCAGCTGAGTTCGATTATTTTAATTTGATGGCAAACCTAATGTCACTGAATTGTTGTACAACGGTGCAGGTCGGTCGATTGTTCAAACAATCAAGCTAATTGCGGCGAACACAAAATAACAGATCTGAGTGGATACAACCCTACTTTTGTTGTATCAATCCTGTAATTTTCTATTCATTGTGCGATTATGGAGGGATGGAAATGTGTCATACTAATTAAACGACAAATCTCTCATGAGATTATTACATCGACATTACGTTCTAAGGTTAACTCGCTGTGGTCAAAATGATTGAAATGGAATTCTTGATGTGTGGGCTTACTATGGACGTAAAGGAAAACGGGAGATATTTAGGAAATTTTTGTTCGCTTCCGAGCGATGGCTTCCTCCACAGCCCGCAACTGTTTAAGTAGCTCCTCCCTCCGGGAGGATTTCTTAGCAGCACTTGCACTAGCCGCTGCCTTCTCCAAAGCTGCACTTGACGGTGGAATGACCTGGCTGCTCGGTTTTGAATCACTTGATGACTTCTTCGGTTCTGCTGCAGGGATAAAAGAGAAATTGATCAATTAAAATAATCAATTGGGTATTTAAAAGAAGATAATTACGTTTCTTTGACGATACTGTGGTCTTTGAAGACTTCTCGACAGCCTTGGATTTTTTGGACTTTTCTCGAGACGACGTCGATGAACTGGACGAGTACGAACTTCCTGAGCCAGAATCGCTAGAATCGGACGAGCCCGATCCAGAAGAGCTCGATCGCCGCCTGCGCTTTTCGGTGGACGTTTTGCGCGCTGGGGAAGTCTAGCAGAGGAAGAACCATTCTTTAGTGTCAGAGTCATTATTAGAAATTGAAAATTAAGCTTACCTTTTTCCGCTTCGTTGAAACAGATTTTTCGATAACTCTCTTATCCGGCAGAGGTGAAGCATTGCGTTTTTTCGCAACAACTGGTGAAACTTTACGGACTACAATAGAAAAATAATTGAAATTTGATAACATGCTACCTAAGATTTAACAGAACCGAAAATTCCGGTTGTAGTTTGTCGTTCTACTTTACGTCTTAGTTTCCAATTATTACCTGGAGAATACTTGCCTCGTCTCGGGCTAGCACTGGGCGATCGGGTACGAATGACCTTTCGAACGTGTGTTGTGGCGTGGCGATCACTTTCTTTCGACCGGTGACTGTCATATCGGGGACGTTTTGTGGTGGGTGAGGGCGAACGGCTTGAATCAGAACTGGATCCGGAACGGGAACTGCTGCTGGAACTACTGTACGATGAGCTGTTGCTATAGCTGCGTCGTTCCCGTCGAGAAGATCGTTTCTCCCGTGCAGGTGATTTAGAACGCATCCACGGATCGTTCCATTCGTCGGCACGTTGGACGATCACTTCTCGGGTGGCTCGGTTACGACGCTTGGATGGATCTTCGTCCTCGTACTGTGGCATTCGATGGGAAGGTAACTCACGGTAGCGATGAGTGCGACCAAAGGCATCCTCCTCGAATGCGGGTGCTGGCCGAGTGAATTTGGCTGTCACCGGGGCGTTAAACTCATACGGCACAGCCGCTGCAGGGGGACGTCCACCGTATGATGGTGACTAAAAAAATAGGACAGTAGATAAGTGGACAACGTTACAAGTGTTTAAAATTGTATTACCTCTGGTGATCCTCGTGTATAATAATTATCTTTCTCCAACTCATCTTGAGTTAGCGAAAGATTCATCTTCTTATCTTCAAAGTCTATATCTTGTTCCTTGCGTTTAGTGGCTTTACGCATCATCTCCTTTGCTGTTCGGAGGCCCCGCTCCCAAGCACTCTCGCCGACTGGGTCCTGGGCTCTCACTTGTGGTGGCAAAGCACTTGCGCCTCCATACGGAACGGCATGATGCGGGGCCATATGATGCATTGGAGGACGCTCGATGCGATAGTCCGATTGATAAACAACCGGATGAGCGGCGTATGGCGGCGGTTGATGAGGAATCGGAACGGGGCGCACCATATCGAACATGGTGTAGTTGCCCTTGTCCGTTACTCCGGGATGCAGGAAACGACAGCTCATTCCCCAAGTACACTGCCCTCGAGTGTAGAACCGACATACCGGTTTGGGTTCCGTCTCCTCCGGTCTTTTTTCATCCTCATCGGATACTTCTCCTTCTTCCAGTTCTTCTCCTTCCTCCAGCTCTGCCTCGGAGTGCTTCTTCTTGTCGGATTCGGGAGCCTGGACCGGAATTTTGCCCGTTTCCGTTTTCTCCACCTCCTTCGGCGGATCATTGCATTCGCCCTCCTCGGCTTCAAAGTCCAGAGCGTCTTCATCGTTTTTCGTATCGATGATATCGGCGTCCAACAAGCTCTCGTGAGCTTCGGGTACAAGAAATAAAATAAAACAAATGGTAATTCTAAAAAAATAAAACCTAAATTCTTTCAAATTTGAACTGAGATGGTTCTCTGGTGTAGAAAATCTTAATTTTTAACTAAGCTGCATCGTGAATATTACCTGTCTCTCTTAATATTTTCAAGCAAATGGAAGTGGGCATTCTTATGTTTTGCAAGTATTTAACTAAAATTCACAATATGTGTCAATAACAATGTTGATATTGCTTTATGATCATTAGGTAAAATATTTACTTATTAAGGTTAAAAAGTATTACATTTTTTTTATAAACTGTTACAGAAGAATCTATTTTGGATGCACACTAATACAAATTATTCATTATTTACCTCTAATCGTTCCGTTGGTCTGTTGTTTGTCCTCCATGTTGCGGAGCTGATTCTTCTTTTCCTCCAGTTTTTGGCGCAAATCTGTTATTTTGATTTTTTCGTTATCCCTTGGCGGCGGTGCATCATCTTCCTCGCCACGCTGGTGGACACCGTCTTCTTTGTCTTCCTCCGCATCATCCTTATCGCTTTCACGATCACTATCCTTCTCATTTTCCTGTTCGTTTTCGCTCTCAAGACTCACATCGCTGAGATCCTCGTGACTCATATCCAATGTGTCCTTAACTCCACCGTGTCCAGATGGCACCTCACCGTCGTCCATTTTATCAACGTCCCTTCTCTTGTCCTTGTCCTCCTGATCGGATTCTATCTCACAGTCAGATATCTCTTCTCCCTTCAGCTTTTCGCTAAGGTTGGATCCGCTGGAATGCCGCGACAGGTGACGATGCCGTTTCGGAGAAGTGTCCGATCGATTCGATTCCTTCGAACCCGACCTTGACCGTTTATAACGGCCAGCGTCCGGAGAGCCGCTGCGACTTCTGGGCGATTTCTGCGCCATAGAATTGCGCGAATTCTCCGCGCTCCGGAACGAAGGCGAATTCGACCGTGACGGTGCATCGTCGTAGTTCTTGGGACTAGACGCTGGACTAATCTTTTTCGATGCCGGAGTGTTGGATCGCGATCTGGAACTGGAGATGGAACGCGACCGCGAACGCGAACGGGAAACCGACCGTGACCGAGATCTGGATCGCGAGCGAGACTGACGCAGTTCAGCACCGTCCGCCTCTGCCGTTTCCTGGGCAACACCCGGTGCGCCCGGACTGGATGGACTTTCCGAGCCGGAACTATTGGACGCAGACGAACCGGGTCTGGAATCGTCACTATCCATGGTACGGAGTACTGGAACGAAACAGGAAGCTATTAGATCGATCTGACGAGCGAAAGAAAAGCGTGGGTGACCTGGATATGAATTTTAGTGCGATTTTACATGATGGTGTGTTACATAGCAATATCTTCTAAAGAAGCCTCAAATGGCATCAGTCAGCAAATTAGAGGAATTATTTAAGTTGTTGTTTTATTAAATGTTTTGCCTTTCTCATGCAACAAAGTTGTACAAAGAAGCTATCATATCACTTTAAGAACTCTTTATAAAAGGCCCGGAGACCTATTGTGTTATATACCGATCCTCCGACGAAATGAGCAAATGTCTGTCCGTCCATGTGTGTGTGCCCAAAAGATAAAAATAAAATGTAACCAACTTCTCATATAGTAATGCTACACAGACCCGGATCTCCTCTTTACCGCCTTTAGGAATTACTTGTAGGAGGGGTCTGTGCGACTTACTATCTTCGAACCTCGCCTTGTAACTAGCTATCCACTAATCGACACTTGCCAACTGATGCTCGTCGCGCCAATTGTGACACTTGCGTGTTCAAACCTCAATCAGCGCTAGACAGGAATTATCATCTGAGCCTACTCCCATCCAGTTGGCAAAACTGGGTGCCAGGATCGAACGGCTTACTACACGGCCCGCCACGGTTTTATGATGGGACGGACGACAGCCTAGTCATTAGCCCACTCGCCTTGTCGATGTCACCCGGCCTTACTTGGAGAGTAGAATGTCTCGCTGACCAACTTGTTCGGACACTTGGACGCGAAATGACCTAGCTTGCCACAGTTGACACGATTGTATGACAAATTGCGGAATATCATTCGGAATATCCGGAGTGTTACATTCCGCGGCTTTGTTTTTATCGGACACAATAATGACAAAGATACGAACAATTTTGTAAGCAACAAAAAAGAATACAATTTTGTTGCAAACTTTTCATTCCGTTATTTTGAATTATTTTTACATCAAATTTCGGTTTTATGCTATCGTAGTTTCTGCTTTTATGGAAGAATTTAACTAACTAACATGTGAAAAATTTAGTTCGAAAAATGTATTGGAGGGTAACCACTTCTATCGGTGGGGTTTGATCCCACGAAAGCAGTACGCTAGACAGGTGCTTTCCCTTCTAAAGCTATGTCCATTTGGAATCCGGAATCATTTATTGTATTGCAGCGGTACGGAAAGTGACCGCTGCAAGAATTGTTTTACAGCGGTTTGTCTACCTAGGCGACCACTTGCTGTGGTATAAATTTCACGATGTTTCGTACAGCGAGTAAAAAAATATTCCAGATGGAAGCCGAAAGGAGAGGAAAAAATCTGCACAGCCACGTTGATAATCCTGCCCATCGACGATGGAACCTACGTCAAAATGATTTCGGACAGCTTCCTAGCCAAAAATTCTACATGGCGACGGCACGAGGAGTAGTTCCTGCGAAGTTTAAGTTTGATTTTTGGACAAACTTGCAAAAAAACAGATGATTTTAGTGCCACTTGCCACTACAGCCGGCAAGTCATCCAGTGGTACCGCGATAATAACGAAGATTTCATCGATAAAAACATAAATCCACGCAACTGCCCACAGCTCCGGCTCATCGAGACATTTTGGGCAGTAATGAAGCGGAAGCTTGACAAATGTGGAAAAACAGCTCGGGACGCGACTGAGATGACCAAAATGTGCCAAGGAAGTTGACTCCGGAGGTGTGCAATTTTTGATGAGAGGAATAAAGAAGGTGCAAATGTTCACTAGAAACAAGAAGAAATTATTTGTATCAATATTTTTTCCTTAAAGTACAGTGAATTACCCTTGTTTTGATGTATTAACCTTATTTGTACGTCAATCCGTTACCGAGATACAGATGATTTTATTATTCCGGATTCTAAATGGACATAGCTTTAAGCTATGAAGAACCTCCGTCGTCCTCCGCAGCTTAGAAGGCTACTGATGAGATCAGATTTCCAACACTAGGCACATAGTCGAATTCTAGCAATCTATTTGTTTTTAAACCAACTCTTTCACACAGGTATCAGGCACCCCCAATCCTACCCACTACGTTTGACAATAGCCAACATCTTTGAGTTTCCCATTGTTCTATTGAAATTGGGTTTCCCACTGACAATTCTATTTTGTAAACAAACCATTATTCCGAACTGATTTTTTCCACATGGGCGTAAATATTTTTCACCATTTTTCGAAAACTTTTGCGAAAGTATGAATGCGAGGTGTTTGACCAAGAATATTGATGCCTTTAATAAATTGTCATATTTCAATCGGCACCAAGCGCTCTACTTCGCCAAAATATCACGATATTTGTAACATATTTTCAATGGGAGGTTTTCGATGACTATAATTACGTCTTCGTGTTAAATTAATCGATGATTTTGATGCTGGCATCAAAAACATGGCCGCTTCGCAGACCCCTGCTTTCACACGTACCGTGACCTGCTCTAATTCCGCGCATCGCCTAATACTGTAAATAAAAAATCAGAACCTGGCTATCATGGCCATCACATTATTTGGTAAAATGTTCAAATATAATATGTTTGAACATTTCACCAAATGATACGATGTTCATGATAGCCAGGTTCTGATTTTTTATGAAAACCACGGTATTAGGCGATGCGCGGAATTAGGGCAGGTATTGTTTTGTGGACTTAAATAAAGGAAAAAAACATATTAGGGTTACTGCTCCTGAACTTCATCTCATAGCTCCGATATTCTTCTTCTTCTTATTGGCATTACATCCCCACACTGGGACAGAGCCGCCTCACAGCTTAGTGTTCATTAAGCACTTCCACAGTTATTAACTGCGAGGTTTCTAAGCCAAGTTACCATTTTTGCATTCGTATATCATGAGGCTAACACGATGATACTTTTATGCCCAGGGAAGTTGAGACAATTTCCATTCCGAAAATTGCCTAGACCGGCACCGGGAATCAAACCCAGCCACCCTCAGCATGGTCTTGCTTTGTAGCCGCGCATCTTACCGCACGGCTAAGGAGGGCCCGATATTGGTCCTACGAAAAACAAAGCAATGAAAAGGTATTTGATTTGTTTATTATTTTTGTGATTTTTTTCAGCAGTGAGCATGCATGCTAGCAAAAAGAAGCGACGAAATTGGTGCCGTATTTCTTTGTTTCGCCATGAGATGAATATATGTACAGTGAGATTGAAAACGGAACAGTTCCCCTATTTTGTGCGATGCCAACCGAGTAGAATGAGTATTTTGTTGTCTGGTATCTGATAACTGGATCTCATCAGTAGCCTTTTGAACTGCGGAGGACGACGGAGGTCCTTTGTAGCTTAGTAGGGAAAGCAGAATTTAGAACAAAATCCGCTAAAATTCTAAAGAGCAGGGTTCGTAATGCTCACTCAATCTCAGGAGCACAGGATGCTCCCTCACCAAAATTTTCGGGAAGAAATCGCTTTTCGGGAAAGAAAAACAGCCTGGAGAGTGATAACCATTTTTCGCTCACTTCGATTGCCGCCAAACGTTGGTTTGTTCTTTTTCTTTCATATTCGGGTCTTTTCGTGGCAACACTAATGCAAATGGTAGTAGCTTATGTGGACCAAATAACTTGACGCTTTCATACAGTTAGCGTGGTGGTGTGGCTAGAGTAAGCGCATCCCCACATCTATTATTGTTACTATTCTGGATTCGAATCCCGGCGCGGCCATACAATTTTATAATTGTTCTGCGACAATTCTCGCGAAAAGTGAGTGAGAGGCTTGGTGAGAGGTAGAAGTTATGAAACGAAAAAGGATTTTCATCTAATAGGCAAGATTTTCGTTTATCTTCAAAGGCTAATTCTGGAGAAAGATTGATGGGTGAAAGATGATCCTCAACATAAACAAAGAAAAAAGATCCTCCCTTGGCCCGAAAAACGCTTGCTTTGGTCTCATTGAAACGAAAAGTCGAAACCCTGCTAAAGAGAATCCATTCGATATTCCGAACAGAATCCTTTCTGAATTTAATTTCCGTTTATGATTCTGTTCGACATTCTGAACAGAATCCGATTGAAGGTTCTAAGCAGAATCTGCTTGCGATTTTGAAAATAGTTCGAATGGTTTTCTGACCAGTATCCATTGTTGATAGTCAACGTATTTTCTGGAGGTAATAATCCATCAAATTTTAGTTCAATTCCGCCAAAACCTGAGTTATTAAAAAAAAAGCATTTTTATTGCGAAGCAGTATTCGACAACATTATTATTACCTGTAGTTCAACATTGAGTTCCTTTAATTCTACAATTAAATACAAATTTGCCATTATCATAACCCGGGGTAGACCTGTGCGCCGCCGCGCCACGCCGCCGCCGCCGACCCTTATTGAGGTACGCCGACGCCGGTCAAGGTGTCGGCGGCGCGCCATACGCCGGTTGGCTCCACGCCGCCGAATTTCGTACCGAACCAAGGCAACCTATCAGGCATTAATTAAATAGCTATTACACCTTTAGCAGATTTGTTTGGTTTTATTTCTGTCACTTTAACCTGCATTGGCGCGTTAATTGTTAGATCATGTAATATCTTCTTGGCTTCTTCTTCTGATAGGCATTACATTCCCACACTGGGTCAGAGCCGCCCCGCAGCTTAGTGTTCATTAACCAATCCAAAAATTGCCTAGACCGGCACCGGGAATCGAACCCAGCCACCCTCAGCATGGTCTTGCTTTGTAGCCGCGCGTCTTACCGCACGACTAAGGAGGGCCCTTTCTTGGCTATAGATGCAATAATGGTAACATGGCTTCTGAGGCTGGAGCACGATGGGGTACGTCACCCACCAAATTGAACATTTTCTTCACTCTCCTTGTACTTAAATTGCCAGAATTGTTCTTAAAATAACGGTTTTGATTTATTTTGATGAACAATTCCCAAAGTTAAGAAAATTATTTTGAGCTTTTAGTGGAATGTCTTCACTTGTCATAAGACGAGTTTGTACAATCCCATTTAGTTCCACCACTTAATTGTACCTTGACAGATACGTATTTCGACCTCAACTTACTGTCGTCTTCAGTGTCTCGTACTTGACTCGACTTCGGGTCGTGTTATGACAAGTGAACTCCCAAAGAAATTTCTTGGTTTTCCTGAAATAATGTCCGAAGAAAGTCCTGGAGGAAGTTCTGAAGGAATACCTGAAGAAAATTCCTAGAATCTTGAGGAATTTTTGAATTTATTTCCGTCTGGAAGATTTTCTGAAGTCATCTCTGGAGAAAAATTTCGAAGAAATTCTTGGAGGAACGTCCTAAAAATTTTTTTAAGAAATTTAAGCTATCGGTAATTCCTTCAGGAGTTTTTTTTGGAAATCTCTCTAGGTATTTGTACGGAGATATCTGAAAATTCGTCCTAGAATTTTGAAAGGAAATGGCGGAGGAAATTCCGAAAGCACTACTAGATGAATTTACGAGGGAATGGCATGTCTTACCTGGAAAAAATCCAGTGGAATTGTTAAAATAATGTTGGAAATAATTATGTAGAAATTTTTAAAAGTTGGTGTGTATGCATTTGTGTAGTTATCCACCATCCTGACTTGAGTCTTGCTCTACATACGGCTCCATCCAATATTACAGTCGAATTCAATTAAGTACCATTATGCTTTCAATGCACTGCGGTATTAAGGGCAAAAAACGGAGGTGGTGGGCCCTTAAGCAGAGACACTTGCGCGAAGCCAGCGGGATAGAGAGAATCTCCTTTCAACAGTGTAATCCAACAGACTAGTAAATAGATTCGCAATCTTTTTTTAGCTTTTGAAGAGATGGCTTTTTTGAGGAAGGGCGCGTCAAATCCATTACAGTTGTGGGGAAGTGTACCCATCTACATGGGTATAAATTTTTAAAGGTATTCCAAAAAGAATTTCTGAAGGAATTCGTGATGGAATCGTCAGAATTAATATTAGGAGAGTTTTTGAAGAATCTCCAGAAAAGTTGGTTTCATTTGTGTTTTTTAAAGGAATTCCTGGAGAAATTCCTGATCGAGATGAGTTTCTTGATGACTTACCGAATAAATTTCTGAATGAATTTCCTAAAGAATTATTTAAGGTATTTACAAAAAAGAACTGTAAAAATTTTCGAAGGAACTCCTGCAGTAAGTTACCAAGGAATTCTTGAGAATATTCGAATATCCGCAATCACGATACTTTGAGAGGTTTTCTTGGCATGTAGTTTTGCTCCTAGAGTCAAAACTGAGTTTGTTTTACTACTGTCCGGATTTTTTAAAAGAAATTCCAGGAGAAAATAAACATTTTCATGTAAATTCCAATAGATGTTAGGGAAATCCATTCAAAATTCCTTCGTAATTCCTTTGAATATTCCTTCAGAAACTCATTTAAAAATCCTGTTCGAAAATCTTTTCAGGTTCTCTTTCGGTCCTTCCTTCAACAATTGAGTCGGCAATTCATCCAGGAATTTCTTCGAAAATCTCCTTAGAAAAGCCACCAGGAATTAATTTGGACATTCATCCAGGGATTTCTTCAGAAATTCTTCCGGAAAGGCATTTTCAAAAAATTTTCTAGGGAATCTTTAGAAAATTCCTTCAGTAAACCATATATAATTACTGCAGGAATAGTTCCGGAAAGAATTCGAATTTGGAGAAATTTCTAATTGATTCGAAAAAAAAATTCTAAAGCTATTTGAGTATTAAACATATTTTCAATTGAAAAACACTTGAACAATGGTTAAAAAAATGAAGGAATTTACAAAAAAAAATCCGAAGATTTTCCAATAGAATTTCTGAAGAGATTCCCGAAAGAATTCTTAAAGTAATTAAAGAGGAAATTTTCGACAGGAATTTCTGGAAGAGTTGCTAAAGGAATATCCGGATGAATGTCCGAAGGGATTACTATACGAAATTCGGAAAGAAGTCCTGAAGAAAGTTCTAAATAAATTCCAGAGGGAAATATCGAAAGAATACTTAAAATATATTCCTAGAGCTTCTGAAAAAAAAATTGAGGAATTACTGGAAGATTTTCTATTAGAAATTCCTGAAGAAAAAAGAAATACTAAATCAAATTCCGAAGTTTTTCACCTAAATGGATTTTCGAATGTATTCCTAAAACAGTGTCCGTAGGTATTCTTATAGAACTATTTGAAGGATTTTCTATGGATATTCTCTAAGGAATTCTTAAAGGAACTTCCAAAGGAATCCTTAAGAATAGTTTTGAATGAATTACTTAAGAAATTCCCAAAAGACTCCGTAAAGGAATTTCCGAAGCAATCCCTAAAGTAGAAGGAAATTCATGAAGGAACTTTTGAAGAAATTTCGGAAAGAATTTTCAAGGGAATTCTTGGTGGAAATTCTAAAGGAATTAATTAGGGATGATTCAATTATGACGTCCACTACTTTTTGGGATTTCTAGACTCCCCCTCTGTCACGCTTTTTTGTATACCTAATACATGTACTGTCACAAAATCTTAGACCCCCTCCCCCCCTAAAACCTGTGACATCATTTTTGAACGACCCCTTAGGGAAATTCTAAATTAATTCTTAGGAATATCTTAAGGAATTTACAAACTAATTTCTGGATTTATATCCGAAGTACTTTCCAATGAACTCATGTGCTGAGATGCGGGATTGTCCTAGTGGATGATGTAATGTACGCTTTTGCTGTGGAGATACAAGCTATAGCTATAAGGATGTTCCCCCCATAAGTCTGATTGTAGCTAGCAATTGCACAAAAACCCTAAAATTCATAACAAGCATAATATGCCTTGCCGTGTGATTTTTTTTTTCTCAGCTCAAAATTCTTCACGCCGATTTACGCCGCCGCCGCCGAACATTGCTTACGGCGTGACGCCGCCCACGCCGCCGCCGCCGGTGTAAAAATGGCCTTACGCCGCCGCCGTTCACAAATACTTCGGCGCACAGGTCTAACCCGGGGCGATAACATCAAAGTATATTTGCTTTTGGCCCATATATCATCTATGTATGAAGTTATGAAGTTCATGAATCACAATGGTAAAATTATTCACGATATATAAATCGTGCTTCAACATCATAGTGATGTGAACTTGACAGGTTCCCGAGTACACCGAGATATGGAGAAGGTTCCTTCATCAGTGCTGCTACCTGGAAAAGTTTTGAGAAAAAGTAGAACCATGGAAATTTGACATGGCATGATATAGAAAATGAGAATTAAAATGTCTCTAGAACGTTATAGAAATTTTTTTGTCAAACAATTTTTAGTTTGTGGGATTAGAAATTCAACAATCTTAAGCATTAACTACTTATTCGAAAAAAATATAAAAATCGAGATATCATGTCTATTTTGTGTGCTTTTGAAATTCTAACCCCGTGAACCAAGATTTTGAGAAACGTCCTTAATTTTTGTTTTATAACAAAAATATAGGGTTTCTTACCCCAGTCCCGGCCTAACGTGCGTACGACTGCATTATTTAGTTGATATTTATGACATGGAGCAACTTTTCCTGAACTTTGTGGGCTGTATAATACTGCAATGGGGTTTACTTTTGCTTAAAAAATAGCGAGATATCATGTCTATTTTGTGTGCTTTTAATTCTAACCCCGTAAACCAAGATTTTGAGAAACGTCCTTAATATTTGTTTTATAACAAAAATATAGGGTTTCTTATCCCATTCCCGGCCTAACATGCGTACGACTGCATTATTTAATTGATATTTATGACAGGAAGCAACTTTTCCTGAACTTTGTGGGCTGTATAATACTGCAATGGGGTTCACTTCTGCTTAAAAAATAGCTATTCGTGCTAAATATCGTTCAAAAAAGCTTTTATTTGATTTAAATTAACGAGATTCATTTTATTTATTCGGACTAAGGCCGAAGTGGCCTGTGCGGTATATAAGAGCCTTCTCCATTCGACTCGGTCCATGGCTACACGTCGCCAACCACGCAGTCTACGGAGGGTCCGCAAGTCATCTTCCACCTGATCGATCCACCTTGCCCGCTGCGCAACTCGCCTTCTAGTGCCCGTGGGATCGTTGTCGAGAATCATTTTAACCGGGTTACTGTCCGACATTCTGGCTACGTGCCCGGCCCACCGCAGTCGTCCGATTTCCGCGGTGTGAGCGATGGATGGTTCCCCCAACAGCTGACGCAACTCGTGGTTCATTCGCCGTCTCCACGTACCGTCCGCCATCTGCACCCCATCATAGATGGTACGCAGCACTTTCCTTTCCTTTCCAGTTTGGTACGGCGGCGAACCCTATTCGATCGGAGCGTCTTGCGGATTCCAAAGTATGTACGATTTCCAGCCACTATGCGTCTCCGAATTTCTCTGCTGGTATCATTTTCGGCAGTCACCAGTGAGCCCAAGTACACAAATTCTTCTACCACCTCGATTTCGTCACCACCGATGCAAACTCGCGGTGGGTGGCTCACATTGTCTTCTCTTGAACCTCTGCCTATCATGTACTTCGTCTTCGACGTGTTGATGACTAGTCCGATCCGCTTAGCTTCCCTCTTTAGTCTGATGTAGGCTTCCTCCATCTTCTCAAAGTTACGTGCCATAATATCTATGTCGTCGGCGAAACCAAATAGCTGGACGGACTTATTGAAAATTGTACCACTCGTGTTAATCCCTGCTCTTCGTATTACCCCTTCCAAAGCGATGTTGAATAGCAGACACGAAATACCATCACCTTGCCGTAATCCTCTGCGGGTTTCGAAGGGACACGAGAATGCCCCTGAAACTCGAACTACGCACATCACCCGATCCATCGTCGCTTTGATCAACCGTGTCAGTTTTTCCGGAAATCCGTGTTCCTGCATTAGCCATAGCTGGTCCCGATCGATTGTATCATATGCGGCTTTGAAGTCGATGAATAGATGATGTGTGGGCACGTTGTATTCGCGGCATTTCTGCAGTACTTGGCTAATGGTGAACACTTGGTCCGTGGTGGAGCGTTCGCCCATAAAACCCGCTTGGTACTGCCCCACGAACTCCCTTGGAATTGGTGTTAGTCGACTGCATATAATTTGGGAGAGTACCTTGTAGGCGGCGTTCAGCAATGTGATTGGGCGGTAGTTGCTACAATCTAGCTTATCGCCCTTTTTGTAGATGGGACACACGACACCTTCCATCCACTCCTGCGGCAAAACTTCCTCCTCCCAAATCTTGGTAATGACCCAGTGCAGCGCTCTAGCCAGTGCCTCACCACCGTGTTCAAATAGCTCTCCTGGTAGTTGGTGAACCCCAGGGGCTTTGTTGTTTTTCAGCCGGCCAATCTCCTCCTGGATTTCCTGGAGATGCGGAGCCGGTAAAATTATGTCCTGCGCGCGTTCTCCCAGGTCCATCACCATACCGCCATCTCCATCTGCCACATCGGCATTCAGGTGCTCTTCGTAGTGCTGCCGCCACCTTTGGATCACCTCACGCTCGTTTGTAAGAAGGTTCCCGTTTATATTCTTACACATATCAGGCTGTGGCCCTTACGTGAACGGTTCAACTTCTCATAGAACTTTCGTGTGTTATTAGCGCGGTACAGTTGCTCCGTCTCTTCACGGTCTCGATCTTCCTGCTGACGCTTTTTCCTCCGGAAAATCGAGTTTTGTCTGTTCCGCACCTGTTTATATCGTGCCTCGTTCGCCCTCGTGCGGTGTTGCAGCAATCTCGCCCATGCTGCATTCTTCTCTTCTACTAACTGCTCACATTCGCCGTCATACCAGTCGTTTCTCTGATCCGGGGGCACCGTGCCAAGAGCAGCGGATGCGGTGCTACCAATGGCAGATCGAATATCTCTCCAGCCATCTTCAAGAGGCCTAGCTGCTCTTCCGTTGAGAGTGCCACTTCCAGCTGCTGTGCGTATTCTTGGGCTAGTCTAGCGTCTTGTAGCCGCCCAATGTTAAGCCGCGGCGTCCGACTTCGACGCGTGTTGTACACTGTCGAGAGTTTTGAGCGCAGACATACTGCAACGAGGTAGTGGTCGGATTCAATATTCGCACTGCGGTAAGTGAGCACGTTCGTGATGTCGGAGAAGAATTTACCGTCGATTAGAACGTGGTCGATTTGGTTTTACGTTTCTTGGTTAGGTGATCTCCATGTGACCTTGTGGATATTTTTGCGGGGAAAGAAGGTGCTTCGGACTACCATTCCGCGGGAGGCTGCGAAGTTTATGCATCGTTGGCCGTTGTCATTCGATACGGTGTGCAGACTATCCGATCCGATGACCGGTCTATACATTTCCTCCTTCCTACCTGCGCGTTCATATCACCGATGACGATTTTGACGTCCCGCAGTGCGTAGAACGCTTCTTTCTCGTCGTCGGGTCTCCCTTCGTGTGGGCAGTGCACGTTGATGATGTTATAGTTGAAGAAACGGCCTTTAATCCTCAGCTTGCACATCCTTGCGTTGATTGGCTGCCACTCAATCACGCGTTGGCGCATCTTACCCAGCACTATGAAGCCGGTTCCCAGCTCGTTGGTGGGGCCACAGCTTTGGTAGAAGGTAGCCGCCCGATGCCCGCTTTTCCACACTTTCTGTCCGGTCCAGCAAATCTCCTGCAGCGCCACGACGTCGAAGTTACGGGGATGTAATTCATCGTAGATCATCCTGTCGCAACCTGCGAAACCTAGCGACTTGCAGTTCCATGTTCCAAGCTTCCAATCGTGATCCTTTATCCGTCGCTTAGGTCTTTGCCGATTATATCGAGTCGCATTATCTCTTATATTGTTCGTAATTATTGGTTTTCCAGGCGGCTTATTGGGCCTGCGCAAACCTCCTGTCTCGTCGAAGGGTCGTCGTGTCAGGGCTGTTTAGCATCTCACCTAACACCAGGACTTGGGCTTGTGCGCTTTGAGCGACACACGGTCGCTTTGGTGGGGCCTGCTTGCGGATACATGCAGCTTTTTATAGGAATTTAACAGGACGCAGTTGCCTATCGTTGCGACATTTTTTCAAGATCAGTCCTATTGATGCGGTACTGCATGCAATTCTTATAGAAATCGATACCACAACAATAGGACCTTAACACTACCGCAATAATAGGCTCAAAGGATTCCAATTTTACAATGAAAAATATTAATTTTTCATAATTTTGAACGGAATTTGGTCAAATACAAGCCTCTTCAGTCGTCAATTCGATGAGTTTTAGTGTATCCACAATTGATTTTAATGCTATTATATCCAGAATCGATTATTTTAACACCACCGCAACATTAGAACATACCACAACGATAGGACGTTTTACCCTAGGGATAATGGTGTCGATATTTTGTCCATTTCGCTCGAGACTATCGCTGTTTTAAATGAGATATTGCGGACATTCATCGTAGGTACCAAACCAAAAGTAAGCAAGTCGGCTGGTGGTGGAATTTTTTTTTTCATTCGTATATTTATTTGGTAGGCACTCTGTGTTCTTAACCGCTACTGTACCGTGATCTACTATGGTATTCTATTTCCGGATGAAATCTTTTCAAGAAAAGGAAGATGAATTACTACAATAATCTCCGGATGATATCGTTGAGGAATTTCTGAAAGAATTTTCGAAGAAGAACTGGAAGAATTCCTGGCGAAGCTTCAGGGAAATTTTTAGGAATTCTTGAGGAAAATTTGGAGTAATTTCTGTAACTTTTATTGGGAGCCCCTGGGGAAATTCCAGATGACATTTGTAGAGGATTTTCGAAATGAACTCCTGTTGAATTTTTAGTTGAAACTTTCTTATTTTTTCCTTGTCGGACCCACTTCAAGGATTAGGAATTTTAGAAAAAAAAAAACTGCTAGTAGATTTCCAGAATCAATTTCTGCAAGATTATCAAGAGAATTTTGTAATTTTTATTACAAGTTTCTGAGTGATTTTCAAAAAAAAACAACGCTACATCTTGGATATATTCCTGTAATAGAGAATATTCTAAATGAATTCCATACGGAGTTCGTGGTGAAAAACTGTGCACAGGATTGTATAATACAATTAGATACATACATCAGCCCAAGTTATAATAAATAATATATATAAAAATTAATAAAAAAATTCGCCTCTAAGGCCATACACCATGAATTGCTGGTGTTTAACAACGGACGAATTCCTCGCGGCCCTTCATTGATTTGCTGGTCGCCGTAGCAACTCTGAAACATTTTCAGAGGGTAGTTCTTAACAGGCTAAAAGTTTATACCGAAGATGCAGACGGCTTGTCGGGCAACAAGATCACTTTTCAAAAATACAAACCTCTTCCCAAACTCACGGAACACAAGTCATAATCTTCTGCAAAAATTACATCGTCACATCTCAATGGAAAGTCGCATTCTACAAAACGATTATAGATATCAAAAATGGTATTCAAATCAACCACTATCCTCCGGTGATAATCGAACACACGTCCCCAATACGCTAGGGATGAGCTGGGATTATTTATTCGATTTTTAAAGAAAATAGTGGTTGCCTTTAATACTATTTTTGAATTATGTAAATCATTCGCATGCTGCATATGCACACATCGAGTTTTCAAACGTAGTAATTAATGCCCGCGCTGCGTGACTAATACTCAAAAATTAGGCAATTAACTTTGATTGAACCAAACGTTTAGTTATTTGTTATATTTTATACTGATACCATTTACAGCATTAATAAGTGAACGCTGTTCAATTGTTCTTTAGATTTGTCATTGAATGCTCGTATTCATCCCGACTGAATATTGTCTTCTTCTCACACTTACCAACAGCTTTTTCATACTAACATTAAGTTATGATTAGTTTCACACTTTCCATCCTCCACTGCTTCAATAAATATCCATTTGAATCACATTAATTTGAGGATGATACGAAAGTTTGTTCTTTGTTTTGCACTTCTCCAATCAATCACTTCTTACCTTCATTTTCTTCGTACAAACATCATCGAGTAAAAACGCTCGAGGAGCAGGCGGAGACACTTTCTCCCTGACCATTGCGGGGAATTTTAATACTCTGGTCTAATTAAACATCGATCACCAATTTTGTGCTACTACTTTTACTAACTTTCCCTAAAAGAGTTCCAACATTGGCACTTGTATTTTTCACTCCCTTCGTATTCGACTGTGATAACCGGCTGGATCGAATTTCGCTTCTACAATTTATTTGACTAGGCCAAGAAGCAACAACACTTCGATCTTGCCGAATCGAAATCGATATTCAAAGAAAATGATCAACAAACTTCATACTGCGATCAACAAAAACGTAAACAATCCTTATCTATTCCAACTCAAACAAAACTTGTTTATCAGTCTTCTATTTAACACTCTCCTCCTTCACTTGGGGAGATAACTGGACTTTTAATTTTCCAACGAGGCACCATCTTGATTCCGGCAATCAGTCCATGAAAATAAACGAAACGAAAAAAAAAACTTCACAACTTTGAGGTCCATGTTCTTCTTCTTGGTGTTGATTTTCGCTCGGAGCATACTTCCGACCGGGAACTACTTTTGTACACCAAACCCGTTAACTTTACTTCACACTACGTCATGTAAAAATACTTGATTAAACGAACTTTTTGCTGCAACTAAAATACTTTCGGGAAAAGTCCATACCGTCCTTTTTATTTTCATTCGGCGTTAAAATTTCACAATGGTGGAACAATTTCCACCCAGAACAAGATTAGGAGCTCTTCTTCGCCGCGGGTTCTTACCTTTGCAGAGCGGAGACCACTGTCGATTAATATAATTTCAAACGCACGGACTCTCCCGTGTTCCGAAGACGATTCGGGAACGACGTTTAGAACTCGATTTCCGGCTTAAAATCCGATAAAATTCCCGGACCACGCCGAAAGTGCTTCTCCTTCGCTGGCTGAACGGTGCAAAATTTTCATCCGCAAATCAAAAATGGCTACCGACCGACCGCTGCTCGTTTGACGTTTACTGTAGTACACGGGTAGATCAAACAACCCAAATTTTGAGTTGTTTTCGATCTGGCATCTCGTTCATTCCATCCTTTGATGTCAAAAACAGAGAAAGAAAACCACCCAACGATAGCAGTTCGATGGGGGAAGCCAACGCTAGGTTAAAGGGGTTGAACTCAAATTTAGGTTGTTTAAACCTATTTGAACTTAACATTAGGTGGAAACAACTTAATATTTAGGTACTTTTTCACACGGGATCAAAGAGAAACTACTCAAACCCGAGTTCGGCCATCCAACTAAAAATTTGGCTTCCCCCACCAACGGTCCAAATTAAGTGAAATGAACTTAATTTTGAGTTGTTTGAACTTCATTTTGGGTTGTCTGATCTAACCGTGTACTGGCTGCTGTACACATGACATTATTTTATCGCGTAACATTTGAAAGTGAACAATCAGCATATTTCTCATGGAGCCGGGTTCATTCACAAATTACATAACGCAAAATTTGACCATTTTCAACACCCGCCCACCCCCTCGTAACGTTTTTTGTATGAAAGGGTTCTGAAATTTGTATGGGCCGTAACGCTCTGGCAGGTACCCTCCCACCCCTAAAGCGTTATGTAATTTGTGAACGGGCCCTGAGATGAGATAAGCCATCTCACTGTCCCTTTTTGAAACCATTTGCCTGTCAGAAAAGACCACTTTTTATTGGGCGATTTGACAGACGCCGGCAAGCGAAGCGTTGCTTTATTGTGCAGGTGGGTACTTTGTTATTGATTTCATGGTGTTGCTAGTAGTCGGGGATTTTTCAACTTCAGATTTGAAAGTAATAAATCAATACGAACGAACTTTTTCATTGCCAATTTGAACGCAAAATGGAGTTAAAAAGTAGTTTTCATCATCCTGACTATGCAGCAAATAAAGAATACAGTTGAACTGCTCAGCAATAGGTAATTATTGATATAGATTAATTCGTCATGTTAATTTTTAGTTGTTGAAAAAAAGATGGTCACACTGGAACTGCCCGTCGCGTGGAGCGAGCATAAATTATGAGAAGGTATTCAGCTCCGAGTTGTCTTATCTCATCTCAGAACGGGCCCAGGGACGTTGCAAGCAAATCACTCGCATTATTGCGATCCTTTTCTAAAATTAGCATACAGGCTCACCAGTTACGCGCCGGGTCCCATACGCCGAGTTGTGCGCCATGCAAAAAGATCTCAGGCAAAAAGTAAATAAACCAATGTCAAACAGCTGTGAGCTTTCGGTAAGCTTTTGCACATTCGCTTCTAATGTAGTTTTCGTTTTTGCGGTGTAGCTACACTCGTGCTACACTTTTGCACCAAAAATGTTCGTTTTTGATTTTCGTGCTACACCAGTGTAGCATTTTTCTTGCACTCAAACAAGCAGTGTAGCACCAGAAAAAATCAGAGTGTGCCGTGTAGTGTAGTTTGTTGTCAAGTTTCTCCCGTTGTTATTGTTTTCTTTTTATGGTATCCAACAGGTATCCATAACAAACAAACCCAACTGCACTCAAAACGTTCGTTTTGAGGTGCAAAATGCTGCACTAAACGGTGTTGCTACACCTCAAAAACGAAAACGACATAAGGTATGCAGCGTATTGTCGTCCCTTTACGAAAAGATATTCTTTAATGAAATTGTTCGAGGTTTAGTAGTTTTTTTTTTGCTTTTCTTTCGCCTGCGTTACGTTCGGTATATCATTTAAATGGATCTTAGTAGTGCAATTCTCGCGCTTAGTTTCATAGGGGTGTAACTGTATTGATCTCTTAATCGGTTTTATATTTTGTTAATAACTCAAAAGCTACAACCGTGATTATTGATTCTGGTGCAAGATACAATTATCCTTTATCACACCAAACCATCAAATCATCGACAAACTAGCGCAATTCGGTACAACAATAAAAAGAAAACATCTACGAACAGAAATCGATCAATACAGTACAATAATACAATACAGCCCCTATGAAACTACGCGAGAATTGTGTTTAATTTGTGATGTAATATTCTTCACTTAAATTAAGTAAGTACCACAATATGACAAATTACCTTAGCGGCGCACAACTAAGCGAGGCAGAGGTGAATGAGCAAAGAAAGGCGACAAGAAAATAATTTCAAGGCTATCTTTGAAGAAGACAATACAGTGATCGTTCGCTAATTGGGGCACGACCTCACCCCAACTAGCGAATGCCGTTCGCTAATTGGGGCGTTTTGACAAGCGTCAATGTTGTTTACTTTTTGCATTGAACAAAGGAAAATTTTACGCGCCAGAAAATATCGATCCCGCCAAACACGGAAACAAAACGACAACGCGTTTTTGACATCATATTCTGACGTTTAGCTGCTTTTTAATTGGGTTTCGCCCCAATTAGCGAACCCCCAACTAAAAAGCGCCCCAACTAGAAAAAACCCAATTAGCGAACGTTCACTGTAATTGGTATGGCACTCATTTCAGGATTTTTGTACCATGGTGAATACCACAAGTGTCCCCCCCATATAACGAGTATTTTGCTCGCAGAAAGTGACATCTGTCAAAAAATTGCATAAGGCTTTCTACAAGCGTGTACGCACATTTCACTCACACTTTTACTCAGTTTGTTTGCAACCACGAGCAGCTGCCACGGCAAAATTAAATGGGATTGTTTGCAACCACGAACCGTGCGTTTGCAAACACAAACGCTCGCTTGCATTGAGTGACTGCAGGACTGGAACAACTTCGACCTACTTCGAGCTGCTCATTGGACAGCACTAAAATTTCGCTTGCTAGTGCAGCACCGAGACAAATGCTACGTTTAGACTTAAGGCAAGTGAATTGAATCCTATATAATTTGAATCGAACGCGAATTGAACGTATAAACACCTTAATTCAATTCACTTGAACGAAAAGGAAGTTGAACATGTTCAACTTTTGCAAGTCAATTGAATTCAACTGAGTTGTTCAATTCACTTGCCCTGTCAAAACGAGCCTCTATTTTGGTCATACGACGTTATTTCAAATCACGTGTGAAAATTTCAGCGCCGGACAAAAACACCTTCGGCGAGTTTTTTTTCGGCACAACAACAGGAACCCTGAACAGCTTTTAACACAGCCCTGATGACCGTATGCGGAGAAAATGTCAAATGGTGAAAAATTGCAGAAAATGTACAAGCAGAAGAAAATTTGATATCCTCAAAATTGCAGTGAAAAAGTGAAATTATGCTTGGAAATGATAGGTTTTCATTCCAAAAGACAGTCCACTGCCTTGCTCGAGTACTGGCGCGTATAACGCCGACACCATGGGATAAGGTAAGCCTAGGTTTAATGTCGAAAAGATCCATGACTAATGCTGCGGAATTCAAGGTCCAAACGCTGTTCCGATACTGCCCGCAGGAGAATGCGGCCGGAGTGTTTTGCCTCGATTCCAGGGCCCAGGACGCGGTCATCGCCCTGGGATTGTATTTCCTGGAAAGCGGCTACCAATATGAGAAGGAAATAATCCCGTATCTGCTGAGGCTGTCCAAAGCTTTGCCCAAGGCAGTTTGGATCGATGACGTCAAGCAGAACAAAATCGATAGTAAGTTTTTGTTTTGCTTTTGCATGTGCATTAAGGGTATACGATATGCGATTTAATTTATGATAAATCCGAAAAATTATAAAATGTTGATGGGATTTTCCTCTTCCAGAAATACCTGTGGCGGAAAAGTTTTGCTTTTGCTTGAACAGCCTCCTATCGGATATCGCTGTGGGATGTCCGGAAAGCCGCGATGAAATAATCATCAACCAGGTTGAGGTGCTTACCGTTCTGACGAATATGATTAAAGGAAGCAAGGAGAGCAGCAGTCTACCGCCGATCATACTGTGCAAAGCAACAGTTCCACTTTTGCTGGGATTGGGTCGTTCTATGGGAAGATATGCGACGGCCGATCCTCCTCTGTTGTGCCGATTGTTTCCTCGTGACGAAATACCCACGCCGAAATCGCAAGAAACTACATTAAAGAGGGCGGAATCGAAGTCAAACAATGCCATCAGTCAGTTCAGATCCATTATTCCGAGGTCCATGTCCGGTAGTCTAACCGCGGAGCTGACTGAGGAAAAGTCACCCAAAAACAACGCTAAGAAGCTGAACTCCTATTACTCTGTGCCGTATGACCCAACGACGTATTTCTTCTCGAAATATGGGTCAAGCTTCAACCAGTTTCCCAATATGCGTTTCTGTGACTCGCCGGAGAAAAAGAATCGTCTACAATTTCCCATCAATCATCTGCAGACGATTTTTGCCCTCGCTAAGAAGCTTCTCACCAAAGAGACATTGGAACACCTTGACGAACAGGCGGGTGATATCTACTCACTGCATCAAATCAAACCATACGGATACAAAAGCGTTTCGGAGACCATCAATCTGGTGATGGTTACTTTGCTGAGGGAGATTTTGCAGAATCAATCAGGTAGACAATGTTTAATAAATATGAGCGGTTGCGGTAATCTATATAATTTTCTCCTTTTCAGATCTCCCCACGCCGTTCACCAAGGACGTGCAGGAATTTGTGAAACGCCTGTTTTTGATCGGGCAAACCGAGCTGCAGAACAAGCAGCATGATAGCACTCTCGATAAGGTGAACGATCCGTCGAACATAGTGGTAAACAAGTACAAGATCAACGTAATGGCCAATGCGGCTTGCGTTGATCTGCTGGTGTGGGCTATTGGCGATGAAACAGGTAAGTGGAATGCGGTGCCTCCTGTGGTCATAGCAATTATTGAAAGAATGCCAGTGACTCTCTGATCAACTGGATTGTTGTTGGGTGATTGTGGGGATACTTTTTTCAACTTCATCTCATATTTGTAATTAGTAATTTTCATCGATGTATTGCCTTTGTTGAAGTTCGTCTATATCTTCGTCCCTTATTCTGATTCACATCAAGACATATTTCCTATTGTTATTATTTTATCTTCTTTTACATTTCTCTATCTCATATCAATTACAGTGGACGATGCGTACACTCTATCTTCACTGCAACAGAGTTTGTCCTGTTTGCTGGAGCTGGGTGGTAGTGTTTTCTGTTTGTTGATTCTCCCCTATGAGGATTCAATCCCATTACGAATTGGTTGTTTATTTTTCCCTTTTGTTTGATACCTCTGTTTTTATTCGAATGATTTGTTTCTTGTTATTTTGTCCCTCGAGTTTGCATTTTTCTCCGCTCTGCTTTTCCATCGTGATGGCAAACTGCTTAGTTTTGTTTGTTAGTAGTTTTATTATTATTTGTTTGTTAATGTGATAATTTATTTTTCATTACAGAGGCTGATAAATTGTGCAGCCGTTTGTATCAGAAACTCAACTCGGTGCTGGGACACAAAGTGGTTATGGACCATATGCCATTATTGATGGTTTGTTTAGAGGTAAATTGAATTATCCTAATTTGTATCCGTTGCAAAAATAATTCATTTTGTTTCTTTGCAGGGTTTGGGTAAATTGGCGCAGAAGTTCCCCAACATCGCGGGGACTTCCATTTCTTATCTACGAGACTTCCTTGTGGATCCTAGTCCCATATTGACAAAGCTGCATGCGCAATCACAAGCTCAGAACAAGAAGGATAAAGAAAATGCTCCTTTCAGGATTGTTGGTATGTAGTTTATGAATATGATCTATTTCTAGGTTATTGTAACATAATTCGTCCGAGTTACTTAATGTTGCTATGACGGACGTGTGTGTGGATTTTAGCGTAGTTTGGTGTGTGTTATTTTTCGAAGCAAGTAAGGATTAAAAAAACGTCTTCAACACAAATTATTGTATAGATAGGATAACAAAGGATATGAAGAGGCAAGACAAGGGACAACGTAAGCCACCCATCACAAGTTTGCATGAGTGAAGGTGGGTGAAGATCTCTTGTACATGACCTCCGTCCGAAAACGAAACCAGCAGAAAAATTCGGACACTCATCGTAGCAAGAAATCGTACGTACTTTAGTCTCCACAACACAACGCTCATTAGACAGTTACTCTTCTTCCTGAACAATGCTCATGGAGGACCAACCCGCACAAAAATTCTTCGTGTACGCATAAACACGCTTGTTAGAGCACCTCCACGGGAGTCCTCATCGCTATTCTTATTATAGCGCTCCATTCCGAGTGCTATTTTAGGATAGCACCCCATCTTCCCACCGGTGGTTTCTGTTTTAGGAATAGCGACTTTGTAAACATATTGAGGTCTCACCGGGCGCTGCTAAAAGTAGTCATCTTTTTCAATGGTTCTCTACATTCCAACTGAAATTTGGCTAGCTGCTTAACTTAGATCTATTAGCATTTCCTCAGTTATTAATTGAAAGATTTTCCGTGCCCGCCATGGCAAGAGTATGTATTTTATGTGACGACTATGCCCAAAGAGCCCACTCAAAAACATCCTTGACCGAATCGGGAATAGAACTCGCTATCTCCGGAGAGCAATTCTACGCTTTTGCTCGCAAGGGTAGCTGGAGATCCGTCGTCTTGTCCGTCGTATAGTAAATCTTTTAACCGTTATACCTTCTGGACTTCCTTTCTGCTGGATTTTTTTTTCGGGGATTTATACTTGCAGTCAAAATAAATCCTCCTGAAATTCATACCAGTTTTCCTACAGGAATCTCTTGACAACATCCTGCAGGAATGCCTCCACAGTTTTTTTCTCTGAAGGATGTCCCGGAAAAAAAATTGTGACAACATCCGAAAGTAAAGAATTCCCTTGAAAAAACTAGGTTTTCAATTGAAATTATCAAAGATATTATTGGGCAATTCCAATAAAAATATCCCGAAATTCTGGAAGAAATCCTAAAACTATTCTGGGAGAACTGCTGGGGAACTATGGGGAACTATCCTATATGAATTTCCAAAACAAGTCATAATTGAATGAACGACAGAAAAGAGAAACTTGCGGAAGATTTTCTGGAGGAACTAGTTGAAGAATATACTGAATAATTACTAAAGGAACATTCAGAGAGATTCCTGGAAGACCTTGCAAAATAAAACAGTAGAATTTACTTTCGCGAAAAATCTATGAATATTTCGGGCTCTAGCGGGAGCCGGTGCGCGTCGCTCCTTATTATAACTCTATTACTTTAATTACTTCTTCGCGGAGTTGAACTGGGGCACTAGCTAACAAAATGGATATTTCCCTTGCTATTTAATAACTATTTAATTCCATCGAAATTGTTCTGAAAACAGAAAAACAGATTTTCTGCAATTTTGATCAATAACAAAGTGACGTTTCACAAAATAGCAACCCTGTATGGAAATTTAGCAACCCGCAGTATGGGGCGCTAAATTTGGAAACTCACGGCTAATTTTGAGTTGCGTTCTTATTTTACATTCCCGTTTAGATACCTCCGGTGTAGAAGTGGGTCCCTATAAAGGGCCCGGAAATAGCGATAGGGCCCCAGATGGGGACTCCCGTGGAGGTGCTCTTATAGATTTTAATGTTCTTTCAATTCGCCCAGATGCTAGCAAAGTGAAGTGAAGATAAAACTTCGATATAAAATAAGTGACGAAATGTGGAAGTACTACTTTCCCGGAATACCTAACAGAGTTTTTTTTTTCAAAGTTTTAAATTTGCTCCAGCAATGTCGGCAATGTGGCCGTCCGGCCCATCGGGAAAGAAATATCATGGTCCAACGCGACCGAGAATAAAACTCAATCATCCAGACCATCAACATCGAAAACAAGCGACGAATTGTTCACTCAAGCTGATTTTCATCCGATGAACAACGAACTGAAAATACCATCAACAATCGAAACGAACGAATCTACTGCTGAAGAACAAAGGCAAGTGTAGGAAAACGAATGAACGACAAAATATCGAGCTCAACTGCCGACTACAATGAGGTGACGCACAAGTGGCGATGGCCAAAGCGAAATCAAAAAAGTTTGTAGTAGCCAGTGTTCCTCAAACACGGTTCGCAATACACCCGATTCTTTTTTTACACGGGGGATGCGTTCTGTGTAAAAAATGTTTTCAGTTCAAAATTCGAAAATCCGTGTAAAAAAAGTTTTATGATTTCTCGACGAACCATGCAAAATGGAGCAACTTTGCAAAAATTTTGTATGGGATTTTTTTTACACGACCGTGTAAAAAAATCCGTGTTAAAACAGAATCGGGTGTAATACTATTTTAAATTTTGTGCGAAAAGAAAAAATAACGCTCATGAAAAATAAAAGCGGGACGGGACATACCAGAAAATGGTAAATCTATATATATAAAAACCAATCTATGTATGTATGTTCGCTAACTACTTATGAACCACTTGGCCAATTTCAACAAAATTTGGTACACACATTCTCTATCCTCAGGGGAAGTTAACAAAGCAGGGATGGTCATTTGGAAAAGGGGGAATGGTGATGGGAGGGGTTTTGTTCAGAAAACGAACAATTCTGTGTAACTTTCAACTCCCAGGACCGATTTCAACCAAATTTTGTACACATATTAACTACGAGGAGGCGATCATATGGGAGGAGATTTGGGAAAAGGGGAGGGGTCTGGAGGGAGGGGCTTTGTTTAGAAAGCCGGCAATTCAAAGCAAATTATGAACCCCTGTACCGATTTCAACCAAATTTGGTACATACATTCTACATCATAAGGAAAAGATAACAAAGGGATGGGATGGTCATTGGAAAAAGGGGAGGGTATAGGGGAGGTGTTGTCTTTGGAAAACGAGCAACTCAGTGTAACTCCCAACCCCCAGGACCGATTTCAATCAAATTTTGTACACATATTCACTATGAGGAGCCGATCGTACGGGAGGGAAATTTGGATAAGGGGGTAGGGGTCTGAAGGGAGGGTATTGTTCAGAAAACGGGCAATTTAGTGTAACTTCTGAACCCCTGTACCGATTTCAACCAAATTTGGTACACACATTTTCTATCCCTAGGAGAAGATAACAAAGGGGTGAAATGGCCGTTGAGAAAAGAGGAAGGGTAAAGGGAAAGCGGTTGTCTTTAGAAAACGGGCAATTCAGTGTAACTCCTGACCCCAGGACCAATTCTAAGCAGATTAAATGATTAAATCATTCAACTCTATGATTAAAGATTATGATTATTGATTTATTCATTTTTGATAATGATTAATGATTAAATTCATTTTTGACAATAATTAACGATTATGAATAATGAAAAAAACCGTTGGATTATGATTAACGATTACCGATCGTGATTAAATGTTGACACACTATGTGTATGGTTAATGATTAACGATCGATATGATTAATGATTGATGATTATGAATGATCAAATTGCATAGTGATCCATAATCGAGTAACCTTTATTCCAAATTTTAAAAGGTATGATAATTATATGATAATGATTCAAGATTAATAAATAAAAGCAAGGTATGCAATGATCCAATGTTCCAGCATAACTTCTGTACCCTTGCCCGATTTCAACCAAATTTGGAACAAACATTCTTTTTCTTAAGAAGGCGAAGATGACAGGGATCGATCAACTCAACACTTCATCGAAATCATGGTTTGCCCAGAGAAAAGCAATGATTAAAGTGTTTCCTTCTGGACGGTAAATGTGATCATTTCTTTAAAAATAGACGTTTTTCCGGAATAAGGCATCGGTGTATGTTTTTCCTTCTTTAGAAATAGACGTTTGCCCGGAATAAAGCGATTTTGGGTTTGATCCCATTTTCAAAATCAGTCAATGTTTTCAAATGTAATCTACCTTCTTTTAATCAAATGATGAAATATCAATAAGAAAACACAATTATCCTTTTGACCTATTCCAATTCCGATGGTGAAAAAAACTGCGAATTAAACTGGCAACTCCGAGCAAGGCCGGGTACATACAGCTAGTTTAATATGGATTTTGGCTCTGTAAAGCTGGGTACGGCGAGTGAGCCTTTAAATAAACGAATTTGAAAAAATAGATATCCCGTATAAAAGAAGGAGAACCGAAATGATATCAATAATTATCGCGTCATCTCATCCTTGTGCGACATATCCAAACTGTTGGAGATAGTGACAGTAGGACCAAAGATCAACATGGGTTTATCTTTGGGTGATCTACAACAAGTGTACTTACTTTCAACACATGGAAATGGAATAGTTGTCATTATAAGATCTTATTCTGTGATCCATTTACAGGGTTGTTACGGATAACCTGAAAAAATTTTGCGAAATGAAGTTCATTGTGTTTCAAATCCGCACCACCCAAAACTAATTTTTAAACAACAATATATTGTCGTCCATTCGTTTTCCTTTACTTTTAAAACCTTCTCCCTGCAAGTAATTTTTATAATACATATTGCTGATTTTAAAATGCAAATGAGGTGCAAATTTACAAAGTAATCGTCACATTTCTTTTCTATCTTCTTTTTACTGGCATTACATCCCCACACTGGGACAGAGCCGCCTCGCAGCTTAGTGTTCATTAAGCACTTCCACAGTTATTAACTGCGAGGTTTCTAAGCCAGGTTACTATTTTTGCATTCGTATATCATGAGGCTAGCACGATGATGCTTTTATGCCTAGGGAAGTCGAGACAATTTCCAATCCGAAAATTGTCTAGACCGGCACCGGGAATCGAACCCAGCCACCCTCAGCATGGTCTTGCTTTGTAGCCGGCTAAGGAGGGCCCGTCACATTACGCACCCTATATGTCCAGGGCTGGTAGCAAGTCACTTTTTAGTGACTTGGTCACTATTTTGAGCCTAGTCACTAAAAAGTCACTATTTGCATCCAAAAGTCACTATTTTTCGAAAAATGGTCACTAAAGTCACTATTTTCGCACAACCGTTTGCAAAAAAAAGTTCAAAATAAAAATCTTTTGTACCTACCATTATCATCAACCAAATCAAATGTAAATCTGTTAGCAAAAAATATAAAGTTTGAGAAATTGCTCCAAGGCCGTCTTATGAAAGCAGAGTGGGTTCGAACCATGGGCTTCGGGATCAAGAGGCCTGTATGCAGACCACACAGCAAAGCTTGGGCTTACGTTTAGGCAACTCCGAGTATAAAGCGCAGGATTGTTACGACTACGTGGATTTCGCGATTTTCACTGTTTTTGCCGTTTTCGCGGATTTGATGCGGATTTACATAACGGTTTTGAGGCTTCGCGCGGATTTAGTTTTGGGTGGAAATTTAATAAATAGGGAGCGAAGGCTTTTGTTTTCGATAGCAAAATGTTGTTGAGAAGGGACACCACATTTGATGTCTATGCTTACCCAACGACGAACTAAACAGCATGACTCTACGACCGCAAAATCTTTGTGTAAAACTCCGCCTTAAATTTGGTAAATAATTTTTGGAAGGTTTTACTTAGGAATTCACCAAACAATATCTACAGGAATTTCTAAAAAGATTTCTACCGGAATTCATGAAAAAATCCGCTTGTATTTGAAGAAGTTTTTTTTTTCAAGGATTCGCGGAAAAGTTTTTACAATATTTTACGTGCAGTTCCCGCGGAAATTCCTGAAAGACAGCAGGAATGTCTACAAAATATTCTGCCTTGAATTTCTGGCATGAAAGAATTTCCGGAAGTTTTTGTGCTGAAATTCCCCTTCGGATTTCTGTTGGAATTTCCGTTTAAACTCCTGGAGAAAGATTTCACAAGATTTTTTCGCACAATTTCTAAAAAAAAATCTTTACATTTTCCGCACAATTTCTGAAAAAAATCCTAGAAATTTCCACAAGGCTTTCCACAAAAAAACAACTTCCGCTGAAATTTCTGAAAAAAAAATCAGAGTTTTCCAAAGCAATTTTTGCATCAAATTCAAGATTTTGGATCACATTTTACGAAACTTGAAATTTAGGAAACTTAGGTGTGGTAAAATTCATGTTATATATGAGTTCTGGTTAATGTTTTTAATATAACCGAGATCAGGGTTCGGAAAAACAAATGGCAAATGGACTATGTATGTATTTGAATTTGTTACGATTAAAAATTATTAAAAATTAAAAATCCTATTTTAAAAATGTCATCATAATTTTTAATTCTTTAAGTTTTTTTTAAACAATTTATTCATCCTAATAAAGATTCATAAGCTTTGTGATTCCAAATAATTCTCTGTCTAGTAATTGATTAGATCATTGTATTGCTTTTTTACCGACGAATCGTGCTAATTTTTCAACGTGCCAAAACGAATGTTCACACGTCTAACTACATAAAAATGAACGAAATCCTTTTGGATTGGGCTTCGTTCTAGCACTCTTTCACACTGTCTTGCAGCTGAATAATTTATATATGGTGAAACTTTTGGGAATATATTTTGACGAGACAATATTTTTTGAACGGTAGTAAAAGACAGCGTAAAATTTGTTATGTTTGTTTGTTATGTTATGTTGTTACTTCGAGCTACCAGCCCTGTATATGTCTGGTTTCTGGTTCATTCATTGTTGAGAAAATAACACCGCAACTCCAAAGCATGTGTTCAAGTGTTAACGGCCATTTGGAATGTATTTCCTTAAATTGTTGTTCAGCTATCTGTTTTACTAAAAGATATTTTAGTCACAAGATAAAAATTATCGCTTCGTTTCCATTTGTTCTGCTGTCCGAAACATGTTGGGTTTACCGAACTGTCAAATCGTATGTATTATTTCCTTCATTGACATTTAGCACTCCATCCTCGCCAGCAAAAGATGTTTCAGACAGCGACGACAGCGACAATCTTTATCTTGTAACTAAAATATCTTTTGTTTCACTCGTGTTCTCCAGGCTGTAGTTTACAACTACAAGCATCGCGGTTCTGTGATGCAACGTGTGAATTATATGGAAGATCTTGGTGTTATTCTACATACGCAGCCAAAGGCTTCACCGATGTTTATTGCGTGAAGTCACGGTATTGTTCGCAGGTTGGATCCAATGTAATTTATTTTATACAGGTCCGGTTAAGCGTGCCTTTTTTCGTATTAGTAGCAGTGACCGTGGTGTTGGTCATTCGGATACACTCAGTAATTAAATAAACCCGTAAAGGCTTTGAAATTAATCTGTTCAGTTATTTTTTACTGCTAAACATTGCATAGTATAAAAAGCATACTATTCAACATCATTATTTATACTAAGCCGAAATAACGCGAAAAAATGTTTGTTAGTATTTTGTCTTCCGTGAAAATTTATATTTCGTTAAATGTTGCCGCGATTTTTTTGCCAGAAAGGCGAAGTGCGGACAACTAGTGCGGTGGCGGACAACTAGCTTGCATTGGGAGATAAGAAGGCCTCTGAACTAGAAGATGTCACTGGAACAAGCAGGAGCTGCCATTTACGGCTTCATACCAACAGGGTATGGCATGGAGCAGCGGCCAAATTTGATTACGGTTACAACGCTAATCGGTTCCATAATTCAGAGGACGTACAGTACCGGCGGAATTGTAAGTAATATACAAAATTTGGTTTGGTTAGTGAAACCATTTTGTTGAAATCATATTCATATAATGCAATACAAACTTGAATTAAATTGGAAAAAAATATTTTCAGGTTAGCGCGCAAAATCAAAATTTAACTTTCCGGCTAACACCAGGATGGTGTTCATCGAGTTCTCATGCCTGGTGAAATGGACCAACACCGAAAGGCTCGATCCAAGGTATTCAAATCGGCCAATGTAATGGTTTTTCTGGACCGTCACTTCTATTCATGGACACGGCCGACATCCGAAAACGAATCCGATTATTTCCCTGGTGAAGCGTAAGGCTTTGTAGTATTTGATGATTGTGCGGCGATGGCAAGATCACCCATCGTCTATAAACGTTTGAACCTGCGTTTGTATTACTTCTGTTAATCCCTGCGACCTGAGGTTTTGTTGAAAGACAACTTAGCACAGTGCGGTTGACGCATCATTTTCCAGTTCATCGAATAAATGACAGGTTGCGGCTTCGAAGCTCCAGAGCTCCCGAGCATTCACATCTTATTAATGTATCTGATCGCATGGTTTTAAACTTTCACTGTGCGAAATCTTAACTCTCATTTTTATTTTCACTTTTCCAATAAGAAAAACAGAAAAGCAAATGAACATAACCCAAAAAAATATAAACAAATCGAAAGTAAGCTAAACAGTCATAAAGCTTAGTTATACTAGCGAACGATTATCTTCAAGTTATACTATCCCAGTATTGTTGCTTCGAATACGAGTTTGGGGTCAACCAGGCGAATAGCCATTTAGAATGACTATTAAACTATTTGGTATATAAATATTTCTGAGTGTGGACTGTATACGATTATATTTAAAAAACGCGTGTGTCTTGCGCGATAAATTTATTTAAACTCAAAAACTTCCTTTATTTCCGGTGATACATTGGTTTTGATTTCAAGATAGTCGTTTAGGGTAGGGATCCTATATTAAGAGATGTGCGAATACTTTTCCAGACGATTTAGCAACGCTGTTACTTTCGTCAACAAACGCTGCCAGCACTTGCCATGGCGCAAAATGTTGGAGCTCGAACATGACTTTGCGCATAATAGCATTTTCAGACTTCGTTATCTAACGTCCAACAGTGTATTATCACTAAAATAAAAGTGCAATACAAATGAACAAAGTACCATGCATGAACTAGACTACTTCAACTTGCCAATGTAAAACAAATTGTTTATTCGACAAAACTTTTCATAAAATCTTTTTCATTACAATCGCAATACCTTTCAATCCGCAACAATAACGATGTTCATTTGGCTCAGATTCTGACAGCTCTCAATGCTCGATTGGCTCAAGATGGCCGCTTTCGCATATCTCTGAATGTAGGATCCCTAGTTTAGGGGTGGGGTTGAAAAGTTTACACTGATTCAAAATGTTTGCACAAAATTTTCGATTAACATTCTCCCCCGGGTGAGGGTACCTCGAGCATCCTTCTGTGTTGTTGGTTACATATTATCATCAATTGGTAGTACTGCAATCTTAGTGGTCGCTCTACGAAAGGTGCCGTTGCTTGTACGTACGGTCACCACTCGTATAATACCGTCCTTTCCAGGGTGTGTGTCGATGATTCTGCCCAATCTCCATTTCTGCGGCGGCATATTGTTTTCTTGCAGGATTACAAGCAGTCCCTCTCGTAACAGGGAGGGTTCCTTGAGCCATTTGCTTCGCTTCTGAAGACTGGTAATATACTCGTTAGACCATCGATTCCAAAACGATTGTTTTCGTTTCTGAATTAGTTGGTATCTTGACAACGATCCGTCCTTCAGATGATCGTACGTTGGTTCAGCCACAGACGTTAGCTCCCGACCGATCAGAAAGTGACCAGGGCTAAGAGCTTGATAATCGAAGGGATCATCATTCATGGGAATCAAAGGTCTTGAGTTCAGTATTGCTTCGATTTGAATCAACAAAGTGTTCATTTCTTTGTATGTTAGGTAGCTTTCCGACAAAGATTTGTAGAGATGATTCTTCATGCATTTCACGTTCGATTCCCAAAGGCCACCATGATTTGGCGCCCTCGGAGCAATGAAATGCCAAGTAGTTCCTCGTTCTTGACAAAATTCGCTCACCTTCTGTTCCAGGGACTGTGACTTCAAAAGGTTTCGTAACTCGATTAGTTCCTTAGGTGCTCCTACACAATTTGTACCGTTGTCTGAGTACAGATCCGATACATTACCACGACGTCCAACAAATCTATGGAGAGCGCTCATGAAACCATCTGTCGTCAGCGATGTCACCAGTTCTAAGTGTATAGCCTTCGTACTCATACACACGAACAAACTAATGTACGCCTTGATTGGACTTCGGCCACGACCTTGTTTAAGGAAAAAAGGGCCTGCGTAGTCAACTCCACTTCGTGAGAACGGCTGTGCAGCAGTTACTCGAACACTTGGTAGATCACCCATATATTGCTCCATCATCTTCGGTTTCATCCTAAAGCAAGTAACGCACTTTCGCAATACACAGTGAATGGTTCTTTTGGCATTAACTGGCCAAAATTTAACACGCACCGCAGCAAGCAATCCGTTTAATCCTAGATGCATGTGTTCACGGTGAATCGTTTCGATTAATACTTCTGTGAAATGATTCTTCTCGGGCAATATAATCGGATGTTTCTGATCTTTAGGGAGATCCGAGTGCCGAATTCGACCTCCAACTCGCAAAATACGCTCATCTAACACTGGATTCAAGTTTCGCAATTTTCCCTTAACCGGTTTGGCTTTCATTAGGCACTTAATTTCTTCAGCATACACTTCGTGTTGCACACATTTCACAATCAGTTTCAGCCCATTGTCTAGATCAGCAAGAGTTAATTTTTTATCAGCACTTTTATCACTTTTTGTTTTTGATTTGCAGTTAAAGATGAAACGTGCAACGTAGCCAAATACACGTTGAAGTCGGCGAAAGTTACTACTAGCCATTACCATCTTGTATGGGTGATTCTCTTGCACAATCACTGTCATAACTGGATCACTATATTCTTCCTTTTCTTCTGCTACACTAATCACTGTATCTTCTTCATTTTCATAGCCTTCATTAATCCGTAGGAAGGGTGGTCCATTCCACCACAAATCACTAGCCATCAATTCCTTCCCCAAGCAACCAAAAGTACGGATAAGATGGGATGTTTTGGCTTAATCAGCTTGCATTTTAAGTAATTTTTTGTATGGCTGGAGCGCAAAAGTGAACTTTGAAGTTCTGTTCTGCTTGGAACTCGATGTGAACCAAGAGTGAACTTATTGGTTCGGTTAGGATTGCTTGGGTCAGGAACAACCCCCTGGACACTACGTCTGCAGGGTTGAATCTTGACGACACATGTCTCCAATTTGCGTCTGGTTGAAGTTGGTGTATCTTCATCACATGGTTCCGAACAAATACTGACGATTCTGCCTTCAGTCGTTGCAGCCAACAAAGCACGATTTTGGAGTCAGACCATAGCACTACTTGTTCTGACTTCATGTCCAACGCATCACATACTGCCTTCATCTGCCGTGCTAACAATAAAGCAGCACATAATTCAAGACGAGGAATAGGTAGTCATCTCAGCTGGCTTCGCTTCCGGTTTGACGTTTCGTTGAAGTTCCTTCATCGGTGCAACTCTCGATTTTCCACAGATTAACTCAAGACAAAATTTTCAAAACGACTTATCTGCTTTTGTAAACAAAGATTTAAACGAAGATTTGACGAATCTGATAGCTCTCCCACGCAAACCAACACCCTCAACAGGTAGCGGAATCCTTCACCTACCTATTGATGGTGTTGGTTTGCGTGGGAGAGCTATCAGATTCGTCAAATCGTCGTTTCAATCTTTGTTTACAAAAGCAGATAAGTCGTTTTGAAAATTTTGTCTTCAACTTAATATCCGCGGATCCATCTTCCTTCACATTCCTCATGTAAACGCAGCAACCATATGCTACACCGGATGCGTCAGCAAACCCATGTAATTGCAATTTGACAGCGTCATCGGTAGTTACACGTCGATCAATTTTTTCAGTTCCAATTTGTGGAAGTTCAGATCTGAAACGATTCCAGATATGCTGAAGTTCGTCCGGAATTTGCTCATCCCATTCTTGTTTGTCTTTCCACAGATGCTGCATTAGCAATTTAGGAATCACCACGGTTGGCGCGAGTAACCCAAGTGGATCGAAAATCTTCGCTGTCTCCGAGAGCACTTGCCGCTTCGTTGGTTTCCTCAAGCCTTCGTCCATCGGCAGGACACGAAACATGAATTGATCTTCGGTTGGAACCCAATACAAGCCAAGCGTTTTGATCACACCGTTGATGGCACTATCTTCAAAGTGCATCTGCTTCTCCTGGGCCTCCGTTGGAATACCTTCTAATAGCCTTGGATGATTGGCACACCATTTATGTAGGCCAAAGCCGCCACTAAGGAGCAATGCAATCAAATCTTTCTGGAGGGAAACAGCTTCATCCAACGTATTTGCTCCAGTGAGAATATCATCAATATAGAAAGATTTCTTTACTGCTGCACTGGCTTTTGGAAATGCATTACTCTCATCGTCAGCAAGCTGATTCAATGATCGAGTAGCCAAAAAAGGTGCAGCTGATGTTCCATACGTCACCGTCTTGAGTTCAATCTCTTTCAGAGGTTCAGAACCACTTTTTCGGAAAAGGATTCTTTGGAATTTCCTGTGTTGTTCGTGTACCAACACTTTCCGGTACATTTTTGGCACATCTGCTGAAAACGTGTATTTGAATGTTCTAAACCGTAACGTTATGTCGAAGAGACTGCTCTGCACTGTGGGCCCAACATTCATAACATCATTCAGAGAAAGTCCAGACTCACTCTTAGCAGAAGCATCAAATGAACCGGTGCCAGCGAAAGTGGTACATGTTACATTGAGTAAATTTTTCAGGAGACGCATTTTCCCAAAAACATCGAATAATAAATTCATATTAGTAATTTTTTTCAACTAAACTGTACTAACAGGTTATGACTAATGTGCCTAAAGATAGTAGTGAAAAATAATCGAAGTTTATGACAAATTTAAAGTTTATTGGAACAAATTGCACATGTACCACTATTAATGGGAACAAAAGGAAACAGAAACCGAAAAACGTTGACAGTAAAAGTGGTACATGTACATTTTTAAAATCATTCTAAACGGCAGTAAACTATCTTGAAATTCAAAATAGGATTAAAATCTATTGTGAAAACAGTCATGTTGCTGAATTTTCTTTTAAATAAGCTGATTTTAGTGGGTGGAACTGTACATGTACCACTTTTTCTGGCAACGAAATGGCCATTGTGATATATACCAGAAAATAAAATGTGCATATCTCCAGATTTAGTTGGAAAAATCACTTTTTCGTCATTTCCTTGCTAGATCTTTGCAAATAGAAGCCGTTGGTGTAAAAAAACTCAAAATTGACAAAAATGGTTTATGTACCACTTTCGCTGACACCGGTTCAAATACAACTCTAAGTTTTGTCGAAGAGCTGTCCGGCTTCACCACACAATGATGAGGAAGAAAATAGGACCTCTGAACCAGTGTAATCAATTTCCACGCAATGCTCCAACGCCAAATATTCGTCGATGAAATCGTCGTACATTTGTTTCAACTCTGGATTCTTGGCTAACCTTTTTTCCAGTGAATAGAAACGTCTCTCAGCTTGCCTTCGTGATTCTCCCAGGTCGCATACGTTGTCTCGAAATGGCAACATTACAACGTATCTTCCGTTCTCTGTACGCGTATGCGTCTGCATAAAATGTTTTTCACAATCGATTAAGGAAGAAGATGTTCCTCGATAATAAAAAACCGTTTCAACAGTTCATGCAGGTTCTCTCCCGATTCAAGACTGGATGTTATTTGACAAATCCGCGTGGTATTGACGGGTACCACCTCGGCGACAGGACCGGCCACAAGCCAACCCAAAACACTTTCATGAAGCAGAGGAAGATCACTAGACATTCGTATTTTACCTGCTTGGAGTAACTCAAAAAACACTTCCGCACCTATGAGCATGTCGATACGGCTTGGTTCGTTGAAAAATCGGTCAGCCAACACAAGATTTTTCGGTATCGGCCAACTTGAAACATCGATCCTTTTCGCTGGTAGAGCGCCCGTTATCTTAGGCACTATCAAGTAATCCAAATTGAAACCAATGTCTGTTGCCATGGATCGCACTGCAGCCTGGACTTTGAACTTTGCTCCCGACTTCATTCCATTCACACCGATGACTGGAATATTTACGCTGCTCTTTGGTAGACGGAGCACATCCGCTACCCGCTCCGAGAGAAAATTCGCCATAGCACCAGAATCTAGCAGGGCACGGCACTGATGTATCACACCAGTCACATCTTCAACTCCAACTACAGCAGTCGCCAAAAGAACTTGTTTCGTAGTTTCAAATGGCTGATTCGGGATCATGCACTTTTCTTGGACATTAGAGTTGTCGTAGATCGCATTAAAAGACATGTTATCTGTTTAACGTCTGAACAAAGAATGAAAGAATTTATTTGCTCCTCCTGTATTGACAGCTACTTTGCCGTAATCTGAAAAAGTGACGTATACGCCATTTTCCAAAAATGGTGTTAACGAGTACTACTCATCGAGCTCTTTAACAGAAAATGGAAAACATGCATGTTGTAAAATGGCTGTTACGTCGCTTTTCCAGATTACGGCGGTACTGTGATAATTCATCGCTTGCTTGATTATTTTCTAATAGGTCGCCTACTTGATCTTCAACACTCCTCCTCGATGGATGTATTCCAGCAGCTTGTCTAAAACGTGATAGCTTGATATACTGCAAAGGTTTCGTCAGCATATCTGCAATCATTTCATCAGTTGAAAGATACACTGGATCGATTATTCCTTCTTGCTTTAATTGACGTACAAAGTGGTGTTTAGTTTCGACGTGTTTAGATTTACGATTAATACTTGCTGCGCCAATTTGCTTGATGCAACTTTGATTGTCTTCATATATTCTTATTGGTAGTTTGGTAGTGATTCCAAGATCATCAAAAAGACGTAATATCCAATTTAACTCCTTACAACTTTCTGCCAAAGCCACATATTCTGCTTCCGTGCTGCTTAGTGTAACGTTGTCCTGCTTTCTGGAGCACCAGGCGATCATTCCTCCAGCGTATCTCAATAAGTATCCGGACGTTGATTTCCTGTCTCTGGCATCTCCAGCCCAGTCGGCATCCACAAAAACTTCTAATGGAGATGTATTGCCGCCAAGATGCAATTCGTAATCAATTGTACCTTTCAAATATCTTAGAATCCTTTTTACCTCCACCCAATCGGACTGCGTTGGTCGACTGGTTTTTCTTCCTAAGATTGAAACTGCTACTGCTATATCAGGACGAGTATTGATAGCCACATACAACAATCCTCCAATTAGGCTTGCATATTGATTATTATTCGGCAGTTCCTCTTCCTCCTCCTTTGGTTGTAGGTGGCTTGGATCCAAAGGAATCTTTGATTGTTTAGCATCGTCCATGCCGAAACGTGACAGCAACTTCAGAATATATGATTTTTGATGCAAGGTAATATGTTCGTTTTCACGTGTAACTTGTAGTCCCAGAAAATATTTCATGTCTCCAAGTGATGTCACTTCAAAACTTTGATTCAGGGTTTCTATTATTTCTTTGTATTCGTCTACGTATACGACTAAACATTCAGTTTTTCCTTTTCGATGTCTAACGTACAAACAAGAATCATTCACAGAAGGCTTAAAATTCATTTTTGAGAGTACTTTGTCTAGCGTTTTGTTCCAAATTCTTGCAGACTGTTTCAATCCGTAAAGACCCTTCTGTAGACGGCATACATAGTTCTTATCACCAATTACACAGCCGGGTGGCTGACGCATGTAGACTGACTCCTCAAGTTGACCATTGAGATAAGCAGTTTTTACATCTGCATGTTTGATTAGCAAATTTCGTTGCACAGCTATTGATAGGAGCATTCGAAATGTTATCATCTTCACGACAGGAGCAAAAACTTCGTCATAATCGGTTCCGAACTTCTGCGTAAACCCTTGTGCCACTAATCGTGCTTTGTAGCGGCTACATTTCCGTTTTCATCTAACTTGCGTTTGAAAATCCACTTACAACCTATAGTTTTACGATCAGGTGGAATTGATACTAGTTCCCATGTTTTATTCTTTTGCAGTGACTGTAACTCTTCATTTATAGCGCATTTCCATAATTCAGCTTCTGGACCTTCAACAGCTTCCTTGTAGGAACGAGGCTCTGGGAATTGACTTTTCGCCATACCAATCATATAACGGTTAGGAATTTTTCCTTGTGTACTTCGTTCAGATCTTCTTAAAATATTGATTGCAGGAGCATCCTCTTCGCTTTCACTGCTAGAGCTTGACTCTCCCTCACTAGCATCTAGGAAACAATCATCCTCATCGATATTTTGTTCAGAATTCAACGATACGTTTTCAGGATTTTGCTCTTCATGCACTTCAGATTTGAGCAGCTCAAATTCTATCTTTTCTGAATTTTCTGAAATTTTCTCTGTTTGTTTTTGTAGTAATTTTTCATCATCAATAAAACGTACATCTCTGCTGAATGTGAGTTTGTTTGTTGATAAATCCACAAAACAATATGCTTTCTGGAAATCCGCATAACCCATAAAAGTAAATTTCACAGCTTTGGAGTCCAGCTTGGTCCTTTTCTGGTCAGGTATATGCACATAAGCTTGACTTCCGAAAATACGAACATGCTTCAGATCCGGTTTTCTCTTAAACCATGCTTCGTATGGAGTTAACTTGGTTGCTCTTGTTGGTAGTAGATTTTGTAGATAAGCAGCCGTATTGACAGCTTCAGCCCAGAAACGTACATTCACTCTAGCTTGAATTAACATGCAACGTGCCATTTCGACGAGAGTTCTATTTTTCCTTTCTGCAGTTCCATTCTGCTGAGGACTGTATGCTGTTGTATACTGTGGGGTTATCCCTTTGCTACGATAGTACCGACCAAGATGTTTCGATTTGTACTCTCCTCCTGAATCTGAACGAATAATGGTCGGAATTCTCCCAAAACGTGTTTCCGTCATCTGCACGTACTCCTGGATCTTCTCTGGTACTTCATCTTTTCGTTTCAGAAAATATACTTTCGTAAATCTCGTGTGGTCATCTATCATCGTCATAAAATATCGAACTCCGCCAGGCGAAATAGTCTTCATGGGACCACAAACATCCGTGTGTACTGCATCAAGCATTTTCTTTGATTGTTCACCAACGGTTTTTGGAAATGGTAACCTAGATAGCTTCCCCTCTAAGCTTCATTCACATATCTCGTCAATACTACATTTTCTTATTTGAATTCCAGTTGCAAGGTTGTCTCGTACTAGCTTCTTTATGGCTTCCGAGTCCCGATGTCCTAATTTCTTGTGCCATTCATGAATGCAGTTATCAGGGTGTTCCATATTAGCCCTTAGTGCCTTTCTCTCCAGGATATGTAAACGATATAATCCATCTTTCTTACTTGCAACAGCAGCGATTCTTCCATTTTTCATAATTTTGCAAGTATTTTCAGTGAACAGCACATCTGCACCTTTTTCGGTAAGTCTTCCAACAGAAACCAGATGTGCATCCAGCTTTGGTACATGTAATACTTCTGTAAGCTTCACCTCATTTTGATTTTGTGCATCATCCATACAAACCAGAGTACCACTGCCTCTTCCAGCTACTGCAGCTCCATTACCATCTGCCAATGTAACGGTCATTCCAGTATTTTTTTGATAGTCTTTGAAAAAATCCAATTCACTACACATATGGCAACTAGCTCCGGAATCAACGACCCAAAAATTCTTAGCAGTTTCTTGATTAACAATTGCAAAACAGAACGGTTGACCATCGTATTCTTCATGGACTACACGAGCTTTTGGCTTTGGTTTCTTGATATGATTAGTTTGACGAATATCAGGATTTCGATTATGAACTTGACTTGGAACTTGATGCTGTAGAACGCTGTAGACCAGTGATCCCCAAAGTGCGGCCCGCGGGCCGCATGCGGCTCTTTAAGCCTTTTCTTGCGGCCCGCGAAGGATTTCTGAGAATACACTACATGTGGCCCATTGATAAGCATTATACGACAGGAAAAGGTTTTTATCATTCCCAATTTGTAGTTGTACATGGGAGCCTGTCAAGTTTTTATCATTATGATGTTGAAGTTTGATTTAGGTTATGCAAATGTATTTCGATGTTATCACACCGGGTTATGATAGTAGCAAATAGGTATTTTATCGCAGATTTAAAGGAACTAAATGTTGAACTACAGGTAAAAATTGTGTAACACACTGCTCCGTAATAAAAATGCTTTTATTTTTCAAAATAGGTTAGGTTTTAGCAAAACCGAACTGAAATTTTGCTGAATTTTTACTTCCTGCAAATTCCTACGTTGAATGTGGATTCTGTTCAAAATACCATTAGAATTCTTTTCTGAATCAGAAACAGCTTCTGTTCAGAATTCCAAACGGATTATGTTCAAAATCTCATACAGAATCCTAATCGGACTCTATTCAAAGTTTCAAACGAATCCCGAAAGGATACTGCTTCGAAACTCGTTCTGAATCTGTTCAGAATCACGAACGGACACTCTTTAGAATTCCAAACGGATTCTGTTTGAAATTCAGAACAGATTCTGTACAGAGTCTCGAACGAATTCTGTTTAGAATAACAAACGAATTCTGTTCAGAATCTCGAACGAATTTTGCTCAGAATGTTGAGTGAATGCTTCTTAGAATCTCGAGAGGATGCTGCCAAAAATCGGCAAAACATACTTTTGCATATAAACGATAAAGACGGATCCTTAAAAAACTGGACAAAGATCCATAAATAACATCTGAATGTTCCTTAAAATGCTACCATAAATCCATAAAATAGTTAATGAGATTCCATAAAGAATAATTTTTTGATCCATAACTAAGCTAAAATTTAGCAATTAATTGGGAAATATGTTGCATTAACATGGTCAAGAAAAACAATATAAGTCTTGCTATTTTCCCATGGAAATATGACAAATGATCCATAAATCTTTGGAAAATGATCCATAAAAACTATATTTTGATCAATAAAACTTCAAATTTACGCATTTTTTTATCGTAATGATGATCCATAATTTCATATTACATCCATAATTTTGATCATATGATCCATTATTCTGGCCATTTGATCCACAACTTTGTTCAAATGATCCATAGTTTTGGTGATATAATTCATAAATTTTGATAAATGATCCATAGATTTTATAAAATGTGTGGATCAATTAATATAGTTTTATTGGCCTTCTATGGATTGGCCTTCATTATGGATCACATTATCAAAATTATGGATCAAATGACCAAAATTATGGATCATATGGCTTAAATTATGGATCATCATCAGGATGTAAATTGCGCAAATTTGAAATTTTATGGATCAATATATAGTTTTTATGGATCATTTTTCAAAGTTTTATGGATCATACAAATATTCTTTATGGAATCTCTCGAACTATTGCATGGATTTATGGTAGCGTTTTATGGAACATTCAGATGTTATTTATGGATCGTTTTTCATTTTTTATGGATCGTTTTTCCACATTGAACGGTGCAAAGTAAGGGCTGCCCCAAAAATCCCATATGGGATTTTTTCCAGAACCCTCCGTTATTTGTTACGACAAGTTATAATGCACAATAAACGTCAACCATAGAAAACATAAGATCGAAACTACAGAATCGATCGTAATATGGTCATATGGGAAAACCACTGAAAATATGTTCTGCCAACTGAGCCAAAAAGAAGCTTTGGTGAAGTTTCGTGTGAAGTGCGCTACTGCAAAAAGGGTACTAAAGACTAAAAGTTAGCCTCGGCGTTAAAACCTGTAGAATGAAATGTCCTTACAAGTACATATTTTATTTGAAAAAGATTCATAAAAATAAAATAGTTAGTACAAATGTACAATATTTTGTAATATGCTATTTAAACTGAAAATAAATGTTGAAAATATACTGCGGCCCGCTTCAACAGCTCGAAATTTCTGCGCGGCCCTTGATAGTAAGCATGCTGGGGACCACTGCTGTAGACGCACAGAATTCTTTTCTTGCCGGTTTCAATCTTCAAAATGGACTCCCCAATGCTAATACATCTGGAGCGCTTTAAAGATTCGTCGATAAGTTTTACTTTCACAAGTTCCATCGTGAGCTCATTGTCCGAGCGACTTTCTAACGCCGTCGTCAAAGTATCATACGTGTCAGGCAAACTCCTCAAAACCATGGCTACCATAGGTGGCGCATCTAGTTTTTGACCAGCATTTGATAAACGAGAGAACAGTAATTCCATAGCTTGAATATGTTGTTCCATACTGTCGCCATTTCGGTATTCCATTTGACAAATTCGTTTGAGTATAGTGACCTTCGATGTTAACGACGCGTTTTGATGGTGCTTTCTCAAAGCTTCCCAGGTTTCTTTTGCGCTCTTGCAATTGAAAATGATTGAATGTTGACTATCTTCAACAAATAACGCGATAGTGGCCCTTGCCCGATCGTCCTCAGACTTCCAGTCGGTGGTTATTGGTTCAGGCGCTTGTTCCGAAATAAACTTCCATAACGATTCTCTAATCAGCAACATTTCAGCTCTGAATCTCCAGCTCTTATAGTTGGCGTTGTTCAGGCGCTCCAAAATGACCTTGTTGGCGTCCATCTTGAGCTCACCCAAAGTTTCGACCGGTTAGCTTTAGTGATTCTTGAAAAAAAAAATGTTCATAGGCCCATAACCTCTTGGACATTAGAGTTGTCGTAGATCGCATTAAAAGACATGTTATCTGTTTAACGTCTGAACAAAAAATGAAAGAATTTATTTGCTCCTCCTGTATTGACAGCTACTGTGATAATTCATCGCTTGCTTGATTATTTTCTAATAGGTCGCCTACTTGATCTTCAACAACTTTGCCGCAGTTAGCGACCCTTCATTGGAACGTCCGTTCATATTGGCTGTAGCTTGTGAAGGGTTTGACGGTACCAGTTTCCTTTCCTCTGGGTGCATCAAACTGTGATGCCTTTTCGAACACGAAACATAGGCTTGATTTATTTTACAATGTATAGACCGGTCATCGGACCGGATAGTCTGCACACCGTATCGAATGACAACGGCCAACGATGCATAAACTTCGCAGCCTCCCGCGGAATGGTAGTCCGAAGCACCTTCTTCCCCCGCAAAAATATCCACAAGGCCACATGGAGATCACCTAACCAAGAAACGGAAAACCAAATCGACCACGTTCTAATCGACGGTAAATTCTTCTCCGACATCACGAACATCCGCACTTACCGCAGTGCGAATATTGAATCCGACCACTACCTCGTTGCAGTATGCCTGCGCTCAAAACTCTCGACGGTGTACAACACGCGTCGAAGTCGGACGCCGCGGCTTAACATTGGGCGGCTACAAGATGGTAGACTAGCCCAAGAATACGCGCAGCAGCTGGAAGTGGCACTTCCAACGGAAGAGCAGCTAGGCGCAGCGTCTCTTGAAGATGGCTGGAGAGATATTCGATCCGCCATTGGTAGCACCGCAACCGCTGCACTTGGCACGGTGCCCCGGATCAGAGAAACGACTGGTATGACGGCGAATGTGAGCAGTTAGTGGAAGAGAAGAATGCAGCATGGGCGAGATTGCTGCAACACCGCACGAGGGCGAACGAGGCACGATATAAACAGGCGCGGAACAGACAAAACTCGATTTTCCGGAGGAAAAAGCGCCAGCAGGAAGATCGAGACCGTGAAGAAACGGAGCAACTGTACCGCGCTAATAACACACGAAAGTTCTATGAGAAGTTAAACCGTTCACGTAAGGGCCACGTGCCACAGCCTGATATGTGTAAGGACATAAACGGGAACCTTCTTACGAACGAGCGTGAGGTGATCCAAAGGTGGCGGCAGCACTACGAAGAACACCTGAATGGCGATGTGGCAGACGAAGATGGCGGTATGGTGATGGACCTGGGAGAACGCGCGCAGGACATAATTCTACCGGCTCCGGATCTCCAGGAAATCCAGGAGGAGATTGGCCGGCTGAAGAACAACAAAGCCCCTGGGGTTGACCAACTACCAGGAGAGCTATTTAAACACGGTGGTGAGGCACTGGCTAGAGCGCTGCACTGGGTCATTACCAAGATTTGGGAGGAGGAAGTTTTGCCGCAGGAGTGGATGGAAGGTGTCGTGTCCCATCTACAAAAAGGCCGATAAGCTGAATTGTAGCAACTACCGCGCAATTACATTGCTGAACGCCGCATACAAGGTACTCTCCCAAATTGTATGCCGTCGACTAGCACCAATTACAATGGAGTTCGTGGGGCAGTACCAAGCGGGTTTTATGGACGAATGCTCCACCACGGAGCAGGTGTTCGCCATTCGCCAGATACAGCAGAAATGCCTCGAATACAACGTGCCAACACATCATCTATTCATCGACTTCAAAGCCGCATATGATACAATCGATCGGGACCAGCTATGGCAGCTAATGCACGAACACGGACTTCCGGATAAACTGACACGGTTGATCAAAGCGACGATGGATCGGGTGATGTGCGTAGTTCGAGTTTCAGGGGCATTCTCGAGTCCCTTCGAAACCCGCAGAGGGTTACGGCAAGGTGATGGTCTTTCGTGTTTGCTATTCAACATCGCTTTGGAAGGGTAATACGAAGAGCAGGGATTAACACGAGTGGTACAATTTTCAATAAGTCCGTCCAGCTATTTGGTTTCGCCGACGACATAGATATTATGGCACGTAACTTTGAGAAGATGGAGGAAGCCTACATCAGACTGAAGAGGGAAGCTAAGCGGATCGGACTAGTCATCAACACGTCGAAGACGAAGTACATGATAGGAAGAGGTTCAAGAGAAGACAATGTGAGCCACCCACCGCGAGTTTGCATCGGTGGTGACGAAATCGAGGTGGTAGAAGAATTTGTGTACTTGGGCTCACTGGTGACTGCCGAAAATGACACCAGCAGAGAAATTCGGAGACGCATAGTGGCTGGAAATCGTACGTACTTTGGACCCCGCAAGACGCTCCGATCGAACAGAGTTCGCCGCCGTACCAAACTGACAATCTACAAAACGCTAATTAGACCGGTAGTCCTCTACGGACACGAGACCTGGACGATGCTCGTGGAGGACCAACGCGCACTTGGAGTTTTCGAAAGGAAAGTGCTGCGTACCTGATGAAGTAGCAACGGAAGTAGCATGCCATGATATTAATTAGTAGTTATTAATGGAGTATAATAAAATCATTCTTTGTCTAACGTTTAATCGAAGCAGACGTCTTTTACTGACTCTCATCAGGTTATGGGCCTGGAAGCCTCAAGTCTGCATTGAAAGAAATTGACAGGCAAAAAGAATATGGAGAAAATTGGAGTACGAAAATTAAATGACACCAATTATTCTGACTGGAAGTTTGAAGTAGAACTTCTACTTGTCCGCGAGAAGCTATGGAAGTTTGTTGAACCTGGTATGCGACCTGTTGAGCGACCTACGACAGCGATGGCTCAAGGCAATGAAGCGGATATCGCCGAATGGGATGACGGAGACAAACGAGCAAGAGCCACGATCGGTTTACTAGTTGAGTCTACACAGTACATCCTCATTAAGAAGACGAAGACCGCAAAGGAAGCTTGGGAATCAATCCGTGGCGCTCATGAGAAGCAGGGACGTACAAGCAAAACTACGATACTCAGAAAAATAATGCGAATGCAGTACGTCGAAGGTGAAGATATTGGGACCTATGTTAGCCAGATGGAAGATCATTTCGAGAAACTCGCGATCGCTGGTCAAGAGCTTGGTAAGGATCTGAAGGTGAACATTGTGCTCAGTAGTCTACCGGATTCGTTCGCTACTCTGATCACTGCTTTGGAGGGTCGTCCAGATGCTGATTTAACGATGGAATTCGTGCGTGGTAAGCTAGTAGATGAAGCTACTCGACGAAGAAGCTCAAGTGGAGCAGAATCAGCATTGAAAACGGAGTTTAAGAGAAAACCAATATTATGCCATTTCTGTCAGAAACCTGGACACAAGCGCAAAGATTGTCGTCAGTGGATGGAACAGCAAAAAGCGGTGGAAGTAAATGAAAAATTTGTCCAGAAATCGAGAAATCTGCAAAAAGCAAAAGTAGCGGAGAAAGGTAGCAAAGAGTTTGCATTTTATCTAGACCTGGAGATAGCAAATACAGAAAGCCACAATGGATAATTGATTCTGGTGCATCCTGCCACATGTGTAACGAAGAATCCAAGTTTCTAGATATTGATTCAAGTGTTGTCGTAGAAGTGACTTTAGCTGATGGAAAGCAAATCAAATCGAAAGGTATTGGGACATGCTTGATGGAATCGATGGATGAAAAAGGAAACACAAACTCACTCAAGTTAAGCGAAACTTTGTTTATGCCGGACCTAGAAGTCAACTTGATGTCAGTTCTGAAGCTCACAAGCAAAGGGGGCAAGGTTATCTTTGAAACCGACGGATGTGTCATCGAGAAGGGGGGTTTGATTGCGGCAACAGCTACCACGAGAGGCGGTTTATATTACGTGAATAACATTCACACTGCGGCGAAGGCCATGAAGGTTTGTCATCAGTCTGACTGCCTGCATAGTTGGCATAGGAAGTTAGGACATCGAGACAACAAGGCCATACTGAAACTGGAAAAGTACGAACTTGCATCTGGTATCAGAATCCGTGATTGTAATTCAAGCAGAAGTACGTGCGAATGTTGTATTGAAGGAAAGATGACGAGATTGCCGTTTCCAGTGAAAGCAAAGCGTAAATCGAAGGCTATTTTGGACTTAATACACAGCGATGTATGTGGCCCAATGAATACTCAAACTCCTGGAGGATGCCGGTATTTCTTAACGCTGATAGATGATTTCAGTAGATACACGACGGTATATTTTTTGAAGCAGAAATCAGAGGTTATTGATTATTTCAAGCAATTCGTCCGCGCTGTGGAGAATCGTTTAGGAAGGAAACCGAAAATTCTGCGATCCGATCAAGGGGGAGAATTCAAGAGCTTTGAAATGGAATCGTTTTGCAAATCTGAAGGCATACAACAACAGTTTACGACTGCATACACTCCTCAACAGAACGGAGTCGCGGAACGGAAAAATCGATCGTTGGTTGAAATGGCAAGATGTATGATCCTGGATGCTAAGCTATCATATACGTTCTGGGCGGAAGCAGTGAATACGGCCAACTATTTGCAAAATCTGCTTCCTATAGCTGTTATAAGTCAAACACCATATGAACTCTGGAACAACAGGAAACCCGATTTGGCGCATTTGGAAATATTCGGAACTCCAGCTTTTGTTCTTGTTCACAAAGAAAAAAGGACGAAGTTGCAGCCCAAAGCAGTAAAGATGATTTTTGTTGGATACTCGGACTGTCACAAGGGATACCGTTTAATTGATGCAAAGTCTCATAAATTGGTAGTAAGTCGTGATGTAAGATTTGTTCCGGATGAAACGATATGTATAGATGAAGATGAGGTCATTGTCGAATACCAGTTTCAAGAATCACCAAATCCTGAGCAAAATGATTATAATTATGTGGATAATACTGAAGAAGAATCTCAGAGCGTTATATCAGATCTAGAAGAAGAGTATTTCGATCTTTCCAGTGGGAACAATACAATAACAATGGAGGATACAACAGATGAAGAAGATACTGCTGTCCAGAGAGATATTCAGGAGGAGCAGGAGGATGTAATAGAAAATCCGGAAAGCAGTTTGAGGCGTTCGTTGAGAAGCAACAAAGGTATTCTGCCATCTCGATACCGTGACGCGGCATTAGCAGCACATTTAAAAGATCCACGTACCATCGCGGAAGCTAAGAACAGTCCACATTGGAGGGAGTGGAGAGCTGCAATGGAGGATGAAATGAATTCTCTAAGAAGTAACAAGACTTGGAGTATGATGAACTTGCCAGCTGGAAAACGAGTCGTAGGGTGCAAATGGATTTTCAAAACAAAGGAAAATGATCTAGGTGAAGTTGTACGTTATAAGGCGCGCTTAGTGGCACAAGGATATACTCAGAAATACGGCTGTGATTATGATGAAGTGTTTGCACCTGTTGCAAAGCAAGTTACTCTCAGGCTACTATTAACAGTTGCTGGAAGGCAGAACTTATTGGTGAAGCACGTAGATGTCAAGACAGCGTATCTCTATGGTGAATTAGATGAGACGATTTTCATGCAGGAGCCTCCAGGTTTTGAAACTAACACTGGACAAGTTTGCTGCCTCAAGAAAAGCATATACGGTCTCAAGCAATCTGCGAGAATGTGGAATAGGAAGATTGATTCTATTTTTCGTCGAATAGGATTCAAACCATCAATTGCTGACCCATGTTTGTATGTGCGCCAGGAGGTTGGAAAAACCAGTTACATTCTATTGTATGTGGACGATATGCTGTTAATTACCCCTAGTCAAGAAGAATACGACGAGCTACTATCATACCTCGAACAACAATTCGCTCTGACGGTGCTTGGAGATGTGAAACTTTTTCTTGGGATACAAATCGAGCGCACTGCAAGAGGTTTTTCGTTGAGCCAGGAGAACTATATAAAGAAAATAGCGAATCGTTTCGGCTTAAATGATGCAAAACCTTCGAAAGTGCCGATGGAACCTGGCTTTATTCAGCAGAAGGAGGAGAGCGAACAATTACCATCCAAAGACAAATACCAAAGTTTGATTGGTGGTCTGCTGTACATCGCAGTCAATACTCGACCAGATATAGCTATTTCTGCATCGATTCTTGGAAGAAAAGTAAGTAGTCCAACTATTGCGGATTGGAATGAAGCTAAGCGTACGTTGCGCTATTTAAATACGACATGCAAGCTGAAGCTACGACTTGAAAGTACCAATGACAAACTGACTGGTTTCGCCGATGCAGATTGGGCAGGCAATGCGAACGACAGAAAGTCTAATACCGGCTTTATTTTCCTGTTTGGTGGAGCACCAATTACTTGGGCAGCGAGAAAGCAGTCATGTGTAGCACTTTCAAGTACAGAAGCGGAATACATTTCTCTTGCGGAAAGTGGACAGGAGCTACTCTGGATTTTGAAACTTTTAAATTAATTTATCAAGAAGTGAAATATCCGGTGGTAATAGGAGAAGACAATCAAAGTTGCATCAAACAGTTCACACAAGATTCTATTAGGCAACGGTCTAAACATGTGGATACTAAATATCACTTCATAAAGGATCTATACCAAAATGGAACTATCGATGTTGTATATATTCCAACGAACAAAATGGTTGCTGACATCCTTACCAAACCACTTGGTCGTGTAAAATTTGAGTATTTTCGGAGTAAGCTCGGACTTCACGTTGAGGAGGAGTGATGAAGTAGCAACGGAAGTAGCATGCCATGATATTAATTAGTAGTTATTAATGGAGTATAATAAAATCATTCTTTGTCTAACGTTTAATCGAAGCAGACGTCTTTTACTGACTCTCATCAGTACCATCTATGGTGGGGTGCAGATGGCGGACGGTACGTGGAGGAGGCGAATGAACCACGAGTTGCATCAGCTGTTGGGAGAACCATCCATCGTTCACACCGCGAAAATCGGACGACTGCGATGGGCCGGGCACGTAGCCAGAATGTCGGACAGTAACCCGGTGAAAATGGTTCTCGACAACGATCCGACGGGCACAAGAAGGCGAGGTGCGCAGCGGGCAAGGTGGATCGATCAGGTGGAAGATGACTTGCGGACCCTCCGTAGACTGCGTGGTTGGCGACGTGTAGCCATGGACCGAGCCGAATGGAGAAGACTCTTATATACCGCACAGGCCACTTCGGCCTTAGTCTGATTAAATAAATAAATAATTATTTTACAATTCGCCGTTCGATGTCCCTTCTTTAAACAAGAGAAGCATAATCCTACTTGCTTTGCTTTGTTATAGCGTTCGTCGACTTTCAATTTCTTGAATGTGTCACACCTTTCAACAGTATGACTTAGTTCACGAACTGGACAACTTTCGTCAGATTTCTGCACCACCACTGAATGCACCTTACTGGACATTACAGTGCTCTTCAGTTTCTCGTTTCCTGTTCTATTCTTCAATGTCCCCGACATCTGCTCACAGCGCTCAAGTACATAGCTCCGTTTCCGTAGAAAGGCGACCGTATCTTTATAAGTAGGCATTTTACCGTGTTCAATAGTCGACTCCCAGCACTTTCTGGTTTCAGAATCTAGCTTCGTGGTTAGTAATGTAATAACAATTACCTCAGCCATTCCATCCATTTTGAGCTTGTGAAACTCCAACGAGCTGACCCGCTTCTCACAGTCATCGACCAATGTCCTCAACTCGTGCGACGACTCTTTGGTCATTTGCTTAAGATTCAAAAGCTTCATCACATGACCATGTAGCACCATCGGAAGATTTTCGAAACGTTCTTCCAGGCTCCTGCGTAGTTACTATCATTAATAGTTTGTTGATCGATTGCACCTTGAGCCTTTCCCACTAGCGCTTTATCCAAATAATGAAGTTTTGTAGCAGGGGAGTCAGCGATGCACAGTGTTACCATTATTAAAACATCTGAAAATTTTAATCAGCTGGCGGTAAATTACGAGTCGACATATTCTTTTTAACTGACCCGATTTGGGTTTTTTTACAATGAATAATAAATAATATTCTTAAGCGATCTTATGATTCACCGATTAATTCAATAAAATCCAAAAGCTGATATGGCTATTGACGTTGCTATATGGAAGGATGGTTGGTAATTTATGATGCTTATTCGCAATGCATAAAAGTCTAATGAAACCCGAAAAAGGCTAAAACAATTTCGTTCATTAGCTGATCTTAGAAAAAAATCATGCGAAAAATTTTCAACAGTGTAACCCATACAATGCTTTCTTCTCAACTTTCCAACATTGCAGTTCAAGGATCGGATTTCAAAGCGTTCGACCAGCAACCGAATCAACGGAAGGGTCTCACCAAATCTGCACATGAAGCATTCGAAGCACTACGAGATGCCGCTATTGAAAACCTTTCCATAGCACTAAAGGCCGCCCACGTCCTCGACCCGTACTGCGTCCCAGCATTGGTGGCCAACGTTTCGAATCGATTGTTCACCGTGGAAAAGCAAGAAAGCGAATCCAGTTTGGTATCGTTGAATATCATTGTGATGTTGGGACACGTAGCGGTTGCCTTGAAGGATACGCCGAAGACCACAAACAACATTCTACAGTTTTTTATCCAACGCTTCTGCAAGGTACCATCCGAGCAAAACGTACTGATTGTAGACCAACTGGGCTGCATGATCATCTCCAAGTGTGAACCGCAGGTTTTCGAAGAAATCATGAAAATGTTCTCTAGAGTGACTGTGCAGGCAGCATCATTGGCTTATTCAACCAACCCAGAGCAGAGGTAAGACGAACGTTTCTTTTCTCACTTTCCCTTATAAATCGATTGATCTTTGTTTTTATCGCTAAGACTTATTTTCACTGCTTTGGATATGGTTCTTTTACTCCTGTTTGATCTTGAACTGGCAAAATGATCCTAATATTTCTCCGTGAATTTTTCTAGGCTGCAACGGTGGCACATCACTAGATTTTTGTAAATAGCTCCAACCATGTATATGATTTGATTGTTTTACGGATTTTCATCCCTTTACTGTTATTTGTCATACCAAGAATGTTTAAACCTCCGTGTTTGCTCATATCATGGAATACTAACTAAGATTCGCATTGCATTTGATAAACTGAATTCCATTTTGGTTCACACTATACGTCCCAATCTACGCTGCACTATCACATCAAAGTTACACTTCCTCCGAAATATGTATGTGGAACTAACTAATTCAAGCACTATAGTGATGCCATGACCCGTCAAATCTCTACCTTTTTAGAACGCATGCCCCATCTATTCAGCAACATTTTTATAGTATTTCCCAGCGCAGCTCCCGATGTGATCTACCTTACCCACAACTCATGTGTTCACAACCACCGAGACATTGTACATAATGCGCAGATCGCGGTGTCCTCTACTCTATTCCTGAAATCTTTCCCATCTTCATAGTTTGTACCCGAGTGTTAAAAGTATTAATTCGTCTGAGGATATTTCTAATTGAAGTTTTCTCTGTCTTCGCGCCCCAACCAAATGATATCCACTGTTGCACACACAAATTCGTTACATGCCCCCACAACAACAAAAAACACGACTTCCGGAATCTCCTTTCCCCCTCTTTGGTTGGCTTAAATTCAAAAGTGTTTACAGGAAATCGTACCATCACGTGTCGGATGCCGTAGTCAACGCGTTGGCCAATATAGCCGCCAACATTCAAGGGGAGCTGGAGATGTTGGATTTGCTGGGAAAGCTGCTGGAGCTGTTCGTCCAGATTGGACTGGAAGGTGAACGATCGTACGATAGCACATCCGGTGCGCAGAAAGCTAGTTCCAGTGCCGGTAATTTGGGAATGCTGATCCCCGTGATTGCGGTGAGTTTTAGTAATGGAACGGCTTGTGTATTGAATTACGAATTGTTAATCAATTTCGCAGGTTCTAGTAAGACGTCTACCCCCGATTAAAAATCCAAAGCAGCGACTTCATAAATTGTTCAAAGACTTTTGGCTGTATTGTGTGGTGATGGGTTTCACCAATGCCCGGCTGTGGCCATCGGATTGGTATCAAGGAGTGCAACAAATTGCAGCCAAATCGCCGCTGTTGATATCTCAGATAGCTCACCGGTCGGAGATGCGTGAGTTGAACTACACATCGGCGATCCGTTCGGACAGTGTCAGCTTGAACGAGCTGCGCAGCCAAATTTTGGTATTGCTGGATCATCCTCCGGCGGAGATTACGCAGTGCATAAACAAGTTGACATTCGCGCAGTGTACGTATCTGTTGAGCGTATATTGGTTGGAAATTCTGCGGGTGGAGAACGCATCGGAACCTAGCTTGGAACCAATACTCAATTATCTGTGCGATAATGCGTTACTGAAGGATAAATACGGCATGTGGCAGTGTATCCGATGTATTGGCGATCAGGTTTTCGAGAAATTTAGGAGCGTGCTTCTTGCACAGGACTCGGTGCGCGAAAAGGTTCTTGAGTCGCAAGCAATGTTGCTGTTGGTATATTTCAACCACATTCACAAGCAAATACAGCTTGTTGCAGATCAGTACTTATCGCAGTTGGTTGATAAGTTTCCTCATTTGTTGTGGAATCGCAAAGTACTTTGGTGTATGTTGGATGTCTTACAATTGCTTGCATTCTCGTTGACTCTCGATCCAAACGAAGAAACTCCGACGTTAAGGGTTGCTTCTACGCCATACACTCTGCAGTTGATGGATAGCTTGCCTGCTAGGGAAAGCCGTGTCAAGGATTTTGCTGATCGTTGTCAAGGTATCGTAAGTGAAGCAATGAAGTGGGCTCCAAAGTCGACCCGCAGTCATCTACAGGAATATCCGAATCAGGTTCCAACGACCAGTTTGTCAAATCACAGTGGATTGGCACTAGCGGTGGATTCTATACTCCACACATGGGTTACCAACGCCAGTATTCAGTGTGCATCTAAACGGCCACATTGCGTCAACAGTGACACATCAAAGTTTGTGTCGGTATTGTGCTTGCGTAGCAAATACGCAGGAGAAATTTCCGGTTTGTTGTCGGTTTTGGAGGACCAGGAGAAGAAGGGTTTGGCTGACCGCTTGGTGAAGGACATCTGGGATGCATGTGGCGAAAAGAGCGATGCCAAACATAGGGGAGCTCTTTGGAGGGCTACGGCTTATCTGATTCTATGTTCAAGCGCAAATCGAAAGCTGCTGCATGCAATATCTTCATCGCAGGTTCAACTATTTACGGAATCTGCTATGGAAACAGCCGTGGAATGTTGGCAGTGGATTCTGACTGCACGACAAGATCTCGAGCTTTGTTTTATTCAGGAGATGGTAACGGCTTGGCAGACGACCTTTGATAAGAGAATTGGGTTGTTTACCGAAGAAGTGGATATTACCAGTCCTTTGGCGGCGTACGAGAGTTGCAAATTAGTCCCGAAGCCAATCGTTGTTGCTCCACATTTGATCTGGTTGCAACTTCTCTCCGAAATGGTGGATACCGCCAAGTATTGTAATCGTGATAAAGTTGAGATGTTCTGCATGCTATTGCACCGTTGTTTACCATTTAGTCGAGATTTTAATATGACGAGGCATATCTCAACAGTTGGCTGTCGATTTAAGCTTCTTCAGTGTGGACTATCTTTGCTGCAGGGAAATACCATTCCAAAATCACTCGCTAGGAATATTTTGCGCGAACGTATCTACGCTAATGCGTTGGATTACTTCTGCGGCCCACAACTATGTCCAAGTCAACCGAGAGAGGCCCTACTGGAAGATATATCAATTCTACTCAAGTTTTGGCAAACGATGCGAAGCGAGAAGAAACATTTGGTTGCTTCAGAAGTTAGTGATTACGATTTACATCCCACTTCGCAAAATCTGTCGGTGAACAAGTCTTTGGATACAGTCTCGTTAGCGGGAAGTGAAGTCGCGCGGTCTACTAGTAGTGGAAACGCAGGTTGGTATAACACCATTCCTCACTCAACATCAACCCTGTCCAAACGATCGACACGTATCAAGCGCCCACCCTATCAGAAGGATGCATACGATAAAGACTACATGAAGAAACGGAACTTGATTCTGGAATTGCTGGCCGTCGAAATAGAATTTATGATCATCTGGGCAAATCCTTTATCAACTCCAGAATTCCAGATAGCGGGCGAAGAAGCCGTAGCAGAGTGGAGAGCTCGTCCAATGAAGTTGAATGTCTGGCGAGACTACACAAGGCTTGCGTGGTCGTACAATCCTGCTTTGGCCATATTCCTACCGCAACGAATACGAAACGCTGAAACAATCGAAGACGAAGTTACACGCCTGGTTTGCTCTGACCCACTTGCAGTTATCAACATTCCGGAAGCATTGAAATATCTTGTCACCACAAGAACCCTACTAAACGAGGCCCCGGAACTGGTCTACATGTTGACGTGGGCTCGCGTGAATCCCATACAAGCGCTATCCTATTTCTCGCGGCAGTTCCCTACACATCCATTGACCGCACAGTACGCCGTCACCACTTTGAACTCGTACCCAGCGGAAGCCGTTCTTCCTTATATTCCCCAGTTAGTTCAGGCCTTGCGGCATGATACGGTATGTAAACTTGATGAGAATCTTTTCAAGGCTGTATTTTTTATTAAAACTTGATTATTCGCAGATGGGCTACGTCGTCGAGTTTATCAAACATATCTCCAAACGGTCGCAGATTGTTGCTCATCAGCTGATTTGGAACATGCAAACCAACATGTATATCGACGAGGAAATGCACCACAGAGATCGTAAGTGATCAAGTACTCAAGTCCTCGTTTCTATGTAATATTCTCATATGCAACGTTCTTTTGTTAATTAGCTGTTTTGTACGATGGTTTGGAAGCCCTGTCGCAGAACATCATCGCATCCTTGTCTGGACCGGCAAAACGATTCTACGAGCGTGAATTTGACTTCTTCGGCAAAATCACAGGTATTTGTCATAGTGTTCAACTATTTGGTTACACTTGCCTTTTTGGCTGATTCATAATCTCACAATAACTAAAATGTCACTTCTGCTATTTTTTATATAAAACAGCCGTCAGCGGAGAGATTCGTTCCTTCCCCAAGGGCCAAGCGCGAAAGAAAGCTTGCTTGGATGCGCTCAGTCGGATCAAGGTTCAGGCCGGGTGCTACCTGCCTTCCAATCCGGAAGCGATGGTTCTCGACATCGACTACAACAGCGGAACACCGATGCAGAGTGCAGCGAAGGCTCCATATTTGGCACGATTCCGGGTGCACCGGTGCGGTATAAACGAGCTGGAAACAATGGCAATGGAGGTGTCAAACAATCCCCACAGCCAGCTCGATGGGCCGAAGTTGACTTCAATGGGACCCGAAACGTGGCAGGCAGCGATCTTCAAAGTCGGTGATGACGTCCGCCAGGACATGTTGGCATTGCAAGTGATTTCAATTTTCAAAAATATTTTCCAACAAGTCGGACTGGAGCTGTTCCTGTTTCCGTATCGTGTCGTAGCAACGGCGCCAGGGGTAAGTGTGTTCATTGTGATGTGTGCTTTACGTTTATTCAAAGTATTAGGACTATATTCTTGTCACCGGTTCCTAATTTAACAACAGACCGGCTTTGAAGAGCTTTCTTGAGCGGGATGAGGTTGCTTTGTCTTCTCAGATTGATCCCCGAATGTTTTTCGTTGCGCCATCCATCGGCAACCAAATTTTGCTATTCAACAAAAAAATCATTAGAGGCCACTGAGAATGACTGATTAAGAACGTTGGGTTGGGTTTGTTAAGAATAGAAATCAAAAGCTCTGGATCTTTTGAATTGACCTTCGAAAATTAATTTCTTGAGCATATTAGAACTAACTTTAGTATCAGACGTTTTGGAACCCAATCTGGTCATACTCGGTGCATCGAACAGTCTAGAATTGCATCCACATCCATAATTAAATTAGAAGTCCTTTGATCTTCCGGATTGCATCAGATTAATAATTATTTGATCGTGAATGGTGAACTTCCTGACTTGGTGTTTGTAAGCGATTCATGCATCATTTATATCTTCAAGTTCCCATTTTCCAAAACAACGAGTGACACTATCCCCCGTCTTCAGCATTACTGGTGTGCACTATGTTAGACCGATACTTGTTAATCAAGGAAGTCATCGTCCAAAGGTCGTCAAAACTTACAATGCGGTGTTCGTTTGTATGGAAACGAAGGCCGTACACTTGGAGTTGGTATTCAATCTAATCACCGACGCATTTCTTGCCACCTTGCAACGCTTTATGGTCCGTTGTTTCTGATAATGCCTCAAATTTTTATGGTTCTAATAATGAGCCTCACCGTTTATTCGAGATGTTCCGAAATCGAGTTAGGAACAAAAGGTCATAGAGACAAATGGTCGAGGATGACAAAAAGTCAATAGGGACTAGAGGCCTGAATAAAAGAAACACGGATAGGTATGTGCCGCCAATCGAACCGTCAAAAAACAGCAGCCAATCGAGCAGGAGACCTGTCAAGCAGCCAAAATGTTGGCTCAAATACTGAAAACGGTTAAATTCGATTTTATGCCATTTCTAAATGAACAAAATTGAATGTATTTTACATTAGTTTGCAATAATATATGCAACTCATTTATAGATTATGAAATGAAATTCCATTGTTCATTGGATTCTATTGTTATGTGATGTGCACACATAAAATAGAGGACTGTGAGACTTTATCTACATAAACTATTTCTTCCTTTTCATGTGTTGTTCTTTGATGAAGAAGATTGAATGCAGTGTTGGTTGAGTCATAGTTTCTATCCGCATTTCTCTTATTCAGGCCTCTAATAGGGACAACACATTGGAGCTTTGCTTAGCTTGATTGATTGTACCCATCGTAGTTAGTTGATAGTCGTGATTGGCAGAGAAAAAACAAATAATGCACAGCTCACCAATTGAATAGTTTCTCGGGACTAGAAAGCTATTCTCACTGTACATGCTTCGGAGTTTCTTTAATTCCAATAACGATGCCGGCCACGTCCTTACAGTCAATTAGGATAAGGGAGGAAAATTAGTTCGACTCTCATTGCTACAAGAGACCGAGGAATCCTCTGCATCTCCATGAGCGCACTGGGAAGGAATAGTATGTTAGTTGGGAAGGAAATATATTGGCAATCGCCTTGGTAAGCGACTAATTATTTCTTTTGAACGACGGAAAACGGAAAAGCAACGCGTGTCTTACGTATTTTCCCGGAGACCGATTCGATATCTTAACTTCTTTGCGACGACTAAAACACGCACTGCACAACGCTTGCTTGATAGCTACTCCGAAAAAAACACGCACTGAACTGATTAACTTTATTACCGGCTGCACAATGCAGAACACAATAATTTGGCAGATCGCGCGATCGTTCTGCTGTCCGAAACAAGAGAAACACGAACTTTCGAAGGGACAAATACCATAGCATAGTTACGGTGTACTTCGTAGATTGGACACTAGTGATACTCATGTTTTCTTTTGAAATCTTTATTCAGATTGTTATCAGAAATCAAGGTGGTTGTGGCCCTTGATTTCAATCTAGGATAAAAATCACAAAAGCATGAGGATTACTACTTCTGGCCACGCCCATCTTCACCGTAATTTGGGAGAGGAAGTGTTGATGTAGTACTTACTTAACGAGAGGCCCCCGACTCAGTGACACCCTCATAAGTACCACGGAGTTGGATATTGGGGAAGGTATTCGTTGGGTCAGGATTTGTCTGTAGCTGACAATGTGACCGTGGTAGATCTTACACCAAGCAAAGGTGTCTTCCCAGCGTTACGGGGGATTTGGCAGATCGCGTGAAATCCGAAACAAGAGAAAACATGAACTCTCGAAAGGACAAATGGTCGAAAAGGTCCTTTTTTCTCTTTCGACATTTTGCCTTTTCGACCTTCTATCCCTATCAACTTTCTTCCTTTTATCCTTTCGATCTTCTGTCCCTTTTGACTTTGTTCCTTCTTTCTTCTCTCTCCTTCGTTATTATTTCTTCCCCTTTCCTTCTTCCTCTTTCCTTGATACTTCTTCCCTATTCTTTCTTCTTCCTCTTTTCTCGATCTTTCTTCCCTATTCTTTCTTCTTCTTTCTTCTCTATCTTTTCCTCCTTCTTCCATCTTGTACCTTTTGTCCTTTTCGACCGTCTGCCTCATTCGATATTTTGTCTTTTCGATCTTTTGTCCTTTCGACTTTTTGTTCTTTTGGTGTTTTGACTTTCGATCTTTTGTCATAGATTCTCCGAAATCAGTCCGACGAAGATAAAATCGTACAGTTTTTCCACATGAAGGATATTAGGTTACACTTCATTCCGTCAGACTCGCTTGAGTTCGGTGGTCTGGGGGAGACGCCTGGAAAGATACCTTGACACGTACGAGTGGCAGGGAATGAGACCTTAAATTTTGGAAAAATAATAAAAACACTGTGCGAAATCGATGCCGTTTACAACTTGAGACCACTTTTCGCTATATCCGGAAACCGGTTTAAGCGAAGGCGAAACGAAGGCGTCAATTTAAGGTAAAACAATTCCAACCTGATCATTAGTAATATTTGAACCACAAACGCTTCAACCGAAACTGAATGTTCCTTACGGAATTGCTTAACCGTGTATGCCACAATTGTATCAGCCAAGGCAAATGTAATGTGTAGATCTGGATCGAACTGTGAAACTGTCTATTCTGGATAAGCCGTACTGATCCGCCTTGTAAGTCCGTGGGAGCTGTAGTCTATACTAAAGCAAACTTCTTGGTGATCGCTCGACGTATAACCCTCGTGAACTCTCCACCCCGGGGTCTTTGCTCCATACTGTACTACAATTGACATCTAATACCCTACTAAACTGCTACTTCCTCCACCTTCTTGGTAGCAAATAATAGCTGCAAAAGTAGATTCCGTTTACTTTTAATATAACAAAACCCTCATCGTCGGGAGATGATATTGTCTCCGATATGGGGTATTTCCCGCACGTCCAGATTGTCACAGTTCTGGACTCATCCGCAATCCAGCTATCGTTTCTAGTAGGAATGCGGTACGGGCCGCATAGCAAAGCAAAATCAGTTCTGTTTTCCTTGACCGATTCTTTAGCAGCACCTGCGCTGTTCCACAGTTGTTTAGGTTCAACTTCCCTCGCCACTAGAAAGGTGCTAGTTGTCTACGCTGGTAGCGCGATCAAGCACCTAGGTGCGATCTGGTAGGCGCGAGCTTGATGACCCTAAGCTCCACATCCGGCATAAGCTGCTTCGATCAGGCCCAGTAGCATTTCCCTCACCTCATTGTACCTGCGCACTGGATTTATTTTTTTTTTTATTTGGAGCGGGAAAAAGCCCATTTAAGAAATTGGTGCGGAATGCATTTGACATTTGACTCTCTTAATTTTACTTTTCATCAGTGGCGTTTCCCTAACCTCAATCTACCTGTGCACTGAGTTTAAATTTAAGGAATTTGTGTGCGGAAATGCCTAGAATAACTAGATTTTGATTAGTATAAACGATTCTGATAATTTTCTTTTCCATTTGGGCTGCCAAAATATCAAAATTTTCTTTTTTTGGTTCAGTGCACAGGTAAAAAATGAGGTTACGCGACGCCACTGCTTTTCATATCAAAATTTTTATTTTTTTGTGTCAGTGGTTGCGCGACGCCACTGACCAGGTTCTTTACAGTCATAAGATCAATCACCGTAGCCGAAGCACTTGAAACAGGCCTGAGGTAGTTGTTTTGTGCTCACCGGGTATGCCGCCCAACATACCTTCAGTCTGACCTTAGGGGAAGGTGGGTAGACTTGATCCCCGGGGAGACTTGATCACCCCCTGTTTTATCGAGAACTAAAGTAGTTTTGTTCTAGCGTATTTTTTAGTATAGATCCTCTAAACAAATGACACTTATGTGGTGAGTTATTTTTTGGATTGACAACCTTATTTATTCTGCAGGGCGGTTTGTATGTTTTGACCTTCCTAAAGATTTTTTTATTGGCCAAGCAAAATTTGAACAACTTTTCATAACAATGAACATATGCTTTCGTTTTTTCACAGCACAAGGCAAAAATATGCTTAATGATCTGTACTGTTAAAAATGTCAACATTTCATCAAAGTTTTAGGATAATTGGATTTGAAGTTATTGCCTCAATATGGGGACACTTGATCCCCCATTAGTCAACCATACAAAAATTTGGCGAAAAAATTCAAAAAAAAATATAAATCTGTATACAAGCTTCTAATTTTTTGTAGATTTGACAGATTTGATGAAGTTTTGGCAGGAAAAAATATTGGTTGCGTAGATATCATAGAAAGGGGATCAAGTCTCCCCAAATTTCAAAATTGCATGTGCTGTCGAATTCAATAACAAAAATCGTTCATGTATACGCACAGAAATTCGAAAATGCTGCGTATTTTGAAAAAAAAATATTTTAATAATCTGAGGGCATCTTTTTAATTTTATCAAAGCAAGTTCTTGTAGAGGGATCAATTTCCCCCGAAAATTTAAAAAGTAGATTTTTGACAGCACTCCAAAAAATCGATTGCGTATCAATAACAACAATAATTTAAGGACTGTATTACATCAGTATAGTTAAATACTATATTTCTTAGAGAGTCTGTGTGGAAACCGCGTATGTTTATTTATTTTTGGCTGTGATACATCGGAAATCAGAAAAGGGTATCAGAAAATCAGACCAAGTCTACCCAGTCTCCCCTATCTAGCACTTTATTGGCTTCCACCAAGGGTACTTGGATCGAGACAATCGGCGTCCCCATTCGACTTTTCCGCAACCAAACGGGGTAACATGGCAATGTGGCAATGTTTGGAGCAAGTCTGGATATCCATCCAATTGAAGAAGAGCGCCATTTTCCTTTGTGCCGTGTACATACCTCCAGATAGAACACGTGACGTTGACTATTTAGATGCCCACTGCCGTTCCGTCTTCACTGTAGTCTAGGGTATGGCAGCGGCGGATGAGCTTCTTGTCATCGGCGACTTTAATCTTTCCGGTGTTTCGTGGAGACCGTCTCACAATGGTTTCCTCTATCCCGATGGACATCGATCAGTATTTCACTCGGGTGCTTTGCATATTCTCGATGACTACAGCACGGCGATGCTATCTCAAATCAATCATGTAGCGAATGAGAATCAACGTTGCTTGGATGTTTTGTGAGCAAGCAAAATGTCGCCCGTTCATCGTTGGAGCTCTAGCTCCTATGGTTAAGCTCGTCCCCCATCACCCTTCTTTAGTTGTCCGAATTCCGGTGAGCCTGGCCAACGAGTTCAATGTATTTCCCGCTTCCGTTTCATCAGAAAGCCAATCATCAAAGCATTGTCGACGTACTATCTGGTATGCGTTGGGACGCTATACTTGCCGATAATGTCGAAAATGCTGCGTTGAATTTCTCGCATATATTGGCATACGTTATTGACCGACATGTTCCCAAAAAAGTACACAAGAATGGTTCTCATCCGTCCTGGTACACTCGGGAATTAAGAAAACTTGAAACTGTCAAGCGAGCCGCCTTAAGGAAATACACTAAATACCGCACGTTTTCCTTAAAGGATCACTACGTCAGACTCAACAACGCCTATAAACGGGTCTGTCGTATATACTATTCCCGATATCAATATAAGATCCAAACAAATCACAAAACGCACCCTAAACTGTTTTGGAATCATGTCAACAAGCAACGCGGGAAATCTGGGCTCCCTTCCTCTATGACATTTCAGGTCGAAACTGCAGGAGATCTGTAGACTGTTTTCGCTGACGTTTTCACCGATGAGCAGCTTACCGACAACGAAGTACATCACGCAGCAGACAATGTTTCTCTATATGGCCATGTACTAGGTGTTATCGACATCAGCGAAAAGATGATCTTCTCTGCTGCATCAAAACTAAAGTCATCGATCAAACCTGGTCCCGATGGCATTCCGTCCAATTTCCTGAAAAGACACATTTCCAGTTTGCAGTATCCGTTGCTCTTCCTATTTCGGCTTTCCTTATCCAGTGGCAACTTTCCTTCATGTTGGAAGATTGCACAAATGTTTCCTGTGCACAAGAAAGGGAACAAACGTGACGTGGACAATTATCGAGGAATAACTTCGCTGAGTGCAATATCAAAACTGTTCGAACTCGTTGTGATGGAACCTCTGCTTTCCCACAGCAAGCAGAATCTGTCTGAAACTCCATGCTGAGCCGGTCGCTCCACTAGTACTAATTTATTGTGCCTTACATCTTTCATCACGAACAGCATGACGAAAAGAGCTCAAACAGATCTGTCAGCTGCTTTTTATAAGTTAAACCACTGCATCGCTATTGCCAAATTAGAAAAGTTAGGAGTAAATGGCACTCTATTGGAATGGTTCCGATCATATCTATCCGGCCGCCAACTAACGGTTGCTATTGGCGACTGCAGATCTGATTCCTTCGTCGCTACATCGGGAATACCCCAAGGAAGTCATTTGGGTCCGTTAGTCTTCCTACTTTATTTCAATGACGTGAATTTTGTACTCGAATTTCACCGCCTATCGTATGCTGATGACCTGAAAATGTTCTTGCAAATCCAATCCATCGACGGTTGCTATTTCCTTCAACGTCAGTTAGAATCCTTTGCCAATTGGTGCAACGTCAACCGTATAATAGTCAATCCGGTAAAATGCTCGATGATCACTTTTTCTCGGATTAAAAATCCCGTTAGATTCGACTACACGCTTTCGAATACCAGCATAGAACGTCTGAGCCATGTCAAAGACTTGGGCGTAACTTTGGATTCCCAGCTGACGTACAAAATGCATATTTCAAACGTTGTGGGTATGGCTTCCAAAACCCTGGGCTTTATCTTTCGGATGGCTAAAGAATTTTCTGACATTTACTGTCTAAAGTCTTTGTATTGGAGTATCGCTCTGCGGTTTGGAATCCCACGTTTGTAATCCAACGATGCTTCCTACGATTTGCACTGCGTAGACTACCGTGGAGAGATCCATTATGCCTACCAAGTTATAAAGGCCGCTGTTGGCTTATCGATCTGGAGCCGCTAAGAGAACGCCGTGTCAAAGCTCGACCTGTACTTGTTGCAGACGTTTTGCAAGGCCGAATAGATTGTAGTGACATTTTGGAACAGATTAATATTAATGTACAGTATGAACGGTAGTATTGAAGGTTTACAGCGTATATTCTACAGTGTTTCTACATTTTTCGACTTCAACCTGCCTCGTCAGACGCTGCGTCGAAGTTTCAAAGAATTTTTCACATCGCAATAGATAGCTGTTTTAGTGTTTGTGTCCATTTTTTTAAAGTTTTTGACGATATGTATACTTTTATTTTTTTACTACCACCATTAGGACATAAGTAGTCTGTTGATGTAGACCTTAAATAGATACCAGATCTTCGGCTTCGGTTCTTCTTTTTTTATTCTTTATTCTTTTATGCTTCTTCCTTCTACCATCATTATCCTTTCTTTTTCTTTAATCCTTCTTACTTCTTCCATTTCCCTTCTTCTCCTTTCTTTTTCCTTCATCTTTCTTCATTTTTTCCTGATTTCTTCTTTCTTCCTTTTTTTCTGTTTTTATTTTTTCTTTATTCATTTTTCTTTCTTCGGGTTGCCAATGTGATAGTAATGAAAGGATGATTTATTCTAAAAGTTACTGCTAGGATGAAAGATGATAGCGGAATGAAGTCCATTCCAGTTGTATCGATTGCTACAACATAAGAATTATAGGAAAAAAATACCAAATTATTAAGTAGGAAAAATGGAACCTCCCGTTATCAACAGTAATAAATTCTTTCATATTCCATACAGTGTGGTGTCATCGAGTGCGTTCCCAATGCGAAATCACGCGATCAGCTAGGACGACAGACGGATTCCGGCTTGTACGAGTACTTCTTGCATCAATACGGGGACGAAACATCGAAGGAATTCCAAGTGGCGCGTAGCAACTTTGTAAAATCGATGGCCGCCTATTCGGTGATTGGTTATCTCCTGCAGATCAAAGATCGTCACAACGGAAACATAATGATCGACAAGGATGGACACATTATTCACATTGGTGTGTAGCTTTCTGTTCAAAACGTGCAACCAGGAATCTAATTGCTTCTCCTAACCTACACTTCCAGATTTTGGCTTCATGTTCGAATCCTCACCCGGCGGCAACATCGGTTTCGAGCCGGATCTCAAACTGACCGACGAGATGGTGATGGTGATGGGTGGCAAAATGGAAGCAGCTCCATTCAAATGGTTCTGTGATCTGTGCGTGCAATCGTTCCTGGCCATTCGCCCCTATCAGGATGCAATCGTAACGTTAGTTTCGCTCATGCTGGACACGGGATTACCTTGCTTCCGGGGGCAAACCATAACCCTGCTGAAGCAGCGATTCGTGCCAACGAAAAATAATAAGGAAGCGGCCGCTCACATGCTGGGCGTTATAAGAAATTCGTATCAGAACTTCCGTACTAGAACCTATGATATGATCCAGTATTACCAAAACCAGATTCCATATTAAGCAATAAAACATTATGACAGACGTTCGATCCTCAAGAGTAAACTTGCAAAAGTAAAACACGAAAGGAATGAAATTTTTAAGGTGGAAGGACCGCTTCAGCGCATGGGAGTGCTAGATTTTGGGGAGGTTACGGAAATTATATTTGTGGTGACAAAACATTGCATGTGATTGTAATAAACATAGTCAAAGTTGATCTTGTTGTTTAGCAATAAATTATTGTTGTTATTTGGTGTATGACTGATACATTAATATATTATCACTGAATCATGAATGGAACCCTGGTGAATTTACATTTTCTATTCCGAAAGCCACAATAGGGGTATATCATCTTTGGTGGAAGAAGAATCCCAATGCTGTCAAGGATGTTCGGATATAGGTAAAAGTAAAATACAGCGCTTTTTATTTTACACCGAACAAGTGATATTCCTATTTCAAAAATATAACGGTTTGCGAGACAAAAATATTTCAAATAAAATAAAATGTACCAACGTGAATGAAACAAGTGAGAGTGTGATTCATTTGTTTTTGGTTGTTTTTTTTTTCAAATTTAAGTTTTCGCCTCTGACTAGGAACATTTTTGCTCGTATTTACCGAAAAATTTGATTTTCCTGTATTTTTTGGTTCGAAAATTGTTTTTTTTTTAGATTTTTTTCATAATAAATACATCAATGCAGAAACTGCATCCTTGTTGTGTTTTTATTATAACAAACTGCCTAATTTTAGCTTTGGTAATGTTATTGTTTCTCCTCGTGGGCGGTCGATTCTTCGTTAGTTAAGGTTGCCTTTGTAATAATTTGCATCAAACGGTGCATATCATTTGCTTAATCAGTTGTCTGTGTTTATCTTCTGGGTTATTCTATTATTGATATTGAAATTTGCAATCGTGCAATTCTGTCTTCTGTAATGAATTTGCTTACATGTTTGTGTTCACTAAGTGCTGCACATCTAAACAATTGTCTACATTTTTATTCTAACACCGTCTTACATCTACGGTAGTGTGACAAATACCGGTTTTGTTTAGTAGTTTTTCTATGCTATTTTGAACTGAAATGAATACGGCTAGAACTGAGATCTGGCATATGAGATCAAATGCTACTTTTGGATGGAATGCACATAAATAAGTAGTTAGGATGGTGGGATTTTTCTGATAAATTACTACATTTAGATACACTTATAAACAAGAAGTCTCCTCACACTTAGTTGAAAACGCATTTGGTGGTTTGTAAACCAAATTATTTTAAAACTATTTAAACTTTTGATAGTGGTTTTAATAAATGACGAGATACTTTATAATGCAAACAAAACCGGGGGAAAACTTTAAAAAAAATGTTACGTAAATAAAAAATCTACTTGAACAAAAATTCCCTAATACAATTTATTCTTACATAAAATAGTGTCAAAAATAACAAATATAAGAGGGTTTTAACTATTATTTCAATTAGACACACTAAACGGAGCATTGTAACCTTACGAGAGAAAATTTGTTATTGCTTTTACTATGCACTAAACTCGTTTTCAGAAGCACCTTTAGCGGATTCATCGTGTTTTTTTACTTGGCAGAGATTGATCAAATAGTCGATATTTTTGTGACAGCGACCAGTGGCCACGCCATCAGCGACTAACAACAGGACCAGATTGTAGTTGTTATTCAATTAGTCTCGTCATTTCGTGCATTGAAAAGCAATCTATCACTCCAGTCAGATGGCACACGGGGATGGGTGGATATACAGCCCGTGTACTGTACGTACATACATTCATAGGAAGCGCATGTACCGACATGACGGAATGGACATTGGATACAGAAAATAGACGCAAACAAGCGAATGATGAATACTGGATTGTCACGAAAGAAAAAGGATCATTTTTATTGCGATGTGGTTCTATAACACTCGTACCGAAAACAGTTTCCTATAAATCAGTTTAATACCAAATGAAAGCTGCACTAACCGAGCCGAGCATATGAGAAATGTTCATATAGGTACTAAATGTGCTTTATACCGTTCTGGTATATGGTTTTCTGGGAATAGTGTTCTTGGGGCAATGGATGTCCGTTTTGCCTAAATTTTACTTTTGTCATTCTTGCTTTGAGGATCCCCATCGATAGAGGTTTCCGTCTCTGCATAAGCGTCTATACGATAACAACAATAAAATTACGTTTTGATTTCAATTTCGAACAGGACTTCTATTCTGAACACTTCTTTTTAAACATAGTGCACGCAGTATCTTAAATTCGTATGATTTATAAAAAAGCAAAAGATTAATATAAATAAAAATCAGCAAGGTTGTGTACAAGACACGACCGTCCGACGTAAACGTTCTTGGTATGACAATAACTTCGTCAGTTTTCAACTGGGTTACCAGTTTCGTAGAAAATTCGAGGATTATGACTTCACAACGTATTAGGAGCACCTGATCATTTGGTCTCGGAACGGTCATCCTGGAACAGGTTCCCGGAGGTCTCATAGCTGCCACAAACTCATATAGAATAAACCCTGGCAATATGGGTATCAAAATTCTTGGAATTGTTTCGGAAACATGTTTTCCATATAGTTGAGACCATAGGATGGATATGGATATCAACCGGAACGGTCATTCTGGAACAAGTTACCGGAGGGCCCATAAAAACTACAAACTCATTTAGAATAAACTGGCAATATGGGTATCAACATCCTTTGAGTTGTTTCGCAAACATGTTTTCCATGTAGTTTAGACCATAGGATGGATATCAACCGGAACGGTCATCCTGGAACAATGACAACCAGAACGGACATCTTGGAACAGGTTTCCGTGAGGCCTAAATTGGCCACAAACTCATTTATAAGAGACTCTGGCATCAAAATTTTTGGAATTGTCCGAATGACTATTAGGCCGAATAGTCATTAGGTCGACTGACAAGTGAGGAGTGATTAGTGAAAAGTGAGTAGTGAGAAGTTAAAAGTAAAAACTGGAAAGAGAAATTTTTTTTATTGATGTGTTTGAATTCTGCGTGTATCGACATAACGCATTCTGATGTCGATGTTTAACGAATACCATCTGCGATGTTTTCGAATAACGTTAAGAGAAGAGAATTGATGATATGAAATGAATAAAGCTGATAGCTCAGTTTAGATTGAGTCCTCACGAAGATCAAACGTACTTTTTAATTATTCTTTAAATCACGGTGACAACAAGCATTGTGGTAGATAGTTCAGTTTGGCGACGAGGAAAAGTTGAATCATCTTGAAGCGGCATTATAAACGAACAAAGACCTTTGGCTTCAATCCGGCGCGACGCCATCTCCTGCATGCGACAATCTACTGAAGTTTCGGAAGACGATCGACAAGTTGTTGCTCAATTGAAGGATAAGAAACCGGTATCCAGTTTCTTCTGTTCAGCTCCAGTCCTGTGATTCAAAAGTGATTGTGTCCTGACAGCTATTGTTCGCCATCGCTGAAATTGGTTTAATGGTGTGAGTCACGACTGATTGGCTATTCCCCTGATACTAAATTTCGATCCGAGGGATTTCGAGTTTCCGAGAGAGCGATTCCAAGCAGGTATCAGCGGCCCGATACGTCAACTGACGGCTCGTGTGTGGTTGATTGACCCCGAGTAGACCCCTCAAAGCATCGGCAAAGGCTGACGGAGTTTCTGGTGAGTTTTTACCTTGATTTCTATCGTAAGGAGACTATAAAGTGCAACCAGCAGTAAGTTTACATCGTTCGTTTTAGCTTTTTGCTCATAGTTTTACCTTATATTACTGATCTGTGCCAAAATGGCGCAGTCTAACATTAATAGTACCTTGGAACCATTTAGAAAAGGTAGTTCTTTTGGAGATTGGGTTGAGCGACTGGGGTTCTTTTTTAACATGAACAAAGTCGCTGAAGCCGAAAAACGAGACCATTTTATCACGCTTAGTGGTCCCATAATTTTCAGGGAACTGAAGCTACTGTACCCTAACAGTAGTCTTGCAGATGTTCCTTACACTGAAATGATAGACAAGCTAAAAGCCCGACTAGACAAGACTGAGTCGGATTTAGTGCAACGGTTAAAGTTCAACGTAAGAGTACAGCAACCGGATGAATCTTTGGAGGATTTCGTGTTGTCTGTAAAGCTTCAAGCAGAATTCTGCAATTTTGAAAATTTTAAACAAATGGCTATCCGGGACCGTATTGTTGCTGGAGTCCGGGACAAAGCTCTTCAACAAAGGCTATTGAATGAAGAAAAGTTGTCTCTGGAGACAGCAGAAAAACTCATAGCAACCTGGGAAATTGCCAGGAATAATGCAAAGAATATGGATTACAGCAGCAATGCGGAACAGATAGCCGCATTGAAAGCTTCAGGTTTTAATGGTGCTAGGTTGAATAAATTAGCCGCAACCCTAGAGTTGGCAGCTAGGCCAAGTTTTAGTAATGGGAACAATGAGCAAAAGAGAGGACCAGTAAGAAGCAGGTTAGGGTATACGCCTTATAACCGAGAGCATTGGAGAAATAAACAGTGGCAGAACCGGCAATGGCCAAATCGGGGGCAGGATCAAAATGAGAGAAATCGCCGATCGACACGGCCAGATTATTCCCAAATCGTTTGTGACTTTTGTGGGGTACAAGGTCATATCAAACGGAAATGTTTCAAATTGAAAAACATGCATAGGGATGCTGTAAATATGGTGAATCAGAACACTCCAGGATCAAATACGGACGAATATTTAAGCGATTTAGTCAACAGGATGCGAGCAGACTCGGACAGTGAAAATGAGGATAATGGTGAGACAAATATTCTTGAGTGTATGCACGTATCGTCAGTTAGTAAAATTAGTGATCCTTGTCTTGTAAGTGTAAAAATTGATGACGTTGTGTTGGATATGGAGGTGGATTGTGGATCGTCGGTATCTGTAATGGGAAAAAAGCAATTCTTTGAACATTTTGACAAAACTTTAGTGAAGAGCAATAGAAACTTAGTCGTAGTAAATGGGACAGCTTTAGTCATTGAAGGTGAAGCAGATGTGATTGTTACCTTCAAAGGAATTTCAAGAAAATTGAAGCTACTGGTACTAAATTGTGATAATAATTTTACTCCTTTGCTTGGTAGACCATGGCTGGACATATTTTTCCCGAAATGGAGACATTTTTTTGTGAACGCAATCTCTAATGATAATGAGTTGAACCAGGTATCAGTAAGCGAAATCAAGGCTAAATATAATGAGGTGTTTATTAAAGATTTCTCCAAACCTATTAAAGGATTTGAAGCTGATCTCATCCTAAAATCTGAAGCACCTATATTCAAGAAAGCTTATGGTGTGCCTTACCGCTTACGGGACAAAGTTATGGATTATTTGAATAAATTGGAAACGTGGTAACCACAGCTCATCGAGGGCAGCTACGCATCTGTAAACATGGGGAATCCTATGAAAGACCAAATGTTGTTTGCCGCCGGCAACAGCCGGAACCAGATGCCGTCGACGAGGAATTTCAAGGCTTTCCGGAGGAGGAAATCAGGCAAAGTAGAAAGCGAAAGATGAAGTTTGATGAAGCGATGCAAGAGGTTGAAAAGTCAACCGAAGACGCTCCGAGGCGTTCGAAAAGAATACGTCGACAAGTAAACGATGGTGACTTTGTATACCGTCATCGTTAAAGTGTTAATTGACCACGTTCTGAATTGTAATATTGTTTTTCTTTGAATTATGAATTCAATCGAGTTGTTATTATTATGTATGTATAGTTCTTAATCGTAAGTGAAAATAATCTTTATGAATTGACAGTCTTTCCATTCTTGAAAAGGGAAGAGCTGATGTGTTTGAATTCTGCGTGTATCGACATAACGCATTCTGATGTCGATGTTTAACGAATACCATCTGCGATGTTTTCGAATAACGTTAAGAGAAGAGAATTGATGATATGAAATGAATAAAGCTGATAGCTCAGTTTAGATTGAGTCCTCACGAAGATCAAACGTACTTTTTAATTATTCTTTAAATCACGGTGACAACAAGCCTTGTAGTAGATAGTTCATTTGTCACTCCCCGATTTTGTCTACCTCCGATTTTATCACATTTTCGACCCGATTTTATCACGTCCCGCTTTTGTCACGTTTTTAACCCATTTTGTCACCCCCAGTCGTTCTTTTTATTCTTGTAAATTATTCCGCAAACAACAATGATTTCCATTGACCGGTCCGTTGTCAAACCATCGAATGACCTAATTACACATAAGATCATACTTCCGAAACAATTTCATGAATTTTGATACTCATATTGCCAGGGCTTCTTCAGAATGAGATTGTGGCCAATTTAGGCCCTGTTTCCGGAATAACCGTTCCAGGATCAAATCATCATCAAATCATAAAAGTCCGATTCTTCAACTATAGCATCATCAACGTGCACAGTCCACACGAAGGGAGACCCGACGACGAGAAAGAAGCGTTCTATGAACAGCTGGAGCAGACATACGATGGATGCCCACTGCGGAACGTCAAAATCGTATAATCGTAATGTATAGACCGGTCATTGGACCGGATAGTCTACATACCGTATTGAACGACAACGGACAACGGTGCATAAACTTTGCAGCACTTTCTTCCCCCGCAAGATTATCCACAAGGCCACATGGAAATCACCTAATCAAGAAACGGAAAACCAAATTGACCACGTTCTAATCGACGGTAAATTCTTCTCCGACATCACGAACGTACGCAATTACCGCAGTGCGAATATTTAATCCGACCACTACCTCGTTGCAGTATGGCTGCGCTCAAAACTCTCGATGGTGTACAACACGCGTCGGAGTCGTCCGCCGCGGCTAAACATTGGGCGGCTACAAGACGGTAAACTAGCCCAAGACTACGCGCAGCAGCTCGAAGTGGGACTCCCAACTGAAGAGCAGCTAGGCGTAGCATCTCTTGAAGATGGCTGGAGAGATATTCGATCCGCCATTGGAAGCACCGCAACCGCTGCATTAGGCACGGTGGCCCCGGATCAGAGAAACGACTGATATAACGGCGAATGTGAGCAGTTAGTTGAGGAGAAGAATGCAGCATGGGCGAGATTGCTGCAACATCGCACGAGGGCAAACGAGGCACGATACAAAACGGGCGCGGAACAGACAAAACTCGATTTTTCGGAGGAAAAAGCGCCAGCAGGAAGATCGAGACCGTGAAGAGACGGAGCAACTGTACCGCGCTAATAACGCACGAAAGTTCTATGAGAAGTTAAACCGTTCACGTAAGGGCCACGTGCCACAGCCCGATATGTGTAAGGACATAAACGTTCACGTAAGGGCCACGTGCCACAGCCCGATATGTGTAAGGACATAAACGGGAACCTTCTTACAAACGAGCGTGAAGTGATCCAAAGGTACGGCAGCACTACGAAGAGCACCTGAATTGCGATGTGGCAGACAACGGTGGCGGTATGGTGATGAAGCACGGCTCCGAATCTCCAGGACATCCAGGAGGAGATCGGCCGGCTGAAAAACAACAAAGCCCCTGGAGTTGACCAACTACCAGGAGAGCTGTTTAAACACGGGGCACTGGCTAGAGCGCTGTACTGGGTGATTACTAAGATTTGGGAGGATGAGGTTCTGCCGCAGGAGTGGATGGAAGGTGTCGTGTGTCCCATCTACAAAAAGGGCGATAAGCTGGATTGTAGCAACTACCGCGCAATCACATTGCTGAACGCCGCCTACAAGATACTATCCCAAAGTTTATGCCGCCGACTAACACCAATTGCAAGAGAGTTCGTGGGGCAGTACCAGGCGGGATTTATGGGTGAACGCTCTACCACAGACCAGGTGTTCGCCGTACGTCAGGTATTGCAGAAATGCCGCGAATACAACGTACCCACACATCATCTATTTATCGACTTCAAAGCCGCATATGATACAATCGATCGGGACCAGCTATTGCAGCTAATGCACGAAAACGGATTTATGGATAAACTGATACGGTTGATCAAGGCGATGATGGATCGGGTGATGTGCGTAGTTCGAGTTTCAGGGGCATTCTCGAGTTCCTTCGAAATGCGCGGAGGGCTACGGCAAGGTGATGGTCTTTCGTGTCTGCTATTCAACATCGCTTTAGAGGGAGTAATACGGAAGGCAGGGATTGATTTGAGAGGTACGATTTTCACGAAGTCCGTCCAGTTATTTGGTTTCGCCGACGACATTGATATCATGACTTAACTTTAAGAGGATGGAGAAAGCCTACATCAGAGTGAAAAGCGAAGCTAAACGGATTGGACTAATCATCAACACGTCGAAGACGAAGTACATGATAGGAAGAGGCTCAAGAGAGGTCAACGAGTTTCTATCGGTTGTGACGAAATCGCGGTGGTTGAAGAATTTGTGTACTTGGGCTCACTGGTGACCGCCGATAACGATACCAGCAGAGAAATTCGGAGTACTTTGGACTCCGCAAAACGCTCCGATCGAATAGAGTTCACCACCGTACCAAACTGATAATCTACAAAACGCTTATTAGACCGGTAGTTCTCTACGGACACGAGACCTGGACGATGCTCGTGGAGGACCAACGCGCACTGGGAGTTTTCGAAAGGAAAGTGCTGCGTACCATCTATGGTGGGGTGCATATGGCTGACAGTACGTGGAGGAGGCGAATGAACCACGAGTTGCATGAGCTGCTGGGAGAACCATCCATAGTTCACAACGCGATAATCGGAAAACTGCGGTGGGCTGGGCAAGTAGCCAGAATGTCGGATAGTAACCCGGTGACCCGGTGAATATGGTTCTCGACAACGATGGAATTTTAATACCGACGGCAACTTTGTGCCATTGCGAAGCGATTAAGTTTTGCGATTTGAATAAGGTTTATCTCGGAACCCATTTCATTTTTAATCACTAACAGAAATAAAACCAAAGTTAGAGTCTTGCGAGGAAAATTTCACTTTGTGCTGAGGACATCCAAATCGTCACTTTAGTGAATAAATTCTTGCAACTACCCGCCGACAACCGGACGCCTTGATCCGCCCTTTATAAATCTCTAATGAAAATTCCGCACGCACGCTAAACACGACCCGTACCTTACATCAATCTGATGTCGAAGTTGGGGATGCATGAACGGGATTAAATAATTCTGAATTTTTTACCGTGTTTGGAAATAAATGAAATGTTTAATAGTTTAACGTTGATATTCAATAGTAGAGTTTCCGAATCTCTCACACTTTCGTGGCGGTCTCGGATTTGGAAATTTCCGTTTTACATCCTTACCTGAGCCTTCCCTTCAGACATAGTATCCGTCAAAAGCAAAAGAACTTAACCGTTTTAGATAAATAATTCCATCTCTATTCGATTTCAATGAAAAATTTACTATTTTCCTAAGGGAACTTCCATAAGTTACGTATCGCCCTGAGAGAGAGGGAGTAGTCTGAAGTGTGATGATTCATACGAAATTTTCAGATGCTTCATAAAAAAATGTGAAATAAGAAGAGGAAAGTTGTGAATGGCAATTTTTGCGTTACGTAACTAATGGATCTTCCATAATAAGTTTAGTTTTTATTATTTTTATTATTTTTTTTCTGAGGGTTTGAGTTTTTTTTGCATTTTTGACATTGAAATTTGTCATATCCTTACTTTAAAGGGGTAATACGCAGAACAGAGAACAGTGTGATTTTTACGAGACTCATTCAAATACTTGGTTCCATCGACTACATCGAAAATATACACTTCGATCGAACAGAGTTCGCCGTCGTACCAAACTGACTATTACAAAACGCTAAAACGGGTAGTCTTACAGTACACGAAATCTGGGCAATGCTGGTGGATGACCAACGTGCACTTGGAGTCTTCAAAAGAAAAGTAGTGCGTAGTACCTATGGTAGAGTGCAGATGAAAGACAGTACATGGAGAAGGCGAGCTGTGGTGAGGACCATCCATCATTCACACCGCGGAAAATATATATTTACGAAACAAAATAAATCTACGACCAATGAGAATCGAGTTTTCTGAAGTTCACTGCAGATTTGTTTTTTTTTTCATTCTCATATTTTGTCAAAATCTTTCACATTCCACGAACATAATTTAACGTAATTAGTACATGACTTCTTGATCCAATAAACATTTTAGCAATTAATATTCAACAGCATAGGAAATCCTCGTGTTCCCATAAAGGCAATGCAAACAAAAATAAACCCCATATATATTGCCCATAAACGGGAAAGAGCGTACGATTGCTCAGGTGCACAATTTGCTGCATTGATTCCCCGACGTTCAGGACCAGCTTTAGATTGTACAAATTCAACGTAAGGGGGTTAAGTTGGTTTTACTCCTAACCTATCGCAAGCACTTTTTTCCCTCTTCCAATGAAAAAACAAACAAAGAATAAGAACTTCAGGGAAATTGTAAAACAACAGCGCAAAAAAAGCAATCACCTGAAGTCGCAGCGCGGTATGCTCCGTTTAGTTGTGTCTCCGTCCGATGTGCCTCTCTTGGTCCACTTTTGTGCAGTGCAGAATGCAGATGCACATTCAAACCCTCCTACTCATTCCTACCATCGTCGTCACATTATTGGGGGGAAAGGTCCTTGATGAAAAATAATGCCATGAGGATGTTTGCCTTTTAGCCTAGTTTCATTATTCTGTTTCCTCTTCTACTTTATGCCACTATCAACGAGCGATCGAAAACTAAAAGGAAATTAAACAGCTCATTAAGCACTATCTCGTTTGCTTTCTTTAAAACTACTCATATTTTGTGTGCAATGAGAACGTTACTCCTAATTAGTGACAACAAATCATTAAGGCAAGAAAGGTGATTTGATTAGTTTTCATTTTGTTAATATTCCAGTAGACAACAAAATTTTATGTGATCTATCTTAATATTAGACGATCCTGTTTTCCTCTCAATGATCTTTTTTCATTTGTTCTCGCTTGAGGCGAATCCTGACCGAATACATCACGGTACACCACGAACATAATTTCTTCTACATCAATTATATGAGTTCTGTTAAATCATTTCCAATCCTTGAATCGTAAGATGATTGAAGACTAAAAACTGCGAATATTTGATCCAGTCAGTTCCGCCTTAACACATTAGATTAATACCATTCTAAAATCGTTTTGAACATCGTTTTGCTTAGCATCTGTAATTGTTTCTTTCCCTTCTTTCTTTCGCTAGAAATAGTGTTTCATGAATAAATAAATAAATAAATTCGACTTACACCAAATTTCCGGATGATTAAGCTCAGAGACCTCCGTTGTACGCGTAGTCTGCCTTATTATGCATTACCAGGCAGTTATCGACAAAGTAGAAACTATCCGAGCGTGTCTCGAATGGATTCGTGATCATTTCATTAACTGAAAAAAAAAGAAGTTTTGCAGGATTAGTAAAAGCAGGGAAACATTACATTCATGAAATGGGCATTTCGATCATTCCGAATTCAAACAGTTTTCTGCTATAACTTGTGAAGTTGTAGCTGTAGGTGTAGGATAGCAGATGGAAACGGTATGAAGTCCATCTTTAGTTCTAGTTCTAGAACTTACGACCTCCTGCGTATGAAGCAGAAGCGATAGCTATATGACCACCAATCCCGTTTTTAGAATTCGATTCCAATTCATAAGTTCCTAAAAGTGTGAACATTTCTAGTAGCATATAAAGGAAGATTTGAAAAAGTTCAGAAGTAATTTCGGATGTCTATGAAGAAGATTGACGCCACAATATACGGTTCGAGGTTGGGCTCCACGTTCACCAGATCGCATGTAGCACGATATGCTTCCCGTTTTATTGCATCTACCGGATCGGATGCGAACACCATCTTTGCAGGGTTGCTGTCCGGCTCTTGCCCTATTGATATCCGTGAAACTGAATGGTTGGATCTGTTGAAAATCGTACCCCGGCTCTCCGCGCATGGCACCATCTTGGGCAATAATATTTCGGCGTATTTCCGGCGGATATCGAACGAACTGTAGTGTTCTCTCGAAATCTTCACACAACTTTCAGGCCCATCTTGCTTAGCTGAGCTCCGACAGCTTACGGTCCTTCCTATGCAAGCGGATCGGACACTGGAGGAATAGGATACCATAACAGCGAAACCGTTTCAAATGCATTATCTACTGAGATGTCACTACAAGCTAGAAGAGTCGGTGATATCTGCAGCGCTGCTGCCGGAATCAAACAAACGTGTGAAGGAGATCCTCAACAAAACGACTGTACGCGTTTTTTTTTGGACGGGAATGTTGTGGAAGGAGGATGATATGCGATTTCCCGACAGCTATCCGATGGCGATGAAACGGTTCCAAGGACTAGAATGACGGCTTGCTAAAACGGTGAACTGTACCAGAAGGTAAGAGATTTAATGAGATACTATATATCGAAGGGCTGTATTCATGTAGCAACGCAGCAGAGGTTAGCAAAGTTCGAACCTCAGGAAATATGCTACTTGCCACTTAGCGTGGTAGTGCATCCGAATAAACCGGGAAAGGTTCGTCTAATATGCGATGCGGCGGCGGCGGTAAATGGAGTATCGCTGAACTCGAAACTTTTGAAGGGACCAGACATGTTGACTCCACTTCCAAATGTGCTAGCGAAATTCTGAGAGCGAGTGGTAGGTTTCGGTGGCGATATAAAGGAGATGTGTCTGCAAGTACGGGTGTGCAATGCTGATAAGCGAGCGAGATTTATCTTCTGAGGAAGTCCAACAAGATCGACAAAGATTTACGTTATAGATGTTCGGATCGATTTGCGCCCCCTGCACTGCTCTCAATTCGTGAAGAACCGTAACGCGGAAGAATATGCAGTGCAGTTTCCAGATGCGGCCAAAGCAATAGTAAACAACCACTATGTGAACTCAAGAAACGCTGAGGACGGCTTCGAAATCCGTAACTGGATTTCTAAATCCGAAGAATTCTTCCAAGGTATTGGTGAGAAAACAGCCGATCCGAGTATCCAAATACTGCAGGATAAGGAGTCAAACTTTGAGCGAGTTCTTGGATTTTTTTCGGTGTTAAATACACTTATCACTGCGACCAGTTCTTGGAATAGTGTGGAACCCAGTGAGCGACAAATTCACGTTGACACAACATCGGATCGATTTGATACCGTATTTAGATGCCAACGGTGTCCGACAAAAAGAGTATTGATGGGTAGCGTTATAAGTCTCTTCGGTCCACTGGGAATGCTGGCACCACCTGGCACCCTTCTTAATCTATGGTAAAATGCTATTTTTATTTATTTTCATCTTCATTTTCAGTACTAAAAATTTGCCTTAATCTAGTTTTGAATATCGTTCTGCTACAATTAAAATTGAACCAATCAATGTCGTTGAGGAGGTTGAAGCAACGTTCAAGCGGCTGATTTTTCCCAAACATTGTGGGGTGTCGGACAGACTGGAAGAGCTTACGTTGGCGGGAGCGTGAAAGTTAACTTGCTGCAAGAGCTCAGGGCAGTCCACGTGGTTGTTTATTATGTCAAATGCAAAAACCCTCTGCAAATCTCCGCGTTGTCGTTGAAGTATTATTCCACGGCAATCGCCTGAGGGCAAAACGAACGAAACTGCGTTGGACTCTTTCGATTCGCGTCATCTGGATTTCGTGATAGGGCGCCCACACCCGCACAGCATATTCGAGTATACTTCGCACGAGGCAGTAATACAGTCTTTTCAGAGAGTAAACGTCATCAAAATCTGCAGCGTTCCGGCGCATGAAGCCTAGTACGGCGAAAGCCTTGGCAGTAGTCGTTGCAATATGCGCAATAAAATTCAGCTTGCGGTCAAACGTAACTCCGAGGTCTTTTATGGATCCCACACTATTCAGTTCGTTTCCGCATGCCGAGTAAAGAGCTATCCATTGTGCAATGGATACGTTTGCGTGCGTTTTAGCAGTTTTACCAAGGGAAAACCGTCAAAACGTACGCAAACGTATCCATTCTACTCAGCTCTTAACGAAAGTTTATCTGCGTTCTGCATCTGGTAAAACTTATTGAGCTGCATTTCGACGCATTTATCTCCATACCATTTAAGTAGTAGTAAGTAGTAGTAAAATTCTTCTTTATTTAAAACATTTTTTGTTCTACAATTAATTTTAACATGTACAGTGATCGGCCGGTTGGCCCTCCAACTTCAATTTCAATTATTGTTATTATTATGATTATAGGCGCTAGTGTTTTTTAAAATTTGATAACCTAACTACTATGTACACTAATATTTAAAATAAAAATTTGATAACCTAGATTGGAACTAGCGCCCTAAGCGCTTGTTGGTCCGAGTGCAAGCAACGGACCCTAAACTTTTCTTTACACTCACCAAAGCGTTCATGTAAGGTTTTTATTCCGGCCAGACGGTGGACCTCGGATGTTCTTGTCCTGGGAGGGGTGTTGAGGATCATCCTCAGGAATTTGTTTTGGACCCGTTGAAGTTTGAGGTGGTGGGTTTTAGCGCAGCTCTCCCAGACCGGCATGCCATATTCGATCACAGGGAGGATGATTTGCTTGTAGACAGCAAGCTTATTTTTCAGGGACAATGACGACCGGCGGTTGATCAAAGGGTATAGTAGTTTCAACAAGACGTTACACTTTGTCACCGTTTTGTCAACCTGTTGCCTGAAAATAAGCTTGCTGTCGGTGGTCAAGCCAAGGTAGTCGGCCTAATTGGCCCATTCCACAGTCGTGCCATTGAGGATGATTTTACAGTCCCCAGGCGGAACAAGTTTAGGGATTTGGAGTGGGGAAAATGATGACCTGGGTCTTCGCCGCGTTGATACAGATCTTCCAGCTGGTGAGGTACTCTGTCAGGGCATCCAGGCCTCGTTGGAGTTTTGCCACTAGCGCTCTGATCACTCTACCGTTGTAGACGATGGATGTGTCATCTGCGAACAGAGACAGAATGCCGCCTTCTGGAGGTTCTGGCATGTCGGAGGTGAACAGATTGAAAAGCAGGGGCCCGAGGATACTGCCCTGGGGGACGCCTGCGACGATGTTGTGCGCATTGGAACTCGCTCCGCTGATTGAGACCCGGAATGTCCTTGCCGATAGGTAATTGTTGATGATTTTCACCAGGTAGCTGGGAAGATTGTAGCGTTGTAGTTTGTACACCAGGCCATCATGCCATACATTGTCAAATGCCTTCTCGACATCGAGTAAGGCCATGGCGGATGTTTTCGAGACAAACTTGTTCCGTCTGAGGACGTCGGTAACTCGGGTCAGTTGGTGTACAGTTGACCGACCGCGTCGGAAACCAAACTGTTCCTCGAGCAAGATGTTGAGATTTTCGGCAGACTCAAGTAACCGGTGATGAATAGCTTTTTCGAATAGCTTGGATAATCCTGAGAGAAGGCTGATGGGACGATAGCTTTTGGGTGAGGAAGGATCCTTCCCAGGCTTCCGGATGGGGATGACTTTCGCTGACTTCCAGGACGATGGGAAGTAGCTGAGCCGGAGACACTGATTAAAGATCAGCGAGAGGTGCTCAAAGAACGGAGCACTCATGTGTTTGAGCTCGAGATTCAGGATGCTGTCGAAGCCTGGGGCCTTCATGTTCTTCGACGATTTGATATAGGCCGTCAATTCGCCACCTGAGATCTCCAACTCCTCCGAGAAGTCGTTGGGAATCAAATGGATGTTGTTAGCATGCTTGTTGACGGCTGCTTCGTGTGGACTGACGATGTTCTGCCCAAGATTGTGTGAGCTGACGAAGTGACGACCTATTTCATCGATCTTCTCTGCAGGAGTTATCAAGCTATCCTTAGAGCCACTATTGCCTAATGGGATCAAAGCGAGAATGAGCTAAGGCTTGGATTTTAGAAATTTTGTTATTTTCCAGGACGGCTTAGCATAATCTGGGAGAGTGCGGATCTTATTCGAGAAGTCGTTATTTTTTAGGTCCACCATTCTGGCCTTGATAATTTTTGTGATTCGATTGCAGCGTGCCTTAAGCTCAGGCAGTCCAGTACGCTGAAATTGCCTGCGAGTGACATTCCGCAATCGAATCAAATCTTTGGTGAGTGTATCGATGTTTAAGGAGTTGCTTACCTGCCGAGCCGTCGGTACGTGTTGCTCTCGGGCCGCCGTGATCGCCTCCTCGATAGCGCACAGCTGACGGTCGATACTTTCTGGCGTCTCCGGACGCACCTCGTAGTCGACAGTGTTATCGACGCACTGCTGGAAACGCTGCCAGTTCACTCGGTGGTAGTTCCGCCGTAATCCATACCATTTAAACAACACCAATTGGCTATGACATCTAGATCTTGTTGCATCGCAAGACAATCGGTCAATGATCGAAAAATCAGTGGCCCTAGGTGACAGCCTTGTGGCACTTTGGATGGCGTAGGATATGTATTGGATGAGACAGTGCCTAATTTAACGAAGGATTGAACAGCCAAGTGACAATCCAGTCAGGAAATCCCAAACGTTCTAATTTCTTTAAAGTTAATCCGTGAGGAACTTTATCGAAAGCCTTCGAAAAGTCGATGTAAATGCTGTCAACTTGACATCTCTTCTCCAGGTTAGAACTCAGCATGCTAGTGTAGGTCAGCAGGTTTTTTACAGTTGAGCGATTTCGTACAAAGCCATGTTGGTACTCAGAGATAACAGGTTTAGCGGCCACATACATATGTTCATGAATCAGCAGTGTGGTGATCAAGATTTTCCATTTTGATTAAATTAATGTAATAGATTTACAATTTCTAAATTTACTCCGGGAACTACTTCAGCGTGTTACCGTTGCAAACATAGTCTCAAGAATGACCAGTCATTTTTCTCGATCTCAACGTGGTACTTTATCCCAAAAACCTGGACTACTTGGATTTCAATTCAAATCACCAAATTCTGATTTGCTATAAGAGCTATAAATTATTACTGTGGTTTGTGTTCTAGCTACTTTTATGGCTGGATTTATATCTTGGAGAATAACATCGCAAGCTCAAGTACACTACTAATAATTTTTAAGCGCAATCAATATTTATTTATTTTTTCTTTTCAATCTATTTATTATTTTTTTGTTTCTTTTTTTTTTATTTATTTTTGCCTTTCTCGTATACTAAGTATACGTAAAGGCTATATGATCGCTCCAAAAACAAACTTTTTATAGAAGGCCCGGAGACCCATAGTGTTATATACCAATCGACTCAGCTCGACGAATTGAGGTGATGTCTGTGTGTATGTGTGTGTGTGTGTGTGTGTATGTGTGTGTGTCTGTGCGCACCAACCCAAAAAAAAATGTCACTCATTTTTTAGGTACTTGTCCTTAACCGATTTACTCGCAACAAGTTGCATTCGACGCAGGATACTCTACCATTGTTTCCTATTGAAAATTGGTCAGATCGGACTATGGGATCGGAAGTTATGGCCAAAATACTCCTCTTTTATAGAAAACTTGATTAAAAAATGTCACTCATTTTTCAGGCATTTATCCTTAACCGATTTGCTCGCAATAAGTTGTATTCGACGCAGAATCCTGTCCCATTGTTTCCTATTGAAAATTGGCGAGATCGGACTATGGGATCGGAAGTTAAGGCCAAAATACTTTTTTTACGGAATAATCGCGTGAAAAAGTGTCACTCATTTTTCGAGCACTTATCCTTAACAGATTTACTCGCTACAAGTTGCATTCGACGCAGAATGATGTCCCATTGTTTCCTATTGAAAATTGGTCAGATCGGACTATGGGATCGGAAGTTAAGGCCAAAATACTTTTTTACTGAATAATCACGTAGAAAAGTGTCACTCATTTTCGGGCACTTATCCTCAACTGATTTACTCGCAACAAGTTGCATTCGACGCAGAAAAGTTTCTCATTGTTTCCTATTGAAAATTGGCCAGACCGGACTATGGGATCGAAAGTTATGGCCAAAATACTTTTTTTACGGAATAATCGCGTGAAAAAGTGTCACTCATTTTTCGGGCACTTATCCTTAACAGATTTACTCGCAACAAGTTGCATTCGACGCAGAAAAGTGTCTCATTGTTTCCTATTGAAAATTGGTCAGATCGGACTATGGGATCGGAAGTTATGGCCAAAATACTTTTTTGCCTTTCTCGTATACTAAGTATACGGTAAAGGCTATATAATCGCTCCAAAAACAAACTTTTTATAGAAGGCCCGGAGACCCATAGTGTTATATACCGATCGACTCAGCTCGACGAATTGAGGTGATGTCTGTGTGTATGTGTGTGTGTGTGTGTGTGTGTGTGTGTGTGTGTGTGTGTGTGTGTGTGTGTGTGTGTGTGTGTGTGTGTGTGTGTGTGTGTGTGTCTGTGCGCACTCACCCAAAAAAATGTCACTCATTTTTCAGGTACTTATCCTTATCCGATTTACTCCCAACAAGTTGTATTCGACGCAGGATACTCTACCATTGTTTCCTATTGAAAATCGGTCAGATCGGACTATGGGCTCGAAAGTTATGGCCAAAAGACCACCTTTTTATTAAAAAATTGGGTAAAAAAAATGTCACTCATTTTTCAGGCACTTATCCTTAACCTATTTACTCGCAATAAGTTGCATTCGACACAGGATACTCTACCATTGTTTCCTATTGAAAACTGGCCAGATCGGACTATGGGCTCAAGAGATATGGCCAAAATACTATTTTTATAATGAACGAGAAAGGCACCATCACCGCTAGGTGGATTAATCAGGGTTTTTTTTATTTGTAATCATATATTTGATAAGCCTTATTTTCTCAATCCATATAAAGTAATATTTATTACAATTTTCATGTATCCTAATAGTCACTACATCTCATCCCTCCTGTACTCTTATAGATCAAATTTAGAGTTTAACGACCGTATAGTAACCATGAAAATAATGTTGTGATCTGTTTTTGCCAGACAACTAAGAATCGAGATTGGACGATTGTTCTCAGCATTATGGGAGCTACCCGCCTTATGAATTGGAGTAACTGCTGATATTTTCCACTCATCTGGGAAGACTCCTGGCTCAAGCGACATGTTGAACAAAATGCAAACTGGCAATCCTAATACGTCAGCACATCGTTGAATGAAAACAGGAGGTAGTCTATCTGGACCTGGACCTTTCGATGGATCGACAGCTCCTAATGTTTTTGAAATTTCAGCTACGGAGAATGTGGGGCGCGGAAAGTTCATGTTGTATGATGGAAGAGAGTTAAGAAGGTCTGTCGAATCTGGAGGAGGATTCGTATTGTACACCGACTTGAAAAAAACTTGCGAATAGTTCAGCAGATTCAGCGATATCGTTTGATGTAACATCAGCAAAACTCACAGTGGATAACATCACATGCGATTTTTTCCTGGTTTTGATGAAGCGCCAGAAAGCTGACGGGTTCGATTTAACTTCATTTTGTACACGGTGAACATAGAGTAGAGTGGGGCAAGAGTGCGCGTGGGGTAAGAGTACGTTTTCGATTCTAGCAGCACTGCATCAGTTTGACAGGTATTCTGGGCATCTATTATCATGTGTAATTGTAAACGATTTGAATAAACAACAAGGGAGATATGGAGTTAGATAACTTTTTGGCCATTTTGCTAAAAATAATTGGGTTTCCGCAACTAGTATTTCTGTTACGGTATCTCGCGCCGATCCCTCACTACCACTTCAGCGGTCGTGAGTCTTAATGTGAAACGACGTTGTCAACGAGAGAATAGGAGAAGACGTCAAAAGCAATGATAGCGAAAACGTGTCTAGCATATCAATAAGCTATAGTGAACATTTTCAATTAACTTTGTCTGTTTAAAGTAAATCAATTTACACCAATAATTACCGTGAGTAATTAGGCAAAATCAATGAATTCGAAATAGTAAATCTAACATTATATTATTGATAGGTGGATCTATATCCCACAAAAGTACTCGAGGATTATATGAGTAGCCTTTAGACAGTTTGAGGTTATTCGATTCGTGAGTAAATAATGAAATTATAAAACCTTAAGTTTGGTTCAACTTATTAATTTATAGCTGTATCGGCGATTATCGACTACTCTTATGTATTTAATACTTGTTGGGGACCAGACGAAACTAGGGTAACCGATGTAAGAAACTATAAATAACGTAAAAACACATTGGAAAACTAATAAACTTAACTAGCTTTCAGCGTGAATTAACACCCCAAAACCTGAGGCGTCACAGCTCGAAGGACCCTGAAAGTTTCCCAACAATTTCATTACCATATATACGTTCAATCAGGTAAACATTATACCATTTCGATAACCTATTGTATAGAGTACTTTATGGTACAGAACACCAATCCGGTTGGTTTTCCAAGAAGTCAAAATCATTACTTGGATAATTTTTGGGACTGTAGGGTAAAAGTACGCAGGAACTGGTGGGGCAAGAGTACGCATATAAATCTTCAAGTTCTGATGTCAAATCCGTATCTCCGGCCGAAATAAGACTTCTTCCAAAGCGTAAAGATCCACAACTAAGAAAAAAGGGACAGAATTCGAAATTATCACAAGTTTTTAGGATAAATTGAAGTAATTCGGTGTTAGAAAGGACTTAGTGAACAAAGCACAGATGCGAAATAATGAAATTGTATTAGGATTTGTTGTACACCTAAACATAGTACGAAAACACAATTTCTTCTAAATAATAATTTCATTTAATCAAAAGAAACATTCATAAATTACGCAACGTTTAGCTGGGAGGGGTTGCGAGATGTGTGACGATCCATATAATTTTTAGAGGATTCATACAAATAGTGTAAAATGGCAGGGGAGGGTTGATGAAATAGCCAAATTTTACGTTACGTGATTGATGGACTTTCGCGAAACCTGATATATATTTTTACCTCTGTAGTTTTTTGTATATATAAAAAACAATGGTTTTTCGTATGAAAGTGCACATTTTTGGGACCCCCCCCCCTTTAAGAGTTACGTAATCTCTAAACATTCCCTAATATATGCTCATTAAACATCAATTAAATGTTATTAACTCTTATTTGTGTTAATATATACTTAAAGCACATGATTGGATAAATGCGTACTCTTACCCCACTCGATGCGCACTTTTACCCCACCGGTGGGGTAAGAGTGCGTTTTCACTTGTCTTGCAATAAGGGTTCTACTAAAACGAATCTAAATAATTTAAATATTTTTTCCACTGGGTAACATAAAGGAAGAGTATATGAATCATCGACACTGATTTGATATGCAGAAGCTTGCTTCATAAGGGCCACATGATCGATTGAAAACTAAGTGCGTACTCTTGCCCCACTCTACTCTACTCACGAAAGGTAGACGACATGAGGTTTGCAGAAGAACTCTGTTTGCCGCAGTCCTGTTACGGATAAACCTGCGACGCGTTTTACGAAGTATGTTACGTCGATGCTGTAGTTCACCGTTCCACCAGAGTTGCTTGCAAGGATATTATCGATCATTTAGTAATTTTGGTTCGATCATTTGGTAGTTTGTCAATAACTCATTTCAAGCTGAATTTCAAAACGTGTTGTATGGTGAACTTCTAGTGCGAAGGTTTTCTACAACTCTGCCTAATGGTTCGTTGTAGGATTTCAACTAATAACGGAGTTAAGGCGCTAGTTGTAGTAACTCAAACTAAATGATTGGAATTTTGTTATCATTTAGTTTGAGTTACTGAAACTATAGCTATAACTCTGTTACTAGTGGAATTCAAACAACAAATCATAAAGCAGAGTTGTAGAAAAACCTTCGCACTATAAGTTCACCATACAACACATTTTGAAATTCAGCTTTTTAATGAGTTATTGACAAACTATTAAATGATCGAACGCAAATTACTAAATGATCGATAACATCCTTGGTTGCTTGTACGTCCTCCGAGGTAAAGATCTACGAAGTGGAACATACCTGCTAATCGTCTCCAAGATCGCGTTGTAGAATGATGTAATCGAGGTGTTAATATCGTCTCCACTGAGTATCTGGAACCAATCTAGTGAATTAAGCTCGTTCTTCACAACCTCGTAGTCACAGCGAGAGAAGTCAAAATCTAAGTAAATTTCTTCTACTGCAGATTGGAGATGATGAACCAAGTTACGAAAGTCCAGACGTAGAACGAACGGTTTGTGGTGGCGCTCAGGGCTTAAAATTGAATATGGTGCTTCAATAAGCTCAGCTTCGTTACTGTCGCAATCAAAGTTTCAGTTAACTCCTGCTCGGAAGAAGCGTTGGTGGGCAAGTATCCTTCCACTTCGTCATCATATAACCATTCGAGCCGAGAAAGGTTGTAATCCCCAACTACGATGACGGTGTCACAGGGGGTAGCTATGTTGACAATTTGATTTACACAGTTGGAATGCGCAACAAAGTTATCGGGGTCACTGTTCGGCCTCAAGCAAATGTCACAGATGTAAACGGATTTGTTGGTGAGCATAACCTTCACAACAACCTGCTCAAGTGTTTCACTCTCCGATAGGTGAACCGACAAACTTGGCAGAGAGCATTTAACTGCGATGAGAGTTCCTCCACCTCGAGACTACTAGTCGAGCTGCTGCGATCACATCGATAGATGTAATTATCAGAAAGTTCGGTGTTTTTCACATCACTTCTGATCCAAGTTTCAGTAATAACTATATAATGTCGTAATCGCTGGATGCAGCGGCAAGGAAGAATTCGTTGGTTTTCGTGCGCATTCCACCTACGTTCTGATAATAAACTGTTAGTGGTATGGATCCTGCACCCGGTATCGGCAACGTTGATATTGGTATCAGTATTGGCGAAGTGGTCGATGATTGTGCTCCAGTCAAATTAGAGATACAGTGACTGAGATGAGTAGGAGCCGGCGATATGTTTTGTTCATTGGAAGCAGAAATTAATGCTGGTGAACAGTTTTCGGGGTCTCGTCCAGAATCGCTGTTGTTGACAGCGTTGTTGGCCGCCAAAAAAATCTGTCTCCTGGCACCTAGGTCTTCAAATTCTCGAAACCTAATTCCACGGGGCCATGTATCAGCAGCGAGAGCAATCGATTTAAAATCGGAAGGATTCCGATTTTGTACAACACGAAACTTAAGGAACTTACGTCTTTTCATCGAGCAAAAAATTTCACAGCGCGTAAGTCCGTAGTCCCTAGCTTCGACTGCAGTAATTGAACAACTTTCTCCTCCGGAACATCAGGTACGATACCGGATAGGTTAAGCCAAAATCTTTCAGGGTCGTGGTCTGATTTTTCAGCAGCAACCAGATTTGCGTCCGCTGTTCCAGTTCCAATACAGCACATAGTTTTAACGGGTCGACGGGTTTCAGTATCGACGTCACCGTCGTTCTCGCGCCGGCGTTTATTGCGGTTCGACATCGGAGGACGTGTGCGCGTTAATCCAGGCGTAGATGGAACGGAGTTAATTAGAGCTTTGAAACTGTGGCGTATTTCTGATTTAACGTCCAACAAAATGCTGTCCCTTATTTCAGTCTTAATAGAATCAATTATTTATTCACAAGCTTTGTCGAGTGACACAAGTGAATTGGAAAAACGAGCTTTGGCCAGCAGATTTTTGCAACAGGTACACATCCACACGAGATGTGAATTAGCTGCAATGGAGGCGTACATATCCTTACCTACGACTGAGCAGCGCAAGCATACGATTCAAGACCTGTGGCGCAGCGGTAGTGACTGGGATCAGAGGATCAATTATGAAAGCTGCGAAAAGTGGTATCGATGGATCGGGCGGCTCCCAGAAATAGAAAACGTGAATACTTCCCGTTATTACTTTCAACAATCAAGCTTTGTTCAATACAATACAAGCTAGCAAAGATGCGTATGATGCAGCGGCATATTTTGGGGTCTCGACGGACAATGGCCCTATTTGCTCATTGGTGATGATAAGGTTGAAAGTCGCTCCATTGAAAATGATATCAATTCCAAGATTGAAATTGCAGGTAGCGGTGATAGGATCGCAATTACTGCAAACAGTAGTCAATGCACATTCTCTAGAAATAACAAATAGGTTCATCGGGTCAGATCCAAAACAGTTATTTCGTGGATCCAGTCGGAGAAGCGAAAATATAAACCATCCGTGGCTTTCCGAATCGGAGAGATTTTAAGCCTCACGAAGGACATACGACTTCCGGCTCCGCATCTCCAAGAAATCCAGAAGGAGATCGGCCGGCTGAAAAATAACGAAGCCCTGGAGTTGACCAACTACCAGGAGAGCTGTTTAAATACTGTGGTGAGGTACTGACTAGAGCGCTGCATTGAGTAATTACCAAGGGTGTCAGGCCATTAGGCCGAATGGACATTAGGCCGAATGGCCATTAGGCCGAATTAGAAAAAAGAAGCAAGAAGTGAAAAATGAGAAGTTCTTTCTTCCCCTCACCCCTTCTTCCTTCACCCTTTCCTTGTTTCTTCTTCCTTCTTCCTCCTTCCATCATCCTTCTTTCTTCCTTCTTCCTTCTTTCTTCTTCCTTCTTCCCTCTTCCTTTTTCCTTCTCCCTTCTTCCTTCTTCCTTCTTCCCTCTTCCTTCTCCCTTCTTCCTTCTTCCTTCTTCTTTCTTCCTTCTTTCTTCTTCCGTCTTCCTTCTTCCTTGTTTCTTCTTTCTTCTTCCTTCTTTTTTCTTCCTTCTTTCTTCTTCCTTCTTCCGTTTTCCTTCTTTCTTCTTCCTTCTTCCTTCTTCCTTCTTCCCTCTTCCTTCTTTCTTCTTTTTTCATTCTTCTTTCTTTTCCATCTTTCTTCGCCCTTTTTCTTTCCTTCTTTCATCTTTCTTTACTTCTTCCATCTTTCTGCATTCCTCTTCCTTCTTCTTCCTTCTTTCTTCATCCTTTTTCCTTCTTTTCCCCCCTTCTTCTTCTTCCTTCTTTCTTCATCCTTTTTCCTTCTTTTCCCCCCTTCTTCTTCTTCCTTCTTTCTTCTTCTTATTTCCTTCTTCTTTCTTCTTTTTCCTTTCTTCTTTTTTTCTTCTTCCTTCCTTCTTCCTTTCCTTCTTCCCTATTCCTTCTTCCTTCTTGCTTCTTTCTTCTTCCTTCTTCCTTTTCTTCTTCCTTCTTTCGTCTTGCTTCTTCCGTTTTCCTTCTTCCTTTCCTTCTTCCTTCTTCCTTTCCTTCTCTTCTCTTCCTTCCTCATTTCTTCTTCCTTCATTTCTCCTCTCTTCATTTTCCTCCTTTCATTCTTCCTCCTTCATTTTCCTCCTTTCCTTCCTTCATTTTTCCTTTTCATTTTCTTTCAGCATTCACCTCACCACTCATTCCCATCTCGGCCCAATGACCATCTGGCCCAATGACCATTCGGCCCAATGACCATTCTTTAATTTTCTCATTTTTCACGTTGTTTTTTCAAAGACTATTAAAAATGCCATGTCAATGTCAATTAATATCGTGACATTTTTTAATAGTCTTCTGAAAATATTTTCAAGCAAATCGATGATGGACGAGTTTGATGCAAAACATATTTGGCGTGGAAGCGGTTATATAGCTTTTCATTTTTCTTGCACTTTACATTTATTAGTATGTAATTAGGGAGAAGGACCACTTGGGTTGGAGCCCACTATTCCTATCCGCAACGTTAGTGACTCGTGTAAAATGTTTATTTTGTGGTTACTAGTCTACCTTATTAAAAACAAGTTAATTCGGTTGCAATGCGCTCGAGTAATAAACGTTATCAATTTTGATGTAAATAAATTTGAAAAAACTGGAAATTTAACATATTTACTTCTGTTATGTTAAAAGATGCACAGTAACGCACCACATCATATCTTAAGGTTGTTATCTTTCAAGAGTGATTTTCGAGAAAGACCTTAATGTCGAGATCAGCAATCATCACTACTATCCCTAGCCCAATGTTAACGCAAGCACAAACTAATAAGTAGCGTGTGAATTATGTTTCCATCAAACAAAAGAAGCTCAAAAAGCTCGTTCAATATTTAATTAGTTTATCATCATACGCGAGAGTCAATCTTATTGTAGTTATGATCCCATACCTTGGTAATGATGCTGGGTCATTAGGCCGAATGAGAACTGGGGAGTGAGAAGTGAGTAGTGCGCAATGAGGAAGAAGTAAGAAGGAGGAAGAAGTAAGAAGGAGGAAGAAGTAAGAAGGAGGAAGAAGTAAGAAGGAGGAAGAAGTAAGAAGGAGGAAGAAGTAAGAAGGAGGAAGAAGTAAGAAGGAGGAAGAAGTAAGAAGGATGAAGAAGTAAGAAATGAGAAGGAAGAAGGAAGAAATGAGAAGGAAGAAGGAAGAAGGAAAAAGGAAGAAGGAAGAAGGAAAACGGAAGAAGGAAAAAGGAAGAAGGAAAACGGAAGAAGCAAGACGAAAGAAGGAAGAAGAAAAAAGGAAGAAGGAAGAAGAAAGAAGCAAGAAGGAAGAAGGAATAGGGAAGAAGGAAAAAGGAAGAAGGAAGAAGGAAAACGGAAGAAGGAAGAAGAAAGAAGGAAGAAGAAAGAAGGAAGAAGAAAGAAGGAAGAAGAAAGAAGGAAGAAGAAAAAAGGAAGAAAGAAGAAAGAAGAAGGAAGAAGGAAAAAGAAAGAAGGAGGAAAGAAGAAGGAAGAAGGGAGAAGGAAGAAGGAAGGAGGAAGAAGGAAAAAGGAAGAAGAAAGATGGAAGAAGAAAAAAGGAAGAAGAAAGAAGGAAAAAGAAAAAAGGAAGAAGAAAGAAGGAAAAAGAAAGAAGAAAGAAGAAAGAAGAAAGAAGGAAGAGGGAAGAAGGAAAAAGGAAGAAGGAAGAAGAAAGAAGGAAAACGGAAGAAGGAAGAAGGAAGAAAGAAGAAAAAAGAGAAGGAAGAAGAAAAAAAAGAAGAAAGAAGAAAGAAGGAAGACGGAAGAAGAAAGAAGGAAGAAAGAAGAAAGAAGAAGGAAGAAGGGAGAAGGAAGAGGGAAGAAGGAAGAAGGGAGAAGGAAAAAGGAAGAGGGAAGAAGGAAGAAGAAAGAAGGAAGAAGGAGGAAGGAAGAAAGAAGGATGATGGAAGGAGGAAGAAGGAAGAAGAAACAAGGAAAGGGTGAAAGAAGAAGGGGTGAGGGGAAGAAAGAACTTCTCATTTTTCACTTCTTGCTTCTTTTTTCTAATTCGGCCTAATGTCCATTCGGCGTAATGTCCATTCGGCCTAATGGCCTGACACCCTTGGTAATTACCCAATGCAGCGCTCTAGTCAGTACCTCACCACAGTATTTAAACAGCTCTCCTGGTAGTTGGTCAACTCCAGGGCTTCGTTGTTTTTCAGCCGGACGATCTCCTTCTGGATTTCTTGGAGATGCGGAGCCGGAAGTCGTCCTTCGTGAGGCTTAAAATCTCTCCGATTCGGAAAGCCACGGATGGTTTATATTTTCGCTTCTCCGACTGGATCCACGAAATAACTGTTTTGGATCTGACCCGATGAACCTATTTGTTATTTCTAGAGAATGTGCATTGACTACTGTTTGCAGTAATTGCGATCCTATCACCGCTACCTGCAATTTCAATCTTGGAATTGATATCATATTCAATGGAGCGACTTTCAACCTTATCATCACCAATGAGCAAATAGGGCCATTGTCCGTCGAGACCCCAAAATATGCCGCTGCATCATACGCATCTTTGCTAGCTTGTATTGTATTGAACAAAGCTTGATTGTTGAAAGTAATAACGGAAGTATTCACGTTTTCTGTTTCTGGGAGCCGCCTGATCCATCGATACCACTTTTCGCAGCTTTCATCATTGATCCTCTGATCCCAGTCACTACCGCTGCGCCACAGGTCTTGAATCGTATGCTTGCGCTGCTCAGTCGTAGGTAAGGATATGTACGCCTCCATTGCAGCTAATTCACATCTCGTGTGGATGTGTACCTGTTGCAAAAATCTGCTGGCCAAAGCTCGTTTTTCCAATTCACTTGTGTCACTCGACAAAGCTTGTGAATAAATAATTGATTAAGACTGAAATAAGGGACAGCATTTTGTTGGACGTTAAATCAGAAATACGCCACAGTTTCAAAGCTCTAATTAACTCCGTTCCATCTACGCCTGGATTAACGCGCACACGTCCTCCGATGTCGAACCGCAATAAACGCCGGCGCGAGAACGACGGTGACGTCGATACTGAAACCCGTCGACCCGTTAAAACTGTGTGCTGTATTGGAACTGGAACAGCGGACGCAAATCTGGTTGCTGCTGAAAAATCAGACCCCGATCCTGAAAGATTTTGGCTTAACCTATCCGGTATCATATCTGATGTTCCGGAGGAGAAAGTTGTTCAATTACTGCAGTCGAAGCTAGGGACTACGGACTTACGCGCTGTGAAATTTTTGCTCGATGAAAAGACGTAAGTTCCTTTAAGTTTCAGGTTGTACAAAATCGGAATCCTTCCGATTTTAAATTGATTGCTCTCGCTGCTGATACATTGCCCCGTGAAATTAGGTTTTGAGAATTTGAAGACCTAGGTGCACGAGACAGGTTTTTTGGAGGCCAACGACGCTGTCAACAACGAGACCCCGAAAACTGTTCACCAGCATTAATTTCTGCTCCCAATGAACAAAACATATCGTCGGCTCCTACTCATCTCAGTCACTGTATCTCTAATTTGACTGGAGCGCAATCATCGACCACTTCGCCAATACTGCTACCAATATCAACGTCGCCGATACCGGGTGCAGGATCCATACCACTAACAGTTTATTATCAGAACGTAGGTGGAATGCGCACGAAAACCAACGAATTCTTCCTTGCCGCTGCATCCAGCGATTACGACATTATATAGTTATTACTGAAACTTGGATCAGAAGTGATGTGAAAAACACCGAACTTGCTGATAACTAGTAGTCTCGAGGTGGAGGAACTCTCATCGCAGTTAAATGCTCTCTGCCAAGTTTGTCGGTTCACCTATCGGAGAGTGAAACACTTGAGCAGGTTGTAGTGAAGGTTATGCTCACCAATAAATCCGTTTACATCTGAGACATTTACTTGAGGCCGAGCAGTGATCCCGATAAATTTGTTGCGCATTCCAACTGTGTAAATCAAATTGTCAATATAGCTACCCCCTGTGACACCGTAATCGTAGTTGGGGATTACAACCTTTCTCGGCTCGAATGGTTATATGATGACGAAGTGGAAGGATACTTGCCCACCAACGCTTCTTCCGAGCAGGAGTTAACTGAAACTTTGATTGCGACAGTAACGAAGCTGAGCTTATTGAAGCACCATATTCAATTGTAAGCCCTGACCGCCACCACAAACCGTTCGTTCTACGTCTGGACTCGTCGTAACTCGGTTCATTATCTCCAATCTGCAGTAGAAGAAATTTACTTAGATTTTGACTTCTCTCGCTGTGACTACGAGGCTGTGAAGAACGAGCTTAATTCACTAGATTGGTTCCAGATACTCAGTGGAGACGATATTAACACCTCGATTACATCATTCTACAACGCGATCTTCGACACGATTAGCAGGTATGTTCCACTTTGTAGATCTTTACCTCGGAGGACGTACAAGCAACCAAGGATGTTATCGATCATTTAGTAATTTGCGTTCGATCATTTAATAGTTTGTCAATAACTCAACATTAAAGCTGAATTACAAAATGTGTTAAATGGTGAACTTTTAGTGCGAAGGTTTTCTACAACTCTGCTTTATGATTTGTTGTTTGAATTCCACTAGTAACAGAGTTATAGCTATAGTTTCAGTAACTCAAACTAAATGATAACAAAATTCCAATCATTTAGTTTGAGTTACTACAACTAGCGCCTTAACTCCGTTATTAGTTGAAATCCTACAACGAACCATTAGGCAGAGTTGTAGAAAAACCTTCGCACTAGAAGTTCACCATACAACACGTTTTGAAATTCAGCTTCTGAAATGAGTTATTGACAAACTACCAAATGATCGAACGAAAATTACTAAATGATCGATAACATCCTTGCAAGCAACTCTGGTGGAACGGTGAACTACAGCATCGACGTAACATACTTCGTAAAACGCGTCGCAGGTTTATCCGTAACAGGACTGCGGCAAACAGAGTTCTTCTGCAAACCTCATGTCGTCTACCTTTCGTGAGTAGAGTAGAGGGGCAAGAGTACGCACTTAGTTTTCAATCGATCATGTGGCCCTTATGAAGCAAGCTTCTGCATATCAAATCAGTGTCGATGATTAATATACTCTTCCTTTATGTTACCCAGTGGAAAAAATATTTAAATTATTTAGATTCGTTTTAGTAGAACCCTTATTGCAAGACAGTGAAAACGCACTCTTACCCCACCGGTGGGGTAAAAGTGCGCATCGAGTGGGGTAAGAGTACGCATTTATCCAATCATGTGCTTTAAGTATATATTAACACAAATAAGAGTTAATAACATTTAATTGATGTTTAATGAGCATATATTAGGAATGTTTAGAGATTACGTAACTCTTAAAGGGGGTCCCAAAAATGTGCACTTTCATACGAAAAACCATTGTTTTTTATGTATACAAAAAACTACAGAGGTAAAAATATATATCAGGTTTCGCGAAAGTCCACCAATCACGTAACGTAAATTTTGGCTATTTCATCACCCCTCCCCCCTATCTTACACTATTTGTATGAATCCTCTAAAAATTATATGGATCGTCACACATCTCGCAACCCCTCCCAGCTAAACGTTGCGTAATTTATGAATGTTTCTTTTGATTAAATGAAATTATTATTTAGAAGAAATTGTGTTTTCGTACTATGTTTAGGTGTACAACAAGTCCTAATACAATTTCATTATTTCGCATCTGTGCTTTGTTCACTAAGTCCTTTCTAACACCGAATTACTTCAATTTATCCTAAAACTTGTGATAATTTCAATTCTGTCCCTTTTTCTTAGTTGTGGATCTTTACGCTTTGGAAGAAGTCTTATTTCGGCCGGAGATACGGATTTGACATCAGAACTTGAAGATTTATATGCGTACTCTTGCCCCACCAGTTCCTGCGTACTTTTACCCTACAGTCCCAAAAATTATCCAAGTAATGATTTTGACTTCTTGGAAAACCAACCGGATTGGTGTTCTGTACCATAAAGTACTCTATACAATAGGTTATCGAAATGGTATAATGTTTACCTGATTGAACGTATATATGGTAATGAAATTGTTGGGGAAACTTTCGGGGTCCTTCGAGCTGTGACGCCTCAGGTTTTGGGGTGTTAATTCACGCTGAAAGCTAGTTAAGTTTATTAGTTTTCCAATGTGTTTTTACGTTATTTATAGTTTCTTACATCGGTTACCCTAGTTTCGTCTGGTCCCCAACAAGTATTAAATACATAAGAGTAGTCGATAATCGCCGATACAGCTATAAATTAATAAGTTGAACCAAACTTAAGGTTTTATAATTTCATTATTTACTCACGAATCGAATAACCTCAAACTGTCTAAAGGCTACTCATACAATCCTCGACTACTTTTGTGGGATATAGATCCACCTATCAATAATATAATGTTAGATTTACTATTTCGAATTCATTGATTTTGCCTAATTACTCACGGTAATTATTGGTGTAAATTGATTTACTTTAAACAGACAAAGTTAATTGAAAATGTTCACTATAGCTTGTTGATATGCTAGACACGTTTTCGCTATCATTGCTTGTCAAACGTCTTCTCCTATTCTCTCGTTGACAACGTCGTTTCACATTAAGACTCACGACCGCTGAAGTGGTAGTGAGGGATCGGCGCGAGATACCGTAACAGAAATACTAGTTGCGGAAACCCAATTATTTTTAGCAAAATGGCCAAAAAGTTATCTAACTCCATATCTCCCTTGTTGTTTATTCAAATCGTTTACAATTACACATGATAATAGATGCCCAGAATACCTGTCAAACTGATGCAGTGCTGCTAGAATCGAAAACGTACTCTTACCCCACGCGCACTCTTGCCCCACTCTACTCTATGTTCACCGTGTACAACATGAAGTTAAATAGAACCCGTCAGCTTTCTGGCGCTTCATCACAACCAGGAAAAAATCGCATGCGATGTTATCCACTGTGAGTTTTTCTGATGTTACATCAAACGATATCGCTGAATCTGTTGAACTATTCGCAAGTTTTTTTTCAAGTCGGTGTACAATACGAATCCTCCTCCAGATTCGACAGACCTTCTTAACTCTCTTCCATCATTCAACATGAACTTTCCACGCCCCACATTCTCCGTAGCTGAAATTTCAAAAACATTAGGAGCTGTCGATCCATCGAAAGGTCCAGGTCCAGATAGACTACCTCCTGTTTTCATTCAACGATGTGCTGACGTATTAGGATTGCCAGTTTGCATTTTGTTCAACATGTCGCTTGCGCTAGGAGTGTTTCCAGATGAGTGGAAAATATCAGCAGTTACTCCAATTCATATAGCGGGTAGCTCCCATAATGCTGAGAACAATCGTCCAATCTCGATTCTTAGTTGTCTGGCAAAAACAGTCGAGCTGCTGATTCATGAACGTATGTATGTGGCTTAGGGTGGCTCAAAAAACACTTTTTTAATGTTATTGGTCGACGGTACAGCAGCAGTGCCTTTCTCTGCTTTGTTCTCTCCGAGGCAGCCAAGTTGGTTGCGACGAGACGGACGCAATGAGAAAACAGAACTGTGCAATAAAAATCCTATTCGACTAAATGCTGATGTCATATTAGAAATTTGGAGACAGTACTCGTCGATAGAAAATCCTTCCGCACGCGATGGCATATGAGCAAGTCAAACCACCTTCCTTGTGCCAGTGGAGATATATCAGCTTCCACACTGACATTCTTCCCTCCCCCTTCATACGGGAGCTTGGCAGAAGGAAGGTCGTGCGATATGTGCCATCACAAATATTGCCCTCCGCTCGCTTTCAAATCGACTTCCGCCCTTTTATTCGGTTCTATTTGATGCCCTGATGCTCTGGACAAAATTTCAGCCAAATCGGTCAACGTTTGGGCGGTGCTAAACTCGTTGGAAGTTGTATGCAGAAACATCCAAAAACAGTGATTTGCAGTTGGACGGCACAATTTACGATCAAGAACAATGATACTCATTCAGTTCTTGTAGAATTAAATACAGAATGTTATGCTGAAAACCGCGAGAAGATTGAAGCTTCTTACTTCTTCCTCCTTCTTACTTCTTCCTCCTTCTTACTTCTTCCGCCTTCTTACTTCTTCCTTTCTACTTCTTCCTCATTGCGCACTACTCACTTCTCACTCCCCAGTTCTCATTCGGCCTAATGGCCATTCGGCCTAATGACCATTCGGCCTAATGACCATTCGGCCTAATGACCATTCGGCCTAATGACCCAGCATCATTACCAAGGTATGGGATCATAACTACAATAAGATTGACTCTCGCGTATGATGATAAACTAATTAAATATTGAACGAACTTTTTGAGCTTCTTTTGTTTGATGGAAACATAATTCAAACGCTACTTATTAGTTTGTGCTTGCCTTAACATTGGGGTAGGGATAGTAGTGATGATTGCTGATCTCGACATTAAGGTCTTTCTCGAAAATCACTCTTGAAAGATAACAACCTTAAGATATGATGTGGTGCGTTACTGTGCATCTTTCAACATAACAGAAGTAAATATGTTTAATTCTCAGTTTTTTTTTTCAAATTTATTTACATCAAAATTGATAACGTTTATTACTCGAGCGCATTGCAACCGAATTAACTTGTTTTTAATAAGGTAGACTAGTAACCACAAAATAAACATTTTACACGAGTCACTAACGTTGCGGACAGGAATAGTGGGCTCCAACCCAAGTGGTCCTTCTCCCTAATTACATACTAATAAATGTAAAGTGCGAGAAAAATGAAAAGCTATATAACCGCTTCCACGCCAAATATGTTTTGCATCAAACTCGGCCATCATCGGATTTGCTTGAAAATATTTTCAAAGACTATTAAAAAATGTCACGATATTAATTGACATTGACATGAGTAATCGAGTAATAAACGTTATCAATTTTGATGTAAATAAATTTGAAAAAAAACTGGAAATTTAACATATTTACTTCTGTTATGTTAAAAGATGCATTAGCGCACCACATCATATCTATTTATTTCTAATGTTAAGTAAATAAGACATAAGTTTTACTTACCTAGGTCCGGTGGGATGGTGGGAAATTCGTAAATATGTTCACAGGTGTTCTTCGAGTACGGAATACAATATCCAAACTCAAAATCGAACGTTTTCAGGAGCTGATCCTGGAAAAAATGACGCTCGATCATCCGGAAATTTTTTACACATTTGCTGCCCACAGTGAATTCCACTCTGCAATACAATGAACATAGCAAATTAGCACCCTGCCCAGACACAACATTATCAACACCGAGAATGACATACGTGGCTCCGACGGTTTTCAGCTTCAGAAACTGCGGGGTGAACTGGTAGCGAACGTATCGTCCCGCATTTGTTTCCAGGGCCTCCTCTTCCTCATTAGCATGGTCCTCATTACCGACGGCACTACTCCCAGCACTACCACCCGCGTCCAGTGGCGCTGTTGAGCCACTGCTGTTTTCACTGTTTTGGACCGATTCACTCGCGGACGGTTTGGCAATTTCGAAAAGCACTGCTCCACTTTCCATATCGCGGATTTTGAAGCGGGTAAAATCGATGTCGTAAACGTTCGCGTCCGGAGAGCACAGGTAATCATCGGTAATTTTGTTCAGCTTCAGCACATACTCCGGGGTGATCACTTTCGGTGGTGGCGGATTGCCAGTGGGTGTAGCTCCGCTCGTAGAACTTTCACCAGATGCTGCTCCTGCAGCTGAGGGAGCTGTCGTAATTGCGGATAATTTTTTACCAACTACACTCATTCTTTTGCGCTACGAAACAAACCCGCGACGACGTGAAAACGATAAAAAGAACCAACAATTACGTGGATCACGAACTAAACTTGAGTATTTTTGAGACGCCCGTGACTGACGAAAAATATTCCTAAAACATTCCGTGACTTCTTTTTTCACGAATCACGACTGTCGCTTCGAACATTAATAAAAAACGAATGTCACTTTTTGTTTATCTTTTTTTCTGATGCAAATCTAGGGTGATATTTCGAAAGAGTATATTTGAATAATACTGACCCACGGCTTATATTGCTTATATTTGTGCTTAAAAGATGTATAGATTTATATTTACAATTAGAATTATGTTATTAATAAAAGCACTGTATCAGGTATGTTAAATTTATGCTATTAAACCGAAATAGATCAAGATTCATTTCTATTTGAAGAAACCTGAAACACCGAATATATAAATACTTATAGGTTAGTCCCGTATGTTGTACGAGATTTCTGACCGCGAATAGAGGCACAAGCCGATAATACAAAACAATTAATGCAATTATTCATTAGGTCAACTTTTATATTTTGTACTATGTTCAGACAAAAGACATTTTGGTTACAAGATAAAGATTGTCGCTTATCGGTTCCCTTTGTTCTGCTGTCCGAAACATGTGTGGTACCTAACTGTCAAATCGTATGTATTTTTCCTTCATTGACATTTAGATCCCATATCCTCGCCAGCAAAAGATGTTCCGAACAGCAACGACAGCGACAATGTTTATCTTGCAGCTAAATCTTTTGTTCAGACTATAGTACCAAAAATCCATACATTTTTTGACAAAAATCCATAGATTTAAGTTATGATGTATATAAGCGCAGACATAACCATTTTTCACCAAAATCACTTATAAAAAATATATAGAAATAAACTTTATGTGTGGTCAAGAATAAGCAATAAGTGCCGATGCCCACGTAGCGTTTTTTCAACGCTGCGTGCACGTGGCGTTGAAAAAACGCAGGTGTGCATCGGTGCGGTGACGCTGCGTTACCGCTTTTTCCCGATGCACACATGCGTCCTTTTAACGCCGTGTCCACGCAGCGTTGAAAATACGCTACGTGGGCATCGGGCCTAATTTGATTTATGTGTGGATCCATATCGATTATATTAGGGTGGCGCAATAGCAAAATAAATATAATCGCGACACGAGCTTGCTGACGTTTGATCATCTTTCTTTTGTACGCGCACATACTGGATAGGATTTGTTTTCATCGGGAAATGCTTCGGAAGTGTTTCCCGATGAAAACAAATCCTATCTCCTCCGTGCGCGTGCAAGAGAAAGATGATTAACGTCAGCAAGCCTTATATATAGTTATTTTTAGCAGTGTAGTTCAGACCAATTTTGAAGGAGACCCTAGACGAGAGATGTATCGACAGCGAGTGGTTATAAACGCATACATAAAATTTATTTGTAAATTTTGTGGTCTTTTTCGGAACGTTCCAAGACGATTTATATCGAATCACGTTTTTAACTAAACAAAAGTAGACGTGTTTAATGCGCGACGGTTTGGTCGAGAATGAATTTACAAGTCGTAACGGAAGTTCTTCTCCCGCTTGCAGAAGTCCTAACGGATACACATAAACGCAGAGTGTCAAAATGACAGCTTAACGCAAACAAATTTTTTGAGGGGTAGTACTCTACTGAGGATGAGGATTGTATACATCAGGTTGCTACAGCACGTCCATCCTGACACTGCTGTCGGCCGCGACAGTTTAGAGAAAAGCTTATGCTCAAATACATTGTTTACATTTTTTCTTACAGCTATTTCTTCACCAATACTAATACAGCTTGTGTTTAGATCTATCGTAGAATAATTTGGTCATTGGAATTCTTTGTCTAAGAATTCGACTTCTTCATACTCGAACTCTGAGTCTGTAAAATCGTTAACCTCATCATTGTCGGCCTTTTGGTAAAGTCTCATATTCATGGGATCGAATATGCCTTCAAAACGTCGGTTGGATACTTGGTATCCGTCTAAATCGGAAATCAAATAACGATTGCGATCAAGAACCTTCCTGATAACGTAAGGGCCTTTAAACTTCGGCTGCAATTTTCCTCTAACACCTACTTGTTTCACGTTACGAATCGACACAAGATCGCCTTCGGAGTAACGAGTTCGAACCTTACAACGTTTATCGTACTGCTGTTTGTTGTAATTCTGCAGCTTACTAATTGATCGCGATGCGTTTCCTCGGATTTCGGTCAAATTCCGATCGCACTTTGCATTCAACTCTTCCACGTATTCAGTCAATTCATCAGAAACATGGCGCTTCTGAAGCACACCGAATAGCAAACGCGATGGTATATCACCAATAGAACGATTCAACGTATTGTTCAGCAGGAATTCTGCCTCAACGAGAACAGTATCCCATTGTTGCTTCCGAGTCTCGGCGAGTTTACTAAGCAAAGGAATAAGAGTGCGATTATAGCGTTCGATTTGGCCATTCGCCTGCGGACACGCCGTAGCCACAAGCTGGGGCCAAAATCCATGGTCGCTAGCGAACGATTTGAATAGTTCCGATGTGAACGCGGAGCCTCGATCCGACACGAGGACAAATGGAGTCGAGTAATTGATAAAATGCGATTTAAGATGCTTCAAAGTTTCGCGTGTATTTGTCGTCTTTACCGGATACAGTTTCAAAAACTTCGTAAACGCGTCGATCACTGCCAGAATGTGCTCATTCTTCCCTTTCGTCTTGTCCAATGGACCCAAGTGATCTACATGGATCGTCACGAATGGATCGTTTGGCTTGTCAACAATATGTAACGGACCATCTAGTCTTTTCTGTTTCGGGTTGAACGAAATGCACGTCACACATCTCGCGATATGCTCCTTCAACTTTACACTCAAACCGGGAACCAATACGACCGTTTGATAAGCTCGCTAACCTTATCTATTCCGAAATGTCCAAGATTATCGTGGTATTTAAAATCACCGAATCTTCCATGTTCTCCGGAACATACAAGAGGAGTCGGTTCTTGTATTTACGGAAAAGCAAATTATCGCGTATTTCGTATTCTTTACTTTCCGACAGCTCTAACTCTGACTTTATTTTTATGATTTTGGATCTTTTATTTGATTCACGTACAACGCGTTTTCGAATACGTTGCTTGATTCTCCCGCTTGGTCAATCATTAGGCAGTACATACGGGACAGTGCATCCACGTGCTGCATTTTAGATCCGGAACGATGCTCGATTGCGTAATCAAATTGTTCTAGAAAAGTGCCCAACGCGCGATTTTTGGATTTACGTCTTTTCTATCCAAGGTCGCTTTTAGTGAATTACAATCGGTCACAATTGTAAAACGGATACCGAACAAATAAACGCGGAACCGTTGTAGGCTGTAAACGATAGCCAACGTTTCAAGTTCGAAAGAATGAAGTACCGATTCCGCTGCTGTAGTTTTACGCGAGAAATACATAGTTGGATGAAACTGATTGTCATACGTTTGACGCTGTACAAGAATACCGCCGAAACCGTTTGACGACGCGTCCGTGTGAAGCTGCGTTTCAAGCTTCGGGCTGCAAATGCTCAGAACCGGTTTCGAGGTTAACGCCTCCTTGAGCTTTTCGAACGATTCGAAATGCTTCGCTTCGAATCTAAAATCCGAGCCGCGCCGATTTTGTAACTCGTATAATGGACTCGCGATGTAATTGTACCGATAAATGAATTTACGGAAATAACTCATCAATCCCAAGAACCGTTGAAGCGCTTTTTCGTTTGTTGGTATAGGAAAACTACTCACATTTTCTATGTGCCTATCACTCGGACGAATCTGGTTAAACATAACGAAATAACCCAGGAACTCCACTCCGGTTTTCGAAAAACAACACTTTTTTTACGTTCAGATTAATGTGATTATCGGATAGGGTACGGAAAACTCTCGACAACAGATCAAAGTGTTCGCTAACGGTCACAGTACTTAACAGTATGTCGTCAATAAAAACAACAATCTCATTGGAGTCAATGAACTCCTTCAATACCTTCATTACGTATCGCGCGAATATCGACGGGGAGTTTATATAACCGAACGGTAACTTATTGAACTCAAACTGGCCCTCTTCCGTGACAAAGGACAAGTGGAATTTTCCGCGATGTCAACGTGGTAAAAACCGTTCTTCATATCGAGCGACGTAAAATATTTACGGCCCTGCAATTTCGAAATCTGATCTTCGATAATCGGTAATGGGAAATGATTCCGCTCCACCAACTTATTCAACGGTTTAAAGTTCACGCATAGGCGATACTCGCCGCTTTTCTTACGAGTAAGAACGACACGACTGGAATATGGAGATTCACTTTCGCGGATAATACCGTTCGACAACATGTCTTGTACGATTTTATTTTGTTGCTTACGTTCGTAATCACTGAGACGCAGAGGAGTTGCATTGTAGTAACGATCTTCTTTTAACTTTATCTCCACGCAATGCTTTATCAAAGGCTCAAGGGGTTTCGCGCGGTTTAAATAATCACGATTGAAAAGTTCGTAAACGTCATCTTCCAACGATCTGGTCTCGACTGTATCACCGATGTCGAGCTCAACATTTGCATCGACAAAAAAAATGCTTGCATCTGCTACGTCGCCATCAAAAACATTCCTCATCGCATCGACATCATACGAACAATCATCGGAAAGAAAAGCTAATCCGCGAAAACAATTGTCTTGTAGAAATCTTCGTCCCACGATTAAGTCAACTTTCATGGTGTTATCAGTATTGCTTTTTGCATTGAAACTTTTCGTTTCGTCACTGAAATCATTGACACTTGTCTTCAGCGACTGCTTCCGCGATAGAGCATTTACACATTTTATTCACTCATACATCTATATTACTGTCAAAATGTGCATTTGACAATTAAATTTTTAGCTAAAAGCTCTATTTTTTGACACCGGTGCACTCACACAACCAATCGACATCAGTTGTCAAAAAATCAGGAGTACCAACTTGACGACTATCTCCTTGTCGCCGAGTCTGGCGCTGAGTGCTCGGCGCGGAAACCCAAAGGTGGGAATAAAATTTTGGGGCTTATGCGCAATAACTACAGTCAAGTTAGCTACATATACAGACATATCAATCAAAATGGTTGTCGAGTACGTCCCTACTATCTGTATCTTCGAATCATTCACGCCAACTAGATCCCTATCGCTGGCCCTACTAAGCTTAATGCTTTCAGAAATACAAGATTGCTTAATCAGACTCACCGGGCAACCTGAGTCTGCCAACGCCTGCATCGCCTTCACTTGTCCGCCTATGATGACGTTGCACGCCACCATCGAGTTGGAATTAACTTCGAGAAACTTCCCTTCAGTCGTCGGTATCAGGTCGTTCTGCTTGCTGATTGGATACGCCGTGCTTTCGTTCCTAGCTTCGACTGCTTGGTTCATTTCCGATTCGTCGATTGCCGCTTGACGGTCGTTTCAGGTTCGCTTGAAACAATGCTGCTCGTCGTGTCCCACTTTGCGACATATTTGGCACCTTGGTCGTCGTTGTGGCTGGGGCAATTTATCGAGATGTGTCCCGTTCCATGGCAATTAAAACACTCGTCGCTCCGCTTGTTCGAAGTCGCTGAGCTTCCGGACGACTTACTTTCCTCGTGTGACTTTTTCGGTATCGGATTATTCATTTGCTGCTTCTGGCTGATGCTCCTAGACGGAAAACTTCGACGTTTACACAGCTCCTGATTGGCTTCACAGTACCGGATATGATCCAGTAACTCGTAGATGCTACCGTACTGACGAGACGCGATGCTAGGGTAGAGCGCATCGTACGAAAGGCCACTAATCGCATACTTGATAATAGCCGCACTGCTGAGTTTACCCTTCTGTCCTAACGCATTCATCCGGAACACATAGTTGTCGTACGTTTCTTTCGTGTCCTTCAAACATCGAGATAGCTTCCGATGCACATCCGCTTCATCTTCACGATCTGGGAAAGCCAACAGAATCGTCGCCTTGAAATCCTTCCAGCTTAAAATATGCTGACGCACACCCAAAAACCACTGGTTAGCAGCACCTGTTAGACGGCATGTTGCATACAGCAGCGTCGATTTATCACTCCAGGCATACAGTTGCTGATAATGATCGATGGAATTAATCCAGTCCATAACGCCACAACCTTCTCGAAAAACAGGAATCAACTGTTTCAGCTCCTCCGGATGGAAAAACCTTTCACCGCTAATTCGACCGCCATCTTGAGCTCCGTTTTCGTCTTCATTTTCGTCGTCCTCCACGTGCTCGTCATCGCCATTTTTCTTCTGATTCTCCTCGCTCGGAACATGCGATCGACGTTTTCCTTTCGGCATGTTTCCGCTGCTCAAACTGCTGCTGCTTTCGGACGCTGGGGTTAGCCCTACGCCACCCGTTTTCGCTGGAGTTCTCGCCGATTTCGCTTGACGGAACTTCCCGCTGTTGGATCCCGGTAAACGTGTTGGAATCCGCAATTTTCCTTTCGGATCTCGACCGTTCTCACTCGCGCCACTGTCAGGAGATCACGGTAAAAAATCAACACGCTCAATTTAACTGTTCCATCTATTGAATGATCAACTTTACAATCACTATTATTGAAAATGATATTCCTTTGATTTTGAAGTGGTGTCACACCTTTCACAAGTGTGTTGAATGCAGACAATTCCATAACAACAACACGATTGATCAAAGTGCTACTCACTGGATGTTGAAATGATTAGCACTTCGATCAGCACCAATGATGTCTCCACTAGAATTGAAAGTGCTATGCTATTGAATTCACAGGTTCAAGGCTATTGATTTAAGAGTGGAGCGATATTGGTGTTGTTCTAAAAATAGATGACAGTTCTTTCATCTGTTCTGCTTATTGCAAGAGGTTTTTCGAAGTGTGAGATGGAGTCATGGTAAGACGAAGGACTTTCAATCAAAAGGTATGTTATTCAAATCTGAGTTGAGGCAATTCTATTTTTTATTTTGTTGCTTTATATTCAAAATATTGTGCACGTCAAATGGAAGTGGTGGTCTTTGAATGCGATGAGCTCAGCTATTGATATTGATTTGATTCCAAAGTAGTGCATATTCAAATGCAGAACAGTTCACATGGACGTGTATATTTTTTACCGTGTACGATAACGCGCCGATCATAGCAAATCCGATCCAATCCCACTTCTGAAAATACTGTGGTCTTTTTCGGAACGTTCCAAGACGATTTATATCGAATCACGCGTTTTTAACTAAACAAAAGTAGACGTGTTTAATGCGCGACGGTTTGGTCGAGAATGAATTTACAAGTCGTAACGGAAGTTCTTCTCCCGCTTGCAGAAGTCCTAACGGATACACATAAACGCAAAGTGTCAAAATGACAGCTTAACGCAAACAAATTTTTTGAGGGGTAGTACTCTACTGAGGATGAGGATTGTATACATCAGGTTGCTACAATTTCTATAGATTGTTGCGTGGATTTTGAAAGCTTGAAAGAAACTGAACAAAAAATTCATAAGATTTTAGATTTAGACGCCAGCAAGATCTATTAGTGCCTCATATTATAAGTACTTTGTCCAGTTGACCTAATCTCTTGTTTATTTTCTTCGAAAAATGCTATACCATTTGACGGATCGCTTCGCTTTTGGATGCGTGCGGGTGGACGCGGTCCGCGCGGGGGTACTGTTGGTCAAGCGGACGCCCGGATTGGTTGATTATCGAATCAAAAATTTTATTAGCGTCGCAGCAGCAGTCCTCTCATCAGTGTTGAAGCGCAAGAGAAAAAAAAGATGCAACTATGGATAAAAATGGACAGAAAGGTAAATATTGACGGACGATTTCGTCGGAATTGTGCCATTAAATGGGTGAAAACGGTAGTGAAAGTGAATGATGTGCGAAAAACGGTGGAAAATAAGTGAAATTCGAGGGGAAATTCACAGATGAAGACCATTGCGTGGGAGAGCTGATTTTGTATGCAAAGTGGATGAAAAAAAAAAAGTTTTGCCAGAATGTGGCAAATTCTAATTGTGATGTGCCCGAAGTAGTGTCGATTTTAATGGATCTTCAATAATATCGAGTTTTTGGTTGCGGTCAGTGGCTGGAATGCGGCAAATTCGGAAGCAAATAATTCAATCGAGGGAAAAGAATTTGTTCCGAGAATGGCCGTCTTCCCGTTGCGTTGTTGGTGTTGGTGTATGCGATGAACATTATTTTTATGAGTAGATTAGGGTGTTCCAAAACAATTTACTGTTGGGGACGATGTGATGCCTATTCAGTTTGAGACAGTACCCGATTTGGGTTTGATGGACTGATCAGAGCCCCTCAAAACCACGTAACTGTATTTGTTCACGTTTGTTTTGTTTGTCATTCTGATGCTTAGCTTCCATTTGTAGATATTTAGTCGTGACTTTGCCACCTTCTGGATACTGAGTTCTCCGCTCTTGGGCGAGCTTGTGGCTCATTTCTCGTCGCTACACACCGCTGAAGATCGTCCCAAGCACGCATCTTTCGAATCCTCCAATTGCTTGGAAGTCCTCCTTGAGCTTGGTCCATGGTTCATGTTGTTTCATTATTTGTCATTTGTCCACCAAATTGTTTGTCGAGTTATCACTCCGATACACAGAAAAAAATACATCGCTACATTTTTAATGTAGATGTTTTATCTGTGTAAAGACTGTTATTATTTTGTGTAACTTGTTCACAAGATTTGATATTCATAGTATAATGTGTATGTCACATTTGAAAACAAGGAAATTTTGGTATTTTTTATATAAATTAATAAAACGATGTATGATACCGCATCGAAACCTGTAAGATATGAACTGAAGAACTATTGATGTTGTAAAATTTAGTATAATAACGTGCAATAATTTTAAATTGTTCAATATAATCCTCCCAAAGCGTTATTATTATAATAAACCGGTTGTCGATCACTTCGGGATTAAGATATTAAAGTATCATAGTGTTTTTCCCTTGAACCTAAAAGCAAAATGTTAACCGACACAATTAAAAAAGGTCCCAAATTTCCCAACTGTAAATCTTCCATCAAAAATAATATGAGGTTTGGGGCACCCTACATTCTATGCGCTATGTTTTGAAATTATTGCTGCCTTCCTTCTCCAATGCGGTGGCTGAGTCACCGCCAGTGTACTCGCTGAGTCGTGCTGTTGTGTATATGTTGGATAACCAAACCGAGTACCTTTTATCACTGCATTCGTTTGAAAGCAAAGGGCCGGAATGGGAAATCAAATAAAGCCAGTCATTACGAAAAAATGACTGGAGGCAGCTTCAGGTATCTGCGATAGGAGGAGCATTTTAAATGATAGAATTTATAATTTACATTTTTTGAATTTTTCTTCTTTGCCTTGCTCGCATAATAAGGCCAAAATTTTACTCAATATAAACTTTTTTATTGAATTAGTTGACCAATTCGTTGTAATCTCCCTTCCCAAAGTAATCGATTTTCACTAATTCGAGTTGAAATAATGTAAAATCTATATACATCAAATTGTTGAATCGAATATCATAGGCAAATACCTTACATCAAAATTTGCTTAGTTTAACTAAAGGTGAGACTAAGATAAAAATGTCTATGCGTAATCATCAATCAACCCCCTAGCTGCAGCCACTGTTGATAGGTAGAGCACACTATTGGAATGCGACTGCATGGCGGCAGTGACTTTGAAACGGCTCTACGACTTCGAGTGAAAACGGCTACCACCAGTCTACAATTGCCATGAACAAAATGGAAATTCGCTTTTCATCCTCGATTGACCTTGACATTTTCAAGAAGCCGTGCCAATAAAAGAATTGATTTCAATTCGGTTCTAGCTGGCACAAGTACCGAGTTGCTTGTATTGCAAATCATTTTCGGAAAGTTCTAATCGAAACGTGCTCGATCGATGACTGCCGGTCCTATTGATCGCTGTGTAGTGCGCTATAGGATCTAGCTCCTATGTGTGGGCCGATATGCAGATACCTGTCTGAATAAACAAGAACATTAACGTTCTTCAAATTTTTGACTATATTTATCTTTTCACTTGGAAGCTCAACTAGAGCGAAGTACGCTATCAATCGAGCATTCGAAGAACACCAGTGCATGATTGTTTTGTTTTGAAATTCCAACCTGGTTTTTTACTCTGGTGAACAGTGTTTCTCAATCTTCAAGAAGTGTCAAACATTTTTGGGATTTAGTAAAAATATCTGATCAAGCTTATAATTACATTCGTTTTGGATAAACATATATCATACTGTTCTTTACAAACTCTATTTTATTAGTTGGCATTACATCCCCAACTGGAACATTGTCGCATCGTAGATCAGCATTCATCAAATATTTCCACAGTTATTAATTGAGTAGGTCCTTAAACTAAGTTCTTTGATAAGGGAATCTCACAGTCATTTGTGTCGAAAGTCACTTCTCATAGTACTTATCATCTTGAAATGGTAAATATTAAATGTTTAAATTGTTTCAATTGCCATTTGGGCCCATGTTTTTTTGCACTGTTGTTATGCCTTTTGAAAGGAATTTTATTCAAATTTATCTGTTCCGTCAGCGATTGAGAGCCTCTGTTACCTCGAAGGTTGCTTCTTCGCACATATCATTTTTTATTGATTTATGACAAAACATGCTGATTTGTGTTTCTGTTTGTTCTTTTCTCAATCGCAGGAAAAAGTGATTTATCGTGTGCGGGCTGCTACAATGCCATAGAAAAAGACGAATACATCGGTGCCCTCGGGCAGAGATGGCACGCCGACTGCTTCAGGTAATGCAGACACTAGTCTACTCTCCACTGAATATTACTCATTGGACAGTAGGTATGTAGAAATTCGGTAGCCATACTTGGACAAAATAAAAAGACGATGCAATAGTATGACCGCATGATGCACGAAATAAAGCAGCGAAACGTAAACAGGAACCGAATTTTGAATGTATTTTCCCATTGGACACGCTCTCTAATCGAATTAAGACTCTGTGTGTTCTGTATGGCGATTTTTTTTTTCGATTTATGTTCTGTGTCTTATCGGACTTTGTTAATCGAATGCGTCATTCGTCAATTCGCAGGTGCTCGGTGTGCGATAGTCATCTATCGAGCTGGTATTTCGAGAAAGAAGGTCTGCTGTTCTGCAGGGATGACTACTGGACAAAGTACGGCGAATGTTGCCAACAGTGCGGTCAGGTGAGTTTCTTGTTTGCAGTAATATGTTTGTTGGAGTGCACTCAAATGATTAAACATTCTTTGTAGATAATTTCCGGTCCGGTTATGGTTGCTGGAGATCACAAGTTTCATCCGGAGTGTTTTTGCTGTGACTCGTGCAAGGTGTTTATCGGCGACAGAGAAGCGTATGCACTGGTGGAACGATCCAAGTTATTCTGGTAAGGTTCAAACTATGTTTTACATATCTACATAGGATTAGTTTAGGCAATTTGATTAGGGTAACTAATTGGATTTTCTTATTTACGCTCCATGGTATGGTACAGTAAGATGGGCCAAACATTTTCTCCTATAAATATTTTGGTCTGCTTTAGCTTCAACCAAATGTTTACTACTCTCAGATAGTAGTATGAATATGTGTAGCGTAAATTGCTATGGTGTGTTATCATCAGAGTTTAATATCTAATTCTTCTAATCTTCTGTTGCATTTTTGCACTTCAAGCCTTTAAAGACTGTATGTGTTTGTAGAAACAATGTGAGACACATTTTAGGTCTGTAATGCGTGAGTAAATTTATTACTCTGGTATCAAGTTGTATTCATCATCGCCAAATTATTTACTTTCATTTTCACAATTCATTTAATTTCATTCAATGACATTGAATGCAAATGTATGGGCTGTGTTGATATAATGTCCAATGGGTAATTTTGATCATTGAATGCTCATACGAGAACGAACTCGTTAGCGATTCTACAAGAAAGCATCGCGCTTTCATCCATATTGCGTCGTTTTATTCTTGCAGGAAAATTATTTCGTTCCAAAAGCGTAAATCGTTAATCGAAGCGAAATTAATTTATACAATTAACACTATACAAGATACATTTTTGTTCTGTACAATGTTTCGTTGGCCAAATCGCAAATCGTCGTTGAACTGTTTTTTTTTACAAATTTGAGTCTGTGGTATTATTTTTAATAGTCGGGTTTGTTTAACTGGAAGTTCATTATTGTGTATAGCGGCGTAATTGCACTAGGCAGAGAACTCATACGCCTATGGTCAAGTAGATCATCTGTTTTGAGCCACTGTCTTCTAGTACGGTGGTTCCGTATTAGATAAGCAATTTGTATGACGGCGAATGCAAGCATTTAGCATTGCAGAACAATGTCCCGTGAGATGGCCGCAGAACTTGGGGCGAGGTTAAGTAAAACCATTCTTTCTCTCTCCGGATCACTAAAACAGTGCTGTGGACCGACTAGGGAAACGGATTGCCTTGGCTGCGCTTGATTTCCACTAATAAGGGAGTTACAGCACTGGTCGCAATAATTTTAACTAAATGATTGACATTTTGTTATTATTTAGTATAAGTTACTGCAACTAGCGCTTTAACACCGTTCGTTATTAGTGGAATTGAAACAATGAACTGATAGACAAAATCACTTGATGCTGAAAATATCCCATTGTCTAATCGACCTAACTGATGCGACAATTTCAAATGCCATCTGCGAGTTGTTGTGCCTGCCTAGGATGTGGTGAGGTTTGACAGTGGGCTCTGTTAAATTTCTATAAAAAGCTGCCCATACCCAAGTCCTGGTGTTAGGTGGGACGCTGAACAGGCCTGACACGACGGCCCTCCGACGACACCGCCTTTAAAAACAACCATTACGAACGATATAGAAGATAATACGACTCGATACAATCGGCAACGACCTAGGCGACGGATAAAGGATCACGATTGGAAGCTTCGAACATGGAACTGCTAGTCGCTAGGCTTCGTAGGTTGCGATTGGATAATCTACGATGAATTACATCCCCACAACTTCGACGTCGTAGCGCTGCAGGAAATCTGCTGGACAGGACAGAAAGTGTGGCGCCTGTAGAGATGTTATGCTAAACTGATGAAGTCGGAGAGTGAAATGGTATTTTTTTTATAGAAGGCAAATCTGCGAACAGACACCTGAAATTATCACTCAGGGAGTGGGGTTGACGGAACGCCGGACCCACTAAACCCACCCAAGCAACGAAAGGTTACTTGAGTTACCCTCTCTACTAATCCAGGGTATTACCCCAAGAACTGCCTACCAGCATTACTTCTGGGGGATAGGCAGTACTTAATGTACTTGCTCATTCACGCTCACACAGGCACTCATCCCGTATGAGGCTTACTTGGGTGCTCTCTCTAACATACCCTCTGACACACCATGACACTCTTTCTGACGCACCAAATGAGTCTAACTTGGGTGCTCACCAATTACGCACGATGTGAGACTAAACTTGGATGCTCACCCTACCACCTGATTCACGCTTTAGCATCGCACACCAATCTGAAAGTTATTTGGGGTCTCACTCTACCACATCCTCCCACTCCTACTGACACACGCTCTGAAACACCATGTGGGACTTACTTAGGTTCTCACTTCTGACATTCCATGCGAGGCTGACTTCGGTGCTCGTCTTTAACATGCCACGTGAGCAGGGCCGGATTTAGCCGGAAGGGGACCTCGGGGCCAACAGGTTGTGGGGGCCCCAAAATGTACAAAAAAGGTTGGTTTTGATAATTAAGAATTAAATCCGGCCCTGCACGTGAAGCAGACCTAGATGCCTCTGCCATGCCTCGAGGTGTCAATAGCGATAGGTAACAACAGTTCTACGCTACGACCCTCCAACCTCGGCATGTGCAGTCCATACTCACACCTATGCGCTAACTCTTCTGCCATGCCTCGTGGTGGCGACTGCGGTTGCCACCCGCTGCGACACTCTTACCTCGACATGTGCAAACCTCTCATTCACTTCCCCGCGCTCAGCCTGTTTTCGCTCTAACTAACCAATCACAAGTTAGTCATGCTTGTCGACTGCAGCTCGGCGCGCCAGATTCTCTTCAAGCTGCAGGCAATTTGAGTGGTTGCATTCGAAACAGCGTTCCAATTCTCCACCGCTTGGCACATCCTCTGGATAAGGGTATCCGGGGTTGCATCCCGAAAGCGAACGTCTAGCATAGCTCTTTTTACGACGTCGAAACGAGGACATACTAATAGTATGAGCTCTGCAGTTTCATCACCACCTGGGTAGTCAGGGCAGACGGGGTTCTCTGCGTGCCCAAACCTGTGGAGGTACTGCCGGAAACAGACATGGCGTGACAGGAATTGTGTCAGATGGTAGTGAACCATGGGGTCTCCCCACCCAGCTCGTTATGTTAGGTATCAGCCGGTGGGTCCACCTACCATTGAGTTATCCCACCCGCGCTGCTATCTGGCAATCGAAGTCACCCTTATGCGTTCGCGAGCTCCTCTGGTGCCACGTAGCTCGAAATACTCCTCGTCTTCCCGGATGACCAGCCCGACTGGCATCATGCTCGCAATCATGCAGGCTGCGTCGTGTGATATCGTGCGGTAGGCAGACATCACTCTGAGACACATCAAGCGGTACGTGCTCTCCAGCTTCCACAGGTAACTGGTTACCCTCAGAGCTCTCGTTCAGAAAAGATACGCCCAGAATAGATATCCTTGCATAAGAGGTAAAACACCAAAAAATAATACCAAAAATTTATATGCGCAATACTTCAGGCATAACTTACTCTGTACGAAGACGAAGTACATGATAGGAAGAGGTTCAAGAGAAGACAATGTGAGCCACCCACCGCGAATTTGCATCGGTGGTGACGAAATCGATGTGCTAGAAGAATTTGTGTACTTGGGCAGAGGAAGAGCAGAGAAATTCGGAGACGCATAGTGGCTGGAAATCGTACATACTTTGGACTCCGCAAGACGCTCCGATCAAATAGAGTTCGCTGCCGTACCAAAGTGATAATCTACAAAACGCTCATTAAATCGGTAGTCCTCTAAGGACACGAGACCTGGACGATGCTCCGATGGAGCCACCATTTCGGCCGCACCCATATTGCCTTATTGCGGTGCAGGATGCCAGGGATTTGTGGCTCGGGACGGGAAGAGTACCTCGACAATCCTCGCCAACCTATCCGGGGACCGTTCGGGGGGTGAAGAGCTCCCTTTGGTCTTGGCCATCACTATCCTATAGGTGTCACCCCACGGATTCCCGTTGGCTCCTTCGCATAGGTTGTCGAAACACGCTCTTTTACTGCTCTTGATGGCCTTGTTAAAGGCCAGTTTCGCAGCTCGAAACACTTCACGGCGGTCCGCTCTTTCATCCTCGGTGCGGGCAAGTTGCATCCTTCGTATAGGCTTGAGGCAGGTTGATCGAAGGACCGCAATCTCAAGACACCACCAATATACCGGGCGTCTGCCATTTCTCGGCATGGTGGCGTCGCACGCGCGTGATAGGACAGCTACCAACGCATCCGCAAGCGTTAAAATCTCCTGCTATGACGACCGGCTTACGACCCACTTTTTTTTTTTTTTTTTTTTATAGAGGGATGAAGGCAAATCTGCATACAGACACCTGAAATTATCACTCAGGGAGTGGGGTTGGCGCAGTTGGCAGAAGGCCAGACCGCCGGACCCACTAAACCCACCCAAGCAACAGAAGGTTACTTGAGTTACCCTCTCTTCTAATGCACAATTCCCCCCGGGACTACCTTTCAGTATTACTTCTGTGGGGAAAAGCAGTACTAAAAGTACTCCTCCCAAAACAACACCTTTCACAGTGCCTCTCTTCGATGTTTTGTCATACGTCTGAGCCCTTTGGCTCCCTTATTGGTGCAAGCACACAAAAGCGTGGGCCCTTAAGCCCTTTACTTTTTTTTTTTCCTTGTGCCATTCAGCAACGCATCTACTTTCCTTTTTATTTTTAGAGCCATTTAGCTCTCAACGTGCTCGCAAGCTACTCAGATAGTCCCCCGGCGGCGGATCTACCCTACTCCGACGGGGAGTCCCCCGGCGGCGGAAGCTCCCCCGATACCGACGACCCGCATTCGTGGATGGCTGTTACATTACCAACACTACACATTCACCTGGTATGCATGTTCATAGATCCGCTCAAGTCCTACGCACATTCTCACTTCAACGGGTGACCGGACGAGTGCCGAGGTCAGGCCAAAGATTCCGGGTGGAGATAGCTTCCGGTTCAGTGGTGCCCTGACGACCCGAAGCAGGTGCATTCACGCGGCACGATCTACTCAACTGGTCCCCGGCGGTGGACCTAGCCTACTCCGATTAACCGATTTCCCATGAACTGCGCCTTTCAGCTTCTTGCTTAACCGATGAGCCATTCAGCTCTCATCTTGGTCGCGGACTACTCGGATAGTCCCCGGCGGTGGATCAATCCTACTCCGACAGGGAGTTCCCCGACGTCGGAAGCTACCCCGTAACCGACGACCCGTCTCAACGGGTGACCGGGCGAGTGCCGAGGTCAATCCAAAGATTCCGGGTGGAGATAACTTCCAGTTCAATGGTGCCCCGACGACCCGAAGCCGGTACATTCGCACGCCACGGTCTACTCAGCTGATCCCCGGCGGTGGACCTAGCCTACTCCGATAACCGAGTTTCATTTGCCTTGAGCCATTCAGCTCTCACCTTATTCATTGAGCCATTTAGCTCCCGCCTCGGTCGCGATCGCGAACGACTCGGATAGTCCCCGACGGCGGATCTAACCTACTCCGACGAGAAGTTCCCCGAAAGCGGGAGCTCCTCCGAACCCGGCCGTTTCGCCACGTTCTGCGGCTACGCGCTCGCCGCAAGCTGAATACAGTTGCGACGCTGTCGTTCCCATCCATTATCGACATATATATTCACGACTTCCACGACTCATGGTCCGCTATCCGTAACGGCTGCCTGCTGCTGCTCTATGCGCCAACTTCGTTGCAGGATGTCGGCTATCCTGGACGTCGCTCTTGCAACCGCTCTCCACTGTTCTGGGTTCTGGCACATTTTTATGACGATGTTATCGGTGTTGGTGTCCGTTCCGCATGCCCCCAACATCGCACTCCTCTCCGTTTCGAACCGAGGACATGTGAACAGGATGTGTTCAGCCGTTTCTGTCACGTCTGGGCATTGCGGACAGGTGGGAGAAGCCGCGTGACCAAACCTGTGTAGGTACCACTTGAAGCATCCATGGCCTGTTAAGAACTGGGTCAAGCCAAAGTTTAGCTCCCCATGAGGTCTGCTAATCCATGCCGACACACTTGGGACTAAGCGATGGGTCCACCTTCCCTTAGGCGAGTTGTCCCACTCTCTCTGCCATTTGGCTACCGTTGCTGCCTTTATATTCCTTCGAGCGTTATCGGTGCCCCTGAGGGCGTAGCACTCCTCGTCTTCCTCTACCACCAGTTTGATAGGCATCATGCCCGCGAGTACACATGCCGCTTCGCGAGATACGGTGCGATATGCGCTGATAACTCTCAGGCACATTAGCCTATGAGTACTCTCCAGCTTTCGCGCGTTGCAGTTTACGCTCAACGCTGACACCCAAGCTGGTCCTCCGTATCGTAGTATTGAAACCGCCACGCTTGCCAGCAGCTTGCGCTTGCTGGAGCACACCCTAGAGTTGTTCGCCATCATCCTCGATAGTGCCGCTATCGCCGTCGACGCGCGCTGGCAGGCGTAGTCGACATGACTTTAAAGCTCAACTTATCGTCGAGCATCACCCCAACTGTTTAAGAGATCTCTTGGTGAAGATGTCGCAGCCGCCGACTCTAATTGTCGCCTCCTGAACCGATTTCCGATTGTTAACGACTATCATCTCCGTTTTATGATGCGCCAACTGTAGCTTCTTGCTGCGCAACCATTCCTCCACTAGGCTGATCGAATAGGCTGCAGTCAATTCGACCTCTTCGACGGATTCTCCGTACACGGTCATGGTTACGTCATCGGCGAATCCCACTAACTTGACTCCTGGCGGGAGCTTCAACCGCAGCACGCCATCGTACATCACGTTCCACAGTAATGGACCCAAAATTGATCCCTGCGGGACGCCTGCCGTGATGGGGGCGCTAACCAAGCCCTCGTCTGATTCGTAGATCAATACTCGATTCTGGAAGTAGCTTCCCAGAATCATCTACAGCCCTATCGGTACTCCCAGCCGAAGCAACGAGTTCGTGATCTCAATCCAGCACGCACTGTTGAATGCATTCCGCACGTCGAGTGTTATTACTGCGCAGTAACGTATACCGCGCCGCTTGCATTCGATGGCGACCTTTGCAGTGTCAACCACCGATTTAATGGCACCCAGAGTAGACCTTCCTCTCCGAAAGCCGAATTGCTCGCTCGATAATCCTCCTACCTCCTCGACGTACGGCGACAGTCTGTTCAGGATCAACTTCTCCAGTAGCTTCCCTACCGTGTCTATAAGACAGATTGGTCTGTACGCTGAGGGGTCTCCTGGTGGCTTGCCAGGTTTCGGTAACAGGACCAAACGCTGTCTCTTCCATATATCCGGGAATGTCCTCTCGTCCAGACACTTCTGCATGGCCAACCTAAACATGTTCGGGTTAGTCGTTATGGCTGCCTTCAATGCCATATTCGGGATCCCGTCCGGACCAGGTGCTTTACTCGGGTCGAGGGACTTTGCCACCGTCAATATCTCTTCTACCGTCACCCTCTCCACCGCTTCATCATTTGCTACCCTCGCTGCTGGCGGCCAGTGGGTTGGGCCGTGGTGCGGGAATAGTGCCTCGATTATAGTCTTCAGCCTCGTTGGACATCGCTCGGGAGGAGCCAGTGCTCCTCTTGTTTTGGCCATCACCACCCGATAGGCGTCTCCCCATGGGTTCGAGTTGGCGCTCTGGCACAGTCTGTCGAAGCAGGCTTTCTTGCTTTCTTTGATGGCCTTGTTTAGAGCCAGTCTCGCTGCTTTGAATTGCTCGATGCGTTCCTCCCTCCTCCGTTTCGCTGGAAGGTACTTTTGGAGCCTTCGTTGCACAGCACGACATCCAGCTTGGCGAAAGCCTCTAGCAGCGTTTGCCCTCTCCGGTTAGTAAAGCGACTTCCCCACTCTATCGCCCACGCATTGAAGTCTCCTGCAATTACTACTGGCTTGCTACCCACTAGGTCTGATGTTAGCCGATCGACCATCTCGGTGAATTGTTCTATCGGCCACCTTGGTGGGGCGTAGCAGCTGCAGTAGTACACTCCATTTATTTTCGCTATAACAGTACCCTCCGCTCTTGTGTTCAGCACTTCCTGGATCGGGTATCTTCCCGTCGTACAAATCGCCGCTGATTTGGATCTATCCGCTACCCAGTTCCCATTATCCGCGGGGATGCGGTACGGGTCCGACAAGATAGCGACGTCCGTTCTCGCTTCTACTACCGACTGCCACAGCAACTGCTGGGCGGCCGCACAATGGTTGAGGTTGAGCTGCGTTACTTGCACGGCTTCCTCGTATAACCACTCAACGGGCACGCAGGTCCACCCATAGCGTGGTTATGTTCCTGCTTCCTGCTCGCGCATAGCGTACACGATGGTGCTTTCTCGCACGTGTGCGCCTTATGGCCTTCTTCGCCGCATCGCCTACATAGGTTACTCCTATCCGGCCCTTTGCACGCCCACGATTTGTGTCCCGGTTCGAGGCAGCGGAAGCACTTGTCGACTACCGGTGGTTGGTAGAGGCTGACTGGACATACTGACCAGCCAACTTTCAGCTTACCAACTTTGATCACCTTGTTAGCGTCGATGGCCGGTAACTTCACCGTGGCAATCTGCGTCCCCTGCGGTCCTCTTCGCAGACGGATGGACGCATTTGCTACCACCACTCCACCTTGGTCCTTGATGGCCGAGGCGATCTCTTCCGATGTCGTGACCTCGTCCAGCTGCTTGCATTGGAGAGTCACTTCGTCGTGTAGAGCCCTCACTTCTACGCTCTCGCCTAGGACTTCCTGGGCTAGCGCTCCATATGAGGTACCATTCGCCTGTGAGCCCTTCCTTAAGACAAGGATCATCTCGCCCGCTCTCGTCCGCCTTATGCTACAAACCTCTTTACCAAGGTCCGCCAGTTTCTCGGCGCTGCGCATCGCCTTGAGCACGTCGGCGTAGCGCTCTTTCTCTGTTTTAATGAGAAGTGCTTCACCCTTCTGTCTGGCTCTCGCCGGGCGCGTGATTGCCGCTTTCACCTTCGGTTTATTTACTACCGTTTGCCAGGGACCGTCCGACCGCAGGTTGTCTTGGTCAGGTTGGCTTCCCTCCTCCGGTGGCCGACTGGCTCGTTTCGTCCTCGCTTTCTTCTTACGCCGTTCTCCCCTGTTTGCAACTTCCGTGGGCCCGCTCTTCTGATTTGCGCTCTCCCGACGCCTTTTTGCGTTCTGTTTAAAGCGCTTAATGCCAGGCGAGTCCCTGGCTCGCTTATCTGTTCTCCTCTCTACCGCTCTGTCTCTGAGGGCAAAATCTAACGCCTCCTGTGCCATGGTTGTGGTACTATGGAAGGAGAAGGGAGCAGTCTGTGCACTCTTCTCCGCTTTACCACAGCCTTCCAGCCTGGCCGCAAGCACTTCCTGTTCTTGCTTGGCAGCAAGAACCAAATTGCGAAGCTTAAGCAATTTCAGCTTCAGCTCCCTCGACATATTGCCCCGTTCATTGGTGAAGTCGATAATGTCATCGAGTTGCACCATGACGACGGTCAAGCTCGGCAGGATGCCACTCGACCCTATCTCCACTGCATTGTGCTGCTGCTTATCGACTATTGGCGTATCGTTATCGCTCCACGACGACTACTTCGCTGCTCGGGTTCTTCGTCCCTATTTCTCTCGCTCCCGTCGCGTTGGGTGGAGATCTCTCCAAACCTTTCCTTGCGAAGGGGGTGACTGCCGATGCTTGATTGTTTACTATAGCTTAATTCATGTTTGTTGGGTCCCCTTAGGGCTGCCCTCGAACCCAACTGGAATAGTCGCCTTCTTGATCCCATGGTTATCTTTGCAGATGCAGTGAGGCCATGCGGGGTTGACACCTCGGTGTTCAGAGCCGGATCGGCGTAAGCCAGGAAGGAATCAACTGGTCCTACTCCCATCTGGTTGGTTAAGCCAGACGGCTGGATTGGGACGGCGTGCCCCAAGGCCTGCCACGGTTTTACGGGACGGAAGGCAGCTGTGGCATTAGCCCACCCGCCATTTCAAGACGGTGTCACCCGGCTTTACTCAAGGAGTGGAATGACACAACTGTCAGCCCTAGGTTCGTTGTATATCTCGATTTCCGCTCGTGTCCGTTGACCTTGCCGTTGTCGATGCCACTGGGTTGGGCTAGTGTGCTTTGAGCGGCGCACGGTCGCTTTGATAGGACCTGCTTACGGATACATGCAGCTTTTTGTAGAAGTTTAACAGAGCCCACTGTCAAACCCCACCACATCCTAGGCAGGTCCCCTAACTCGCAGTGGGGTGGGGCATAGCAGTGGGGCATAGCAGCTACAATAGAACACACCATTGATCTTGGTTATCGCGACACCCTCAGCAGAGTGTACCACCTCTTGGATCGTTTACCGTCCCGTCGTGCAAATATTCGCCATCCTAGACCCTTCCGCCACCCAGTTGCCGTTATCGACAGGGACGTTGCACAGATCGGACAGGAAGGCGAGACCGACTGCTGTGGCAGCAGACGGGCAGTTGCACAGTGATTAAAATTCAGCTGTGCACGGCTTTTTCTTGTTTGTCTCTCCGATGGGATACGAAGATCCACCCATAACGTGATTACAGGCTTGATTTTTGCCGGTGCAGATGAGGCACTTTGCTGCTTTATCACATTTCTGCGCCTTGTGCCCTTCCTCTCCACAACGACGACACAGGTTGCTACGGTCTGGGCCCTTACAGTTGTAGGACTTGTGTCCCAACTCTAAGCACCGATAGCACCTGTCCACTGAAGGCGGCTGGAGTTTGCTCACTAGGCATACAAATCAGCCGATCTTGAACTTTCCTCGCTCCATTACCTTTTTGGCTTCCGCAACCGGTAACATAAGGTAGGCTACCTGCATACCAAAGAGACCGCCTCTTAGATGTACAGAGTTCTTGTCGACCTCTGTACCGCACTGGCCTCTGACGGCAGAGACGACGTCGTCCGTGTACGTGACTTCGTCCAGTTGCTTGCACTGGAGGGTCACTACCTCACGTCGGCGTCGTCACCCAAGACCTCTTGGGCCGGCTTCCTGTAGTCAGTCCCACTAGCCTGCGCTCCGCGTCTCAGAACCAAGATTATTTCACCGATCTTGGTGCGTTTGACGCTTTGCAGGTCCTGACCCAGCGCCGAAAGCTTTTCGACCGCCCGCATCGATTTAAGAACTTCAGCGTACTTTGCCTTATCAGTTTTCACCAACAAGCCCTCACCTCTGTCCTTAGCTTTTTTGCGAGTCGAGATGCCGACTTCCGCTTTGCCCGACTGACCAGCTGCCAGGGATTTTCTGTCTCTTGTGCCGATGGCACAGGCTGGCTGGTACCCTCTTGCGGCCCGTCTACTTGCGCCTGGTTGGTGCCTTTCGCCTTTTTGGACCGAGAAGTCACTTTCTCGGTCGACGCCATTCTGGCTCCTTTGCACCCCGATTTACTCCGTCCAAACGACGCTTGGCCTTTGTGGTCGCACGTCGTTTGGCTTTGCTCTGATTGTTGCCTGAGCCGTTTCGGGTTAGGTGCAGTCTTTTCTTCCTTGGCCGTCAGGGCGAAATCAATCGCCTCTTGGGCCATGGTCGCTCGTTCAAGGAAGGAGAAGGCATCGGTTTGAGCACCTTTGTAGGCCTACTCTCTTCCCACTACCCGCCTGATAAACGCATCCTGTTCTTGTCTTGCTACTCGAACAGCCTGGCGCAGCATCCGAAGGTTCTGTTTGCATGGAGGCCATTCAAGGGTTGACACTTACGTGTTCAGAGCCAGATAAGCACAAGTCAGGAAAGGGCATCTGAGCCTCCCAGCAGGTAAAGCTTGGTGGTAAGATTGGACAGCGTGCTACAAGGCTCCACGGTTTTAGGGGACGGAAGACAGCCTAGCCATTAGCCCACTCGCCGTTTCGAGTGAATGTCTCCCGGCTCTAATAAGAGAGTAAAATGTCAGACTGCCAGCCATCGCTTTCATAATATTACGATATCCAAGACAAGGTCCCTTAACACGCGGCCAGAATGCCATAATCAGGATCTCGCTGGCATTGATCCTGATGTGCCAATTGGCACCACTTGGGCTCCTGTGTGCTTTGAGCGGCACACGGTCGCTTTGATAGGACCTGCTTGAGGACACATGCAGCGTTTTGTATAGGTTTAGAGCCCGCTGCTAAGTCCCACCACGTCCTAGGGAGGACTTCTAAATCGCAGAGGCCGTGGGGAGTGGTCGTTAAGCCCTTGGACATAGTCCCTGCTGCCCACAGAGTGAAATGGTATAAGCACGTTTAAGTATACCGTATAACCCTTTCGGGACGGATGGGTCATATATGCCCAGCATTTTAGATTGGATGTGTAAAATCACAGAAGAGAGCTAGGTCCCCAATTTCTTCAGCAAAGTTTTTCATCAGGATGTTGGCTTTATATGAAGAATATCGGAGGTCAAGTGTGACTAAACTCTGAAACCCCAGATATCTTAAACTTTAGGAAGATTTCGCCTCTTAGAGCATGCAAATGAACAATGAACAATGCTATACCGCATTGTTTGATGATTCTGAACAATCAATCATGTGTAGTCAGAGATCAATTTTCATGAATACGAGTTGCTCAAGGTTCTCCAAACGTTTTCAAGATCAGGCCACGGTATCTACCAGATCTACCAAAGCTTTTGCAATGTCCTCATCGTTGATATATACCCAAGCCGATTCAATAAAAACATGTGCATAATGAAAATCTTAATTTCCTTGAATTAAAATTGCTCAGAGTACTCCAAAACGCTCTCGAGTTCAGCCCAAGATATTTACCAGATCAACTAAGACTTTTTGCAAAGTCCTCATCGTCGGTGTATACCCAATTCGGTTCAATGAGGATATGTGCATCACCCAATTTTCTTGATTACGATATGTTAAGGTACTCCAAAATGTTCTCGAGTTCAGTCCACGTTATCTATCTGATCAACCAAGAATTTACAATGTCTTCATCGTCGGTAATAAAAATATCCGGTTCAATAAAAATATGTGCATCATGAAAAATCCAAATTTCTTGAATACGAGATGCTCAAGGTTCTTCAGTTCTGTCCATGGTATCCACCAGATCAACAAAGGCTTTTACAATGTATTCATCGTTGGTATGTACACGATCTGATTCAATAAGCATATGTGCGTAGTGAAGAACCCAATTTTCATGAATACGGGATGTTCAAGGTATTCCAAAACCTTTTCACGCAAGAGACTTGGCCCTGAGGAAAGTGTGCTCTATTTGCTGTTCTTCGAAAAAGGATCTGTAAAGTTTCCAGAGCTACAGAAGATCACAGGTTTGTTCAACACCGTAGTGAAATGGAGATTTTTCACCAGAAGAGCAAATGATGCTGTCCAATGCCACCGCTGTCAACAGTTTGGTCACGGTATGACTCATTGCTATGTGACGCCCTTATGTGTCAAATGCGGTGAAAAACACTTCTCAACAAACTGCAAACTCCCGGCAAAGGCCGATCTGAAGGACCTCAATAACGCAGAAAAACTTGCGCTACGAAGTGAAATCCGGCAATCACACGGCCAATTTCCGTGACTGTCCTGCTCGCAAAAATTACCTCAAAGGAGTTGAAGACATTCGTAATCGTGCTACCAAAAAACCACTCACATCAACTTTTCGTTCGCCTTTGCAGAACGGACAATCGGGTGCCACTTTTTCCAGAGGTACTGCGCAAAATCCAAGAGCAAAACCAACCACTGTTCATGCCAACTCCTATTCTGATGTTCTTCGAAACACAAACACAGAGATAAATAATACGGGGGACAACCCAAATCTATTCAGCGTTGCCGAGTTTATGTGCCTAGCCAAAGATCTATTCCAACGACTGGAGGGTTGCCGCACAAAAATGGAACAATTTCTAGCTCTCAGAGCTTATAATGAAACATGTCTATAATGTCAAGCATTCCCACTCTACGCTTGATGAATTGGAATGGAAGATATATTCTCAGCAAACAAGTGGAGTTCTTCGATTTCGCTGAGCGAAATAATATTGATATAGCAATCGTCACCGAATCCTGTCTTTTCTGCATCCAAAGTTCCACTGCATCCGATTCGATCGCCCCACCAATGATGACATCGCAAGAGGAAGAGGTGTTTAATCGCTGTCCGAAAGGGCTTAAGATACGACCAACTCAACCTATCCACAAAAGTAATTGAAGCCACGGGCATCTCTATTCCTACAACAAATAGTCAAATACACATTGTTGCTGCATATTTTCCTGGAAGTCGGCGCTGCTCCGACTGGTCACTATTACGTCGCGATATCCGTTCCCTGTCCGATCGCACTGAACCTTACTTTTTGGTTGGAGACTTCAACGCTAGACATCGCCATTGGAACTGTGCAAATAACAATAAAGCTGGCAACATTCTATGTCAGGAAGCAAATCGTATGGGCTTTCATATCAACTTCCCTGATACTCCTACATTCGTTCCGTCTGGTCGGAGTCACCCATCAACACTCGATCTTGTGTTGTCAAACAATTTGATCGACATGACAAAACCCGTGTCCTTGAACGAACTGTCTTCAGATCACCTTCCAGTAACGTTCGAAATCAAGCCTGCTAGCACCCCCGAGCATATCGAGACCAACATGCGATGTTACACCCGCGCAAACTGGGTTGCTTTCCAAAGGGTAATGAACGACAGGTTAAACTTAACCGATCCGTTGGTAGCAGACATCCATGACGAAGCTGGGATTGATGCAGCCATCGACCACTTCAATGCCGTTTTAATCGAAGCCGAATCAATTGCCGTTCCGGAAGTTACACCTCGAACATACGAAGTGGCCAGTGTTCCAGAAGAAACAAAACTCTTAATACAGCTAAGAAACCGTCGACGTCGCCAGTGGATCAGGACTAGAGATCCAATATTTAAACATATAGTTTCATCGCTGAACAACCGGATTCGTGATCAGTGTGCTACAGCCAAATACAAAAAAATTGCTGAAACATTGCAAACTATGGACCGTAGGAGTAATTCCATTTGGCGTATCACCAAAGCTCTCAAAAATAAATGTAAGTACAGCCCCCCTTTACGTAGCGGAGACACTCTTTTTGCCACACCAGCTGAAAAAGCAAAATAACCAAATGCCCGATGATAGGATTACGCATGAAGCTGTTATGAGATCCATTGATCAAATAGACCAGCCCTTGCTTGAACTCGACCACCCCTGGTTGGTGCGACCAAAAGACATTAGCAAAATCATCCGCAATCTAAAAACAAAGAAAGCTCCGGGGCACGACAGCATAAGAAATCATTTACTGAAGCACCTCCCCAAGAAAGGTCTTGTGTTTGTCGCCAAAATTCTTTCAGCCTGTTTGAAACTATGCTATTTTCCATCCAAGTGGAAACATGCAATAGTTGTCGCATTACCTAAACCAAACAAAGATGCTACCTCACCTTCAAACTACAGGCCAATCAGTCTTCTACCGACGATCAGTAAAATCTTTGAGCGCATAATCCTGATGCGCATCGAAAAACACCTGGAAACAACTCACATCATCCCGCATGATCAGTTTGGGTTCCGCAAAGGTCACTCTACAAGTCATCAAATCGTCCGTTTGGTGAAAGAGGTGAGGAGTAATTTCCAGCAAGGAAAATCTTCAGGATTAATCTTACTAGATGTCGAGAAAGCGTACGATTCGGTGTGGCAAGACGCAATTTTGCACAAAATGCTCCTTGGTAATTTTCCAAAATACATTTTGAAACTGGTGCGTAGCTTCTTGAGAAATCGAACATTTCAAGTCAGAGTGAACGGTTGCTTCTCTGACCCCTTGAATGTCCCCTACGGGGTTCCCCAAGGTTCGGTATTGAGCCCAACGCTGTACAATATCTTCACTGCCGATCTCACCAGAATTAACGGTGTCCAGTACTACTCTTTCGCTGATGATACCGGGTTTCTTTCCTCCCATCGTGATGCTAAGGTAGTCGTGGACAAGCTCCAACAAGCGCAAGAAAGAATTCAACAGTACCATCAGAAATGGAAGATGAAAGTTAATCCGCTTAAGACACAGGCAATCTTCTTCACCCGCAGAAGAAGTGCTAGAAACTTGCCACACAAACAGGTCAGCTGTATGGGCCTTGACATTCCCTGGTCACCAAATGTGGGATATCTTGGAGTAACATTGGATCAGAAGCTAAACTTCGGAAAACATGTTTCGGTATGCATCAAAAAGTGCGATAAGCTAACCAGACCACTATACCCGGTCGTGTGTCGCCGTTCACGATTGGATCCGGTGGCTAAAATATTGCTGTACAAAACTGTTTTTTGGCCCATGATCACGTATGGATTTCCTGCGTGGTATGATTGTGCTCGTACCCATCGGAAGAAAATCCAAGTGAAGCAAAACCGGCTTCTCAAGATGATGCTGAACCTGGAACCTTTTCACCCAACAGAGGAAGTCCACCAACTTGCAGAAATCGAAATGATAGAAGATTGGTTTCTGAGACTGATGCCGAAATTTCGCACGAGCTGCTTCTCATCTGCAAACCCTCTACTGCAAGAATTGACCGCGTGAACACTGTGATATAGTATTAAGTTTTTTCTTCTCTATTTTCCTCTTAATAAGTAATTCCTAAGGTTGTTTTGTATTTTTTCCTTATTCGTTAATTTTTCTTGTTGTCATTATTGTACAAAACTTGTTCAATGCCCAGTGAAACTGTTGTAAGGTAATCCGTATCTCAGTGCAAGAAACCTAGAATACGTATTGTAGAAAAAAAAAATATGGATATGTACTCCAGAACAGTTTGGGCGGCCTAGGACGTCCGAAGAAAATATTTCAATATGTTTTCAGTTCTTTCTATACTAGTTTTGGCAGGATCCAGTGAAATCCCCAAATGAGTACGTTGAATCGACGTAAAAAAGTCGTCCTGGAAGGGATAAGGCTGGCAATTTTCTTGATTCCTAATAGATCCCTAATTTATCCCTGTAGGTTTCAGTGACATCCGCTGTTTTTGGACAGACGTGATTCGCTCCATATTGTGCATGCTTGGGTTCCTCATCCATCTACTAACACCAGATGGATGGGTGCGTCCCATTGCACTCACCACAGTGCGCTCTCATGTCAGTGTCAGTGTGGCAATTCTTATCGATATGTTCTCATTTCTTTACAGTGGCCAATGCTACAAAAAACGGACGAATAATACCACAAAGGTGGAGCGTCAAATCCTGGACAGTGCCGTTACACATGAAACCGACGGTTCGTCAAAGAAAACTCCACACTCCATTCGCCTCGTAGAAATTCCCTGGTCCAATGCTAGGAAGGACGGCATACGACTGTCCGCTGACGATCATCTTTTCGGCATTCCGTCGCATTCCGCCGTGGGATGCAAAGGAGTTCGAATATCAGAGTAAGTATTCACATTTTTTTTGTCTTCAAGTTCATTTGTTTAAACAAAACCTTGCTTCAATTACTAACCGCCTAACTTTCACTAACAATTTCCTAGGGTGTTCTGCACTTTCTATGGGCAGCTTGGAAAATACATTTTCTCATGTGTATCAACTGCCCTAGACGCTTGTTGCGGGGTGCTACATTGTAGGTAAATAATAAAAAAAAAAAGTTTAACTAATTGCTTCAGCTTTTAAATTCTGTATAAGTTTTCTTAGTTTTCGTTCTCAGCTAATTATGAATATTTTCTATTTTGTTTAGAATCGACCTAACATCAGACTTGATGTCACTTCACATCGGAGACAAAATTCTGGAAGTAAACGGGACACCGGTTCGGGATGCCCCTTTGGAAAACGTCGAAAAATTGATCCAGAACTCTGGCAAGGTGCTTCAGCTGACGGTGGAACACGATCCGGAAGTTGCCGATCGGTGTCGTTTGGATGAGAATGGTGCCGACAAGCATGAACATTACGTCCCTCCGATGGACAGTAACTGCAACAGTGCTGGTCTCACCGTAGCTGGATCCGAAGTGCTCAAGGAACGCTCACCCTCGCCAAATAAGTACGACAAGGAACGAATTTTCAAGAAGAAGGACGAAGGTTATATAAGTGGAACTTCACGGAAGCTACAAAAACGATTGAAGGACGTGAACTGCAATAATGGTATGTCATAGGAATCAAAGTTTAAAAACATTGTTTTCTTTCAAATAAGGGAAACCCGAGGTACACTCACGTTGCTCTTTGTTAAACTGTCAAGCTAGTTATTTCCGTTTCGCTTTTTCGTATATTACCATGCAACGATTTTTGAGTCAGTCCAGGAATGCGGTAATCGGTTGAAACTTTTTAGCTACCACGCCCTTTTTCATGGATGGTTTGAAACTATGCGCAGAATGTGTAGAATTACTAAAATTTAAATTACAAATTTCTACCAATGTACCGATGCCTTTAAGAGCTCTACCGAGATGAAGTTAAAAAGTTCAGATAGAAATGTGTCTTAGGTTTCTTTTTTGTGTATGGATAGAGTAAAAGACAAATTATAATTCTCATTTTTTGCAGCGTCGAACAGCCTCAAGGAGAAGGAGAGAAGTTCCAGTATGTCCAAGCTGTTGGACGAGTACCAACAGCATCATCACACTGGGGATTTTTACGATCTGTCCCGTACGAAATCGTTTCGAGTTGAGCAGAAGGCTGCTCGCATCTTTCGTGCATCTGACCTGGTGCAGGGTGAACTGCTGGGCAAAGGCTTCTTCGGTCAAGTTTTCAAGGTTACTCATCGGGTGACACAGGAAGTGATGGTATTGAAAGAACTCTACCGAGTAGATGAGGAAGCGCAGAACAATTTTCTGAAAGAAGTAGCCGTGCTTCGATCTCTATCGCACAACAATGTGTTGCGCTTTATCGGAGTGTTGTACAAAGATAAGAAGCTACACTTAGTGACGGAATTCATTCCGGGTGGTTCTTTGAAAGAACTGATTCATGACTCTGGGTTGCCCCTGCCGTGGGAGCTTCGAATCAGTTTCGCGCGCGATATCTCATGCGGTATGAGTTACCTACATTCCATGAACATTATACATCGGGACCTGAACTCGCTCAATTGCCTCGTTCGGGAAGACAAAACAGTGATAGTGGCCGATTTTGGTTTGGCGCGAATTATAAAGCAACCGTTTAGTACTGCTTTCGAAAAATGTTCTCCCTCAAATGGGACGGGAACTATTGGTCGTCGTGGCCGGCCTCGGCGGCAGCGATACACTGTGGTAGGAAACCCTTACTGGATGGCACCGGAAATGATGCGTGGGAACAAATACGACGAAAAGGTGGATATTTTCTCGTTTGGCATCATGCTTTGCGAGATCATTGGACGAGTGCAAGCGGACCCGGATTTCTTACCGAGGACTTCGGATTTCGGACTGAATCAGGCGGTTTTCAAGGACAAGTTCTGCGAGCAATGCCCAGAATCGTTCTATAAAATTGCTTTCTTATGCTGTGATTTAAACCCTGATAAAAGGTAAGACAATATTTCAGGCACATTCGTGGATTTTTAATTTTTCATTTGTATAACTTCAACTTGATTTTTCGTGGATTTTCGCGTGGGATCAACTCAATATTTCGATAACTCCAAAGGCTTAATGTAACTCAACCGCATAAAAAGAGACTCCATTGTATTCTATTCTTAAGTAATTTTTGTTTATATTCATTTGTTCCCATCAACAGGCCTCCATTCGATATTCTGGAAGTGTGGTTCGAGAGCATGGCTCGAAATGCTCTTTTGGGCAAACCTCTTCCCATGAATGTCGTTACAGATATTAATCACTTCAAGGGCCTGAGGAGCAATGATTCCAGCATGTGTACAACTCCGGACGGACTATCAACGCCTCCTGCCTCGGGTGTTAAACCGTCGCTAAGTCGCAAGAGGATAAACGAAGGTATGATGATAGAGGAGAAAGAAAATTGTGAAAAGACGATAAAATCCGATGATCGTGGCGCGGGCGGTGTTGATATGGTAGACTGTGCGAAGGCTCCCAAGGGAGCAGCGGAAACGAAAGACAACGCGGAAAACAATAACAATAACATTTCCAATAGCGATAGCACTAGCAGTAGCGTAAATGTAAGCACTTTTATTGTGGGGGAAACAGAAATACCAAGGTCGCCTCATTTGAGCAAGGATTTTTCCCCAAATGGTGACCGTATTCGGGATAGTATAAGGGCTCGACGTAGGCAGCGGATGATACTTAATAGAGAGAACCAGCGAAAATCGTTGGACTCGAGTAACCTTGGTCTGAAGTTGAGTAGCATGGATTTAGTAGTTAATGCGGACTCGAGCGTTTCGGAGCCAACCAGTCTGATACAAATTGATCCGAACGCTTTAAAACAACCTCCGTCGACGGAGGACGTTCTGAATTCGGTTAAGGATACCTTGGAGAAGAACCCTCAACTGGCCAGAAGGTACGATGAGTCACCAAAAACAAAACGTTACGGGGAGAAAGGTTTCATAATTCAAATGAATAATGGCAATTTAACTTTGAATAACGTAAAAGACTTAGAAGGTTGCTCAGATTTTGACTCAAGTTGTGACACAAGTTTGAATTATATTGATTTGAATGGAAGTTGTGCAAATGGTAATTCGTTACTTAATATTGAGAGTGAAGACGTTGGTAAGGTGAGGGATCCGAAAGATATTTGGTCAGTACCGATGGTGAAGGTTTCGTCTGAAGTTGTGAACCAAAATTCGCCAGTACTGCCAGAATCGTCGAAAGCATCACACAGAACTGCTTTAGATGATCTTAGAACTCAGTTGAGCATGTGTAGAAAAGATACTTTAGAAAAGCAGTCAGAAAAAGAAAACGTTAAAGTAGAGGTAGTCGCTGAAACTAAAGATACAAAAAGCAGCAATAGGGTTTTCAGCAAAATAAACCCCCTCGCAACAATTCTAGGAGGTAGGAACAGTTCACCTGATAAGGCAAGGTCTAAAAGTCCACTGAAAACCAATAAATATACATCGAAACTTTTCCGGGTTAGTGATACGCCAATATTTGAGCGACGTAATAATAGTTCTCCAGTTCCTCCGCCAATGAAACGCAGCGACTCAGGTGATCAAATAAAGCCACCAAAATCGGTAACTCAAGAAAAGCCAATGTTCGCTTCTAAGCAGAAAGTTTCTCCTACTTCTGATCTGAAACCGCAGTCTAGTTTTGTCGAAAGTGCTCCGACCTCGACCGGTAACAGCTATGCCATCAGTAAGCTCAAAGCCTCAAGAAATATATTTTCGGACAAAAATCTTCCCCAAGTGTTTGTCTACAAAGCCAAAAAGACACCAACTACAACGGCCTTCGTGCCGACCTCGTATGCCATATGTACAAGTAGCACTAGTACTATTACTAGCAGTAAGACTAAATCGCCAGCAGTAACAGTAGAAAAGCCGCCCACAAATAGAAAGCCGCCGATTGCAGGTGGCGCCACTAGCACTAGTAGTTGTATAGTTAGTTTAAATAAGAATCGCACTTTTCGACCGACGGAAAGTGGCTCGCCGAGATACTCGAGGCACCAGCACTTGGAAAAGCCGGTCGAAAAATATGTGGCCTTATCGTCGCCGTCTCGTAGCGGCAGTGGTAGCAATTCTCGAACCGAGTCCCCCTCGCCAACCAGTGGCACCAGTGGCTCTCAAAGTCGGTCACGGATGGCCAACAACCGCATGGGCATACTCTCGCCGGAGAGTATCCGAAAGTTGAACGCCAGACTGTTGGAAACTCGCAAATTGTCGAACGAAAGTGAGACCACCGGGGCCAGCAGTTCTTCGATGAGAGGTAGATCGACGGGACATAGCGAGAAATCGATGGGTGTGCACAAAGGGGACGCCCAGAAGGAGAAAAAGAGCCACTCAATTGTGAAAACCAAACGAGGGGAGATTAAGGCGGCAGCAATTTGAGCTTGTACCTAGTTGAATCTTGAACAGTTTAGTCATCGTGCTTAATAATTCGACCAGTTTCTAATAATCTTGTTTGATCGTAGGCTTGACAAAATAGATCACATCTACAATATCATCAGCAATATTTCGACGGTTTAGGTTTTTTTCTGCGATGGAATTTCATCCAAAAGATTTTTTGGAAAAAAAATTCTAATTTTTTAATTTTTGGTCTAAAATATTCGATTTCTTAAGGTACAGTGGGGTAAATGGGGTAAGTGAAAAAGCCTCCAGGAAAGCCTCCAGGAAATTGATTTCATAGTTTAGGATGTTCCTCCAGCGATTTGTTTATAAAATCCTCTGGAATCCATTTAGGAGTTTCTCCTCTAGGTATTCTTTCCGAATGTCTTTACGGATTTCCCTTTATAAGTTCCGTCGGATGTTCCTTTAAAGCTAATACATTCTTTTCAGTAATTTCTTTAGGAAGCTCATTTAGAATTTCGTTCGTTTAGGGTGATTATACAATTGATTCCGTGGTGAGTTTCAAATTCACCACATGTTTTTCTACTCCCATTTTCAAACGGCCAATTTAAGCGTAATAATGTTTGTTCAGTTCTGAAATTTAAGTCGATTGCTCAGCATAATTGAATAAATGATCTGCCATTGTTGCATCCCTCATGCGTGTTATGCAACGTACACACCAGTCAAGCAGTTTGACGAACATTGACTCCGCCCCAAGAAAACGCTTCGGTTGCTGCTTTGTTTGAACGTGTGTGAAGTTGATCGAACAACCATTTGACAGTTGGCGGCTCGGTTTGAAAAAATTAAAACGGTTTGATTTTGGTTTGAGTTGTCGGAAGTGGAGTCAAGGTTCACCGAACATGTTTGAGCATTTGTAGTGAAGTTGTACAAACCCCCATATATTTTTTGATGGTTGATGCTCAAGTTGGCGCTTCGGTCGTTCGTGTGTGATATTGTTGTTCGAATAAATTGATTGTTCGTGCCGCTGTTGGTCAAACTTGATGGATGTTTGAATAAACAAGAGGTGGAGTCAATGTTGGTCAAACTCTTGGAAAATTTCGGCAAAAAGCACGAGGTTTCCAAGATGACGATTTGTGGCTTTGTTGTATAATCACCTTAATGTCCAAGTAGGTTGGTCTAATACCCGGAAAATAGGCCTACCCCTACTACCTGTTTTACAACAATATTGCGCATTTAAGAATTAAAATCGTACCCGGACCTGAAATTTTTTTCATCTTACAAACTCGAACCCGACCTGAACTCGATATTATTCTAATTTTCCAAACTCGAACCCGTCGAACCCATCTCTTAACATTCATATATCTCTCTATAGTTCTCTTAAATGTTTTTTATCCATTTTTTAGCATACAACACTGTGTTCAATCGTAGCTATGTTCAATATCCCATGGCGATATACGGTTTCAACCGCTTCCATAGGTTGGTTAATCACTGCTTCTACACGTTTGTAACGTAAATAGACTAAATCATTTTTAGGATGTTCCAATTCTTATAATGTTTATCATGTTGACTGCATTACGAATGTGACGAGGGTGTTCATTACCCGAAATAACGAGTGATGATCACGGTACAAATAATAAAAACTTTATTTACTTCTTAAAACGTGTTGACTCGATGACGTCAACCGGATGACAAACGCAGCTGTCAACGGAAAGCCCAGGTGGAAATTCTCGCAAGGTTGCCAGTTGTCTCCAACATCTCCCTCCTAGTACCTACGGTACGCTTGAAACCATTGCGGCGGTCTTCTGGTCCGTGAAGAACGTCGAGGTAGTAGAGCCGATAGCTTACCATCGAAGGCTGAATAAAATGCCGTGGATGGTGATGATGAAGATGACGTCGGTGTTGGATGTTGATTCGCTGATGGAGAGGTTAATGGTGGAACCAATGTGGAGTGTGATTGTTCGAAGTTTGAAGCTTCTGACAAGTGAGCGGGCAAAGGTGCCGCTGGAATTGGTAAAGGCAGGTCCCACTCGTCTGCTCCTTGGTTCTTGTCCCGTTCTTTGAGCTGGTTGACGTGTGACCTGATCAGTTTCGTATTGTCCACACAGATGTTGTACATAACTGTGCCTATCCTCTATAGTAGCACCACAGCAAGCCGCGACCATTTGTTGTTAGCGTGAACTTTTGTGTACACAGAATCCTTCGATGGTTTGCAGACGGTTCTGGTTTTGATGTTGGCCGCAGAAGGTCTAAGGATGTTCGCAGCGATTGATTGTACCTCGCCTCTGCCAGTGTCTTCCCGCCTGATACATTTGGATTTGGTGTGGATCGATATGTCAGGAGAAAAATGTCCAAAGCTTGTCTAATCGAATATTCTCTCTACTGAATTGTCTTTACGGCTCTCTTGAAGGTATTCACAAATTGTTCAGCTTGGCCGTTCGATTGCGGGTAAAATGGAGCTTGAATTGCGTGCCATTGACGGTCACCAGACATTCCGGCATACCTTTGTTGGCGAACAACGTGCGCATGAGATTGGTAGTGACACGTTATTTATTTATTTATTTATTCCGTCTTCGACAAAGTCGTACAGACTACTGCTTATAAAATAATAGTAACAAAATAATAGATATTGAAAACATAACTACATTAGATACATCAGAATTTCAAATATACACAACGTAAACACATGGGCATTAAGAACTAATTACAAATTCAAACTAAATTGTCCTATTACTGGGCCTCCAAACAGGATTAGAGTGGTTTCTGAATTCTCGACATCTCACACCGGTTGGCCAATTCGTAGTTATGAATGCGTTTTGACGATACTGTGCATCCACAACAACTTTGAAAGAAACGTAGTCGAGCGAGGAAACATTTCTCCAGGGTGGTACCAAACGAGTCACAGTTATGACGTTTTCAGCTCCGATTGCATTGCAAACCATACACTTAATTTCTTCTTCCGATACATCATTCGCTATGTTGGAGATGAAAAGATGAGCAAGGTTGAGTTGCGGTTTTTTTTCTTGATGAAGTGAGCGATGAAGATGCTATAGGAGACAGAGGCGAAATTTGTTGCTGTAGCGTTGAACGGTTCGATGATGCAGTATAGGTAGAATTGGATACCAGTTGAGTAACAATAGTACTGATGCGTGCTACCTCGGCTTTCAAATGTTGTACGTCATCCTTCGTAGCCATCTCGTTGACTTCTTTTTCAGGTGAACACTTTCTGATATGACCATTCACAATTGAACGTGAGCAGGAATCGCACATCCAAAATACGTTCGAGTGTAGACAGGCGCACCCTTCATCATATGTTAATCCGACGCATTTCGCATGAAAGTGGTGCCGATCCGTACAAAATCCTTCGCAGGACACGACAATATCCTCAGGCCGAAACTCTATTTTGCACGTAAAGCAATGATCCATTATGAGCCCTATTTGCACGATTACCAGTTCTGCTCGTCAGAAACAGATGGCAGTTCAGCATCAAACACGAACCTGGCGTGTCGGAAAAATCTCGGGCCACTTGGTGTGCGCATCGATAACTATAAAATAGCACTCGCCATTAAGAGGGCCCGCGTAATCAGCGTGAGCTCGCTGCCACAGAGCTGTTGTAGGCCGCCACGACTCTGGTTCTGCTTTCGGTGACGATCGTGCTGCTAATGCACATTGACGACAAGCCTTGACGAAGCTCACAATCTCATCGTCCATTCCAGGCCAATACACGAAACTACGTGCGATTGCCTACATTCGCTGTATTCCTGGTTGATTTGTGAGTAACACTGTTCAACCGGGGTGAGCGCCCGAGATGCGTGTTGGATCACTTTGACGTGACCATTGGAATACTTGTGGCTGATCGTTGCATCTATTTCGATAGATGGCGCATCCGCTGAGATGATAATTTCCTGTCTAGGATCATAGTGCGTAAGAAGTAAGCCTGACGACAGCATTTCTTTGAATTTATTGAAGACTTGCTGGCATTCACTTGTCCACACAAATGTTGTTGTATTTTTGAGGAGCTGATTTAACGGGAATCTGAGAGCTCGCATGTTAGGTACAAATTTCCCCTAATAATTTATGGCTCCTAGAAAAGAGCGTACTCCAGCCACCCACTACTACGTCGTTCAGGTAGCCTGCGGTACATGGAAGACCAACCAACGCCAGGAGGCAGTCTGTTATACTGATATAAGCCGTGATGAGTATTGATGGTGAGCAAATGACGACTGTTTTCATCCACTTCCATTTGAAGGAAAGCGTCGGTCGGATAAGTCAATTTGACTGAACACCAATGCAGTTGGACAATGATGTCTTGAGGTAGCGGTAGAGGGTACTGGTGAGACTGAAAGCGATCGTTCAAACCAGTCGAATAGTCGCTACACATCCTAACTTTTCCGGTGGCCTTGCGCACTACAGCTATTAGAGCAGCCCTCTAACGTGCTCTAAACGATCAAGCACTTCATCCACTACTGGCAACATAGCGTACGATACCGGCCCCCTTGGACGGAAAACGGGCCTACATAGTTCTTTCAGCGAAAGTTGAATTTTGGGTTTGGAGCAGAGCCCCAATGTTTCGCTGAATAGTTTTGGGTACGTCTTCTGTAGTGAAGTTTATCGATGCCAAGCAGATTCAATGGATGCTTTGACACGTAGATTCGTCCACTGTTGATTTCGATGTCGCAGACGAATTCACATTGTAGATGCAGTTGCTCGCCTGATGTTGACTTGGCAGTCTGACTCACTGGGTCACCTGATGGCTGACCGATAAATTGCCATAGTTGCGGGGACACGATGATTATATCCGATGCTGTGTCAAGCTGCAAACGTACTGGGATACCGTTCATTTTCACCCACACGTAACGACGCTTGCACTCGACGCTGCTGACCGATGCAATGACGGTTTTGGTAGAGATCCAGCTTGACTAATGTTTTGATGCTTTCGTAGACCGCTTGGCACTCGCACAGTACCTTTCTTTGTGACCCGGTTGCTTACAGTCGTTACATCTATGATTTTTGAACGCGCAGTGCTTCGAAAACTGCATCGCTCCACAGTTCCAGCAATGGGTTGTTGGGATTTTGCGTTCATGTTCCGTTGCATATGGCTTCTGTTATCTGGATCGTTTCTTGAAATGCTTTCGGAACTGTTTGTTTCCTTTGATGGCTTGAACCTGACCGGCAGGAACTTCAATCATCGCTGTGTCGCTTCTGAGGTTGATTATCCGTTGACATTCTTCCATAAGCGCTTCCAGTGTCACGTAATGGTTGTCTTTAATTTTTGTCAACAGCCTAATTCGTACCTCCGAATCACATTCTGATTTTAAGCCGCACACGAATATAAGGCATTTGAAATGCTCTTCGGAGCTATCGAACTTGTGTGGTCAAATTCCGCCGAACGAGCTATCCGTCGGTGTGATCGCTAAAGTGCTGTCTTATCGAGCGTGCAACTCCGTTCGTTGCCCGACGAGGAAAGAGGCAAAGTCATGGCCTGCTATTCACTGGTCAATGTTGGCAACCAAACCGTTATACGAATGATGTTTGCATATCTGTCATCAATGCACGCTGGAAGTGGATTACATATTTTCTAATACATCTCATCCTCACATTCCCCTTCTTCTCTCACCAAAAAGAGAAAGTATCGAGGGATTACGTCATTGTGTGCCGTCTCGAAGCTGTTCGAACTCGTCATTATGGAACCACTGCTTTCACACTGTAAGCACAGAGCTGTAATCCACTTCTTAGTGATGATCAGCACGGATTTACTGTCGGTCGCTCAACTTCCACCAATTTACTGTGCCTTACGTCCTACGTCACAAACAGTCTAACATAACTGGCTCAAACGGATGTTATTTATACTGACTAATCATTCATTAGCCATTGCAACTGCACCTATTCGGAGTCAGCGGCAGTCTGCTGAACTGGTTTTATTCATATCTTTTTGACCGCCATCTGACCGTAGCTATTGAGGAATGCACCTTTAAAAGTTTTCATGCATCCGGTATACCACAAGGAAGTCATTTAGGACCACTGATCTTCCTGATCTTTTTCAACGATGAATACCTCGTTATCAAATGCCCTCGGTTGTCTTACGCAGATGACCTTAACATCTTTTTGGAAAGACATAGCATCGTCAATTGTCAGTTCTTGCAACTTAAACTAGATCGCTTCGTGGATTGGTGCTTTCTAAACCGAATGGTGGTAAACCCGGCCAAGTGTTCTGTCAAAACGTTTTTACGAAGAAAAAAAACAGCTCATGGTTTGGAACTACAGCCTTCTTGATACAGAAATAGAGCGAGTGAGCCATGTGAAGGACCTCGGCGTGATCCTAGACTCGCAACTAGTATTCAAGCAACACATCTCATTTATCGTCGCATCCAGAACTATGGGATTCATCTTCAGAGTTGCGAAGAATTTCACCGACATGTACTGTTTAAAAGCTCTCTATTGCTCCCTGGTGCGCTCAACTCTATAGTACTCTTCTGTTGCCTGGAGTCCGTCTTACAACAACGGTGCTGAGAGAATCGATTCTGTTCGCCGTTTCCTTCGATAAGCGTTTCGTAGGCTACCTTGGCTGGATCTGTTTCGCCTACCGAGTTACGAAACCCGATGTCAGTTGATCAACTTAGAGCTATTTCGCTCAAGGAGAGATGTCGACAAAGCCATTATGATCGCCGATACCCGAGGGCATTTGATAGGGACGAATCGACTGTGGAACTATGTTGGAACAAAATAGACCTGAACGTCCAGCCACGCATGCTCCGTTACAGCCATTTGTTGAGGCTGCCCTTTCGTCGTACAAATTATGGCATGCATGTCCAACCCGTTGAGTAAATTATTCAATCCGACGCTCTTTCAAAGCGTCTTTGATATCCCAAGTCGAAACCGATGAGCAAATCATTCAATCCGACGCCCTTCAGAGCGTCTTCGACATCACAAATCGAAACCAATGGAAACATCAACCAATCCGACGCTCTTCCAGAGCGTCTTCGACATTAGCAGTCGAAACCGATTAACAAATTATTCAATCCGACGCTCTTCCAGAGCGTTTTCGACATCACAAGTCGAAACCGATGACCTCATCATTCAATCCGACGTTCTTCCAGAGCGTCTTCGACATTACAAGTCGCAACCGATGACCAAATAATTTAATCCGACATCACAATTAAACCGAAGAAATAAAATGTCCCAATCACGCCCAAAGGATACTTACAAAACAATTATTGCCAACCAGGAACAGCCTGACAGGATCGCCAAATGTGTGGCCAAATTCCGCCGAACGAGTTATCCGTTGGTGTATTCGCTAAAGTTCCCTTTGTTCTGCTGTCCGGAACATGTTGGGTACCAAGCTGTCAAATCGTATGGATTTTCCTTTTTTGACATTTAGCTCCCCTATCCTCGCAAGCAAAAGATGTTCCGGACAGCGACGACAGCGACAATCTTTATCTAGTAACTAAAATATCTTTTCCTGCTATTCACTGGTCAATGTTGGCAACCGAACCGTTATACGAATGATATTTGCATATCTGTCATCAATGCAAGCTGGAAGTGAATTACGTGTTTTCTAATACATCCCATCCTCACAGAACTAAACACACATTTTGTTTACCCGACATGCAAAAGAGACATAATCTTCCGTCGGGCCTTGGTGATGTTGATTCCTTCGTGCGGAATAGTCCTTTGAGCTTCAACACTGTGTCACAGAACGTGAAATCCTTCGGTGCACTTGGTAGAATGTAGCTGATAAATCTATAATGCTCATTTGTCCCCAGCCGTCGAAGTAATAATCTCACTTTTGCTTCGTCATCGATCTTTTCTGCGTCTTTCGCAAAAAGGTCCTCGTATCTGGCGTACTACGCAACAAACGTAATGTGGTTTTCCGGATCGTACTGGAACTCCCGGATGTTTCCTGCTAATGAGTCCAGAATCACTTCCGGATTGGGAGGAACAGTCACTTGGAATGCCGACATAGCATTTCTGAATAGAGTTTCTTGCTGTTGCGTGTACCCTTGCTGCTGTAGAAGATGATTGTTAACGGCTTGTTGCTGTTGGAGCTTTTGCAATATTTGCACAATGATGGCGTCCATACAAGTCTGCTGTGGGGGACTTATCAGCACAGGCTGCTGATGAGCTCCAGGAGGAGCTTGCTGTTGCTGCATTGATGCTGGTGGGTGAACTTGCTGGTGCTGTCGCGGATGTCAGCTCTGCAGGTCATTTTGGCCAGGTGTATTGATTCCTTGGACCAGAGCTCCATGATGTTCTCGACCAGAAGATATTAACAGAATCATATCAGAACTTGTTATTCTGTTACATCAGTTTTTTATAACAGCGGTTGTTATAAAACACGTACAGTTGGTAGTTAAAATAACAGAAATAGTAACAAAATCTCTACTAGTTTTAACAAAAATATTACTAAATATGTTATTAATTGAACAAAAATATAACTCGATGTTTAAAACTATTCAGTAAACATTAGTAAACATTCACTTCTTACAGTAAAGTCAGTATAAATAATTACTGAATTCAGTAATTCTATAAAAATAACGCTGACATCGGTAATATTCTGTCGAATTACCGAGTTTTCGGTATTTTTTACGTTTTACGGTTCGAACACTGTTAAAAAAATTACCGAACAGGAAAGCCGTGATTAAGTGTGCAGGTGGAAATTCTCGCAAGGTTGCCAGTTGTCTCCAACATATATGATGAGACCTTGAATTTAATTTTGAAAGCAGCTTCTGATTATTCTTCTTTTTCTTCTTATTGACATTATATCCCCCACTGCACTATGGGGAAAAGGGTGGCCATTAATCGAACAATTTACTCCAATTTGTCTAATTTATATATCATATGAAAGTATATACCCTAAATAAGAGAATCGGAAAATATTGAAGCGCTGTGTTTATTCAGTCAAAAGATATGGGCTGGTGAAGTGAAAAAAGCTGATAAAAATAAAAAATCATTACCATTTTGATTTGTATGTTATGAAGTCATTTTTTCTCCAAATATAAGGTTTTATATACCATTTCGAAGCTTGCAACTTTAGCTTTCTGATAGACTGGTTTGTCTTGCAAGCGAAGTTTAACCCTTATGCGGCCGACGGGGTACCCGTGTTCCTTTTTCAAATTCAAGTGGTGATATTTCAATGAATTTATATAGCTGAAAGCTGAAACTCGGTGACATCTAAGAACTCCATAAAATGTAGCATCTGTGAGAAAATCACGTTGATACAGTGAGGAGGGACGATTCCGCATCCGATTTTTTTTACCACGTGGATGGCCGACAGGGTACCCGTGTTCCCATAAATTGATATATTCATAACTTTAACAATTTTCAACCGATTTAGATATTTTTGACAGTTTTGGAAACAGAAACTCATATACTTTTTACCCATTGTCAAGGTTTACAGCTTTTGTCCTTGGTTATGCAAGAAATCTTTGACGTTAGGCTTAAGAGTCTACACACGTAACCGAAGGACTATCAGCCAGTTTCAAATATATTACATGCTTATTGCGCTTCTTAGAATAGTCGGTGTTCACAGTATATATTCTAGGTCTCCAAAAACCCATGGAGTAAGGCCTAAGTCATCCAAAAAATCCCTGGAATAAGATTTTATGGTCTGCTAACGTAACCAAAGGTCTATCGTGTAAATTCAAAAACGGTACATGCTCTTCATGGTGCTTAGCATATAATGCTTTCACAGTATATGTTCCGGGTCATCCAATGACCTTTTCTTAAAACATGTTTGCATTCCAAGTAGTTCTTGTTGTTGTCGTGAGTTCCAGGTAGTCTACGAACTCCATACAGTCAAGGTCTTCGGATCAATCTCCGTAATGGAGGCAGTTAACGAAGAATAAACAAGTTGCATGACCCCTTCTTGGTATATGTTTGTATTCTAAGTAGTTCCTGTTGTTGTCGTGAGTTCCAGGTAGTCTACGAACTCCACACAGTCAAGGTCTTCGAATCAATCTCCGTAATGGAGGCAGTTATCGAATAATAAACAAGTTGTGTGACCCCTTCTTGGCATATGTTTGTATTCCAAGTAGTTCTGGTTGTTGTCGTGGGCTCTAGGTAGTCTACGAACTTCATAGATTCAAGGTCGGTAGATCAACCTCCGTAATGGAGGCAGTTATTGAAAAATAAACATGTGTTGTGACCCCTTCTTAACATATGTTTGTTTTTCATGTAGTTCTTGTTGTTGTAGTGAGTTCCAGGTAGTCTACGAACTCCATACAGTCAAGGTCTTCGGAACAATCTCCGTAATGGAGGCGTTTATCGAAGAATAAACAAGTTGCGTGACCCCTTCTTGGTATATGTGTGTATTCCAAGTAGTTCTTGTTGTTGTCGAGGACTCCAAGTAGTCTACGAACTCCATAGAGTCAAGGTTTGGGGATCGACCTCGGTAACGGAGGCAGCGTTTGAAGAATAAACAAGTTTTGTGACCCCTTCTTGATATATGTTTGTATTCCAAGTAGTTCTTGTTGTTGTCGTTGGCTCCATGTAGTCTACGAACTCCATAAATTCAAGGTCGGTGGATCATCCTCCGTAATGGAGGCAGTTATTGAAGAATAAACAAGTTGTGTGACCCCTTCTTGGTATATGTTTGTATTTCATGTAGTTCTTGTTGTTGTCGTGAGTTCCAGGTAGTCTACGAACTCCATACAGTCAAGATCTTCGGATCAATCTCCGTAATGGAGGCAGTTATCGAAGAATAAACAAGTAGCGTGACCCTTTCTTGGTATATATCCGTATTCCAAGTAGTTCTTGTTGTTTTCGTGGGCTCTAGGTAGTCTACGAACTCCATAGAGTCAAGGTCGGTGGATCAACCTCCGTAACGGATGCAGTTATTGAAGAACAACTGGGAAGGACGGAAGGTAGCGGTTATCCTCCAATACCTTTTCCGAACTTAATCTATCACATGTTGTGCATATGCATAATCGAGTTTCAGGCAAAGTAATTAATTTCCACTCCGGGTGGTTCAATACCCGGAACATAGGCAATTAACTTTGAATGTACTGAACTCGAAAGGCGATCTCTCTTCGCTTATGTGGTCGGGTTGGGATCTGACGACCAACTGGCACAATCTCACACAACCCTACTTCATCGAGCGCCGTTGGTGATGAAGCAAGTGTGTAGGAGCCAGATAATACTAAATACTCATCCTACTTGGTTGGCATTGTACAAAAACATATATGAGAGAGTTAGTTCTGAGAATGTATTGCGAGAGTTCGGCTACATGCCTGGAGCTGTGAATTTGGTTTCATCAGTACCCGCTAAGCTGCGGAGGACGACGAAGGTCCTTCGTAGCTTAGTAGGGAAAACACCTGTCTAGCGTACTGGTTTCGTGGGATCAAACCTCACCGAAGTTCTGTAGATCAATCTTCGTAATGGAGGCAGTTATCGAAGAATAAACAAGTTTTGTGACCCCATCTTGGTATATGTTTGTATTCCAAGTAGTTCTTGTTGTTGTTTTGAGCTCCAGGTAGTCTATGAAATAGAGTCAAGGTCGATGGATCAACCTCCTTAATGGAGGGAGTTATTTGAAAATAAACAGGTTGTGAGAACCCTTCTTGGTATATGCTTGTATTTTAAGTAGTTATTTTCATTGTCGTGGGCTCCGTTAGGAAGGCAAGGCAAAATACGTGAATGGAATCCGTATTTTTTGTCGAAGAGACTTACAAACTTATTAACAGGTACTCATAAATGATTCATAATAAGCTACAGGCAGTGAAAGTTGTTTCATGAAAATCTTTATTGTTTGCGGCAAATTGAGTCGAAAACGTGATAAAATCGAGTTAGGCAAAATTTTACTTTTTTTATTATTTATTTATTATATATTTTACTTATTTTTATTATTTTTTATATTATTTTTGTATTATTATATATTATATTTTTTATTTATAGTTTACTTTTCAGTTATCGAATGCCGTTCGATAACTGCAACGCACTCTAGACGTCAAACGGTTGTCAATCGACGTCAGATGCAATAAAAGTGCATCTAAATGTGCAGCGCAATGCAGCTGTCATTGAGTCTGACATCGGTTTGAAGTTTAGCGGTCCGATAACTGTAAAATTGTTGCAACTATCGAATTGCAGTTAAAAAGCATTGCAGTTAAATGACTTGCAATTATCGAACGTCTGCTGTAGTTTTTGTTTTTGCCATGGTACTAGGTAGTCTATGAACTCCATATAGGAATGATCTGCAGATCAACCCACGAACGGAAGGCTATTGGTATATGTTTGCATTTCAAGTAGTTCAAGTTGTTGTCATTAGCTCTGGGCAGTTATTGAAGAATAAACAAGATGTGAAACCTCATCTTGATATATTAGCATTCCAAGTAGTTATTGTTGTCTTGTGGTTGTTGGTTCTAGGTAGTATACAAACTTCATTCATATCACTAATATGAAGTTGTCTATTCTTTGGAAATGCAAAATGTAAATAAATTGGAACGATACAACTTCACGCCGAGAACGTGAGGGAAAAAACGGGCTAATATCGCAAAGATCATGTACCATATTAAAATTAGATTAAGGACACTCCTCACGGAATCCAAGTTTCAAAGTGCTCGCGTTTTCGGGGGCACACCAATCGATACGGAGGTGGCGCACAACGGTCATTTTTGTTGATTTAGCTTTGCTGCGTCGCAGCATGCGTGAAATAATAAAAATGACAGTTGTGCGTTGCTTCCGTATCGAGTGGTGTGCCCCCGAAAACGCGAGCACTTTGAAACTTGGATTCCGTAAGGAGTGACCCTCTAGATATTCTCTAGATATTCGTGTAAGTCTAGAAGTCTTACTCCATAAATTTCTAGGATGACAATTAGCATATGCCATGAACCCATTTTATTCATGGACCCCAAAGGCATGTACCAAATTTAAAACAGACTGATATATCTCTGGTGTAGATCCTAATGCCTTACTTCAGGGTTTTCTTGGATGACCATGAACATTTGAAATGGGTGCATTCTATTCTATGTACCATAAAAGGCATATATAACTATTCAAATAGGCCGAAAGAACTCTGGTTACGCGTGAAGTTCTTGAGGATTGTTCAAGTGTTCTCTTGGTTACCCATGAACATATGCAATGAAAGCGGTATATTCTATGTACCACAAAGGGCATATGCCACTTATGAAACAATCCGAAAGGTATCTGATTACGTGTGAAGATCCTGAGGTCTATTCTAGCATTGTCTTGGAAGGCCATAAACATATGCAATGGACGTATTCTTTTCTATGTACCACAAAGGGCATGTACCACTTTTGAAACAAGCCAAAAGATCTCTGGGTACCCATGCAGATTTAAAGGCCTATTCCAGGGTTTTCTTGGATGACCATGAACCTATGCATTGGACGCAATCTATTCTATGTACCACAAAGGGCATGTACCAGTTTTGAAAAAATCTGAAAGATCTTTGGTTACGCGTGTAGGTCTTAAGGCCTTTTCAAGTATTTTGTTGGATGACCATAAACATATGCAATGAAAGCGCTTTTTTCTATGTACCACAAAGGGCATACACCACTTTTGAAACAATCTAAAAGATCTCTGGTTACGCGTGTAGACCTGAAGGCCTTTTCCAGGGTTTTCTTGGATGACCATGAAAATATGCAATGAAGGCGCCAGAGGACTTATCCGAGAGATTTCTTCGATAGCAAAGAACATATGTAGTGATCACATTTGATTTCAAGATGCGCAAAGAGCATGTACCACTTTTGTGACAAGCCCATAGACACATGGTTACGAGTGTAGACCTTAAGGATTTACTCCAGAGATTTCTTGGATGGATACTGTGAACGCATTCTATGCTAAGTACCACAAAGAGCATGTACCGTATTTGAATTTGCATAATTGGCCTTTGGTTGTGCAAGTAGATCTTTAGGCATTACTCCAGAGATTCCTCGGATGACTAAGACCTCATTTCAGGGATTTTTGCATTACCCAAAGCATATACTGTGAACACCTTCAATTCTAAGAAGCGCAAAGAGCTTGTAGCATATTTGAAACTGGTTGAATGGCCTTTGGTTACACGTGTAGACTCTTAAGCCTTACTTCAAAGATTTCTTGTATAACTATGGACATTAGCTGTAAACCTTGACAATGGGCAAAAAGTATAAGAGTTTCTGTTTCCAAAACTGTCAAAATTGTCCAAATCGGTTGAAAATTGTTGAAGTTATGAGAATATCAATTCATGGGAACACGGGTACCCTGTCGGCCATCCACGTGTGTTTTTTTTGTTGGCCGCATAAGGGTTAATATCAAAAAGTTGTAGAAGAAAAACTTTAATTATCATAATTCTTTGCTATAAATTGGTCCCGCAAACCTAATGTCCCCAAATGTCCCCTGATCTTTAAAGGGGGAATTGAAATATAACCCTAGTACCACCTTCTAGTGAGTGATTTGCTTGCGCATATTTGCGCGTTTACGAGAACGCTGCAATCTAAGTTTTCTTGAAAATCGTGGTTTTTATTCTCTATACCTCGTTATGATTAGAAAATGAACAACATTATTACTAGAAATATGATTGTTTGCTATTTTATGCATGCTGTATTGAAAAAAAAAACAAAAAAAAAAAACAGAAAAAAATTTAAAAAAAAGTTTTTTCGCGGGTGACATTTTTTGAAACGATGGCCTTTTAAGGGCTAAAAAAAGGTTCTTAAATATTCCTGCACATAAAATATGTTGCATAGAAACAGTTTTCATTGAAAAAATATTTTAGGCCACCCATTTGTATGAGAATTCCCCATAGTGCACTGGGACATTGCCACCTCGCAGCTTAGTGTTCATTAAGCACTTGCACAGTTATTAAGTGCAAGGTTTCTAAGAAGTTACCATTGTTGCATCTGTATATCATGAGGTCAACACGATGATACTTTTACACCCAGGGAAGTCGATAAAATTTCTTCTTCTTCTTATTGGCATTAAATCCCCACACTGGGACAGAGCCGCCTCGCAGCTTAGTGTTCATTAAGCACTTCCACAGTTATTAACTGCGAGGTTTCTAAGCCAGGTTACCATTTTTGCATTCGTATATCATGAGGCTAACACGATGATACTTTTATGCCCAAGGAAGTCGAGACAATTTCCAACCCGAAAATTTCCTAGACCGAGCCGAAAATTGAACCCAGTCACCTTCAGCGTGGTCTTGCTTTGAAGCCGCGCATTTCACCGCACGACTAAGGAAGGCCCCAGATTCTGATTATTATTTTATTCGAATTCAGAAAAGTACATAACATTTGTATTGATAGACGAACAAACGAATACTGTTCGTTAAAAATTGATCTATTCCTTTCGTCATGGAGAATCTACCCGATAGCAATTCTGTGCCAAAGTTACGCAGTATAGTTTTGTCTTCTCAAGCTGATATTCATTTGCAATCGTATGATGTGATCTATTTTGTCAAGAAACCAATTTGATTTTGCATTATTATTCGAAATTTATGATGCGTAATTTATGAAATTTTGACCTTGCAAAAGATTATTAATTTGTCCCATATTTTTATTAAATTATGTCGATTAGGGTCACTAGGTTAAAATATTCAAGGTAAAGTACTGCTGTGTGAGTCAAAATACTGAGGTTCATGCAATAAAATTGATATTTTTTTTTACAATTTTCGATATTATTCGATCTTTGATGAGGTGTACAAAAAAGTAGAGTTAGGCCATGTAATTATTGTCAAATAAAGTTGAACATTTTTCGCTGATTTTTTCAAAGGATTGGTCGACGCGTAAAAGTCTAATTGCGCACGACTTCAATAGGCAAAAGCTTCTAATTGCTTTTATGATGAGGATGAAACGATTTAAGGTGCTCTCTGCATAGTATTAAAACTATCAAAAAGTAATGTATGGAATCAGAAAGAATCACTCAAAGAGTATTCTCTCATTCTTATTTTGGTCCTTCTGAAGAATTAAGCGAAATCTGTCCAACAGCTTTCAACTCACACCACAGTACCTTATTATAAACCAACAATTGCTCAGTCGCGCGCCATACATAAACATCAACAATTATATTAGAATTATGATGAAGAAAAGGCTAACCTCACCTATTAGAACGTCTCAATGTCGAATTTGACCAATTGGTCGCGAATATACAGGTTGTTAACTGCACCTATTCCTGTTTGCACCATTTTCGGAAGTTTGCCACTTTTACCCGTTGTTCCAGTTTTCTCTCAATAATTCAATAATCCTTTAAGCCCTAAGAATGAAAATCCTCGAATAATGTCTGCTTTTTGGTTACACACTCGTAATTTAGACACTATTATTATAGTTGCCACCTAGCATCATTATAGGAAGAAAGTCCTTGATTGATCTGTACTAATTATTTCGTTAGGTTTATTTCGTCAATCGACTAAAGTAGACACGTTACTAACCAGACTGTGATATCATACAAATGTGTAATGTTTTAAAAAAGTTCTTTATATTGTAATTGTAATGAGTAACAGAAATAAAAACAATGACATGCACCTAAATGAACGGTTTTGTAGTTCCCCGCCATTGGCCGTTGGCACGTGCCACTATGCGGAAGGGACGAGGTACATGGAAACGGCAACAAAATGTGAATATACCAGTTTCGTGAATATGTGATGTGGTGTGACATTTTTTTATTTGCATCCGCTTTCGATAAATATTACAGCAACGAACAAGAATTGAGATCGGATGGGAATAAAAAAAGGCAGTCACATTCGAACGGATTATGTTACAACAATCAACTGTATGTAATTGTAATTAATTTTGTAGATAGGCGAACGCTCGTATTGTGAAAATTGAATTAAGTTGTGACCGTCGTGTAACGTGGAAAACAGGAAGATGGGAGGAAAAAAAATGTATACTGGGAAGCCATAAAACATGCATTTGCGAAACAAAAACAAAAATAAAATGCAAAATTCGAAACAACCGGATGTATACACATTTTAAATTGTAAATTGTACTCAACGAGAATCCGGATAAGAGCAGAGATTGTGTCGATTTGTTTTATTTTTATCTTGCTTGAATGGGTTTGGTTATGATCTGATTGTCATTTATTTGTCGCTCCATGAAAGTTATCGGCATACAAGCTGCGGCCTGGAGGATGATGCATGTTTTCCATGACAAGTGTTACATTCCGCTATTTAGGGAAACCTTAAAATAATACTGTAAAGCAATAATTATTTACAAAGCGACATCAAGCGTAGACTTTTAAGTTTGAAAGGTAATTTATTACTACTGTTCTAGAGTATGTAAACTTTATTTGATTTATTGTATTGTCTATAGCGAAACAGCGCCCTAATATATAATTTAAGAATATAACACAACCTCTTGCATTAATATTTGGAAAGAAAAAGACCCTTGTTTAGTGAATATCACAGGATTTTTGTAATTTTGGGATTGAATTTGGATCATCTTCTCCCTACTGTTGCAAACAACGGTGCTTGGTCATTGGCCCGAATATGTACAAGGTAAGACATTTGATAGGATCGAACCAAAATAGAACGTTTCAATAACAATGTATAAGAAAGAGGGAAAACGAAAGGCGGTAAAAGAAAGAAGTAAGATGCAAGGGGAAGAAATAAGAAGGAATGAAGAAAAAAAAAGAAGAAAGCAGGAAAGAAGATAGAAAAAATAAGGGAGAAGAAAAAAGGAAGCAGGACAAATGAAAAAGGAATTTTGAATCAAGAAAAAGGAAGAACGAAGAAGTATCTAGAAAGAAAAAATAAGGAAGAGAGAGGAAAGAAGAAAGAACTGATTTAGCACTTATCAGTTCTGAATTCTCACTTTTTATTACTCGCCTCTCAATTCGTACTGATCTACACTTATCTCGCATTCCGTGCGCTGTCAATATGAAAACCGAAAATGTTGGCCTCTCGTAAAGTCACCATGCCTCGTTGTCTGCCACGCCTCCGTATTCAGGTGTTCTTTGCAGTGCTACCGCCACCTCTGATTCGCTTCATATTGGATCGTAAGAAGGTTCCCGTTCATGTCTTTTATTAGATAAGTGTACACCGAGAACGAATAAATTTCATGTACATAATATCACAGAGAACAGACAATCAACTTTAACTAAAAAAAAAAATGCAATGGTATTGTAAAACGCGGGCATATCGTTGCTAAGTACCCGATCTGATTCAAGCGGTGATTGCTTAGACAGTGGCTCTGGCGAGCATTTTTTTGATAGTTTGACATGACATTTAGAACATTCAAATATTCCTGTATTAGTTGGGCTTACTGAATTAGGACCAAAAAACCGTTTAGGTGGAGTAAATTCAAAAAGCAAAATTATATAGTGTAGGACAACACTGCTTAGACTTAGACAAACTGTTACAAGTTGCATCTAATACTTTTGTTTAAATTTTAAAACCTTTAAATCATCAATTTGCTTTGCAAAAAATGTTGTAATGTACATCAAAAACATTTTTTTTAACTCTTACAAAGCTGTTCTACTTTCAATGCCTTTTCTCTGTGACAATATCCTCTTACTTGAAAATAATCCTTAGCTTTTGACGCTGCAGTCGCGGCATCCAATAAAGAACGACGCTCTAATTTGTCGCTGCCATTAGAAATGCAGCGGAAATCCTCCCTCTTTTATACGAATGGATTTCTGCTGCATTGCCCACAGAGCGCGCAGACAGCCAACCAAGGTATTGCATTTCATAAGTGGCCATATTAACTTCGTTAACCATAAGCACATTACATACCGTTCTGCTGCAAACGGGAGGTTTGCTGTGGATTTGTAATTATGTAAAGAGAACGTATAGGGTGACTACTGTGTTTAGGATAGGTTCATATTTTGGGTATACTTTGACAAGATGGATGATTATGCTTATGTAGTAGATGTTATAAACTGGAGGTGGAAGATTGTATGGATGGGAACTAAATGTCAACGAAGATTGCTGGTTCCAGTCCAACCGATCAACGTGTGTTCGTGAATTTATCTGCTGATTCCAAGTGCATAAATACTAACTAGATGAACTAGATTAAGGTGACCAGACGTCCCGCGTTTCGCGGGACAGTCCCGCATTTTCGCCATTTGTCCCGCGCTGAAAAGAGTCGCGAAATGTCCCGCGTTTCACTTATTTCAAGACAATGTCTCGCGAAATAAAGAAATATTTAATAAATAGCAGTAATTTAGTAAACGTTCTTCAAGAACTTATAAGATTTTGAAAATTTATTATCTTGATTAATGATTTTCGATTTTCGTCTCATACAAAGCATCGCTCCGGAGGCTTGATGACGTTCACGCCACGGCCACACTCGCATGTTGTTTAAACCTTTTTTCTGCGTCCAAATTATATTTCTTACACCCTAAATAAAATTATCATAAGTAACAAACAGAGTGAAGCCCCAAACGCAATACAACGGAATGGCAACAGAAACGGAAAATTTGACAGAAAATATATGGGCTAAATGTCAAATTTTCCGTATCCGTTACCGTTCCGTTGTATTGCGTTTGGGGCTTAAGGAAGAGCTAAACAAAATTGTTTAGCTCTTCCTTACTCTGTTTGTTACTAATGATAATTTTATTTAAGATGTAAGAAATATAATTTGACAACGACAAGAGGTTTCGTCAAGGGTTTCTCATATTGTCATCAACGTCATTTGTATCTTTCCGTCTCCTACAAAATTATAACTGTGATAGTGCAACGCTGAGCGGCAGCACAAGCACTTACTTAAAACACGTGTTTGTTGGTTTCCAATTTTATTTCGTCCCAAACTCTAGCGAGTTTGAGGAATTTCGACAAGCCTGCTTTGGTGTATTCTAGTGATCCTAGTCAAATCCTCATGGACACATTAAAAGAACTATAATAAGTGAAATGGAAGATTTGAACGTGCTATTGAGGAATATTTTACTCAATCTGCAACAATAACAATGCTTTTAAAGTGAAGAACTGAAATCATTTCAAAATTCACAGAAATAATAAATTTTCGAGATTTTTCGGCTATACAGACTGATCTATAAGAACATTTTTTTAAATTTGGTCCAACGTTTCGGCATCGAGTGCGATGTCTTCTTCAGGTAAAAAAAATGTTTGCTCTTTGTAATGGAACGCCTACCATACTTCACAAAAAGCGATCATTTTTTTCTCCTGGAAGAAGACATTGACCCCGATGTCGAAACGCTGGACAAAATTTAAAAATAGGTATGTTATAATAAATCAGACTGCATAGCCGACAAATCTCGAAAATCAACACTACAGTAGAAGTCAACAACTAGAAATAATAAGAAAAATAACAATGCTCCTTTGGCACAGATTCTGACAGTACTCAATGCTCGAGTGGCTCAAGATCTCTGAATGTAGGATCCCTAGCTCAACAATTTCAACTCACATCGTGTTCGTATATTGTTATTGTTTCAGTGAAAAACTTCACTTGAAATCTGAGCAAGTTCGACGAATTTTATGTAGCTCGGATCTTTTTTTTGTTTCAAGCTTATGGAAAAATTTATGATAAATCGTCTGTCAGTTTGCGGGGAATAATAAAAAACCTGAGTAAGATGAAGTGATTTTAAGCAAATTTGAGCACTCTGCCTAATTGCATAAAACGAATAATACGATCACTTTGAATGTTAGCTAAATGAATCATGCAAACAATACAAATAAGTTTAACTATCAGGAACTCGCACCGTTGTAAAACGTTGAACAGATTCATTCGCAACAGAGGTGGGATTGTATGATTGATCCAGGGCCAAGCGAGTCCAAGAGGGGTTTTTTTTAAGTTTTGACTTAAGCACATTTTTGAATAAAAACAAGGATTTACAAAATTTTGTCCCGCGCTGGCACAAAATATATCTGGTCACATTAAACTAGATTAGCAAACTACCAAACTACCAAACTGCCAAATCACACCAAGAGCCAATGAATATTTTTCCAATTTTTTGCAAAGTTTTCGTGTAACAGATTTGTTTAATCACAATCCGCATCGGACATCGTTCAACGCCATAACTAAGGATATCCTCCAAAAATGAATGCATGAATTGACATGGAATACCTACTTTCCATTTTCCATTTGCGAACAAAATATCACAAGTCAGTCAAAAAGCCGTTTGGTGCGGTTTGGCTGAACCACGACCATTTTTGCCTTTCTCATACAACAAAGTTGTACCGAAAGGATCATTTCACTACGAAAACGAACTTTTTATAGAAGCCTCGGAGACCCACAGTGTTATATACCAATCGACTCAGCTTAGCGAGCTGAGCAAATGTCCGATTTTCTAGCAACAAGTTTTATTCGACAGGGGGCAAAGTTGATCACTATTGAATTTGATAACGATCGGCCGTTGCGTTTAGAAGTTATAAAGAAAATGGTACATCGAACCATATAAGCACCATATAAGGTTGGTGTCTTGGCTAAATGCGAGAAAGGCAGTATCACTATTCGGTGATTTAAAAAGATATTTTAGTTACTAGATAAAGATTGTCGCTGTCGTCGCTGTCCGGAACATCTTTTGCTGGCGAGGATAGGGGAGCTAAATGTCAAAGAAGGAAAATCCATACGATTTGACAGGTATGTACCACACATGTTTCGGACAGCAGAACAAAGGGAACAGTAGCGACAATCTTTATCTAGTAACTAAAATATCTTTTGTGATTTAAGTTGGGTTTTAAATTTAGTTCTCGAAATGATACAGACCTTGAGACTGTGTGTTGAAATGAGAAGGAACATCATACGCATTTTATCGACATCTCTTGCCTCACTCATACGTCTTGAAGCTTAAGAATCTGTTTCTGGCAATCACAACAGCTGAAAAATTTCTTTCACCAGCAAATCTGGCCACCACCAACTATTTTTGACGTGCCTACACAACTACTTTACAGCATGTTACACATTTTTTCTCAATCTTTACTAAACCATTCAGTAATATAAATTCGCTTCAATGGCGCTTATTCAGATTTTTTGAATCTGGTAAATAAGTTTTATACAGCCACAGAATGTAATTTGATTAAATATTATTTGAGAGAAGAGTAATTTCGGAGTTTATTTAATGTTTTTTTTTGGAAAACTGAAATACCAATTTTGTTGCTACCTAGATTTAAAGTTCTGATCTCCTGTTTCACTGGCTGCTGCTCTGTTATCACCGTCACTTTGACATATGTGAACAACAAAGAAAATTATGGATGTGCATCACCCCATATATTGTTTTACTAATGCTACGTTTAGACAAGGCAAGTGAATTGAGCAAGTCGCTTGAACCGAACGCGAACTGAACGTGTAAACACCTTAATTCAATTCACTTGAACGAAAAGAAAGTTGAACATGTTCAACTTTTGGCAAGTCAATTGAATTCAACTGAGTTGTTCAATTCACTTGCCCTGTCAAAACGTAGCATAAGGCTATTTTCAGTTTCGTGCTGTATAAATGTTAGAAAGAGTCCTACATGCTGCTTTTAGCACATAAGCAGGGTTTGAATCCAAAGGAGAATGAGAAAATCTCTCACTTATCATGTCTGTATACACTCTCGATAGGTAGCATTTCGTGAGAGACGTTTTCGGGTAGCTGTTACGATAATGAACTGATTCGGGGGACTTCTTCTTCTTCTTCTTCTTATTGGCATTACATCCCCACACTGGGACAGAGCCGCCTCGCAGCTTAGTGTTCATTAAGGCCCAAATTACCGTAATCCAGTCATTGACAAGAAAACCAGCCACGTGCTTGTACCACCCCCAGGAAAAAATCCGCCCACCGAGGAGAAAATGCATTCCCCAGCTGAATCGGGGAAGCATTCTCGTGTTAAAACTACATCAACACATAGTGGTGACTTCAATACATCCGTGGGATGCTTCATTTGAATGAATTTCGTAATATTATTTGAAAAAACTGCATTTTGCAGAAAATATTGCAGTGTTGAAAAAATATTTTTCCAGGAGGGGAAACCGTCGATTTACTCTCACGCTCTCTTATACTTTGCAGATACTCGAAAATCATCGTTCAGTGTTGCGTGTTGATTTGTTCTATATATTATGCTTGTTTTCTGGAAGATTTACGTAAACATCAAGCAATAATCTATGAAAATGTTGCTTTTCATGCTATATATTGACACTAAATATTGGATGTGAGCTAGAACTGTGAAAACGCAAGCATTCATAAGCAACGCAGGTTATTTATTTTTTCATAATTCAATTGTTGATAATGTAGTTCTGCTAAAACGGCATCACTTTTCATGTACACAGAGAGAAGACCGATCATATGGTCATGTAAACAATCCATTGAATCTTGACGAACATTTGAGAAGGTAGTCAACTGCATCATAATTTTACATTCATGTAAAATGCATGTAGAAAATTGTGTAATTAGGAGAAGGATGCACATCAAATCAATCTCAGATGCATTTTTGAGGTTGTTTATGCATATCGCCATAATCTATGTGCTGTACAGGTATTGGAAAGGACGTTAATATTTTGTGGAAATATATAGAGTTTGATACCTTATGAAATGTTTGTGTACTTTGTTCAAAATCAGATCTGAGCGAATGAGTAGGCTCTCCGCAAAAAAAAGAAGCGAACAGCAAGAAAAAGAAGTCGATTTGCTGTATGACATTTGAACCTTAAGCACTTCCACAGTTATTAACTGCGAGGTTTCTAAGCCAAGTTACCATTTTTGCATTCGTATACCATGAGGCTAACATAATGATACTTTATGCCCACGGAAGTCGAGAAAATTTCCAAACCGAAACCGTCTAGACCGGCACCGGGAATCGAACCCAGCCACCCTCAGCATGGTCTTGCCGCATGGCTAAGGAGGGTCCCTACAATGGGGGGCTACAACCTATGATAAATTTCTTTTAATAAGCTCCAATTGCGGGGGCACCGGGTCTGATGATGTATTTCAATTTGTTTTACACAGCTGTGCGAAACAAATATGGCCCCAACATAAAATGAGCGAGAACAAAGCGTTTTATCAAACCCCCTCGGTGGGCGCCCGAATCAGTTTTTTTTACAACTTGAATACTAGTGCGATAGTTCTGTTTTCATGGCTTGTTTTTGGTTTTGCCGATAAAATACGTTGTTCGTTATCTATTGAGAGCAATTTCTGCAAACCCTGCACATAAGCTTAAATATTATACTTTCAGCATTATTTCAACTATTATTCAAACATCTATCAGCATGTTCTGTTGGCTAACTTTTATCCATCATCAATCGCTGAAATTGTTTTTAGGCAACATTTTCTCGACCTGCATAAAGTAGCATCCGCTGCTAATCGTTAACAGTAACCGCCAGCAGAAAAATTGCTTCTAATTGGCTTGTTTTCTTACACTATCTGGTAGCATCAATGACAGCGCTTTGTCAGTTGCTATAAGAGCAGGTGAATACCTTCGAAGCTGCATAACAGAAATCAATAGCTCATACACAGCTCCTGCAACAAAAATCAAATGTAAACATTGCGGTTTTGAGTTTCCGTACTGATAAGCTATTTAAAGAAGCAGTATAAGGTTTAACGTTGTGCAATCTTCAAAGATACAGATGTTCCCTAAAAGCTTCGTTAGTTCATTTAGAGCGCCATTACGCTCTATTGTTAGTGCTATAACAAGAGCGAATACGTTTTCAATGTGAATGTTACTCACCGTAATATGGGGAGTTGCCAACTAATAAGCTAGGTTGCTAATTCAGGCAGAGCTGTTTTATGACTATATGAAAGCTGCATAAACGATAAAAGATTAAATAATTCGGCACAAACTGGCTAGCTGATAGATTAAAGTGACCAGACGTCCCGAATTATGCGGGACAGTCCCAGATTCAGCCTACTTGTCCCGCATTGTTAGGCGTCCCGGAAAACGTCCCGCATTCCATGATGAATCTTTAATGTTTGGAAAATCTATGAAATCCTTCATTTTTTAAATTTTATATCACTTTGTTATCCCCACCTTCTTCTTCTTCTTTTCTATTTCTATATAAAAATGAGTTTGCATTTGCTTTGAGGCAATATAACTCACGAACGGATGGACCGATTTGCAAAATTTTTTCACTAATCGTTTCGTCTTGGGATCAGCTGCGTTTGTATTACCTACCTGTATACCTAGTTGGCTACAGCGTCGATACACCTATGCCTGGCGTATTGTAGATCTCCATAATCGTCGGTTTTGGGCGATGTTCCTCCAGTTTCCCCGAACGTTCAGGGTCCCAGGTCCGATTCCACCGCGTGTAGCCAGCGTGCTCGTGGCCTTCTACGAAGTCGCCGGCCCCTATCTGGTTCTCTGTTAAATATTCTTTTCGCTATTCTTTCTTCCGACATTTGCACTAAGTAACCAGCCCACTGAAGTCTGCCGTATTTTATACGATACACAATATTTTCTTCTTTGTATACTTGATACAGCCCATGATTCATGCGTCTGCGCCACACACCATTTTCTAGTATCCCTCCGAGTATTTTACGCAGCACTTTTCGCTCGAAAACCCCGAATCAGAGTTTTGTATAGAACAAATTTCGCTTTCGTCTGAATGTTGCGGGACCTAAGCTGGTTACGTAATAAGTAAAAGGCCCTATTCGCAACAGCAATACGTATTTTCACTTCACGGGAAACGTCATTGTCACATGTCGTCATATGTGTTTGATTAGTGCATTGCTTTTTGTCTACAGCAATTTAGTTGCTGTATTCATAGCTTGATTTGGTGTAGGATTCAGATCCTATTTGGGCACCTCGAATTAATTGGTGCCATGTGGAACCAGCAATATAAAGTCTGTGTCTGGGAATTTCTCTATTTATAATTTTAATTGCCTATCTTCAGGGCCAAACACAGAACATTCAGGAATGGAACATACACAAATCCACTCAAACATTTGTCACTTACAAGAAAGATGAAATAAACCGTAACAAGTGCTAAATGGATTTATGGGAGCTTGTAGGGATTGAATTCTTGAATATCTGGAGGATTGCTAGCAGTCCGTGACTATTTTTGGAAGCCCACAAACCCCACAGAGTGTGAATAAGAATTCACTTGAGAACCAATGAAGGTTTCTTAACGTCCACGATAATACTTGAAGGATTCAAACTGGTAGGAATTTTCATCTGCTTCTAGGAATTGAAAACACATGTTTCATACCAGTAAATTTTAGAGAAATCGTCTGGAAAGTCATGGAATTTTATTCTCAAACTTGAGTCGACACCCTGACAGTGCAAGTTGATTTAGCTGCATCGTTGGCGAGGACGAGATCTAGAAATCGATCATTTTTGTTAGAAATTCCATTAAGCTGAGTTTACCCATTTAACAAGAAACCACAGACTGTCTGTGAAGAAACCATCGACCAATACGGGGCTACTGGCAGACAGAGCGGACTGAGGGCTTACGTACAAACTCGTTAATGTTGGAACGTGATGACACTGCTATCAAAACACCTCTCCTTCGAGATTTGGTACTGCTGATTGAATTACGATCTGTACGATAAACAGCAAACTTGGAGCCCAATTACTGTAAACTAAAGATTCGTTCGCCTTGCCAAGTCTCTGTTAAAACGATAACGTCGCAGTCGCATTCGATAGCAGCCAGAAAAAAAGAGTCCACTTTAGTACGGAACCCACGCACATTCTGGTAATAGATACGCTTGAACAGACGATCCACTGGACGAAGTTGAACCACGGACCAGTAAGCAATCGCTGGGAACGGTGGTTGACCTAATAGCAGGGTAGGTGTACGAGGTTAGAATTGGTGTCTAATGGCTGGAAATTGTATGCCAAAACGGTTTGGAAGCCCTCCATTCCTGATCACTAGAAACGGAAAATGCAGTATCCAGTCGTCTTGCAAGCAAAGGCGTAGGGTTGCCAATCCAGAAATGGCGAGTTCGATTCTCGGTCCGGCCTAGGATGTTTTCGGGTGGGAAACATTCTCGACTACCTGGGCATGATGTTTCCATTGTACTTGCCACACAAGGTACATACTCATGCAATGGCGGACAAAGCATGAAGACGAAGGCTTGGGGTTGTCTAATCTTGCAGTGTTCGATGAATTCGACATCAAGGATTCCATCATTCCACTTATGCGTTCCACTGCCGTCTTCAATTGAACGACCTGATCTTGTGTTGCCAATTGATTATTAGTTGGTTCACTTGAATGCTGTTTTAATCGTCCGTTTTCGATTATATGCCTACAGGAGTCACACATCCAAAATATATTGTAATGCAAATGGAAAAAGCACATCCTTCATCGTAAGTTAGTCCGACGCATTTTGCCCGATGACGTAAAGTACCCTACTTTACATGCATTTATATAAAAGAATCGTATCGTTATTGGAAATAATTGAGTATGAAGTCCGTTCGCGACATACTTTTCCGCCTACTATGCACGACAACGTCTGCTGCATTAACTTGTTATCTTTTAAAATGGCTTTTTCGTACGTGAGAATCAAAATGATCCATTCTAGAAAACCAACTGAAGTTGTACCCTTTCCAAAGTATTCACAAGACTTTCAATGTGATAATCGGGGTCTCATCTTGCAATGAACTGATCCACCCGTCCCAATAAAGGTATGAAGAAAACAATTACGCGAAAACAAACAAATCATTAACCCTTGCTATGATTTCATCACGAAAAACGGCTTCAACTGTAATTTAGATATTATTTATGATCGATGTTGTTGAAAACAGTATCTTAGGAGCGAGACCCTTATCTTGTGGGAAAGTTTTGTGATCTATTACTGGACCTCTTTTATTCTATATAGGGGAACCGCTTCCGTTTCCATCTCAATGCACATATATTTATCTCATTTTGTGAAAGAAAGAAATACATTGGGGTGGCTTATTACACGGTTTGTTCTTGGCTATTTCTTGCATTTGTAATTATTCAAACCTTGTGTTGGCCCTCGAATAAATCAGCAAAAAAATAGGTGGAATTTAAGAAGTTGCAAAAATTAAGGTGGATAGAAAATTTGATAAAATTTATTCGCGAAAAGCGACGCACTCTACGTTTGGCAAACATGCGTGCCCATTGCTGAAAAAAGTCACAAAAATAAGAAACAAATAATCAAATTCGTTTTCACTGATTTGTTTTCAATGGGGTGAACATAGGTGCTATTAGATGAAGTTGAATGGCATCAACCCTATTATTGTAATCAGTATGAAATATAAAAATTGAAAAGCTTCATATCGTTTTGGACAATGCGTGCCAGCTCCAAAATATGCAAATTACTTTAAAAATTTCAAACAAATAAAAACAATAGAGATTTTATCTTGAAAAATTACTGCCTGTAAATTTGGTAAATTCCCTTAGCATTCCAAGTTTCTCAGTATCATTCGTGTTTCAGCCTCGTTCGGCTCAATGGTGAAGACCCATGAAGGTATCCGAATCGGACCTGGGCGCCAACATAATTATTAAGTTTAATGTTTCATTGGCCTTAACACATCAACCCACCGCGGCGCAGATCGTTAGTCCGAGAGGAACAAGCGTGATCTGTTACGGTGTGCACGGTGATGATACCTGGGAAAACGCGAAACTAGATGCGTTTGTTTTACCAGATATGATCGGTCCACAGTTTCCAGACCGCATCGTGCTTTCGTGCTGTGCGGTTCTTTCTCTCTTTGCGGAAGGAAGTTTTTAATACTACCCGAAGCTATTTAATTTCAACAGTGCTTCTCAGCGCTATTTGTACCCACTGATCCCGTTACGATAGGGGCCCTCCTTAGCCGTGTGGTAAGACGCGCGACTACAAAGCAAGACCATGCTGAGGGTGGCTGGGTTCGATTCCCGGTGCCGGTCTAGGCAATTTTCGGATTGGAAATTGTCTCGACTTCCCTGGGCATAAAAGTATCATCGTGTTAGCCTCATGATATACGAATGCAAAAATGGTAACCTGGCTTAGAAACCTCGCAGTTAATAACTGTGGAAGTGCTTAATGAACACTAAGCTGCGAGGCGGCTCTGTCCCAGTGTAGGGATGAAATGCCAATAAGAAGAAGAAGAAGAAGATCCCGTTACGATCTTTGCAAGGACCCGTGCCTTCGTTTTACGTTGGACCCGTTTGCGGAAGTAAAATTCCGACAAGCGGTGGTAATCCTGCAGGGACACCGTTCTGGGAAAAAACCTCATAGAAGGTCACGTCTCCACGCTCAGCAATGAGTATTAACAAAAACAAGAGGAAGGGGGAGTCTCTGAATTCTCCACTTCCTTCAAAGAAACAAGGTTTCAAGACCGTCCTGCCCAAGCGCGGAAAAAGTAGAAGGATATTCCTTCTAAATCTAATGTAGACATTGTTTCTTCTCCTATCGAACTGAGCAATCAGTTCGATTTGATTAACCTTCTTCGGATATTAGAAAAAACTTACGAATAAGATGTTGGGGTCATATTGACCCAGAAATGTAAATGCTTATAAAACAGTCAAATTATAACCGAATTGCAAAGTTTATATATCGTTCGAAAGATAAACTCATCAATTTTGTGGCTATGTGGTGATATGCTGGTTCTGAAGACAATGGCCACCGGAAAACGACTTCCACGGGGACCTTGTCGGTCATATAAGGGGAACATAAAAATCGCTCCATATATGCCATTCGATCGCTAATTTTTAATAGATTCTCTTAAAACGGTAATGTATGGTCCATGAGAGGGCTTCCGATGAAAGTGGCCACTCCTGGTACATGCAAGGTGCCCCCGGGGAACCCACAGGAGGGGACATTTCCGTTTTAGCACCAAAATATGCCGAACGGCGGCTCTTTCGTCATGATTTTCCACCAAACAGATGGTTATGCACTTGAAATCGATAAGTGACCACATTGGCCACTCCTGGTACATGCAAGGTTCCCCCGGGGAACCCGCAGGAAGGGACATTTCCGTTTTAGCACCAAAATATACCGTGCGGCGGCTCTGTCGTCATGATTTTCCACAAAATATATGATAATGCGCTTGAAATCGCTAAGTGACCACATTGGCCACTCTTGGAGTTTATGAGGTGCCCCCGTGGAACCCGTAAAAGGGGACATTTCCGTTTTAGCACCAAAATATATCGTGTGGCGGCTCTTTTATCATGATTTTCCACCAAACAGATGGTCATGCGCTTGAAATCGATAAATGATCACATTGGCCACTCCTTGTATATGCAAGGTGCCCCCGGGGAACCCGTAGGAGAGGACATTTCCGTTCTGGCACCAAAATGTGTGGTGCTGCGGCTCTTTCATCATGATTTTCCACAAAATAGATGATTATGCGCTCGAAATCGATAAGCCTATGAGGTGCCCTCGGGGAATCCGTAAAAGAGGACATTTCCGTTTTAACACCAAAATATGCCGTGCGGCAGCTCTTTCGTCATGATTTTCCACAAAATAGATGATTATGCGCTTGAAATCGATAATTGACCACATTGGCCGCTCTTGGAGTCTACCGGGGGCCCCCAGGGAACCCGAAATATGCCGAGCGGCGACTCTTTCGGTGTGTTTTCCCACCAAAGAGATGGTTATTCGCTCGAAATCAAAAAGTGATCACATTGGCCACTCATGAACCACATTGGCTACATTTGAAACCTATGAGGCTCCCTCGGAGAACACGTAAAAGATGACATTTCCGTTTAACACCGAAATATGTCGTGCGGCGGCTCTTTCGTCATGATTTTCCACAAAATAGATGATTATGCGCTTGAAATCGATAAGTGACCACATTGGCCACTCTTGGAACCAATTAGATGCCCACGGGGAACCCGTAGATGGTGACATTTCCGTTTTTATACCGAAATGAATAAGTGACCACATTTTCCATTTTGGAACCTAATAAGTACCGCCGTGGAGCTCATAGGAGAGGACATTTCCGTTCTTACTCTTACTCTTACTTAGGGCCGATGCCCACGTAGCGTGTTTTTTCAAGCTGCGTGCACGCCGCGTCCACGCAAGGTATCCGGCATCAAATGTAGTCGTGCACACGTTTACGTGTGCATTACTCCATTTGATGCTGGGTACCTTGCGTGAACGCGGCGTGCAAGCAGCGTGAAAAAACTTTACGTGGACATCGGCCCTTGAAGACATGCCGTGCAGCGGCTCTTTCACTATAATTTTCCATCAAATAGTTGGTAATGCTCTTGAAATCTAATATCAACCCGGGGGAACCTCAGGCCCAATTTCGGTAATTGTGGTGTGCCTTGAAGAATTCATTGAAAGTGTCTGTGCACACAAAATCTAACTCACTTTTGAGGAACTTTTCCTCAACAAAATTGCTCGCAGTAAATAGCATTCGACGAAAATCCTGCCCTATTGTTTCCTATTGAAAATTGGCCAGATCGGACTATGGGCTTCGAATTTATGGCCAAAATACTAATTTCAGCAGCTACATGGGAAAATCACTTTTCTGGCACTTATGCTCATCCGATTGGCTTGCAATAAGTTGCGTTCAGCAGAAAGTTTTAGAATGCAAATAAACAAATATGAAAAATAAGAGCTATCTACCTATTAGTGTTATATTAGACTTTTCTTATATATTTCTCAACCCTTTTGAACGAACGATAAAGGCACCATCACCACTAGGTAGATTAATCTTGTTTTTTTTCTATCAAATAGGTCATTCATTCTGAACTTAATATCTACAACCTACAAGGTACCCGCAGGATTCTCACAGAAAAAGAGATTTTTTTATCAAAATGTTGCGTTTTCTTATCATTGTCCACGGCGATCAGTGAAAACCTCAAACTTCTATGAGTCGATATTGAAGGGACCGAGATGCGAAATAGAAAATCCTTGGAGAGCTGTTCGAAGGAATCATCACAGTAGCCCAGAAACTATTTTTTAATTTGACTCAGTATACTCAATTTCAAATGAAGAACAATTTCAAGCGCATAAGCAACTTTTTGAAGACTTGTGGCCAGGGTAGACAACGATAGAGCTGCCGCAAGCGGCACAGTACATTTGATATAACCCTGAAAATGTCCTCTCCTACGGGTTCGCAGGGCATCTCAAAGGTTCCAAGAGCAGACAATATCACTAATCAACTCCAAGCACATGACCATCTGTTTGGTAGAAAATAACAAAGAAAGAGCCACCGCACGGCATATTTTGGTGTTAAAATGGAAATGTACTCTTCTACGGGCTCCCGGGGGCACCTCATAGGTTCTAAGGGTGGACAATATGTCAATAATCGATTTCGAGGGCACCTATTTGGAGGAAAATCACGACGAAAGAGCCGCCGCATGACATATGTTGGTGTAAAAATGGAAATGCCATCTTTTACGTGTTCTCCGAGGGAGCCTCATAGATTTCAAATGTAGCCAATGTGGTCACTTATCGATTTCGAGCGCACGTCCATCTGTTCGATGGGAAAACACCAAAAGAGCCGCCGCACGGCTTATATTGGTGTAAAAATGGAAATGTCCCCTTCTACGGGAACCCTGGGGCCCCCTCATAGGTTCCAGGCGTTGCAAATGTGGTCACTTATCGATTTCAAGCGCATAATCATCTATTTTGTGGAAAATCATGACGAAAAAGACGCCGTACGGCATATTTTGGTGCTAAAACGGAAATGTCCTCTCATACGGAATACCCGGGGGCACCTTGCTTGTACCAGAAGTGGCCAATGTGGTCATTTATCGATTTCAAGCGCATAACCAAACCATCTGTTTGGTGGAAAATCATGACAAAAGAGCCGCCGCACGGCATATTTTGGTTCTAAAACGGAAATGTCCCCTCCTGCGGGTTCCCCGGGGGCACCTTGCATGTACCAGGAGTGGCCAATGTGGTCTTTTATCGATTTCAAGCGCAATATCATCTATTTGGTGGAGAATCATGACAAAAGAGCCGCTGCACGGCATATTTTGGTGCTAAAACGGGAATGTCCCCTCCTGCGGGTTCCCCGGGGGCACCTTGCATGTACCAGGAGTGGCCAATGTGGTCATTTATCGATTTCAAGCGCATAACCATCTGTTTGGTGGAAAATCATGACAAAAGAGCCGCCGCACGGCATATTTTGGTGCTAAAACGGAAATAGTTCCTCCTGCGGGTTCCCCGGGGCGCCTTGCATGCACCAGGAGTGGCCAATGTGGTCATTTATCGATTTCAAGCGCAATATCATCTATTTGGTGGAGAATCATGACAATGGTGCTAAAGCGGAAATGTCCCCTCCTGCGGGTTCCTCGGGGGCACCTTGCATGTACCAGGAGTGGCCAATGTGGTCTTTTATCGATTTCAAGCGCATTATCATCTATTTTGTGGAAAACCATGACGACAGAGCCGCCGCACGGCATATTTTGGTGCTAAAACGGAAATGTCCCCTCCTGCGGGTTCCCCGGGGGCACCTTGCATGTACCAGGAGTGGCCACTTTCGTCGGAAGCCCTCTCATGGACCATACATTACCGTTTTAAAAGAATATATGAAGAATTTGCGATCGAATGGCATATATGAAGCGATTTTTATGCTCCCCTTATATGACCGACAAGGTCCCCGTGGAAGTCGTTTCCCGGTGGCCATTGTCTCCAGAACCAGCATATCACCACATAGCCACAAAATTGATGAGTTTACGTTCAGAACGGTATATAAACTTTGCAATTCGGTTATAATTTGACTGTTTTATAAGCATTTACATTTCTGGGTCAATATGACCCCAACATCTTATTCGTAACTTTTTTTGTGGGGTCGTTCCTGTTGCACCTTAAAATACTTTTTTCATGTCAGATGCTTCATTTCCACAAAATATTAAAAGTCAAGAAATTTCAGAACGATCGGATTATCAGGTAAAAAGTTATTCTACTTTGAAGTTTCGTTTTGGGTCATATTGACCCCAACATCTTACTAAGGTTAATGATGAAATTGAGCAAATCGAATCTACCTCTAGCCCAGGTGATTCGATTCATGCGAAAAAGCAAAGGATTCCGCCAATTGTGGTATCTGTTGCCGAGTTTTCTGGCTTCCGGAATGAAATCTTGAGTAACCTTCAGGGGATCAAGGTTTCATTTCAGATTGCTAGGAAGGGTGACTGCCGCGTTTTGCCGGGATCCTTTGACGATCGCAAACGTCTTCTTCAGTATTTAACTGAGAAGCGCCATAAATTCTTCACATACGACGACAAAACTGAGCGATTGTTCAAAGTCGTCTTGAAAGGTCTCCCCAGTGATGATAAATCACTGGATGAGATTAAAATAGAAATTTCTCAATTACTTGGATTTTCACCAGTCCAAGTAATTAAGATGAAAAAGAAATCCCACCCTGGTACTTCCCCGAGGGGCATTTCTCAAGAATTTTATTTAGTTCATTTTAACAAAAGTGAACTAAATAATATGAAAAGTTTGGAAAAGGCCTGTATTATGTCCCATGTCCGTGTTACATGGGAACATTTCCGCAGGCCTGGGGGAAATTTCCAAAACCCCACCCAGTGCCGTAAGTGCCAAAAGTGGGGTCATGGAACCAAACATTGTCACATGGATGCTAAATGCATGATTTGTGGTGGAACCTCTCACGCCAAGGACGCATGTCTTGTGAGAGAAGATTCCAATAAATTTAAGTGCGCAAATTGTGGGGGCAATCATAAATCCAATTTCTGGGAATGCCCTTCACGCAAAAAAGTTTTGAATTCCCGTGCAAAATTGATGACGGGAAATTCCAATCGGATCCCAGATTCAACGGGTAGAAATTTTTCAAACGCTCAAATTTCGAAACCGGTTACCGGTCGAGCAATTCATACCCACCACAATTCACAAACAAATTTTGCCGCTCGTCAACGGGTAGCAAGCACTTCAGTTAATTCCAATTTTTCGAATGTACCCACGTATGCAAACATCGCTGCTGGTAGACAAAATGTCTCTTCTTAAAATGAGGTTTATACCCATGTCCCAACGGAAAATAACGGTCATGTTGCCGATTCAGGTAGCATGACTGCTTCCGATTTTGATTTTTTAACTGAACAATTGCATCACATGATTGATGCAATGTTCAAAGCAAATACCATTCCTGAAGCTGTTCAGGTTGGTATAAAGTACACACAAAAAATTGTTATCGGACTCCATTTCAATGGATCCAAATAATTGTGTGAAAGTTCTAAATTGGAATGCCCGCTCTCTAAAGGGTAAGGAAGATGAATTATTCAACTTCCTAACAGTTCATAATGTGCATATTGCCATTATAACAGAAACTTATTTAAAACCAGGACTCTCTTCATTAAAAGAGATCCAAATTATTTTATCTACAGAAATGATCGTCTTGACAGCGCCTGTGGTGGGGTCGCCATTGTCATCAATAGACGTATCAAACATAAATTATTTTCTTCGTTCGAAACCAAAGTTTTTGAAACCTTGGGAGTTTCTGTTGAAACAAATTTTGGTCAATTTTCCTTCATTGCAGCCTACTTGCCTTTTCAATGCAATGGGCAGCAAAAGAATTTGTTGAAAGCTGATCTTCAAATTCTGAATCGCAACAAATCAAAATTCTTCGTAATTGGTGATTTCAATGCCAAACATTGTTCACGGAATAATGCCCAAAGCAATTCCAATGGTAAACTTTATTTGTAGATTGTATTGCTGAATATTATACTATTCAATATCCCAATGGACCAACTTGTTTTTCTTCCAGTCGAAATCCTTCTACAATTGATTTAGTTTTAACGGATTCAAGTCAGCTGTGTGGCCAATTGGTAACTCATGCTGACTTTGACTCTGATCACCTTCCTGTGACGTTTGAAATCTCACAAGAAGCCATTTATAATCCAATCAGCTCTACTTTTAATTATCATAGAGCTGATTGGGATTTATATAAAACGTATATCGATAGGAATTATGATGTTGATATTCCTCTCGATACCAAAAGTGATATTGATAATGCTCTCGTATCTTTGACAAATTTAATTGTCGAAGCCAGAGGCATTGCAATTTCGAAATGTGAAGTTAAATTCAACTCCATTATTATTGACGACGATCTTCAGCTACTGATCCGTCTTAAAAATGTGAGAAGAAGGCAATACCAAAGAACTCGCGATCCCGCGTTGAAAGTTATTTGGCGAGATTTGCAAAATGAAATTAAAAAACGTTTCGCTATTCTGAGAAATACCAACTTTGAGAATAATGTCTCGAAGTTGGATCCCAGTTCGAAACCCTTTTGGAAATTAACAAATATTTTTAAAAACATCTCAAGAGCCAGTTCCAGCGCTTAAAGAGGGAAATAAAATTTTATTAACAAATGGCGAAAAGGTTCAAAAACTTGCTCAGCAGTTCGAGAGTGCCCATAATTTTAGTCTAGGTCTCACTAGTCCAATTGAGGATCAGGTTACACGGAGCTTCGAAGACATTCTCAACCCTTCGTTGGGAACTAATTTGGATGAAGTGAGATCTATTACTAGAAAATTTAAAAATATGAAAGCCCCGGGTGATGATGGTATTTTCTACATACTTATCAAAAAACTTCCTGAGAGCTCTTTATCCTTTTTGGTTAATTTATTAAACAAATGTTTTCAATTGGCATACTTTCCAGATAAATGGAAAAACGCCAAAGTTGTTCCAATTTTGAAGCCGGACAAAAATCCAGCTGAGGCTTCTAGTTATCGCCCAATCAGTTTGCTTTCTTCAATAAGCAAACTGTTTGAAAAGATTATTTTGAATAGAATGATGGTTCATATTAATGACAATTCTATTTTTGCTGATGAGCAATTTGGTTTTCGCCATGGGCATTCAACCACCCATCAGTTATTAAGAGTAACGAATTTAATTCGGCTTAACAAATCTGAAGGATATTCGACTGGAGTTGCTCTTCTTGATATAGAGAAAGCATTTGACAGTGTTTGGCATGAAGGTTTGATTGTAAAATTGATGAATTTTAATTTTCCTCTGTACATCATTAAACTGATCCAAAATTATTTATCAGATCGCTCACTGCAGGTAAACTATCAGAATTCTAAATCTGATAGATTACCTGTAAGGGCTGGTGTCCCCCAAGGCAGCATACTGGGGCTCATATTGTATAACATTTTTACTTCTGACTTACCTGATTTACCACCAGGGTGTCAAAAATCTTTGTTTGCAGATGACACGGGCCTCTCAGCCAAAGGGCGAAGCCTTCGTGTCATTTGTAGTAGATTGCAAAAAAGTTTGGATATTTTCTCCACTTACTTGCGAAAATGGAAAATTTCCCCGAATGCTTCCAAAACTCAGCTTATAATTTTCCCACATAAGCCGAGAGCTTCTTATTTGAAACCTTCTAGCAGACATATTGTCACTATGAATGGGGTTCCAATTAATTGGTCTAGCGAAGTTAAATATTTAGGACTTCTGCTAGATCAAAAATTAACTTTTAAAAATCACATTGAAGGCCTTCAAGCCAAATGTAACAAATATATTAAGTGTCTATATCCAGTATCCACTTATTAACAGAAAATCAAAACTTTGCCTTAAGAACGAACTTTTGATTTACAAACAAGTTTTTAGACCTGCCATGTTGTATGCTGTGCCAATATGGACTAGTTGCTGCAATACCAGAAAGAAGGCACTCCAGAGGATTCAAAATAAAATTTTGAAAATGATTCTGAAGTTGCCTCCGTGGTATAGTACCAATAACTTCATAGAATTTCTAATATTGAGACATTGCAACAAATGTCCAACAAAATAATTTCCAATTTTAGCAGAGGCGTCGCGTCCGCATGTGCAACCTGTGCACTGCACATGTTGCAATTTTATCCCCAACATTTAAACTCTAGATAGATTTCTTGTCTTTCTAATCCAAGCATGTATTTGAATTATGTGCATTTGAAAAATGTTTCATGCAAATTTGACTATTAGATACATAAACGGAAAATATGCATGTTTTTTTATAGGCGGATCACATGCATCACATGATGTAAGGCAACCAAATGCTGCGATGGAGACGCGTTATATTTTTCTCTACCGAACCGACCGACCGACACCACATGTTGTATCAACACGGAACTTTCAGCCGAGAACGTTTTGTCATGCATTATTCACGCATTATTTTGTATGTGTGGATCATCTGCTCTAACCGCAATCGGCGATGTATAGCGATGTGCTTTACTACAGGTGTGGGCCAAACCCCAAAGTAGTATTTGTTTAACGAAAATTCGCTCTTTTGAGAGAGAAACTCTCAGCTAAGTTGCCGAAGATGGCCGAAGGTGGCCGAATGTGACGTCACGTCTGGCATACTCAGTACAATTTGTATAACAGACGTGACGTTTCATTCGGCCCACCCACTGTGGGTGGCAATGTTTACGTTATTTTTTCGACTACTACAGACATAGAGGACTTTGGCCCACACCTTTACTGAAGCACATCGGATGTATAGGTAGTCAAAGCGTTCCTCCCTGGCAGTGCACTGTGTGGTGCTTATCGAGAACCGCTTCAAACAGCGCATGCGCGATTCGGTGAAGAGAGCGCGATCGGAACAAAATCGAAAGAGAAGAGTGAGGCGCGAGCATTTCTGCTTCCTCAAAACGTTCCATGACGTAAGTTCCGCTTTGTATATATACTTATATATACGCTTATATATATATATATATATATATATATATATATATATATATATATATATATATATATATATATATATATATATATATATATATATATATATATATATATATATACGCTTATAAGCAACGCGAAGCAGAAGCGCTTTTGATAGGAGGAATGACGGCTTTGGCAGGTTTTTCTATTATTGGCAGAGGGGTTTTTTATGACTGACTATGCTCAAATTTGGCTTAAGCATTCTTTGCATATCAAAGAATATTGTGGCCTAATTTCATAAAATTTGGTCGACAAAAACCCCCCTGACAATAATAGAACAAAACCTGCCAAAGCCGGCTTTCCCCCTATTTGATGTTAAATGGGATGGCCCGTTTACACATCCACTAGTCTTGACGATAATGTATAATGTCCGATAATACTAACGCGACATTAGCTCAATTTAAACAGAAATTTCCATGCTGATGGACGGAAAACTTCTCGACATCTGTCCAGTCCAGAATATTGATCAAAGATATAAATTGTAAATAGAATAATTAATTGAGAAGAGTAAGGACTATGAACTTCATTGGGGTCTGTTCAAATATTACGTAACGCAATAGGGGGTGGGGGTTTGTTTTATTTTTGTTACGATTTGTTACGCAAAATATAGGGGGTGGGGGTTCTTCGAGAAATTGTTACGCGTAACTTTTTTTTAAATTTTTCAAAAAATACTTATTGTCTTCAAAATAGCATAAAATATACAAAAAATAATAATTTATTGTATCGTGGTTCAAATTCTACCAAAAACAAGATATTTTCAAAAAAATGTATTTGTTACGCGTTACGTGTAGGGGTGGGGGTAGTTCTAAATTTTGTTACAGATTGTTACGAGGGGGTGGGGGGGTTCTTAAAAACAATGTTTTTCGCGTTACGTAATATTTGAACAGACCCTTGTTCTCTTTATTGTACAGACTTTATTTTTCTGATATGACATAATTACAAAATATTATTAGAGCCTTTGCATGATTGATATATTCCAATTTCCTTTTCTGTATTTAAAACTTCGTCTTATTTTACGAATAACTCAAATTAGAATTGAAAATGCCAGCTTAATAATTTCCGAATAGATATATTGCTTATTTGACACATTGGAAACGATTCTGATGATAGTAATTTTTAAATTACTTTGAAGCTTAGTTAAGTTTGAGTTGATTCAGAAAATAAGAAGTAGCTATGAAGCAGTTAGATGCAACCAAATAAGCAATCATATTGAGAAACGCGCTGGAAAATTTATCATTTCAGGTCCCTTTTATGTGTTTTTCTCGAAATATTAAAATAGTGCACAGGTTGAAGAATTGATCACGCGACGCCTCTGAATTTTAGACAAAAATCGTTGTAATCTTCTATTGCAACGATTAACTTTTTGTACCCTTAGTATAAAATAGGTTAAGTTTGGTTTAAGTTGAAAACATTGTAATTCCTACATGGTTCAATTCAACCAGAGGAAAAAATTCTAACTGCACGGTCCACAGTTTTCTGCACACGTCTGCAAGAAACTTACGATATGATCACAACTGCAGCTTCAAGACACGCATGGGTATGGGAAAACGAGATCAAGGATGTATTTCGTGGTATGAAGTTTTATGTGCCTCGTTTTGATGAGACAATTAGCCATCACTGGACTGCCCCTCTACGCATTATTGCCCCATGTCACTGGTTGGGTAAGTGAAGTGATGCTATTAATTTATTGCTGATGAAACCAGGCGGGTCTTCCTTAGTAAGATAAGGTAAGGCTTCCTCGGTAAGATTCGCAGCTACAAAGCAAGACCATACTGAAGGTGGCTTCGGATTGGAAATTTTCTCGACTTCCCTAGGCATAAAATTATCATCGTGTTAACCTCATGATATAGTAACTTGATTTAGAAAACTTGCAGTTAATAACTATGGAAGTTCTGAATATGAATACTAAGCTGTGGAGTGGCAATGTTGAAGAAGAAGATGCTTAACTGCTTTACATGTAGTAATACGCTACCGTTCAACATTTTTCGTTGAAATTCTTTTCTCCAACTAGTTCATCGTGTTGAATTAGGCGTTTAGTTAACATACTTTACTACATCTTTATACTTATCAGAATTACAAGGTGGCAACGGTAAATTTATGCACTAGTATCAAATATTCCTAATTGTTATTTCCTCGACTTCATGCCATATCTATCATATTTTGTGGCTCTTTCTGGCCCAAAAACATTATTTATGTAGAAAGAGTTCGCCGTCATTATCAACTCTTGGTTTATCATCCTTTCTACCTTGTCCGCAGCTGTTCTAACATTGGCTAACATTAACACCACGTTTAGTTCCTCCCAGACTTCGGTTGAGCAAGCTCTTTACACCCTTTATCTGGGTCATAGGTAGGTTGCGCAAAGGTCTGCTTAACCAGTATGCCGGTTGACAGCTGTTACTCTGTTCGGCCTTTCTCGGAATGGTGGGATCGCATACTCGCTGTATCCTCTTCCAGCCAAAGGGCCGCGCTAAGTGTTTTCCAGTCGATGTTATGGCCTACAAGGTTTGTTGATCAACACCAGAAAGAGCTATTGTAGCGTGCTTTTCGAGAAAAAGTTGTAAATTCTAGCTTTTATTCTTTTGGGTTGAAGTTTCGGTTTCAAACCAGTTGTGCTGAAAAATATAATATGTACAGTCAGCCCAAGTTAATTCAAAGTAAGCGTTAAAATACAGATGAAAATACTGACCTTTTATCTATCTTCTATCTTCTTAATCTTAAATATATATAAAACTCAATGTTTGTATGTATGTTCCAGCATAACTTCTGAACCCATTGACCGATTTCATCCAAATTTGGAACAAACATTCATTATTTTAAGGAGACAACGATAGAAGGGTTAGGGATGCTCTTTGGAAAAGGGGGAGGGGTATTGCTAAGATATTGATCAACTCAGTGTACCTTTTGAACCCCTTGGCCGATTTCAAACAAATTTGGAACACACACTCTTTATCTTAAGGAGATGACGATAAGGGGGTTAGGTATTAGAGTGGGGCGTCATGGTCATTTTTTCAAATCAATGGTTTTTCGAAGCCATTCTGGGTCCTGAACAACTGTGCAGAATTTGGGACCGATTGGTTGCTTCTTCGCTTTCCGCATCGCGTTTGAAGTTTGTATGGAAATTAGTATGGGAGAACGTATATTTTTGCATTTCTACTACTAGAGGCTTCAGTTCATCGTAAACCAAGTGGCACATTGCGTTAAAGTATAACCCAAAGGATGCCGAAAAACTTTGCTGAAGAAGGCACGTTGCTGGAACGTCCACGAAAAAAGTTATAATGCTTCGAACATTGAGTGTTCAAACCATATGCAAAAAATCGTTTATTCTGCCAGCACTGCCGTACTACGTAGACCAATAATTTAACTGAGTGTTATTTCAAAATAATTGATCTTATAGGCCTTTAGAGCTAATGGGAGCTATCCGGAATCATTTCACAAAGAAAAAATCCGACGAGAAGGAAGATGGGTTTTGCCCTTCGAGAACCATAGGTTGTCTGGTAGTGCTGGCAGAAACATTGATTTCTTGCATATGGTTTACACAATCAATTTTCGAAACGTAATAACATTTTTTGTAGACCTTCCAGCTACGTACCTTCTTCGGCAAAGTCTTTCAGCATCTTCCAGACTAGATGCTAACGTATTGAATCACGTGATTGATGATAAATTGAAGCCGCTGAAAGCAAAAATGTAAAAAAGTACGTTTTCCCATACTAATCTCCATGTAAATTTAAAACGCGATGCGGCATGCGAGGTTGCAACCAATCGAGCCCATATTTTGCACAGTTGGCTGGGGTCCCAAAACGATTCAGAAAAACCTTGATCTCACTTGATCGGAAGAAGTTTGCGTTTTTCCATACAACTGCGCCCCACTCTATTAGGTATGCTCTTTGGAAAAGGGGAAGGGGATGGGGAGAGGGGTATTGCTTAGTTATCGATCAACTCAGTGTAAATTCTGAACCCTTTGGCCGATTTCGACCAAATTCGGAACACAATTACCTTATCTTAAGAAGGGGACGATAGGGGGTAAGCATGCTCTTTGGAAAAGGGGAGGGTGTGGGGAGGGTATTGCTTAGTTATCGATCAACTCAATGTAAATTCTGAACCCTTGGTTGATTTCAACCGAATTTGAAACACAAATTCTTTATCTTACATAGGGAACGATAGGGTGGTTAAACATGCTCTTTGGAAAAGGAAGAGGGTATGGGGGGAGGGGTATTGCTTAGTTATCGATCAACTCAGTGTAAATTCTAAACTCCTTGGCCGATTTCAACCAAATTTGGAACACAAATTTTTTATCTTAAGGAGGGGACGACAGGGTGGTTGAGTATGCTCTTTGGAAAAGGGGAGGGTATGGGGGGAGAGGTATTGCTTAATTATCGATCAACGCAGTGTAAATTCCGAACCCCTTGACGGAATTCGACCAAATTTGGAACACACATTCATTATTTTAAGGAGATGACGATAGGGGGTTAAGCATGCTCTTTGGAAATGAGGGAGGGTGTGAGGGGGGGGGGGGGTATTGCTTAGTTACCAAACAACTTAGTGTAAGTTCTGAACCCCTTGACTGATTTCAAACAAATTCGGAACACAAATTGTTTGTCATAAGGAGACGACGATAGGAGATTAGGGATGCTCTTTACAAAAGAGGGAGGGGATGGGGGAGGGGTATTGTTTAGCAATCGATCAACTCAAAGTAAAATCTGAGCCTCATGACCAATTTGAACCAAATTTGTATCAAATATTGACTGTCCTAAGGAAGCGATTTTAGTGGATGGGGTTAAGTAATTTTAAAAGGGGGTGGGTGTGGGTGTGGGAGAGGGGGTATTGTTTAGTTATCGATTAATTCAGCATGACTTCTGAACCCATTTATCGATGTCCACCAAATTTGGAACCCATATTATCTGTCTAAGGAAGACTATATCAGACTGGGTATGAGTGCCATAGCTAAATGAGAGAGAGGGTATATTCATTAAACGAACAGTTTAGTATACCTTTTTATCACATAGGTCAATTCAAACCAAACACGTATCTCTAGCCTAATTGGTATTGGGTATTTTTAGTTCATCCGATTAATGGTATGCCCAGTGAAAAGCAATGATTGATGTGCTTCCTTCTGAATGGTGGATGTGATTGCTTCTTTAAAAGTAGGCATTTGCCCGGAATAAGGCAATGGTGGGTGTGATCCCATATTTAAAAATATACGTTGCCCGGAATATGGCATCGATGAATGTTTCTCCTTCTTTAGAATAGACGTTTGCCCGGAATAAGACCATCCAAACCCACGATCCCTTCTTCAAAATCAGTCAATGTTTCCAAAAGCCTTCTTTTAATCAAATGATAAAGTATGAATAAGTAAACACAATTACCCTGTTGACCAATTGGTCTTATCATTTTCCGATAGTAAAAGAAAACTGCAAATCAAACTGGCAATTCCGAGCAAGGCCGGGTACATAAAGCTAGTTATTTTTTAAAATTCTTTATTAATGTGAATTCGACTTTTTAATGATACCTATTATACAGATGATGATCCGTTAACCATTCTCAGGCAAGTATATGTTCAGCTCAAATAGATCACCACCTGATGCCTCCCCTGATTTCAGTTGCAGAGTGAATGCAGAGTCTCAAGCCGTAACAACCCGCAGTCGGACATTGGGACGCGCACTTGCCTCAGGCCTAGAAGAAGACTCTTATCATGTTCATCACAGTCGAGCCATCTCAGTCAACGTTCATCAGCCGTCTCGGCTCTATCCTTGAGTCGGGACAAAGGGTCTTCGACAACCTTTTAGTATGTTCGGTTCACTACCTGACGTCTTACGTGACTCCAGCCGTCATGTGGTTGTAGAAGTTCAAGCCACTCCGTATATTGTCCCAGTCAGCAAGCCTTTAAATTACGTTACACCTACCACCGCTTGGCACAAATATCTCAAATTGAGGTGAACGTGCCCCTGGAGCCGACGTTCTGATACCACCGCTTGGTATTCTTTTAACACATTATATCTGTTTACTACCAGAATGTTAAAGGAGTGCGCACAAAAATGACTCAGCTTGGTTTGGTGTTATCCAGCTGTGACGCGCAGATATCAAAAGTAGTGAAATTTCTTACGGTTACACATTTTCCGATGTTATCGCAACGATTTAACCAGTCATCATTCATGAGATGGTGGTGTCCTATTCGCAGCCAGGAATTTGTTCGAAAGTGAATCTGTGTCGTTAGCCAACTCGTTTGGTTTTCGTAATTGCTGTGTATTTTCCACCAAATTCTAGTATGGAGTTATATGCTGCTCATGCGAATGCTGTACGTTCCCTAGCGTATCAAATTATTAAACGTTTGGTAATCAATTACCTGAGTATGAATGCGTTTTCCTGGAATCAGTCAATGGTGGATGTGATCCTTTCTCCAGAAGTAGTTCTGCCTTTTCGTTTGTGCGTTCTTCAGTAAAATGTCTACCATCCATCTAAACTTATCAACACATACTCTCTTTTTACTTTATCTATGTGGAAAAATACATCAGCGCCCAACAAACATTCACTAGTTTAACCCTTATGCGGCCAACAAAAAAAAACACACGTGGATGGCCGACAGGGTACCCGTGTTCCCATAAATTGATATTCTCATAACTTCAACAATTTTCAACCGATTTAGATAATTTTGACAGTTTTGGAAACAGAAACTCATATACTTTTTGCTCATTGTCAAGGTTTACAGCTTATGCCCATGGTTATACAAGAAATTTTTGAAGTAAGGCTTAAGAGTCTACACGCGTAACCAAAGGCCATTCAACCAGTTTCAAATATGCTACAAGCTCTTTGCACTTCTTAGAATTGAAGGTGTTCACAATATATGCTTAGGATAATGCAAAAATCCCTGAAATGAGGTCTTAGTCATCCAAGAAAGCTCTGGAGTAAAGCCTAAACATCTACTCGCATAACCAAAGGCCTGTTATGCAAATTCAAATACGGTACATGCTCTTTGTTGTACTTAGCATAGAATGCGTTCACAGTATATGTTCCGAGTCATCCAAGAAATCTCTGGAGTAAGGCCTTAAGGTCTACACTCGTAACCATGGGTCTATGGATTTGTCTCAAAAGTGGTACATGCTCTTTGCGCATCTTGAAATCAAATGTGATCACTACATATGTTCTGCGCTATCGAAGAAATCTCTCAGATAAGTCCTCTGGCGCCTTCATTGCATATGTTCATGGTCATCCAAGAAAACTCTGGAAAAGGCCTTCAGGTCTACACGCGTAACCAGAGATCTTTTAGATTGTTTAAAAAGTGTTGCATGCCCTTTGTAGTACATAGAAAAGAGCGCTTTCATTGCATATGTTGATGGTCATCCAAGAAAATCCTGGAAAAGGCCTTAAGATCTACACACGTAACCAGAGATCTTTTAGATTGTTTTTAAACTGGTACATGCCCTTTGTGGTACACAGAATAGAACGCCTTTATTGCATATGTTGATGGTCATCCAAGAAAACCCTGGAAAAGGCCTTGAGATCTACACGCGTAACCAAAGATCCATCAGATTTTTTCAAAAGTGTTACATGCCCTTTGTGGTACATAGGATAGATTGCGTTCATTGCATAGGTTCATGGTCATCCAAGAAAACCCTGGAATAGGCCTTTAAATCTGTATGGGTACCCAGAGATCTTTTGGCTTGTTTCAAAAGTGGTACATGCCCTTTGTGGTACATAGACTATAATACGTCCATTGCATATGTTTATGGTACATAGAATGGCACATAGAATATACCGCTTTCATTGCATATGTTCATGGGTATCCAAGAGAACACTTGAACAATCCTCAAGAACTTCACGCGTAACCAGTTCTTTCGGCCTATTTGAATAGTTATACATGCCTTTTATGGTACGTAGAATAGAATGCACCCATTTCAAAAGTCCATGGTCATCCAAGAAAACCCTGAAGTACGGCATTAGGATACGCACCAGAGATATATCAGTCTGTTTTAAATTTAATACATGCCTTCGGGGCCCATGAATAAAATGCGTTCATGGCATATGCTAATGGTCATCCTAGAAATTTATGGAGTAAGACTTCTAGGCTTACACGAATATCTAGAGGGTCTTTAAGGTCACTCCTTACGGAATCCAAGTTTCAAAGTGCTCGCGTTTTCGTGGGCACACCACTCAAGACGGAAGTAACGCACAACTGTCATTTTTATTATTTCACGCATGCTGCGACGCAGCAAAGCTAAATCAACAAAAATGACAGTTGTGCGCCGTCTCCGTATCGATTGGTGTGCCCCCGAAAACGCGAGCACTTTGAAACTTGGATTCCATTAGGAGTGTCCTTAATCTAATTTTAATATGGTACATGATGTTTGCGATATTCGCCCGTTTTTTCCCTCACGTTCTCAGCGTAACGTTGTATCCTTCCAATTTATTTACATTTTGCATTTCAAAAGAATAGAGAACTTCATATTAGTGATATGAATGAAGTTTGTTTACTACCTGGAACCAACAACAACAAGACAACAATAACTACTTGGAATGCTAATATATCAAAATGAGGTTTCACATCTTGTTTATTCTTCAATAACTGCCCAGAGCTAATGACAACAACTTGAACTACTTGAAATGCAAACATATACCAATAGCCTTCCGTTCGTGGGTTGATCTGCAGATCATTCCTATATGGAGTTCATAGACTACCTAGTATCATAGCAAAAACAAAAACAACAGCATACGTTCGATAACTGCAAGTCATTTAACTGCAATGCTTTTTAACTGCAATTCGATAGTTGCAAAAGTTTTACAGTTATCGGACCGCTGAACTTCAAACCGATGTCAGACTCAATGACAGCTGCATTGATCGATTGACAACCGTTTGACGTCTAGAGTGCGTTGCAGTTATCGAACGGCATTCGATAACTGAAAAGTAAACATTTTGCAGTTATCGAACAGCTACTGTACTAGGAATGCGTACATTCACTCAGATGAGGTTTACCCGATTTTGTCACGCCAGATTTTGTCTACCCTTGATTTTGCCTAACCCGATTTTATCATGTTTTCGACCCAATTTGCCGCAAACAATAAAGATTTTCAAGAAATAACTTTCACTGACTGTAGCTTATTATGAATCATTTATGAGTAGCTGTTAATAAGTTTGTAAATCTCGTCGACAAAAAAACGGATTCCATTCACGTATTTTGCCTTGCCTTCATTACGGAGCCCACGACAATGAAAACAACTACTTAAAATACAAACATATACCAAGAAGGGGTCTCACAACTTGTTTATTTTCAAATAACTGCCTCCATTAAGGAGGTTGATCCATCGACCTTGACTCTATTTCATAGACTACCTGGAGCTCAAGACAACAACAAGAACTACTTGAAATACAAACATATACCAAGATGGGATCACAAAACTTGTTTATTCTTCGATAACTGCCTCCATTACGGAGATTGATCTACAGAACTTCGGTGGGGTTTGATCCCACGAAACCAGTACGCTAGACAGAAATTTTCCCTACTAAGCTACGAAGGACCTGCGTCGTCCTCCGCAGCTTAGCGGGTACTGATGAAACCAAATTCACAGCACCGGGCATGTAGCCGAACTCTCGCAATACATTCTAAGAACTAACTCTCTCATATATGTTTTTGTACAATGCCAACCAAGTAGGATGAGTGTTTAGTATTATCTGGCTCCTACACACTTGCTTCATCACCAACGGCGCTCGATGAAGTAGGGTTGTGTGAGATTGTGCCAGTTGGGATCGCCTTTCGAGTTCAGTACATTCAAAGTTAGTTGTTAGTATTGAGCCACCCGGAGTGGAAATTAATTACTATGTCTGAAACTCGATTATGCATATGCACAACATGTCATAGATTAAGTTCGGAAAAGGTATTGCACGAAAACCGCTACCTTCCGTCACTCCCAGTTGTTCTTCAATAACTGCATCCGTTACGTTTGAGGTTGAGGTTGATCCACCGACCTTTACTCTATGGAGTTCGTAGACTACCTGGAGCCCACGACAACAACAAAAACTACTTGGAATACAAACATATACCAAGAAAGGGTCACGCTACTTGTCTATTCTTTGATAACTGCCTCCATTACGGAGATTGTTCCGAAGATCTTGACTGTCTGGAGTTTGTAGACTACCTGGAGCCCACGACAACAACAAAAACTACTTGGAATACAAACATATACCATGAAGGGGTCACACAGCTTGTTTATTCTTCAATAACTGCCTCCATTACGGAGGTTGATCCACAGACCTTGAATCTATGGAGTTCGTAGACTACCTGGAACCCACGACAACAAGAACTACTTGGAATACAAACATATACCACGAAGGGGTCACAAAACTTGTTTATTCTTCAATAACTGCCTCCGTTACAAGGTCGAACACCATTCCTTGACTCTATGGAGTTCGTCGACTACCTGGAGTCCTCGACAACAACAAGAACTACTTGGAATAAACACATATACCAAGAAGGGGTCACGCAACTTGATTATTCTTTGATAACTGCCTCCATTACGGAGATAAATCCGAAGATCTTGACTGTATGGAGTTCGTAGACTACCTGGAACTCACGACAACATCAAGAACTACATGAAATACAAACATATACCAAGAAGGGGTCACACAACTTGTTTATTCTTCAATAACTGCCTCCATTACGGAGGTTGATCCACCGACCTTGAATCTATGGAGTTCGTCGACTACCTGGAACTCACGACAACAACAAGAACTACATGAAAAACAAACATATGCCAAGAAGGGGTCACAAAACATGTTTATTCTTCAATAACTGCCTCCATTACGGAGGTTGATCCACCGACCTTGAATCTATGAAGTTCGTAGACTACCTAGAGCCCACGACAACAATCAGAACTATTTGGAATACAAACATATGCCAAGAAGGGGTCACACAACTTGTTTATTCTTCGATAACTGCCTCCATTACGGAGATTGATTCGAAGATCTTGACTGTGCGGAGTTCGTAGACTACCTGGAACTCACGACAGCAACAAGAACTACATGAAAAACAGATATATATCAAGAAGGGGTCACAGAACTTGTTTATTCTTCATTAACTGCCTCCATTACGGAGGTTGATCCACAGACCTTGAATTTATGGAGTTTGTAGACTACCTGGAACCAATGACAACAACAAGAATTACTTGGAACACAAATAAATACCAAGAAGGGGTCACATAACTTGTTTATTCTTCAATAACTGCCTCCGTTACTGAGGTTGATCCACAGATCTTGACTCTATGGAGTTCGAAGACTACCTGGAGCCCACGACAACAACAAGAACTACTTAGAATACAAACATATACCAAGAAGGGGTCATGCAACTTGTTTATTCTTCGTTAACTGCCTTCATTACGGAGATTGATCCGAAGACCGTGACTGTATGGAGTTTTTTTTTTTAAATAACTAGCCACTATCCCCCACACCAAAGAGCTCACCAGGAGCTCCCTGGTAATGGACGCAACTATCTCAGCTTATTCTGTGCAGCAAAAAAATAACAAATTTATATTTATAAGCTGAGATCAAATAATTATTTATAGCAAGTATGTATACTAATAGGCGAATCTATGTAATGTCCCAGTGGAATGAAGTTCCGTTTAAGGGACACATTGATTGATATAGCCAAAAGATAAAATAATGAAATAAAGAAATATATTTTTAAACAAATAATAATAAACTAATAATTTTTATGGGTATTAATAACAAACAAAAATATTTAATGAATTATTAAATTACTGTAAACAAAAAAAAAAACAAAAAAAAGATTATCATGTTTCTGGTAGCCGATGTGAAAAAAAATAAATTAACCAAGAATGTCGTGTAGATTTGATTTCATGAGTTGTTTGACCTGGGATTTAAAATTTTCACGATTGTTGATTTGCTTCAACTGCTCTGGTAAATTATTGAACAGCTTAGGACCAAATAACTGAAATTCTCCTTTGACCAAGTGTTGTGGCTGCTCTACTTAATTGTAGGTTATAAGCACGTCTTGTACTGTAGCTGTGAGTAACTGGTGGCATATCAATGGTATGGTGGAAACGATCGTTTGCAATTTGCAAATACTGCGAATAGGAAGTATATTATGTAATGTATCAGAATAAAGCAGCAAAGTGGGGAAAAGGAAAGATTTATTAAATATAGTTTTCAAACACCTGTTTTGTAGAGTTTGGAGCTTTTTGAGCGATGATTTGGATGCATGACCCCAAGTTAGAATTACGTAGCTAATGATGGAGTGAATATGAGCAAAATAGAGCTTTAAAAGAATATCACGTGAGACGAAATAACTAACCCTACGTAGTATTCCGCAGAGAGATGAAACTTTTTTTTCAACATATTTTATGTGATCATTCCAACATAATGTGGAATCCAGAATTAAACCTAAATACTTGAATGTTTTTACTTTTTCTATGCAACAAGAGTTGAACGAAACTTGGTTGTGTAGGTCTACCTTTTTACGAAAAGAGTGAAAAATCATGAATTTTGTTTTGGATATGTTTAACGATAGAAGGTTTGATTCGAAATATTTAGATAAAATGGTCAAGTCATCCGACATGTCATTTACTATTGTATTTGCAACATGGTTTGGGTAGAATAAAGCAGTATCGTCAGCAAAGAGACGCGGAAATCCTTTCAGTTTAAGCCTGCTTATGTCGTTCACATATAAGAGGAATAGAAGAGGGCCTATATTGCTACCTTGCGGTACACCAACTTTGATGGGTTTAGGGGAACTTTGTGAATCCTCAATAGATACAAACTGTAGTCTATCTTCTAAATAACTTTTTATAACTCGATTTGCAACGCCTCGAATACCATATTTATCCAATTTCCTGAGTAATATTGTATGGTTTAGTGTATCAAACGCCTTACGAAGGTCCAGGAATAGTGCGCCAACTAGTTGTTTACAATCAATTCCTTTTATAATATCATCGAGTAATTCAGAGACTGCCGTGGCTGTACTGCTGCCTTGCCGAAACCCGTATTGGTAATTGTATAACACGTTATTTTGATTCAAAAACGGTAAAATGCGGTTCAAAAGTAATTTTTCTAATATCTTATTGAATATGGAAAGCGTGGAAATGGGACGATAGTTGTTAACATTAAATCTATCTCCTTCTTTAAATATAGGTACAACTCTAGCAATTTTTAAACATGATGGATATGTTCCAGATTCCAAGATTTTGTTGAACGAGTCGGCTAAAATTCTAGAAAATTGTTCTGAATTGTTTTTAATAACATCAACAGTAATTCCATCGGGACCCGGACTTTTATTTCGTTCTAGACTGTTTATTAACAATGTAACTTCGTTAATTGAAGCTGGGCTTAGAAAAATGGAGCTAGATACGTGTTGTAGGTTTGTTAACGGATTCATAGCAGGATCGACATTAATGCTATCAGCAAGTTGTTGTCCTATGTTCGAAAAATAATTGTTGAATATTTCACAGGTTTGTTGATTATTGTCAACTTTAACACCATTTTCGACCAGTGTTATTGTATTATGTTTAGTGGATTTACCAAAAATGTTGTTTATATGTTTCCACAGTTTCGAATGAGAAGTATTACTCAATAGGTTTTCATAATATGTTCTTTTGCATTTTTTTTAGTGTGGTCACTTTGACGGATATATGCTTAAGTAATCCTTTGATGTTCTGATCATTGGGGTGCCTCCTAACTCTTTTTATATAGTTATTTTTCAGTTTTATTAAATGCCATAGATTAAAGCTCATCCATAGACAATAATTATTTTTGACACAGACATTTTTTGTTATAGTTTTTGAGTGTTTCAATAATAATGACTTATAAGTAGATACTATGTTGGACAGACAAGTATTAACATCTTCAATTTCACCAACATTTCCCAGGAATATTTTGAAATCAGTGGCAAACCTACGATGGTCCACGATAGTTTTGGTTAGGGTCATTCTTTCTCTTGGCTCGTGTAATTCAATCGATGTAAGTATCATACAGTGATCACTTACGTCATTCATGATTGTATCGTTTCGTATATTGATGATATCATCTATTCGGCAAACAAAATGATCGAGGATGTTCGAGCTGATTGGCCTAGTGGGAATGGTGTTTGTACATGCAAAACCATAGGATTCGAGTAAAGATTTGTATTTCACAACTACATTGTTATTTGTGACATTAACAGGTATGTTGATGTCACCAACAAAAAAACAAGGACGATTTCGGTTACTATCAAGACATTTTGCTAATTGATTCATGAAAGAGTTTACATCAAATGATGGAGGGCGGTAAAAACCATGCACATTATGTGAATGTCCATTAATTGATAGCTCAACGTGGATATGATGGAATCCGTCGACATGAAAGTTACGCACCACAGAAAATTTAATATTTGTCCTAATATACATGACTAAGCCACCACTTGAAGTTCCTCGGCATGAAAATATAGCAGTAAAGCCTGGGATGTTGTACAATCCAATATTATCGCTTTTTACCCAAGTTTCACCTATAATGATTACATCAATTGAGAGTTTACATTGATCGAGTACTTCAAGAACAGTATCAAATTTTGAGAGATCGTTTATCCCTCTAACATTCCATTGAAAAATACGCAGGAAGTTGAATTCAACAACAGAAACTGAATCATTAAAATCGTTCAAGTTGTCATGGGAAAAATTGTTTATGTTATCCATTATTCGTAGCACTTTATTTAAATAACAGTAATGAACAATTTGCGGACAAAACAAATTACTCAACAGATGTTTTGAGTTCAAACGATCCGGTGTTAGATGAGGTTTTATGTTTGGTTTCATTCATAAAACTGGTGACATCACTTCGATTTCTAATGGCAATTGGTTTTGATTGTTCATCTATCTTAACTAATATCACTCCATCTCTACCAGCCCATACATATTTCAAGTTGAGTTTTTTTGCAGCTCCCTCATTTCATGTAACAGTTCTAACGAGAAGGGGGTTAACTCATCCCGAATAGCCAGACGTGTTGGCTTTCCATTAAAAACCATCGACTGATCAATGGAGGTCGATAGCAGCTTTCAAAATCTCTTTTTCGACAAAAACGTTTCTTTCACAGCGGTATTGTTAAAAATTATTCGGATCGGGATAAGTTTGTTTAGAGCTGAACTTGAGGTAGATACTCGAGAAGCAGATATAATGGAATTTGGTGGAACGTTAGCTCCGATACAGTTTCCCACTTTTGAAACTAGTTCCTGAACATTTTCATTGCATGAACGGGAACTCCAAGTAAGACTACGTGATTCGAAATAGAATCCTTGGTGGTCTGATTACTATTGCTTTCCAACTTGTGTACGAGGGACGATAATGACAAATACGACTTCTTCAAAATGCTAACTTCAGATTTCAAGTATTCGTTTTCCTGTTTGAGAGATTGTAGATCGGCCAGAATTAAATCATATTTGGACGAAAGGAACTGTTGAGAATTTTCAATAGCTTGGATGATTGTGTTAACCTCAGTTCTCACGTCTTTCAGTTGATCAGACACAACAGTAGTCATGGTTGTTCTAAGTTCACAATAGCTTATGCATCATTGTAGTTTTTGTGTTTTGCATTTCAATAATTTTTTTGTAGATTTCAGAACATTTTTGTGAACAAAAATACATGGTCTTCTTGATTTTATGAGCTGCGTTGCCAAAATATTACGGCACTTGTAGTGAGCATTACAAAACAATATAAACACGTAACAAGATTATTGGGGTCATTTTCCTTCTTTTGCATTCTACACAAATCATAACATCATTGCTCAACTCTTCCGACATGCTTGGCTCTTGACACGAACGAATTAAAATAAATAAATAAATAAACAATTTATAGCTATAGTATACACTTTAAAAAAGAAATTAATAAATAATACATTCATATTTCATGAAATTTACCACAGCAAAATGTACACATTCACCCAGCAAATTGAAAAAAATCACCACGCGTTTAAATGGGCCACTCACAGTCATACGGTAAGGCGCGAACTGAGCAGCGTGTCAGAGTGACTTGTGAGTGGCTGAATGCGAAATTGAACGGTCGGTGTTGGAAATGATTTTTCGGGTGCACCCAGTCGCACTCACCGCGGCGGCGATGAAGGCGACTGCAGATTTTACTGAGATCCATGTTTTTCACTGCATTGACTGTGAAATATTTCTACCCTGGATGTGATGCTCTAAAAGGGTGGTCGAATTGAGTTTGAGTAGTAGATTAATAAGCAAGCATTAGACATTTTTCTTAACCTTTATTGTCCTTCTTAACCATTGGATTTCACCTTTGTCGGATCTATCGCACAGTGGAAGAGAACCTTATAGATAATAGGTTATGCTTTTTCCGTTCGAAAGAAAATCGCGATGGCTGAAATTGATGATATTTGGACAGGAAAATAATGATTCGCGGCGCAGTGAGTGATGTTAGTGCTGTTGTTTACTTTTCTGCCTCTCCGGGAATGTAAGGCTGATTTCAAAGCAGGAAGAAAATAAAAACATGATATAAAAAAACATCACCTTCATCCAGTGCTGCCGAAAATTTACAACCCTGATCACATCATACGCGAGAAGTGGATGAACGCTGTCATCAGAGGAAAAGTAGAATCACCCAAATTTAACATGCTAAGGTATAGAAAATGGAATTTAAAATAATTTTAAAAATTACAAACAGAGATTTGTTTAAAAATGATTTATTAGGCGGGATTAGAAATTCAATAAACAATTTAAGTAGTATCATCTCCGGAAATATTTCAAGAAAAAACTTTATTGTCATTTACATTTAAATTAAAATATGTATAATGTAGATAATCCAAATTCTAACCTCATGCCATAAATAATTTGTAAATAAATATCATTTTGAAATTTTAAAAATTATTTTGAGAGCTGCATCCCATACCTCGCTGTGATTTTTTTTTTCATGATTCTACTTTTTCTTTTGATGACAGAATTCATTCTTCTCCTAGCGTATAGTCGAACAGAGAATTTAGAAAATCATTAGTTCAGCACATTGCTAAACTTCTCCAATGCGCTGAAATGTGATAAAACTAAAACGTTAGTTCGACTTCAAATAAAGGTGGTAAATAAATAAATAGGCCAAGTCGAATATTAGTTGAATCAAATGCTGAAATGAAACCTGTCTAGCGAATTATTCAGGATCCATTTTTTATTCAACTATGAAAATCACAAATAAACAATAATTCAACTTAGATGCTTATTTGTAGCTTGTCGTTGTTTGTTGGGCGGGCTTGCTAGTCATATGGCTACTGCTTCTGCCTCATACGCAGGAGGTCTTGGGTTTAATCCCAGGTCCGTTCCATTCTCCAACTTTGTATCTTTCTCTATATTTCTCATGTTCTAGCAATCGCTAGAACTGGAAATGGACTTCCATGCCGTTTCCATTACTATTCCTATACCTTCAACTTGAGTATTCTAACAGTAATTTGCTAGAATTGGAAATGAACTTATAGAGCTCGTTTCCTACATCCAATTAGAAATTCCATCAGTTGCCTTCTCCTATCCTATATCACATTGGCAGCTCGTTAACCAAGACGGACCTCTGCCTCTTGAACCTAACCCAAAAATTCCAACAAATTCCGCATGAACTCGTGGCAAGTGCAGAGGTATATTCGGCTTGCAGTGGGCGAGTGATTGCATCATCATTTCCTCCCCCTTCCCTACATTGACTTGCATTCTGACGTGGCAGGCGCCAGTCACCTAACAAATGAGATCACCAGTACTTGTACATTGAAGATGTGTGCTATTCCCAAGCAAACATCTTTTGGTTCCCTGTGCAAGAACAGCTGATCTGGTCATAATGGAGTAGCAACTACGAGCAGTCAATCAAGCTCAAGCTCTCTATGTGGAAAAATACATCAAATAACCCTTTCTCTTTCATAGTTCAATATTATGCCAAATGTCCGTTATACCAAATGACCTACTCTTTTGTTGCAGTTCAAAATTATGCCAAATATCCGCTTTACCAAATGATCTTATGACAAATGGCGTTATGAACCAGACCATTTTAGCCATACTATATTTCGACCGAATGATTTGTTTCGCCAAACCTCTCTGTCTGCTAAATGTCTTGTTCGGCTAAATGGCTTAAACAAGTGTTTAGCCAAATGATCTTTTCAACCAAATGGCAATCAGTTAGTTGACATTCGGTCCAATGGATTTTGGCCGAATGATTTTCGATCAAGCGATCCTCCTTATGTATTTCGTGAAAACTTTGAAGATTCATAAGAGTTGAAGGTATCCTGCCAAATATAGGTCCCCAGCTAGTGTCCTGGAACCGGTTCCGGGTGACCAAAACTGTCCTACAAGGTTCAAAATTAGTTCAGAGGCAAACATATGCTTTTTTCTTGATCTGATTATTGATTGAAAAATCGAAAACTTTGATGATGTTGATCATAAGTTTTCAAAAACGAACCTCAGTATCGCTTCCTTCGAGTTCCGGATTTAAAATGGAGTTAGAGTTGGATTTGGATTGGATTTGGATTGAATTTGGATTCGATTTGGATTGGATTGGATTGGATTTGTGTTTAATTTGGATTGGATTGGATAAGATTTGGATTGGATTTAGATTGGATTTAGATTGGATTTGGATTGGACCTGGATTGGATTTGGATTGGATTTGGTTCGAATTGGATTTGGAATGGATTTGGATTGGATTGGATTTGGTGGATTTCGATTAGATTTGGATTGGTTTTAGATTGGAATTGGATTGGAATTGGATTGAATTTGGATTGTATTTGGATTGGATTTGTATTGGATTGGATTCGGATTGGAATTGGATTGGAATTGGATTGGATTTGGATTGGAATTGGATTGGATTTGGATTGGAATTGGAATTGGATAAGATTTGGATTGGATTTGAATTGGATTTGGATTGAGTTTGGGTTGAATTTGGATTGGATTTTGATTGGATTTGGATTTAATTTGTATTGGATTTGGATTTGTATTGGATTGAGTTTCAATTGGATTTGCATTGGATTTTGATATGATATGGATTTGATTTGGATTGGGAATAATTTTTATTAGATTTGGATTGGATTTGGAATGGATTTAGATTAGATTTGGATTGGATTGAATTCGGATTGGATTTTGTATCGCATTTTGATTGGATTTTGATTGGATTTTGATTGGATTTTGATTGGATTTGGATTTGATTTGGATTTAATTTGCATTCGATTTGGATTGGATTTGTATTTGATTTGGATCAGATTTGGATTTGATTTGCATTGAGAATGATTTTTATTGGATTTGGATTTGATTTTGATTGAATTGGATTAGGATTGGATTTGAATTGGATTTGGAATGGATCTGGATATGGATTGGTTTTGGATTGGATTTGGATTGGATTGAAATTGGATTGAATTTGGGTTGAATTCGAATTGGATTTGGATTGGAATTGTATTTGGATTGTGTTTGGATTGGATGCGGATTGGATTGAATTTGGGTTTAATTTGGATTGAATTTGTGTTGAGTTTGGATTGTATTTGGATTAGATTTGGGTTGGATTTGGATTGGATTTGGATTGAATTTGGATTGGATTAGATTTGGATTGGATTTGGTTTGGATTTTGATTGAATTTGGGTAGGATTGGATTTGGAATGGATCTGGATTGAATCTAAGCTAAAACTGGATTGGATTTGAATTTGGATTAAATTTGGTTTGAACTTGCGTTGAATTTGATTTGTGTTGAATTTTGTTTGGATTTGGATTTGAATTGGATTAGATTTGGATTGGATTTGGATTGGATTGAATTTAGGTTGAATTTGGATTGGATTTTGGCTGAGAGTGCGTGTTGGCTCTTGTTTCGGACGGCAGAACGATCGCGCGATTTGCCGAAATTTTGTGTTTTGCATTGCGCGGCCAGTAATAAAGTTAATTAGTTCAGTGCATGTTGGCTCTTGTTTCGGACGGCAGAACGATCCCGCGATTTGCCGAAATTTTGTGTTTTGCATTGCGCGGCCGGTAATAAAGTTAATTAGTTCAGTGCGTGTTGGCTCTTGTTTCGGACGGCAGAACGATCGCGCGATTTGCCAAAATTTTGTGTTTTGTTTTGTTTTTCCCTTAGGACGGTTCGTAAGTAAATTGATGAATATATTTTATTATTTTTACAGCATATACTGTTATTGACAAACGCTCTATATTGTCGAATAGAGCTCCCTATTATTCACCTTTCCCACTAACCCAAATTTTCCTTCCCGAGACATCTATGAAGGTAGTATGGGTTCCCTGCATCTTCACTAGTAGATGTTGAACTAACATTCCTCCCCTTCCTTCCGTGATTGTAAGGACGTGGCCAGGTGTACAACTGCTACTGTATAGGAAATAGATTGCGCAATTCAAGCTCTGTCTGGTGGGGGCGGGTGTCGCGGGAGAGGGTTCTCTTCGTCGACTTCCCCTCATTTGAATGAAAGTGACAGGCAGGGAGTTTCTTTGCAGTTTATCACCTCAGAATGCAAGTTCGCATTGTTTTCTTTCGTTCTGAAGTGATAAACCACAGAGAGATCTGTCACTTTTGTTTAAAAGGGGGGGGGGTCGACGGGGAGAGTCTTCTCTTGCGACATTCGCCCTTACTCCGGATGGAGCTTGAATTGAGCATTGTATAGCCACCCACGATTTGTACAATCACATATGCTATGCTATGCTATGTAATTTGGATTGGATTTTGGCTGAATGTGGATTGATTTTGGATTTGATGGATCGAAGTAAGTCTTGCGCGCGGTCGGTTGTGTTTGATTTTCAGACAGCGAATTTTTGTCTTCGATATCGTAAAGTTTTTATTTTGGCTGGTGCTACCGCTAAGATTTTTTCGGTTTTAGCTTTCGTAAACTACCGGATAGGTATATCGCAACTTGCGCGAGTGTTATGTTAAAAAAAATGCGGTTTTGTGATTTATTCTAAGAAATATACGTAAAAAATGTGTATAATGTGGAAGCTTCATGGAAGCTAAAAGTATCTCCCATTTTTTTTGGAAATGGATTTATTTTGTGTGATTGTTTCATTATGTTTCTTATGATTATGTTTCCGCTGTTTCCGCGCTGAATTGAATAATCTGGAAGTTTGCTTATGGATCCATTACGAAAATCCGGAAGAATCTTACCTCCAATCACAAAACTGGCCGCGCACCGAGACTGCAGCGCCGGTGTTCGAAACCGGCGATGACGACCGTATGGACGTGCTGGGAGCTCTTTGGTTCATGTTAATGGCAGCAGGATGAACGGAAATATACTGGAATACACGGTAAGCTTGATCATGCTTCCTATCTCAATTTTTCTTGCAAAAATTCCAACGGAACTTCATCATTTCTGCATATTATGATGTTTTTTGCAATCAGTGTACTGCGTTAACACATTTCTATGTTCGAATGATAGATGTTCAGTCGTACGAATTCTGCTATAGGAGAATGATCCTGTCTTTCGAATGTGATCAAGGAATGCAAATGCAAACATGTTTAGTGTAGGGATAAAATCCGGAAAAATGGTAAGTAATTTATGATGAATCATAAATGCATTTCCAAATATTGATTGATTTCATTACTAAATACGCGCCAGGATCAAATAATTGATTTTTGATCCAGGAAGTATGAATGCACTTCAGATATTCATATGATATGTGGGTGTAATCACGCGGGGTTTATCGTGTACGACTATAGCTTCGGAATGCTTGCGTTCTTGAAACGGGCTATAGGAGTCACGATAGAGCTATCACCTTCTAGCTCCCGGATCTAAGATTCTTGCAATTATATTAAATTCAAATGGTTGCATGAATATTTTATCCATAATGCCACTGCCAGACAGTGGGAGTTAGATTGTAATAACACACAATGTGGATTGATTTTGGATTTTATTTGGATTGAATTTGGATTGGATTTGGTTTGGGTTCGGATTGGATTGAATTTGGGTTGAATTTGAGTTGGATTTGTGTAGAATTTGGATTGGATTTGAATTTGATATCGATTGTATTTCTAGTGGATTTGGATTAGATGAGGATTGAATTTGGTTTGAATTTGGATTAGATTTGTGTAGAATTTGGATTGGATTTGGATTGGATTTGTATTGAATTTGGATTGGATTTGTATTTGATTTGGATTGGATTTAGTTTGGATTTGGGTTGGGAATGTATTGGATTTGTATTGGATTTGGATTGGACTTGGATTGGATTTGGATTTGGATTGGATTTGGATTGGATTTGGATTTGATTGGATTTGTGTTGAATTTGGATTGGATTTAATTTGGGTTGAATTTAAATTGGATTTGTGTTGGATTTGGATCGGATTGAATTTGAGTTGAATTTGGATTGGATTTGGGTTGAATTTGGAATTGGATTTGGATTTGATCCGGATTGGATTTGGATTGGATCTGGGTTGGACCTGGATTGGATCTGGATTTGGATTGGTTTTGGATTGGATTAGAATTGGAATTGTATTGGAATTGGATTTGGATTGGAATGAAATTGGTTTTGGATTGGATTTGTATTGGATTGAATTTGGGTTTTATTTGGATTGAATTTGGGTTTAATTTGGATTGAATTTGTGTTAAATTGGGATTGGAATTAATTTGGATTTGGATTGGATTTGTATTGGATTTGGATTGAATTTGGAATTGGATTGGATTTGGATTGGATTTGTATTGGATTTGGATAGGATTTGGATTGGATTTGGATTGAATTTGGATTGGGCTTTGATTGGGAATGATTTCTATTGGATTTGGATTGGATTTTGATTGAATTTGGATTTGATTGGATTAGGATTGGATTTGGAATGGATCTGGATTCGATCTGGGTTAAAATTGGATTGGATCTGGATTTGGATTGGTTTCTGATTGGGTTTTGATTCAATTTGGTTTGAACTTGGGTAGAATTTGATTTGTGTTGAATTTTGTTTGGATTTGGATTGGATTTGGATTGGATTTGGAATGGATTTGAATTGGATTGAATTTGGGTTGAATTTGGATTGGATTTTGGCTGAATGTGGATTGGATTTGGATTTTATTTGGATTGGAATTTTGATTAGATTTGGATTGGGTTTGGATTGGATTTGGTTTGGGTTCGGATTGGATTGAATTGGGATTGAAATTGAGTTGGATTTGTGTAGAATTTGGATTGGATTTGGATTTGATTTCGATTGTATTTCTAGTGGATTTGGATTGGATTTGGATTGGGTTTGGATTGTATTTGTTTTGAATTTGGATTGGATTTGTGTTGAATTTGGGCTGGATTGGATTTAGATTGGATTTGGATTGGACCTGGATTGGATTTGGTTTGGATTTGGATTGGATTTGGATTGGATTTGGATTGGATTTGGATTGGATTTGGATTTTATTTGGATTGTATTTGGATTTGATTTGGATTGGATTTGTATTGGATTTAGATTGGATTGAATTTGGATTTTACCTGGATTCGATTTGTGTTGAATTTGGGTTAGATTTGTATTGAATTTGGATAGGATTTGGATTGGATTTAGATTGGATTTGGATTTAGATTGGATTTGGATTTAGATTGGATTTGGATTTAGATTGGATTTGGATTGGACATGGATTTGATTTGTATTGGATTTGGATTTAGATTGGATTTGGATTTTAATTAAATTTGGAATGAATTTGTTTTGAATTTAGATTGGATTTGGATTGGATCTGAATTGGATCTGAATTGGATCTGGGTTGGATCTGGATTTGGATTAGATTGAATTTTGGTTGAATTTGAATTGGATTTGGATTGGATTGAATTTGAGTTGAATTTGGATTAGATTTGGGTTGAAATTGGATTAGATCTGGATTGGATCTGGGTTGAACTTGGATTGGATCTGGTTTTGGATTGGTTTTGGATTGGATTAGAATTGTAATTGGATTGGAATTGTATTTGGGTTGAATTTGAGTTGGATTGGGTTTGGATTGGATTTTGATTGGATTTGGATTGGATTTGGATTGGGTTTTGGTTTGGATTTGATTTAAATTGCATAGAATTTGGATTGGATTTGTGTTGAATTTGGATTGGAATTGTGTTGAATTTGTATTGGATTTGGATTAGATTTAGATTTGATTTGATTGAGTCATGGATTGGATTAGTATTGGATTTGGATTGGACTTGGATTGGATTTGGATTGAATTTGTGTTGAATTTGGATTGTATTTGGATTAGATTTGAATTTAATTTGGAATGGATTTGGCTTGGATTGAATTTGGGTTGAATTTGTATTGGATTGGGTTTGGATTTAGATGGGATTTGGATTTGATTTATATTTAATTTGCATTGGACTTGGATTGGATTTTGATTAAATGTGGATTGGATTGGATTTGGATTTGAATTGGATTTGTAATGAATTCGGATTGTATTCAATTCGCATTTGATTTGGATTTGGAATGAATTTGGAGTGGATTTGGATTTGTTTTGCATTGGATTTGGATTTGGATTGGATTGGATTTGAATTGGATTTGGAATTAATTTGGATTGATTTTGGATCTTATTTTGATTTGATTTGGATTGAATTTGAATTGGGTTTGGATTGGATTTGGATTGGACCTGGATTGGATTTGGATTGGATTTTGGTTTGGATTTGATTTAGAATGGATTGAATTTGGATTGGACCTGGATTGGATTTGTGTTGAATTTGGATTGGAATTGTGTTGAATTTGGATTGGATTTTGATTAGATTTAGATTTGATTTGATTGAGTCATGGATTGGATTTGTATTGGATTTGGATTGGACTTGGATTGGATTTGGATTGGACTTGGATTGGATTTGGATTGGATTTGGATTGGATTTGGATTGGATTTGGATTGTATTTGGATTGGATTTGGCTTGGATTGAATTTGGGTTGAATTTGGATTGGATTGAATTGGGGTTGAATTTGGATTGGATTTTGGCTGAATTTGGATTGGATTTGGATTGGATTTTGATTGAATTTTGATTGGATTTGGTTTGGATTTAGATGGGATTTGTATTGTATTTGGATTGAATTTGAATTGGACCTGGATTGGATTTGTGTGATTGGATTGGATTTGTTTTGAATTTGGATTGGATTTGGATTGGCTTTTGATTGGATTTGGATTGGATTTGGATTGAATTTGGATTGGATTGAATTTGGGTTGAATTTGGATTAGATTTGAATTGGATTTGGATTTTATTCGTATTTAATTTGCATTGGATTTGGATTGAATTTGGATTGGATATGGATTGGATTTGGATGGGATTTGGATTAAATTTGGATTGGACTTGGATTTGGATAGAATTTGGATTGGATTTGAATTGGATTTAGATTGGATTTGGATTTGATTTATATTTAATTTGCATTGGATTTGGATTGGATTTTGATTAAATTTGGATTGGATTGGATTTGGATTGGATTTGAATTGGATTTGAAATGGATTTGTAATGAATTCAGATTGTATTTAATTTGCATTGAATTTGGATTTGGAATGAATTTGAAGTGGATTTGGATTGGATTGGATTTGAATTGGATTTGGAATTAATTTGGATTGAATTTGAATCGGATTTGGATTGGATTTGGATTGAATTTAGATGGGATTTGGATTTGATTTGGATTGAATTTGAATTGGATTTAGATTGGATTAGGATTGGATTGAATTTGGATTTCATTTGAATTGGATTTGGGTTAGATTTTGATTGTATTGGACTTCATTATATTTGACAAAATCTCCAATCATTATTTGGATTCTAATCTTATAACTTGTATAGATTTGTAAGACAAAATAGTGACAAAAATATGAATCGAGATTTGCTTTTCGCTACCCACCTTTGATCAGGCCACGATCTCTCCGCACCACAGTATTTTAGATGGTTTTTGACAGAAAATAACCAAACTAACGTTGATCGTGATGAATAAAACACCAAACGCGTACTAAAACATTAAGTTAAAACTTGTCTCTAATTTGAAGGAGCACACGTATGATGATAAAACTATATCAACCAAAACTCAGTTGAACACTTTTTGTGCACACATATACCTAGCACAGAACTATCTGGAATATCGATATGACCTAGGCCTAGGAAGCATATTAAGTGTTGACACTTATTCGCCCACAAAGGGGAATCTTGCATATTGAATTGTTCTCATTTGATGTTAATGTACCTATAAACAAACATAACCCACCCAAGCTGTGTGGTATATCGTGATTATTTTACAAAGGTTCTTCGCGTTTTAGATTGTTTGTAATTTGAACTCGAATGATATCATGTGTTTTTTCTCTTCCAAGCTTATTTTCCATCATAATCAGCCCCAAGAAGATAAACAATTATAAAAAAAAGATTTGTATGAACGATTATTGTCAAGTGCCCGAGGTATTGTAGGAACATGTGCACGGTGAAGCTGCATCCAAGTGACGCCATTTTTTTTCTCCTCGGGGTCCGAATGAATTGGGCCAAATTTGATGAATAAATCAGGACTGCCACCATTGGACCGCGGAGTGCATCAACCACGACTGGGTGACGAAAGGTGTACTCCGACCTTCCACGTGGGCTGAGAATTTCGTTGATCGGAGGAAAAATAGCAGCTTCCAGTTGTGCTACCGACGAGATGCATAGGAAAAAAAGCTCACGTCGCAAATGCTGTACCAACGGTGGAATCAATTATTCAAATTTATTTTATTTCATTTTATGAGCGAAAATTTTATTTTATTATTTGAATTTCAAATGGATATGCAAAAATGGAATTTTTATTCCGTCTGCCAGCGCCGCACAGAGGCTTGCAATAAACCGATTCCAAACTAACCGAATAGAACGAAATGGATTCGGAAGAAGAAAAAAAAATTCAATCATTTCGTCATGTCAAACATATCCAAACACATTTTGCCTGTCCGCGGGTTGATGTGTTCCTGCCTGAGCTTTATTTTTTGTGCGTGAGGAGAGCGACTTTTTCCAACTGTGCGCACATTTTCAATAGCGTTTTGCATTTTTCCGATTTGTGTCCATCAGCTAAGCGGGTTTTCATGCGAGTGATGAGCGCTTTGTGGGAATTCCCAGCCACAGTGTCCAGATGTCATCCCGAGCCCGAGAGTCCTATTGAATTCGAGCAAAAATCCACCTTTTCGATTAAGTCAGCCAGTGGTGCATAAATATACGCCGGACCGGTGATCATTGTCGACTGTTTGGATTACATTGCCATTACTTTTATTGAGGCTGAAACATTTCGAACGGCATCGGAAGGAGAGAAAATGCTTGATATAAATGGTACGAATAAAGCAGTTATTAAATTGAAAATCAATTAGATAAGCAAGAAAGGGATTTGAGTATTGTTCATTATTTTTTATGTTTTTGTTTTTTGTTGTTGTTTTCTTAGTCTACCTGTTTTCCTTCGTTTTTTGTCTTCGTTATCTTCTTTGTAATATTTGAGTTTATTTGTCATCTTTATCGTCTACTTCTTCTTCTTCTATGTCTTCTTTGTTTGTTTTTTCGCAAATGAAAAAAACTTTTTTTTAGTTCAGTTCCCTTTTATTGAACATACAAACAAAATACATAGGAATTTACCGCAGATTCAATTCCAAATGAACTTTTCGCGACCATTAATCCACCATTTTTTTCACAGTTGAAATTTACAACCAACATGGCGCAATGATGGATACCATTACGATGCATTTTATGCCCCGTGGACTTCAAGTGTCGAAGGGCGTGAGTACCGCCTCTTTGGTCGCCAGAATACGATTTCTGGCAGTGGCATACGATGTCATAGAAGACGGCGTACATGATGCGCGATGCCTGCGGTGGAACCTACAACGCTTTTTTTAATGTATTCCCATTCACGTTGCTCATTTCTCGAGGCGTACCTGAACACGTTTGTTGTTTATTATGGTGATATGTTAATAAATAGTCCTGCTCTGCCATGCATGTGTTAGGAAGGTTGAAGTGCATAAAGTTTTTTTTTTTTCAACCACAAAGCTACGCGTGCGTTGGCAGACATAGCTGCCTTGCTGCACATTCCTGCAACCTATAATGCACTTTTACTGCACTATATTTGCACTCGTTAGCTATAAGAAAAGACAGAAACAAAAAGGGAATACTCTGCTTGACGCATTTCATAGACAGGCATTTGTTTAATCTATTTGGTTAAATTAAGAGATTTTGATGAATGAAATTTGCATAAGCATTGGAAGTTTTTCGTGGAAAATTAGGAAATCCAAAGAAGAAATCAGGGTAGAAGCAACAAATAAAATATATAAAACGCAGATTAATCCGCCTAGCAGGGTTTGTTGCCTTTCTCGTACATATAAACAATGGTATTTTGACCATAACTTTTGAGCCCATAGTGCGATCTGGCTAATTTTTAATAGAAAAAAATGGGACAGGATTCCCCGCCGAATGTCGCTGTTGCAAGTTAATCTGTTTAGGGTAAGTACGACCCGCACAGAAAGCTAAGAACAGAGGCGAGGCCTTGTTGGTAAGGATAGGTACGCCGAAGTACTTAAATCGATGCGCGAGGCCGAAAAGCTTTCGGCGTTGGGTCAGGACGTGCGAAGCGTCAGGCGTATCAAGACCGGTAAAATCATCTTGGTTCTGAAACGCGGAGCGCAAGCTAGTGGAACGGACTACAGGAAGCTGGCCCAATAGGTCCTGGATGACGGCGCCGTGGTGAGGTCGTTGGGGGCGGAAGTGACCCTCCAGTGCAAGCAACTGGACGAGGTCACGAACGCGGACGACGTCGTCTCTACCGACGAAGACTCACTGGCGAGACAATTCCACGTATCGCTTCCATATCACGCGTTGGAGATCGGACATGGAACTCAGTACCACCTAAAATAGATTGGTCTATTAAAGCTCAATACAAAGTAGGCGAGGCGCTATCCAAGGCGCAGCAACTATTTCGACGCATTAGTACCACTAACTACTCAACACACCAACATGTTTTTACCGATGGATCAGTAACCGATACAGCAGTTGGTTTCGGGATTACGTGCGCAAATTTTCACATCAGTAAACAACTGCCAAAACTATGTTCCATTTTCTCGGCAGAGGCCATGGCAATTATGTATGCGATAGATCATCTATGTGAAGAAAATTCAGCGGCAGTTATTTTCACAGACTCAGCTAGTGTACTACAAGCTATAGAAAATGGCATTTCTAAACACCCATGGGTACAGAAGATTGAAGAAACATTGACCAAAAAGGATGTTACGTTATGCTGGATACCTGGACACGCAAAAATAACAGGTAATGAGAAAGCGGACGAACTGGCCAAAACGGCATCAGCAGATGATTTTCTTGACTGTGAAGTGCCAAGCGATGACGCTATAAGGCATTGCAAAATGTCCATCCATATGCATTGGGAAAGGCAATGGAGAAACAACGTATCATTTCTAAGATCCATAAAATCAACCACTAGCAAATGGCCAGACAGAGGAACAGCAACTGAAAGAAGAGCGATCAGCCGTCTACGGATAGGTCACACAAGACTTACAAACCAGCATATCTTCAACAAAGAGAGCAACATATGTCGAACATGCGGAGTAGCATCAACCGTACAACACATAATCCTAGATTGCAGACAGTATGATGATCAACGCAGAGATTGTGAATTAAAAACGACCATTGATGAAGTGAGACTTGGTGCTGGTAAACTTTTTCTTTCTTTTTCTGCCACAGCAGCTTCTGGGCAGATGCACAGTGGTTAAGATTCAGCTGTGCAACTTGCACGGCTTCCTCTTGTATGTCTCTCCGATGGGACACGAAGGCCCACCCATAACGTGGTTACAGGATAGCTTTTTGCTAGCGCAGATGAGGTACTTTGGTGCCTTATCGCATTTCTGCGCCTTGTGCCCTTCCTCACCACAACGGCGACACAGGTTGCTACGGTCTAGGCCCTTACAGGCGTAAGATTTATGCCCCGACTCTAAGCACCGATAGCACCTGGCCACTGAAGGCGGCTGGAGTTTGCTTATTGGACACACCGTCCAGCTGATCGTCAACTTCCTTCGCTCTATTCCTTTTTTGGCTTCCGCAACCGGTAACGTAAGGTAGGCTACCTGCGTGCGTGTCTTCTCGACCTCTGTACCGCACTGGTTTCTGACGGTAGAGACGACGTCGTCCGCGTTCGTGACCTCGTCCAGTTACTTGCACTGGAGGGTCACTTCCGCCCCCAACGACCTCACCACAGCGCCGTCATCCAAGACCTATTGGGTCAGCTTCCTGTACGTATTTCGACCTCAACAGTAAGACCGCCTTAAGTGTCTCGTGCTTGACTCGAGTCAAGTCAAGTACGAGACACTGAATTCGGCTGTTGTCTTATGACAACAACTGCAAGTCGGTACAACATGCAGTGTTACGGCGATTCTGTAAGGAGGTCCGAAATAACAACTTCGTCCAACAAGCTTAAAGATTTGGTCAAAAGAATGCCTGAAACTGACCGCTTTGACTGCAAGCTCTGCAGTAGATCGAACAATGCAGGCGACATGGTTTTCTGTGCGACGTGTCAGGAGTGGTATCACTACCAATGCGTGGGAGTGACCTCGGCTGTGGCAAACGAAAGCTGGATGTGCCCACGATGTGCATTTCTACCATCGTCTACACAGATTGGTGAGTTATTCGGAAATGGTGCTATGCAACCGGCCATCGTCACCCAGGCGGCAAACAGTGCCTCAACGGGAACAAACGGATCATTGCCAATCGTAACAACCGCTTCTGTCAAGGTATCGTCGAGTGCCACACCTTCATCAACTGCAACTGTAGTGCCATCGACCACGGTTCCAGGATTGGTGCCAGCTGCAATTGCAGAGCATCCGTGCCGTGTAGCCGTAACAACGGCTGAAGCAGCTATGACTGTTACAGGCCAGTCCATGCTAACCGATCAGGCAAGAGCAAGTTTACAGTGGGTACAAGAGCACCGGGCCTTTCTTGAATTTCAAATGGAGGAAAACCATAAGAAGGCACTGCAGAGGAAAAAGACAATACTGGGACAACTCGCGAATAATGCTATACAAGGAGTCATCACTGGTGCAGTATCGAACAGCAACAATGATCATTCCGCTGCTATTGGGATCGGTAGCACAGGAGACTGGCTGGGTAGGATGATCGGCGAGATGGAAAATCTGTCAGTCACACCAGCAAGCGCGTTGGAACAGGCGATGTCCATAACGCCCGATCTCAATAGCTTCACCCCGATAACGACAGGGTCCAATAATCGAAATGTACTCGTTCAGCCGTTGTCATCGATGCTCGAACAGCTGCATATACTCATCGCTTCATCAATAACTGTTGTCGCAAAATTAAAAATGAGATGCTAGTCACGGGTCACCTGCAACAGGAAGAGTTACAGATTGCTGAGAACAGCCTTTGGCGCATAGTACAGACATCAGCATATCCTGACGAAATAGCCGTGCTGCAACGAGGAAATGAGAATTCAAAAAGGTCCATCGAAAAGACTAGCCCGGTCTATAAGTTGTCACCGTTCTAGGACGAGCATGGCGTGATGCGCGTGGACAGTCGTATAGGAGCAGTTCCATACGTGACATTTGACTTCAAGTTCCCAATTATTCTCGCACGTCATCACTATCTCACCAAACTGGTCATCGACTGGTATCACCGCAGATTTCTACACGCCAATCATTCGACGGTATGTAATGAGATCCGCCAACGGTTTCACATAAACAATCTTCGAACGGGAATTCGCCAGGTAGTTAAGGAATGTCAGACTTGCAAAATCGCAAAGGCAGCGCCATCAACACCGAAGATGCCTCCCTTACCAGAGGCACGACTAGCAGTCATGGCACGACCTTTGTAATACGTCGGACTTGATTACTTTGGACCCATCCAGGTCCGGGTTGCACGTAGCTTCGTTAAACGCTGGGTCGCCTTATTTACGTGCCTCACTGTTAGGGCCGTTCATCTAGAAGTTGCTCATTCTTTGTCGACAGAGTCATGCAAGATGGCTATACGTCGGTTTGTGGCACGCCGTGGGTCGCCCGTTGAGATTCATTCGGACAATGGAACTAACTTTCAGGGTGCCAGTCGAGAGCTACGTGAACAGATCCGAGCGATCGACCAGAAGTTGGCCGAAACCTTCACCAACTCGAACACAAGGTGTTCCTTTAAGCCACCGTCTGCGCCTCACTTCGAAGGATCGTGGGAAAGGCTCGTGCGATCCGTCAAAATAGTACTTGGCTCGTTGTGCACCGATCGGAGCCCGAACGATGAGACATTGTTGATGGTTATTGCGGAGGCGGAATCTATAGTGAATTCTCGACCATTAACTACCGTTCCTCTAGAAACCGCAGACCATGAGGCGCTTACGCTGAACCATTTTATCTTGTTAAGTTCGAGCGGAGTAGTACACACTCCGAAGAAGCTGATGAACCCGATGGAAGTGACCAGAACTAATTGGAATATAACCAGATAGCTCGTGGACCAGTTTTGGCGTCGTTAGATCAACGAATATCTTCCGACGATCGCCGTCAGGAGTAAATGGTTCAGCGAAACGGAGAAACTTAAGGAAGGCGATGCCGTGTTGATCGTCGATGTAGGACATCGCAACGGATGGATAAAAGGTCGGATTGTAACTGTGATTCCAGGAACCGATGGTCGCATTCGCCAGGCTATGGTTTAGACTGCAGGAGGAGTGCTCCGGCGCCCAGTGACCAAGCTAGCAGTACTCCAAGTGCAAGGTGATAGTAACGCACAGACAGAAGGCAAACCGGAAGTGCGTTACGGGTCGGGGAATGTTACGGCGACTGGCAGCACTGCTAGAGCACTAGACAGACCCACCGTCGATCCGACTCTACACGCGCCCGAGAAACTATAAACATCTACTACCAACGTTGAAGATCGAATGGAAAGGATCCCCTAGCAACACAATCCAGACCGATTTGGTTGCAGCAACTTAAATGTAACTAAATTCAGTTGCATATGGGTCACAGAAACTTTTGTGCAACATGTGCCGCTTGGGTCGTATGATAAACGGAGAAATAATAAACAGCCATACTTCTTTGCACTATAACGTGGGTGGGTACACAGATTATTGCATATTTTTTTGATTAAATATTGCTTGAGGCAGTGGATTTAAGGCAGTAACATATACCTAGTCACTATACAAAGTTTAGGCATTCTTTGAGCGGACAATATTGTTAAGATTTACGTCATCCACGAAGGAATACTGAATTGTTTAATATTCATTAGATCTAATTGCGCTACACGTTACACTAACTGTAGTGCACGGTCACGATCAAAAGTACATTGCACTGTAAGAAGATATATTGTTGGACTTTAGTTAAGTTAAAGTTGATTAAATGTAAGTATAAATCGAAATTACTACTCTCAAATCATTCTAATAAAATTGCTTTGAATAGCTTTAAGGTTCGCAACCAACTTCGTTCAACATGCAGTGATTCACGTAGGTGAAGTCGCGATCACATCAATGCGGAATTTCAAGCTCCTTGGGTCAAAATAGACAACAAGCTGACCTTCGGCCATGTCGACTATGCGTGCAAGAGGGCTACGACTGTTGTTGCTGCATTATCAAGGGTGATGTCCAACAGTTCCAAGGTGTGTGCCAGTAGATGTAGGCTACTGGCAGGCGTTGTTGTATCTATTCTTAGATACGGCAGCCCGTCCTAGGCGAGTGCACTGTGGGTAACCAGTTAGCTGCGGAAGCTGGAGAGCACGTACCACTTGATGTGTCTCACTGCCTACACGGAAGAAATAAACTACCCAATAGTGAGTTTAATTCACCCAACCTCGAACATCCGTACGGGAAGCCAAAATTGAGTAAGTAGGGTCGAAGTAGTTTGCCTTTACTCCCATGTTAAAAAAGTACCCAACGGAAAATTTATTGACCCAAATTTAAGTTTAATTCACTCAATTTCGACCTCAGGTAATAAAACTCAACATTGGCTTCCCGTATTGAACTGGCGTCGTTAGATTGTTTGGCTCTTTTGTTTTTGACAACAAAAGAAAGAGTGGATGAAAGCGAAGAGAAAAAATAACTCAGAAGTAAGTTTAAAAGTACTCAATTTTGGGTACTTTTTTTCTTCCGTGTACTGCACGATATCAAACGATGCAGCCTGTGTGACAGCAAGTATGATGCCAGTCGGGCTGGTTATCCGGGGAAACGAGTAGTGTTTCCAGCTACGTGACACCAGAGGAGCCCGCGAGCGTACCATGGTGGCTTTGGTAGCCAGATGGCAGTGCGATCTTTCAGTGTATCTTTCTCTATATTTCTCATGTTTTAGCAATCGCTAGAGCTGGAAATGGGCTTCCATACCGTTTTTATTTCTATACCATACCTTCAACGTGATTATTCTTGCAGTAGCTGCTGAAATGAACTAAAATTCTCGATTCCTATATCCAATTAGAAATTCTATCAGTTGCTTTCTCCTATCTGTATCACATTGGCAGCTCGTTAACCAAGACGAACTTCTGCTTCTCGAACCTAACCCAAAAATTTCAATAAATTCCGTATGAACTCGTGCCAAGTGCAGAAGTATATTTGGCTTGCAGTGAGCGGGAAATTACATCATCATTTCCTCCCCCTTCCGTGATTATTGATGAAAAATTGAAATATGACCAGCATATTGATAATGTCATCAAGAAAATTACCAAGAAGTATGGAATTCTCTGTCGATTGAAAAACGAATTAAATGTTGCAAGTAAATACAGTTGTACGAATCAATCATCTCTCCTCACTTGGAATTTTGTCATTCCATTTTGTTTTTAGCAAATCAGACACAAATATCGAGATTGCAGCGTTTACAGAATAAGCTTAAGCGTTTGTTTTTTAGATGTAGCAGATTCACTTCCTCAACTTTTTTGTTGGATGCTTTGCAGTGGCTCTCAGTGAAGCAAAGAATTGTGTATTTGACAATGTTGTTCATATTCAAAGTAATAAACGGATTGTTGCCCCGATGTTCACGAATGCTTGAAGGGCTACCATTCAAAACCAACAGCCATTCAGCAATTCATGGGCGATCTACCAGCGTCTCGAGTGACAGTGACGGTTGCGAGGCCATTTTTCTGGACAGGCACGTTTACATCCGTTCGGGTCCGTTTACATCCGTCCAGCCCTACGACGCTCTTCATCTGCATCTCTTCATCTGTGATACCAAGGCGGTCCACCTGGAGTTGGTCACATATTTGTCCACTGAACGTTTTCTCCAAGCTCTACGTCGGTTTGTGTCAAAGAGAGGAAAGTGCAGCGATATTTATTCCGACAACGGCACCAACTTTGTAGTAGCCAGAAATAAGTTGCAGGATTTTTTTTAAACTGCTATAGGATCCAACTCACAGGAGAATCTTAGCTAAGGAGTGTTCAGCTCAAGGTATACGGTGGGGCTTTAATCCACCCAGTGCACCACACTTTGGGGGCCTCTGAGAGGCCACAGTTCGTTCGGCGAAGAAGCATCTTTTGAAGGTTGTCGGCGAAAATCCCGTTTCAGCTGAAGATTTTACAACACTTCTCGTACAGGTCGAAGGGTGTTTGAATTCCCGACCACTCACCCCTAAGTCGGAGGATCCAGAATACTTGGAACCATTGACTCCCTCGCATTTTCTTGTTGGTACGTCACTTCAAGCAATACCCGAACCCAACCTTGAAGACATTCCCCTCAATCGGCTTGATAAATACCAGCTTATGCAACGAAAGCTCCAAGATTTCTGGCGCAGATGACGCCGGGAATATTTGTGCCAACTCCAAGCAAGAACCAAACGCTGGAAACCACCAGTTTCGGTGGAAGTAGGACGGTTGGTCGTAATTCAAGACGACAATGTTCCTCCGATGCGGTGGAAAATGGGACGAATACAAACCCTTCATCCTGGCAACGACAACGTGGTTCGAGTAGCCTCCGTAAAGACGTTCTGCATTCTGCCGTTACCGGATTGCAACGAAGAATCGAAAAGTCAACTTGCCTCGTCCAACATTCAAACGTAATCATCGTTCCATTCCCCCACCCTGCCAAAGAGGATATCTGGACTGCAGGCAAGAGCACTGGGCATCGGGCTCATTTTTGCAATTAAAATTTGTTTAGCTCGTAAGATTAAATATATGTACAAGTGCGTTGAATATAGTTTTTGTTATTTTTGTCTTGAACTGACCACAAAATCTTTGCAGTTGTAATCGCGGCTCCCAGTAGCCCTAATGGGTCGAAAAGTGTAGCGATTTTGTATATTCCTTATCAATATTCTTCCTCTGGAGGGATTTTAAATTGTAATCTTAAGACATCTGTCTCAGGAACCCAGGTCAGCCCTAGGGTTTTCGATTAGGAAGCAAAACCTAGATTGACCTCAACAAACAGTGGGATTGCAGATCCATCCGGAATCCGCCACTAGCCATCATTTCGTTAAGTTGCCTTTGGAGAATAGCAGCCGTATCAACGTCGCGTCGTCCGCTTCCGTGATGACATCGTCCATGTATACATCTTCTTCAGCAGCCCGTGCTGAAGACCGATGACCGATGTCGTCCGGGTTTTCTCATCTTGGGCCAGTTGTTTGACCGTACGTGTGGCTAGAAAAGGAGCTGGCTTGGTTCCACACGTTACGGTGTTGAGCTCATATACTAAAACTTCCTCAATCGGTGAAGATCTCCACAGAATACATTGGAGTGGTCTATCTGTTTCGCAAATTTTGATTTGACGGATATTTTTTTCCACATCAGTGTGATCAAATTTATGAGGAAGTGGCGTTCATAGATATAACACTAGGAACGCGGAAGATATAAGAACACCTTACTTTTTGATGGAGCTTCATAAAATTCTTTGTTTTTTAAAGGTATTAATTATTTCAATTCGAAGCCTACACATATCAAACGTGCAACTACATTATCACGGTTCAAGAGACTTTGTGTTTCACACGTAAAAGCTGTCTTTTAAATAGCTACTTAGTGGACTTTTTTAAAATCATGAATTATTGTATCTTGACGAAGTTTGACCTACGGATATTTTGTTTGGACAATTGTTTATTTTTATTTTTTTTTATTTTTTTTTAATTTTATTTATTTTTTTTTAATTGCCCACCACTTCCCTCACACCAAGAAACTTGCACAGAAGGCTTCCTGGCAATGAACGCATCTAAATTTTAAACAAGGAAGACTAACATGGAAATACAAAAATAAATTTAAATGCTTAGGTATGTGTGATGAACAATTACAACAATAAGATAAGCAGGGTGTACCCAGTGGAAACTAAATTCCTTTTAAGGGATCCCTATAAACACTAAAAGTAAACATATATAGTTGGAAATATGACGAAGAATTATAATAAAAGTACTTTAAGGATAGTTCATGGTTAAATGATCAGTTCAAAGATATTCACATATTTTATGTTTTAGATACAGTTTCAATCTGGCTTTAAATATGTTTCTATTCGAGACTTGTTTCAACTCGTTAGGTAATGTGTTGTACTTTTGAGGACCTATAAAAGTGATTCTTCTCTGTCCAAGATTAGTTTTAGCCTGGGTTCGGACTAAGTGATGTGCTTGTCGTGTATTCTGGAGTTGATTATTCAATGTAATGGGTAAGTTATTATGGATGCCTGTGTTATATATTATATCATGCACATAAGTACATGTTTGAAGCTCACAAAGACCACGAATAGGAAGAATTTTGTGACTTTCAGTATTATATAAGCTGATTGTGGGATACAAACGAGGAAGATTGAAAATATGTTTCAAACAACGATTCTGCAATGTCTGAAGCCGTTTGAGTTTGGATTTACATGCATTTATTGATGATGATGATGGATTTTATATCTATTGACGTAATTTGACCTTTTTTTGTGAAGTCTACAAAAGTTTGAGTCTCGCGCGCGCAAAGCAAATATGGATGATTTTTCAAATTTATGTACAGACTTGCGCATTTTCAATTGTTTGAATGATTCTTCGGATTAGTAATTAGCTATCTGGTAGTTTTGTTCCCGCGGTTAGTACCGAAACATTTGATATCGATGGAGCGGTAACACAAGTTTAAGTTTTGTTGACGACTTAGATTACTATTACGAGGTCTTGGGAAAACATGATTAACCCGATTCTTGGTAGAACTTTTGAAATCTGTGCGAGAGGTATCAGTTTTGCATTTTTGTATAAACTTAAAAGTTTCACTACCGATGCTTATGAGAATCTGAAGATGAAAACCAAACATATTTTAAATTAACATTTTTTGCTGTATAGTAATGGAAAGTTATGTAATTCATATCTGTGATGGTAATCAGATCGTTTTTGTTCTTTGCAAATCTAATTAAATTGTTATTACATTAAATCCAGGGTAAATCGTCTAGCTCAAACCTTTGTAGGGATATGTGGCGGGACCATCATCATCATCATCATCATCAATGATTTGGAAACACCACATTTAAAGGAAACGTATAGGGTCAGTGATATCAAGCTCTGAAGTGATTTAATCGATGGTCGTAATAGGTCCTCCTAATATAGGAATGGGTCCTTGGGTGGTGTGGAGACACTTCTGGACATAGGTTCCTATAGGTTCCTATACTGCCGCTAATCGCAAGTCGAGCACATCTGTATATGGGCCTCCAGAAAAATTCAACTTTTAAATGGATGCAAATCGCCATAGGAAGCAGGATGGCATAAAAGAAAACTCTGGGCTAATCTAGACTTGATTACGGCACTGTGTACAACCTTAGTGAAAATGTAATCAAATGTTTTTGAAAAATGTTTAATTTCGTTTAGGTTTATAACATTTTGTAATTTGTACATAGACATTATCAATTTTTTTTTTTAACTTTTGTTCATTGACATTGTTGAAAATTATTTATACAGACATAATAAAATAATTTCAGCCGCTTAGTTTGTGCACCCGTGCAACTATGTGCGACCGTCGTAACTGCAGAAATGCAGCCAACAGCAAACGTAGCCTGGATTAACCAACCGCAGTTTACCTGACTATTGCATTTGTCGCAGCAGAGGAAATAATTTTTCTTTTCCTGAAACACAGGAACAAGGCTTTTTCTTCAGCGGGCACTTTTTTCTGCTCCATATTTCCGTCCTCACCGCCATTCGTGATGGAGATTGAGACCGGGATTGGGCTGGATGAAAGGTTTGCTGGTTGCATGTGTAGGTAGGTAGGACTGATTGTTTGTTTTCCTTCTTTGTTCACTCTTGCAATGCACTTGCATAATCGTCTTGAGGTTCCTAGGTTCATTGGAATCAGCAAATATGTCGTATATGAGCGCAAACTTCAATCTGAGGTTTTAAAATAAAATTGATTAGTTTTGTCACAACTATGAAAAATTCGAAAATAATCAAGAGCAATCTAGATTACGATTGAATTTGTTGATTCACTCAGAATTTGAAGAGACGATCACAACAATATAGGTTCTATTTTACGTGATTTCATGAAATCATTCGGATTTCTTACGTGCGTGGAAAAAAGTTCCTATAAAGCATCATGGACGTGAAAAACGTAGGAAATGCACTATTGAAATGTTTTTGACAAGTTGTTCCTTAGACTGCCCTCACCTGTCCTCAATTACGTCAATGATTTTCATATCATACCAAGGATCAAAGAAACTACTGAACCGATCGGCATGAAAAAATGTATTCAGGAGTTTCTGGAACCGGGGAAGGTTCTTAAGATGGTTCAAGACCCCTCCCCGCTCTAGAAAGGGGGCTTCCATACAAATGAAAAACAAATTTCTGCATAACTCGAGATCTAATCAAGCATATGGAACCAAGTTTGGCATGTGGAGATTTTTGAAAGCAAGACATGTTTCTATGATGGTTTGAGACCACTCTTCGCTTAAAAATAGGGACTCCCACTTAAATGAAATACAAGTTTCTGCATAACTCGAGAACTAATCAAGCAAATGAAACAACGGGACTCCTCCTGGAGAGTCGAATGAGAATTATTCAATTTTAGGCTAAACGAAGTTCGTCGGGTCTGCTAATAATTCATAAAAAACCGTTATGGAAGTTTATAAAGATTCCTTCAAATACTTTCAAAAATTTTGAAACATGTAACTTGGGTAACATAATCATTCTGCTTATCATAAGCTAAAGTTTATTTGGTAGTTAATTTTTAATTTAAAATGGGAATCTCGAGCTCATTCAGTAGCCGCTTGGTTGGGAAGGCCGACGGAGATCCTTCCTAGCTTAGTTGATTAAAACACCCATCTACCGGACTCCCAATCGAAGGGAAAATGGTTACCTCCAATACATTTTTCAAATCAATATCTTCCACATAATGTACATATTCACATATGAGATTTCAGAACATTGTTAATTAATGTCCAAGTCGGGTGGTTTAATACCCGGAATATAAGCAATTAACTTTGATTGAACTGTAAATTTCATGTTGAAACATGATTTTAATTCGGGAGTAGGGACAATGTTTTGAAATAACATTTTCAAAAATGCGAAAATCATTGAAAACAACCGACAAGCTAATCTTGACAAACCTCCCATGGATTACACAGTAGTTGAAAGTCTTAGGATTCTTATAGAATGCAGCTTACATTTACTGGTGATTTAATAATTCAATTCGTATCAAATTTGCTGAATGCAGTAGCCGATTTCCACCGAAGATGACCCACAGGAAGCAGTCAAATTCAACTGAGGTACGAAACCGATTGACCCATGAGTCATTTTTGCGTCTATGAAAGCCGTCACCATGCAAGGACCGGGCAATTTCTCAACATGCTTTAGATGCACACACCGCCATTGTCGCGCTTGTATATTCCGGCGTTTTTCACGAAGAAAGGAAAATACTCGTCCACCCGAAGGGACTGGGCTCTCATCCTCTCCTTGTCCTCGCTGATAGCTTGGCGTGGTATCCTACCGCTGCTGTTTGCGCTTTCGAATACTCCTCCCCCGTTCGGTTTGTGGCAAGATATTTTCATTTTTCGCGTGCTTCCGTCCACGACAGCCGGGGTAATATGTTTCCTTTTTTTCGGCTAGGCCCAAGTGCATGTAGGCAGGCACGCACCCTGAAAGGTGGTGAGAGAGGTACCTTTTTGACTACGGAACCACCTTGAGTTGCACACTTAGCTGGTACAATTCGGTGGGCCCAACGCCGTGTGCTAGCCCAGACCGAAATGCCACGAAACCCAAGTCAGAAAACGGCACAAGCATCCCCATTGTCTATTGTGTGTTTTCATTCGGCACAAATTATGATGGCTTTCATGGGAGAATTGGTGCCTTTTCCTTGAAAATAGCCTCGCTTTTCCGTTTGTTTTCGCACACTTGAATTTGTCAAGTGAGCGATTCCGTTTCGGGATTCATTCGTCGGGTGTCTTTCCGGTTTCCGGAGCCTTTTTGTTTGGGGTTTGGGATTTTTTTTGGGTGTAAAGCTTTTATGCTTTTTTTTGCTAGTAATTGAAATTACGGTGTAACAATGAATTCATTTCTCTATTATTTTTTAGATTACGATACATTTACGTCTTTCTGAGATTATTTTTTTTAATTCGATATTTAACATCTGACATAAAATGTTAACCGATAATTTCTATTGTTGTAAGCCTGGTTAGAATTATTCATGGAGATTTAATACATTTGTAAGGTCAATATTGATTGATATTCATTATGATTGATAAGATAACTTCCAAAATTTATTTTAAAACTTATTTCTTGGATATTGTCTGATATTATTTTATAATCGTTTAAAATATTTAATTCGGAACAAGGACTGGGACTTTGGGCTTTGAGCAGTATAGTTTACTTCCGTAAATGAGTTTTTATTTTGGATCCGATGCAAACGATAATCTTCATTTGCAAAGCTCATAACAGTAAATAACACACAATTGTTTATGATCTACAGCAACAATGGAGATTGGCGATCTTGTCATCCATAAAATGAAATCGCTTGCCTCCATTATAATTGCTTGTTTTAGGAATTGTTTTTACTGTTTTCTCCTAATCATATAACGCACAGAATTCGCACGAGAAATATAGAGTTAATGAGGTTTTAGGCATGTTCTGCGTCGGACAAATGTCTAGTCGATATTGTGCAAAAGTTCTGTCAAAGTCCTCTGGATGAGATCCAGAAAGAATTTACGGATAATTTTTTAGATGAATTCCTGCATGAATCTCTAAATGAAATTAAGAAGGAATTACCTAATCAATCTTTTTCTTCTTCTTTTTTCTATACATAAAAATGATTTTTTGTGTGTCTGAACCTTATAGACTCGGAAACTACTGAACCGATCGGCGTTAAAATTTGTATGCAGAGGTTTTTGGGGCCGGGGAAGGTTCTTAAGATGGTTTGAGACCCCTCCCCATTTTGGAAAGGGGGGCTCCCATACAAATGAAACACCAGTTTCATCATAACTCGAGAATAAATCAAGCAAATGGAACCAAATCTGTCATGTGAAGGTTTTGGAAGGGAAGATTTGTTTCTGTGGTGGTTTGAAACCCCTCCCTTTTCTGGAAAGGGCAGCTCTCATACAAATAACCAGAAATTTCTGCATAACTCGAGAACTAATCAGAGAATAAATCTATTTTAGGCGAAACGAAGTTCGTCACGTCTGCTAGTTCCTGAATAAATTTCCGACTGACTTCATGAAGGAATTTTCAAAGCAGAACCTGAATGAATTTCCGAAGGAATTCCTGAAAGAATTCCCAACGGAATTTTAAAAGGAATTTAAGAAGGAGCTCCTGAACAAATTTTTGGAAGAACTTCTAAAGAATTTTAGGAAGAAATTCCGAATAGAATTTCCGTTGAAATACTTTTAGTATAATATTCGGAGACTGCCTCAGAAACTCTTTTGAAATCCCCTTCTGGAATTGTTCCGGGAATTCCGTCTGGAATTTCGCCAGTAAAACTCCTTCGAAAATTTCCCTGCAGAACAATCCAGGAATTCCTGGAGGGATTCTTTCAAAACATTTTCATGGAACAAATCCAGTAATTCCTTCGGAATCCAATTCCAGGCACTCCCCCGGAATATCCTTTAGAAAGGCCTCAGGACCGCCGGAAAATCCTGAAAGAATTCCATCATCAATTTCTTTAGGAATACTTCCAACAATTCCCGTAGGAATTCCTTCTAAAGTTCTAGAGCAAACTTCTAGGATTATAGATTTATACAGGGTTCATATTTATTTTAATAATCAAATGGTTAATCGTATTCACTACATCCTTTCCCTTCTCTGCTCTTTTTATAAGGCAAAATCATTAAGGCAAAATTAACATATAGTTATATCGTAACAGATGTTACCGTTATGTTGTTGGAATTTTAAAAAATAGGTTTGGACAAATATTCCTAATTTAAACATAAAAAGCACGAAAAAATCGCAAAAAGAATAAATGTACTATTTATGCAAATGAGGTAAAAATGAGTAAATACCATAGGAACCAATTCTTTAATAAGTATACCTTTTTTCTACATACTTGAAACCCATATAATAGAACACATTTCCCAGTATACGTCTGTATCTTATTGGAATACATACTTTTTTTTATCTTTATTTGAGAGGTTTTCAGCCCTTGGCTGACTCACCTCTGAATACATGCTTAATTGCTCATATAATTGAATCTAAACACAATCCAATCCAAATCCAATCCAAATCCAATCCTAATCTAATCCAAATCCAATCCAAATCCAATCCAAATCCAATCCAATCCAAATCCAATCCAAATCCAATCCAAATCCAATCCAAATCCAATCCAAATCCAATCTAAATCCAAATCCAATCAAATCAATCAAATCAATCAAATCAATCCAAATCAATCCAAATCAATCAAATCAATCCAAATCAATCCAAATCCAATCCAAATCCAAATCCAGTCAAATCAATCAAATCAGTCAAATCAATCCAGTCCAATCAGTCCAGATCAAATCCAGGTCAAATCCAGTCCAAATCCAATCCAAATCCAGTCAAATCAGTCAATCAATCAGTCCAGGTCAATCCAGGTCAAATCCAGTCAAATCAAATCAGTCAATCAAATCAATCCAAATCAGATCCGGTCAGATCCAAATCCAATCCAAATCAATCAAATCCAATCCAGTCAGATCCAATCCAAATCAGTCCAAATCAATCCAAATCCAATCCAGATCCAGGTCAGTCCAGTCCAGGTCCAGGTCAGGTCAGTCCAGTCAAGTCCAGGTCAGTCAATCGGTCAGGTCAGTCCAAGTCAGTCAGATCGATCCAGATCAGTCCAGATCAAGTCCAAATCCGGTCAGATCAGTCAGATCAGTCAAATCCAGTCAGATCCAGTCGATCCAGGTCAGTCCAGGTCGGTCCAGATCCAGTCCAGTCAGATCCAGTCCAGATCAGTCCAGATCGAGTCCAGGTCAGTCAAGATCCAGTCCAGGTCAGTCCAGATCCAGGTCGATCAGTCACAGTCAAATTCCAGTCCAGGTCAGTCAGTCAGTCCAGATCCAGTCAGGTCAGTCCAGTCCAGTCAGTCCAGATCAGTCAGATCAGTCAGGTCCAGATCCAGTCCAGGTCAGTCCAGATCCAGTCCAGGTCAGTCAGAGTCAGTCAGATCCAGTCCAGATCCAGTCCAGGTCAGTCAGATCCAGTCAGGTCCAGTCCAGATCCAGTCAAGGTCGGTCAGATCCAGTCCAGATCCAGTCAGATCCAGTCCAGATCAGTCCAGGTCAGTCCAGATCCAGTCCAGGTCAGTCAGATCAGTCAGATCCAGTCCAGATCAGTCCAGATCAGTCAGATCAGTCCAGGTCAGGTCAGTCAGATCAGTCCAGATCCAGTCCAAGGTCAGTCCAGATCAGTCAAATCAGTCAGATCAGTCCAGTCAATCCAGTCCAGGTCGGTCAGTCCAGTCAGATCCAGTCCAGGTCCAGTCCAGATCCGATCAGTCCAGATCAGTCAAGTCAGTCCAGATCAGTCCAGTCAGGTCAGTCAAGTCAGTCCAGATCGGTCAGTCATCGGTCCAAGGTCAGTCCAGGTCAGTCCATCCAGTCAGGTCAGTCAGGTCAGTCCAGATCCAGTCCAGATCAGTCAAATCCAGTCCAGGTCGGTCCAGTCAATCCAGTCAGTCAGTCGGTCCAGTCGATCCAGTCCAGATCCAGTCAGGTCAGGTCCAGTCAGTCGATCCAAGTCCAGGTCAGTCAGTCAGATCGATCCAGGTCAGTCAAGTCAGTCCAGATCCAGTCAGTCCAGATCGGTCCAGTCATCCAGTCGGTCAGGTCAGTCCAGATCCGATCCAGTCAGTCAGTCCAGTCCAGGTCAGTCAGATCCAGTCAGTCCAAGGTCAGTCCAGTCATCCAGTCCAGGTCAGTCCAGATCCAGTCAGATCCAGTCGATCCAGGTCCAGTCCAGGTCAGTCAGATCCAGTCCAGATCAGTCCAGGTCAGTCCAGATCCAGTCCAGATCCAGTCAGGTCAGTCAGATCCAGTCAGGTCAGTCCAGATCAGTCCAGATCGGTCAGTCAGATCCAGTCAGATCAGGTCAGGTCAGTCAGATCAGTCCAGTCCAGGTCAAGTCCAGTCCAGATCCAGTCCAGATCCGGTCCAGATCCAGTCAGGTCAGTCCAGATCCAGTCCAGGTCAGTCAGATCCAGTCAGATCCAGTCCAGGTCAGTCCAGATCCAGTCCAGGTCAGTCAGATCCAGTCCAGGTCAGTCCAGATCCAGTCCAGATCGGTCAGATCCAGTCCAGATCGGTCAGATCCAGTCCAGGTCCAGTCCAGGTCAGTCCAGATCGGTCAGGTCAGTCCAGATCCAGTCCAGGTCAGTCAGATCCAGTCCAGGTCAGTCCAGATCCAGTCCAGATCCAGTCAGGTCCAGTCCAGATCAGTCCAGATCCAGTCCAGATCCAGTCAGGTCAGTCAGGTCAGTCCAGATCCAGTCAGGTCAGTCCAGATCAGTCAGTCCAGATCAGTCCAGATCCAGTCAGGTCAGTCCAAGATCCAGTCCAGATCCAGTCCAGGTCAGTCCAGGTCCAGTCCAGATCAGTCAGATCCAGGTCAGTCCAGTCCAGATCCAGTCAGGTCAGTCAGTCAGATCCAGTCAGATCCAGTCCAGATCAGTCAGATCAGTCCAGATCCAGTCCAGGTCAGTCCAGGTCAGTCCAGGTCAGTCAGATCCAGTCAGTCCAGTCAGTCAGATCCAGTCCAGATCCAGTCCAGGTCAGTCCAGTCCAAGTCCAGTCAGTCCAATCAGTCCAGATCCAGTCCAGATCCAGTCAGATCCAGTCCAGGTCAGTCCAGATCCAGTCCAGGTCAGTCCAGGTCGGTCCAGATCGGTCAGTCAGTCAGGTCAGTCAGATCCAGTCCAGTCAGTCAGATCCAGTCCAGGTCAGTCAGATCCAGTCCAGGTCAGTCAGTCCAGTCAGGTCGGTCAGTCCAGATCCAGTCAGGTCAGTCAGTCAGATCAGTCCAGGTCCAGTCCAGGTCGGTCCAGATCCAGTCCAGGTCAGTCCAGATCCAGTCAGTCGGTCCAGGTCAGTCAGTCAGTCAAGATCAGTCCAGATCAGTCCAGATCCAGTCAGGTCAGTCCAGATCCAGTCAAGATCCAGTCCAGATCCAGTCCAGTCAGTCAGGTCAGTCCAGATCCAGTCCAGATCAGTCCAGGTCAGTCCAGATCCAGTCCAGATCCAGTCCAGATCCAGTCAGGTCAGTCCAGATCCAGTCAGGTCAGTCAAGATCAGTCCAGATCCAGTCCAGGTCGGTCCAGGTCAGTCCAGATCCAGTCCAGGTCAGTCCAGATCCAGTCCAGATCCAGTCCAGGTCAGTCCAGATCCAGTCCAGGTCAGTCAGGTCAGTCCAGATCAGGTCAGATCCAGTCCAGTCAGTCAGATCCAGTCCAGATCCAGTCCAGATCCAGTCCAGATCAGTCCAGATCAGTCAGATCAGTCCAGATCCAGTCAGATCCAGTCCAGATCCAGTCAGGTCAGTCCAGATCCAGTCCAGATCCAGTCCAGGTCAGTCCAGGTCAGTCCAGATCAGTCCAGGTCAGTCCAGATCGGTCCAGATCCAGTCCAGGTCCAGTCCAGATCAGTCAGTCAGTCCAGATCCAGTCCAGGTCAGTCCAGGTCCAGTCCAGATCAGTCCAGATCGGTCAGGTCAGTCCAGGTCAGTCCAGATCAGTCAGATCCAGTCCAGATCCAGTCCAGGTCAGTCCAGTCAGTCAGGTCAGTCCAGATCCAGTCCAGATCCAGTCCAGGTCAGTCCAGGTCAGTCCAGATCCAGTCCAGATCCAGTCCAGATCGGTCCAGATCAGTCCAGGTCAGTCCAGTCAGTCCAGTCAGTCCAGGTCAGTCAGGTCAGTCCAGATCCAGTCCAGATCAGTCCAGATCCAGTCCAGGTCAGTCCAGGTCAGTCAGATCCAGTCAGGTCAGTCAGGTCAGTCCAGATCCAGTCCAGATCCAGTCCAAGTCAGTCAGATCCAGTCAGATCCAGTCCAAGTCAGTCCAGGTCAGTCCAAGATCAGTCAGATCCAGTCGATCCAGTCCAGATCAGTCCAGATCCAGTCCAGGTCAGTCCAGATCCAGTCCAGATCAGTCAGATCCAGTCCAGTCAGTCCAGGTCAGTCCAGATCCAGTCAGGTCAGTCAGATCCAGTCCAGGTCAGTCCAGGTCAGTCCAGATCCAGTCCAGATCCAGTCCAGGTCAGTCAGATCCAGTCCAGGTCAGTCCAGATCCAGTCGGTCAGATCCAGTCCAGGTCAGTCCAGATCCAGTCAGATCCAGTCCAGATCCAGTCCAGGTCCAGTCCAGATCAGTCCAGGTCAGTCCAGGTCAGTCAGATCCAGTCCAGATCCAGTCCAGGTCAGTCCAGATCCAGTCAGATCCAGTCCAGGTCAGTCCAGATCCAGTCAGATCCAGTCAGTCCAGTCAGATCCAGTCCAGATCCAGTCCAGGTCAGTCAGATCCAGTCCAGATCCAGTCAGATCCAGTCCAGGTCAGTCCAGATCCAGTCAGATCAGTCCAGGTCAGTCCAGGTCAGTCCAGATCAGATCAGTCAGGTCAGTCAAGTCCAGTCCAGATCCAGTCAGATCCAGTCCGAGTCAGTCCAAGTCAGTCAAGATCCAGTCCAGATCCAGTCAGGTCAGTCCAGATCCAGTCCAGGTCAGTCCAGGTCGGTCAAGTCAGTCAGTCCAGTCAAGTCGATCCAGATCCAGTCCAGATCCAGTCAAGATCAGTCCAGGTCCAGTCAGATCCAGTCAGATCCAGTCAGTCCAGGTCCAGTCCAGATCCAGTCCAGGTCAGTCCAGATCCAGTCCAGATCAGTCAGATCCAGTCCAGGTCAGTCCAGATCCAGTCCAGGTCGGTCCAGGTCCAGTCCAGGTCAGTCAGGTCAGTCCAGATCAGTCCAGATCCAGTCAATCAGTCATCGGTCCAGGTCAGTCCAGATCCAGTCCAGGTCAGTCCAGGTCAGTCAGATCAGTCAGATCCAGTCCAAGTCAGTCCAGATCAGTCCAAGATCCAGTCCAGGTCAGTCAGGTCGGTCAGGTCAGTCGATCCAGTCCAGGTCAGGTCAGTCAGATCCAGTCAGATCCAGTCCAGGTCAGTCCAGGTCAGTCCAGATCCAGTCAGATCCAGTCAGATCAGTCCAGATCCAGTCCAGGTCAGTCAGGTCAGTCCAGATCCAGTCCAGGTCAGATCCAGGTCAGTCCAAGGTCCAGTCCAGATCCAGTCCAAGGTCAGTCAAGTCGGTCCAGATCGGTCCAAGATCAGTCCAGATCCCAGTCAGATCCGGTCCAGATCCAGTCAGGTCAATTCAGGTCAGTCCAGATCCAGTCCAGATCCAGTCAGATCAGTCCAGATCCAGTCCAGATCCAGTCAGGTCAGTCAAGTCAGTCCAGATCCGGTCCAGATCCAGTCCAAGGTCAGTCCAGATCCAGTCCAGATCGTCAGGTCAGTCAGGTCAGTCCAGATCAGTCCAGATCCAGTCCAGGTCAGTCAGATCCAGTCCAGATCAGTCCAGGTCAGTCAGATCCAGTCCAGGTCAGTCCAGGTCAGTCCAGGTCCAGTCCGGTCCAGTCCAGTCAGTCCAGATCCAGTCAGGTCAGTCAGGTCAGTCCAGGTCGGTCAGGTCCAGTCCAGGTCAGTCAGATCGGTCAGGTCAGTCCAGGTCGGTCAGATCCGGTCCAGGTCAGTCCAGGTCGGTCAGGTCGAGTCCAGGTCTCAGTCAGTCCAGTCAGTCCAGATCAGTCAGGTCGGTCCAGGTCAGTCAGATCCAGTCCAGTCAGTCAGGTCAGTCAGGTCAGTCCAGATCCAGTCCAGATCCAGTCCAGATCAGTCAGGTCAGTCCAGATCCAGTCAGGTCAGATCCAGTCAGTCGTCAGTCCAGATCCAGTCCAGATCCAGTCCAGATCCAGTCCAGGTCAGTCCAGATCGAGTCAGGTCAGTCCAGGTCCAGTCAGAGTCAGTCCAGGTCGGTCCAGATCCAGTCCAGGTCAGTCAGGTCGGTCAGGTCAGTCCAGGTCCAGTCCAGGTCAGTCCAGATCAGTCAGATCCAGTCAGTCAGTCCAGATCCAGTCAGATCAGTCAGGTCCAGTCCAAGATCAGTCCAGATCCAGTCCAGATCGATCCAGTCCAGTCAGTCCAGTCAGTCCAGATCCAGTCCAGGTCAGTCCAGTCAGTCCAGATCCAGTCAGGTCAGATCCAGATCGGTCAGATCAGTCCAGATCCAGTCCAGATCCAGTCAGATCCAGTCCAGGTCAGTCCAGATCCAGTCCAGGTCAGTCAGATCCAGTCCAGATCCAGTCAGTCAGGTCAGTCCAGATCCAGTCCAGGTCAGTCCAGGTCAGTCCAGATCCAGTCAGGTCCAGTCCAGGTCAGTCCAGAGTCAGTCCAGGTCGGTCCAAGTCAGTCAGGTCGGTCAGGTCCAGTCCAGATCCAGTCAGATCCAGTCCAGATCCAGTCAGGTCAGTCCAGGTCAGTCCAGTCAGATCCAGTCAGGAGTCAGTCCAGGTCAGTCCAGATCCAGTCCAGGTCAGTCCAAGATCCAGTCCAGAATCAGTCCAGATCCAGTCAGGTCCAGTCCAGATCAGTCCAGGTCCAGTCCAGGTCAGTCCAGATCCAGTCCAGATCAGTCCAGATCCAGTCCAGATCAGTCAGATCAGTCAGGTCAGTCAGGTCCAGTCCAGGTCAGTCCAGGTCCAGTCCAGATCCAGTCCAAGTCGGTCCAAGTCCAGATCCAGTCCAGATCCAGTCCAGATCCAGTCCAGGTCGATCAGGTCAGTCCAGATCCAGTCCAGGTCAGTCCAGGTCAGTCCAGATCGAGTCAAAGGTCGGTCCAGGTCAGTCCAGATCCAGTCAGATCCAGTCCAGATCAGTCAGGTCAGTCCAGGTCAGTCAGGTCAGTCCAGGTCCAGTCCAGATCAGTCAGTCAGATCCAGTCCAGGTCAGTCCAGGTCAGTCCAGATCCAGTCCAGATCCAGTCAGATCCAGTCCAGGTCAGTCCAGGTCAGTCAGGTCAGTCAGGTCAGTCCAGATCCAGTCCAGGTCAGTCCAGGTCGGTCAGTCGATCCAGTCCAGATCCAGTCCAGATCCAGTCAGGTCAGTCAGTCAGTCAGTCAGATCCAGTCCAGATCAGTCAGGTCCAGTCAGGTCAGTCCAGATCCAGTCAGGTCAGTCCAGTCGGTCAGTCAGATCCAGTCCAGTCAGTCCAGGTCCAGTCAGGTCCAGTCCAGATCGGTCCAGATCAGTCCAGTCAGTCAGTCCAGTCAGTCCAGTCAGTCCAGGTCAGTCAGATCGATCCAGGTCCAGTCCAGGTCAGTCAGATCCAGTCAGGTCAGTCCAGGTCCAGTCAGGTCAGTCCAGATCAGTCCAGGTCAGTCAGGTCCAGTCCAGATCCAGTCCAGGTCAGTCCAGATCCAGTCCAGATCAGTCAGGTCAGTCAAGGTCCAGTCCAGATCCAGTCCAGATCCAGTCCAGGTCAGTCAGGTCGGTCCAGGTCCGGTCAGGTCGGTCAGAGTCAGTCCAGGTCAGTCCAGGTCAGTCAGATCCAGTCCAGGTCAGTCAGGTCAGTCCAGATCCAGTCCAGATCAGTCCAGATCCAGTCCAGATCCAGTCCAGGTCAGTCCAGTCAGATCCAGTCAGTCGGTCAGTCCAGATCCAGTCAGATCAGTCCAGGTCAGTCAGATCAGTCCAGGTCAGTCCAGATCAGATCCGGTCAGTCAGGTCCAGTCAGTCCAGATCAGTCAGATCCAGTCCAGATCCAGTCCAGGTCCAGTCCAGGTCGGTCAGGTCAAGTCCAGATCCAGGTCAGTCCAGATCAGTCCAGGTCAGGTCCAGTCCAGTCCAGTCAAGTCAGTCCAGGTCAGTCCAGATCCAGTCCAGGTCAGTCCAGTCAGGTCAGTCAGATCCAGTCCAGGTCAGTCCAGATCCAGTCCAGATCCAGGTCAGATCAGTCCAAGGTCAGTCCAGATCAGTCCAGATCCAGTCCAGGTCAGTCCAGATCAGTCCAGGTCGGTCAGGTCAGTCCAGATCCAGTCCAAGTCAGTCCAGGTCAGTCCAGATCCAGTCCAGGTCAGTCAGATCCAAGGTCAAATCCAGTCAAATCCAGATCCAGTCAGTCGGTCCAGTCAAGTCCAGTCCAAGTCAGTCCAGATCAGTCAGATCGGTCCAGATCCAGTCCAAATCCAATCCAGGTCAGTCCAGATCAGTCCAGATCAGTCCAGATCCAGTCCAGGTCAGTCCAAGTCAGTCCAGGTCAGTCCAGATCCAGTCCAGATCAGTCAGATCCAGTCCAATCAGGTCAGTCCAGTCAGTCAATCAGTCAAGTCAGTCCAGTCAGTCCAGATCCAGTCCAGATCCAGTCAAATCAGTCAAATCAGTCCAGATCAAGTCCAGATCAGTCCAGGTCAGTCAGGTCCAGTCCAAGTCAGTCAGGTCAATCCAGATCCAGTCAGGTCAGTCCAGATCCAGTCCAAGTCCAGGTCAGTCAAATCCAGTCCAGTCAGATCCAGTCCAGGTCAGTCCAGGTCAGTCCAGATCCAGTCAGGTCCAGTCAAGATCGGTCCAAGTCAGTCAGATCCAGTCAGATCAGGTCAGTCCAGATCAGTCCAGTCGGTCAGATCCAGGTCAGTCCAGATCCAGTCCAGATCCAGTCCAGATCCAGTCAGGTCGGTCCAGATCCAGTCAGATCCAGTCAGTCAGTCAAGTCCAGTCAGGTCAATCCAGATCCAGTCCAGATCAGTCAGATCCAGTCCAGATCAGTCCAGGTCAGTCAGTCAGTCAAATCCAGTCCAGGTCAGTCCAGATCAGTCAGATCCAGTCAGTCAAATCAGTCAAATCAAGTCCAGATCAATCCAAATCCAGTCAGTCAGTCAGTCCAATCCAAATCAATCCAGTCAATCCAAGGTCAGTCAAGTCAGTCCAGGTCAGTCAGATCCAGTCCAATCAGTCGATCAGTCCATCCAGTCCAGATCCAATCCCAAATCCAGTCCAAATCAATCCAAACCAATCCAAATCAGTCAAATCAGTCCAAATCCAGTCCAAATCAATCCAGGTCAGTCCAAATCAATCAATCAATCCAATCCAGTCAATCCAAATCCAATCCAAATCCAATCCAAATCCAATCCAAATCCAAATCCAAATCCAATCCAAATCCTAATTCATTCTAATACAATCTTGCATAGCCTAGCATAGTCTGCTTTTCAACTTAGTATTCTATTAGCGTTTCCTCACTTATCAATTGAAAGCTTTTCTATGCCCGCCATTGCATGAGTATGTATTTTGTGTGGCAAGTACAATGAATAGTATATGCCCAGGGAGTCGAGAATTTTTCCAACCCAAAAATGTCCTGGACCGAACCGAGAACTCGACATCTCCGGGTTGTTAATCCTACGCCTTTGCTCACAAGGCTTACTGGAGACCTCGTAGAAATCTTTGACTATTCCGTTTTAAATTCCATAGAAAAAAATTAAGTCCTGTGTTCACTGTGTTCATAATAAATAAGGAATTTATTTTTTCGTGTCATTTTTCTTAATAACGAACAAGTTTTGTAACCCACCATTTTGAGGTTACAATGTAAACCACTGATTGCTGAGCCAATTTGGTTCATGTCAAAAAAAAAAACTGTAAATAATATATTCCATTGTTAAATTACTAATAAACTTTAAAGGTTGTTTAGAATAATCTGCGTTAAGAAAAGAAGACGTATGAGTCCAGTTTTGTCGTTAAACCAAAACAGATTATTTTAGACCTCCGGGTTGATGACCTTAATTCATTCAATTATTTATTTATTCGTTCATTTATTTATTTGTTGGTTGTTTTATTTTTGTATTGATATATTTATTTATTTCGTCGATTTATTCGTTATGTTGTAACAATTTACTTCAAAATCGTACAAACATTATTACAAAAGGAACAAGCGCATAGATAAAACATTGTAACGATTTTTGCATGTAATCGTCCAAATTTTCGAGTACCATCATAAATAACATTTAAATTCAAAATTATAAAAGTCATCAACCAAAACCCTCGGTTATTACTAACACAAAACAACTGCGTCAAATGTCCGCAATCATCTATATATTGCCAACCGTTGAGATGCTGTATGCGGTTATGGACTTCTTTCGGAATATGAGATACGAAAATGGGTATAAATAGGCCAAAAACGATAAACGTGCTCTCTTGGTTTATCTGTCCGAAGGAGTGAAGACTTGGTGTGAACCGATTTCGCACGTTCAACGCGTTTCGGTAGTGTTCCGTGTTAGTTTGTCTTATAGCTAAATTCTAGAAATTAGTTAACTACAACTTACAAACTAGCTCGAACTTAAAACTAGGTGAAAGTGTTAAAAGAACAGCCTAAATACATCACGAGTGGATTCCCTAGTAAAAAAAAAAGTGTGTGCGGATCTCTGCGAGGCGGCATCACGGACGATCAGTGCAAGACACCATAAAGCCATATTTGCCATTGCTGATCGAGTTAGGCCCGCATTGATCATTTTTCGTACATGAAATATTATTTCGAGCGAGCCGTGGTGCAATTTTGTGTAAAAGTGGTCAGAGCCGACGGGTTGTGTGACTTGATTTGTATCTACCTGCCCATGTGATACAAACGTGTGTAGAACAATAGTGGTGTATTGCAAAGACTGTTCCCCGTTGGCTCATGTGGTGTCACTCGCTCGAATAGACCACATATGAACAAATTGTGCACAGTGTACCGCTCCTCGGACAAAATCGGAACGATGACCTACGTCAAATTATGGTCAATGTGTCACACCCCTGTCACCCGAGGTGTTACCGGGTTTTTGCAAGCTTGATTGGCCCTTTTCGTACCAACGTGAAGTTCAGCACCGCCACCGAGGAAGCCTACCTATGTCGACCACCGTTCATCAATCGGCCGCAACGATATGCATGTGAGAGAATGGTTGTGAATTAAACCGCAAGTATTGAAAACTATATCCCTATTATTATTATTTGCCCCATGATCCCCTGTGAAAAGCCTAAAACGAATATTAAGAAAAATATAATGATAAAATGTATGGTCTGACTGAACTAAATTGACTTAGGTAATAATTATTAGAAATCCCAACGAAATTATTTTTTGTCTTAAATGCTTGTTTCCCAGTGTTCTATTGTAAAACAGATATTAGCTCAGCAATCAAGGGTAAGTGGGATGTAAGTCCACCGAAATTAATGAAATCTTTCCTTCACTCGAATGGTAAATGAACGACCCTGTAACGAAATCTAACTATCGCTCAAAAGAGGCTCTTGTAAAGTCCACCCCAGACGGACACCGTGGCTAGACCAGTGTCTAGGGGATTAGCCAGGGGTCCATCTGACCCTCGTTGAATTCCAGATAGTTTCAGTTTGAAGGAATTATTCACAAGAAAAGCTATTTTGCACTGCTAGTTGAGCTTTATTTAACAAATAAATTTTTGCACCTACAATTCGATATAATGTACAACATTGAAATCGAAATGAACCTTTTATCGAAGTTAACCTGTAGTAGTCGTTTTTACATAGGGTAGAGAACCATTTGGGCAGCACCCCCTATTCCCGTCCACAACGTTCATTTCTCGGGAGAAATAAAACCGAATTACTTATTTTTTAGAACATGGTTAGTTTCGGTCGATATCTAGTGCTGTACAAAAAATCATGCCATTTGGTTGGAACGCGGTCGAGTTATTAACGTTGTGGACGGGAATAGGGGGTGCTGCCCAAATGGTCCCGCTCCCTAGTTGTCTTAGGCAGTTTCTTTACTGTTGAGCACCAGAATTATTCTAAGAGTTTTGTGACAGTCTATGACTATTGACCGAAATACTGAAGAAGAAAGAATGGAACAGCCTATTTTATCAGTGTAACACTTCCGCATACAATCTAACAATCGGAAACGTTGCTACTGTCGTCACGCGGTTGAGCAAAGAGCCTTAAACAACTGTCCCTCCTTGGTGAAACCCATCATTCATTTGTCTCAATTACGATCGGAACCGAGACAAAGAAATAATGAGCTAACAGAAAGGCGGCAGCAACAGCAACCGACGAAGAATGTTTAATTAAAAACGTCTTTTTGTGGTTCCGAGAACCGCACTCGTATGTAGCGTGTCCTGTAACCCTGCGTTCCTTTCTGAAGTACCTCTGTCTTTTGTGAGCATCCGACCCTGCCACAGCTTTTTAAGAGTAAGTACAAGAGAACATACAACGTCCCTTTCGCCCATCACAACACACACGAGTCCCAGGACCCACATTGGCATCACAAATGGACATGCTTGTCGCATCGATTGCAGTAAGTACGAAATAAGCCGACTTTTGACCGCAATCGTTTGTCCCATGTCAGAAATTGCTTTCCTCCCTGTGGCTTGTGGAACTTTGCCTTCTCCTTGTGTGAGAGAAGGTCATCGTTTTTAACAAAGGAAAACCGTCATGTCCTTTGCAAGAACAAGAAGCGATCCGCAAACCACAAGCACTCCACGTGAACGACAACTCGACATACTTATTACCGGTTTCAGATCAGATTTTGTAAGGAATGGATTTTGGTTGTTCGAGAGTAGCTGGGGATAAAAATTAGACTACAAACAAACTTGATGCAATTACCTACTTTTCGTCCAATTTTGCAATCGTCTGGTCCAAACCGCAGCCAAAAGTTCGAATCATCCGCATTAAGCGTAATCACCCAACGAGACAGCGGATACCAGAGCCAGGAAGGATCATAACAGTTCGTTTAACCGTATTCTGGTAAATTACTTAATCAGCTTACTTGGTCTCAAACTTTGCCCTGGCTCCAATCAAAAGGTCTTGTCAACGATTCATTAGCGAACCTGAAAAGAGCTATCGTGGGATACTCAAGAGTCAAGACACGATGCTAGAAATCTTGATTTATTTAAGTTCAACGTGACATGCATCATCACAGGACGATGCATATGCTGTCATTCTGACAACTGTCATTTGTCATAGAAACACATTAATTATGTGCCCAATAATGGATCAGTAAGATCAGAGATTCATATTACGAGCACTTAAACACATTTTGTGGCGAAAGTTCAATTCATTTTGTTTTTAGTTAAATTTAACCGAATTTCTCGCAAAAAGTTTCGAAGCATTCGAAAGGGATTCGGCCCCATTAGGGGAGACTGGGTAGACTTGATCCCCTTTTCTGATTTCGGATGTATCACAGCCAAAAATAAATAAACATACGCGATTTCCAGACAGACTCTCTAAGGAATATAGTATTTAACTTTACTGATGTATGACAGTCCTTAAATTATTGTTGTTATTGATACACAATCGATTTTTTAGAGTGCTGTCATAAATCTACTTTTAAAATATTCGGGGGAAATTGATCCCTCTTCAAGATCTTGCTTTGATAAAATTAGAAAGGTTCCCCCATATTTTTTAAATATTTTTCCTTCAAAATACGCGGAATTTTCGAATTGCTGTACGAATATATGAACGATTTTTGATATTAAATTCGACAGCACATGCAATTTTAAAATTTGGGGAGACTTGATCCCCTTTCTATGATATCTACGCAATAAATAATTTTTCATTCCTACCCTTCATCAAATCTGTCAAATCTACAAAAATAAAGAAGTCTGAGAACATATTTATATTTGTTTTTAAATTTGTTCGCCAAATTTTTGTATGGGTGATTAATAAGTGTCCTCATATTGAGGCAATACCTTCAAATACAATATCCTAAAACTTTGATGGAATCTTGACATTTTCATCAGTACAGATCATTAAGCATATTTATGGCTTTATGCTATTAAAAAACGAAAGCATTTGGTCATTGTTATGAAAAGTTATTCAAATTTTGCGTGGCCAATAAAAAAAATCTTTAGGAAGGTCAAAACATACATATAAGGTTGTCAATCCAAAAAATAACTCACCACATAAAGGTCATTTGTCTAGAGGATCAATACTAAAAAATACGCTAGAACAAAACTACTTTAGTTCTCGATAAAACAGGGGGTGACCAAGTCTCCCCGGGGATCAAGTCTACCCACCTTCCCCTACTGTGCGCTAGTGTCGTTATGCATGCAAGAGCATACCAGCGCACAGTGTTTTATTTCGTCATTTTCACGATCGAAATACAAAAACTCGAAAGTGTTGATTTTGGATATAGAGTTTGTTCACATAAGATTCAAGATATTCAGAAGTGCATCTTTCGATAAAAACAGTTTGATGATCAATCCCCCTGAAAGTGAGTCGAGAAAATAATTTTCCCACTAGAATGAGATGCACACGTAGTGTCTTCCGCAAAGTTATAGCAAATGTTATTACGAGCCACTTTGCTGAACATGCCGAGTCTCTATCTTTGATATATAACAAACTTAAGACGTTTTATGTAAAAACCACTTGAAATCTTTTTTTTTTCATTCTGACTAATTCCAATGATTTTTTCCATTTTCCGTCTCTTTTACAAAGTAGTTAAACAAGCAAAATTACATGTTTTGCTAAACATTGTAACATTGCATCTAACATACAACAAAAGTTATCTTCAAATTATACACATTTTTAGAGGTATTTCTACGTGTAATTACTCCCTTAATTACAAAAAGTCGCAAATTTCTTCACTATTTGCTGAAAGTTGCCCATTTCATCTTTCTACTGACATTGAAAACTTTTGTCGAAAAGAGTCTTCTCGATTACTGTGTTAACAATCAGAAGGGTTATATACAAGATACGACTGCCCGACGTAAACTACGTAAAACAGATTATAAGATAATTTATTTTCTTAGAGCTTAGAGTGATTGAAATTTTGACTTTTTCGCTCCCGTATGCTTGAACGATAACATTTGCTGTTTTGATGAACCTCTTAAATTTTTAACTGAATTGGTTGTAATATAACTGAGTACGAACAGTTTGAAGTTTGTATGGAAATTATTATAGAAATCGTATGTGAAAGATCGTTTGAAATTAGCATTAGCATTAGCATTAAGCAGTTCGCACAAATTCGTAGGTGGTACAAGCCAAGACTATTGTATGAGAGTAGCATTACTTTCATCCGTTACCACAGATATTGATTTGGGACTAACCAGTATCTCTTAGATGGAAGCAATGCACTCTCCTAGGAAAGGGACGAGCCTGGAATTGAACCCATGACCTCCTGCTTATAAGGCAGAAGCGGTAGCCATTAGACCACCGAGCTCGTCTATGTGAAAGATCGTTTGAAATTGAACAAAAATGTTTAAAATTTCAATGTTTCGTTTCGTTACTTTAGGAGTGTTGCCGTGGGTAATTCCGACGGGCCCGAAAGGGTTAATAGCGGGAACGCGCATGATGAGAGATGTTGCGAACGCGTTCCGTTTTGTTGTTTGCTTACCGTCGACAAATAAATGTTGATGAGATTTGCCACAAAGTTGGATCCTTCATGTTAAATGATAATGTCCGTTATTGTATGATTGTGAATTGTTAGAATTTTGCTATACAATTATTACGGTACGGTTCATCGTCTTGTTTGTCTCTCAATTGAGTCATCGTCTTTGAGAATTGTGCTACCGTTGTTTACCGTAAGTTTGATCCTCGATAGTTTCTTCGTATTTAGATTTGTTTGCAACTAAATTAATTGTTTGTTTAGAATCGTCCGCTAGTCTGAAGACAAAGAGCATGATAAGGTTTGTTGAGGAAGAAAACTAGATTGTATGTTTATTGTATTTTATTTTTTATGTTATTATTCAAGAAAATATATTTTTAGTTGAGTTCGTTCACCAAACCACTTGAGATCGTTTTCTAGCACCCTGAGGTGCTACAAGGAGGTTTGAATCAACAATATTAAAATCAATCTAATGCATTCTGATTATGTGGAGATGATCCATATTAGCCAAATTTTAAATAATGATCATGATTTGTTAGATGTACCATGTAATGTGGTGCAAAATTAGGGTCTGTACATACTCGATAGTTGTCCCCCACGTCCGCACATTGAAATTTTTCATAGCCATTCTTTACACCTGTTTTGTCACACTTACTTCAATTCAATTGTTTCTTCTTGCTCAGAAAGCCACAGAAATTAGCAAACAAAAACAAAAATTGAAGAGGATATTGAAAAAGGATTAAGATGTAAAACATTTGGCTGAAAAGTCAAATAAGCTCTAATAACAATTTTTAAAAATATATCTATTCTGAATTATGTCTTTACTCATGTGACAGGAACTTGGTCACATTTGAACATGATGCAATAGTGTCCGGTACTAGGAGACATTTTTCTGAACCGTGAGATTTTTCACCAAAATTCATCTTCGAAAAACGTGTTCAAATGATCAAATACAGAGTCTTTATATATAGAGTTACGCAAAGAGTGAAGCCAAATCTACCTATTGAACTGTCAAACCGTCTACCTATCGAGCAAAGTAAACAAATGATTGTTGGTAAGGCGGAAGTATTGTTATCGCCTGATGATTATTATGGCGAATTAAAACTCATGAATTGAAATGTATTAGATTTGTTCTAGAAACAGCTTCAAAAAACTTCAATACACCCCCCCAATAAAGTTGCAACAAGAAACTCACGTGTTTGCACTCTGTAGGTGACTTTGGTTATCGAATTAAAATTCTTTAGTGTGATCACTCCCATGAAGTCACTTGAAGGGTTGAACAAAAATGAAAGTTTTCAACATAATAACAAGAGCATCATTCAGAATAAGAGTAAGAAGATCCTCTTTGCGCAACTCTATATAATAGACTCTGATCAAATACAGTTTGTATGAATCATCAATGGTTATATTTTGTTTCTTCTTCTTCTTACTGGCATTACATCCCCACACTGGGACAGAGCCGCCTCGCAGCTTAGTGTTCATTAATTACTTCCATAGTTATTAACTGCGAGGTTTCTAAGCCAAGTTACCATTTTTGCATTCGTATATCATGAGGCTGACACGATGATACTTTTATGCCCAGGGAAGTCGAGACAATTTCCAATCCGAAAATTGTCTAGACCGGCACCGGGAATCGAACCCAGCCATCCTCAGCATGGTCTTGCTTTGTAGCCGCACGTCTTGTTTATAAGGTATAAAAGAAAACATAATCCGGATAGTTAGAGTTTTTTTTTGTTGAATAGCTTATGTGTCCGGCACTACAAGATCTCCCCCTAAATATAATTAACTCGAAGACCTCGTAGAATATTTTCAAATCTGTAAGACGGTTGTTGTTGCGAACCGATCGGATTTTCGTATGCAAAGTTATAAAGAAAACAAAAATGCTCATTATTGATATGTTATTCTTTTTCTTGCTCAATTGAATTTCCCACGATTTAGTATTTCCTTAATATTTTTTCTTGCAAGCAACAAATACGATTTACTCACTTGCTAAATTTCCTATGTTGTCAACGTACTCATATATTTTTAGATCTTGATGAGCAACGTTGCAAAAAGGTTTTCCACAAAAAATACTGTTTTCATAATAATTTTCATACAAACTTTAAACCGCGCGCGCGTGCTTAGTCGTTATTTTGACTAAGCACGCGCGCGCCCGGTTTAAAGTTTGTATGAAAATTATTATGAAAACAGTATTTTTCCATAACCAAATAGCATAGCATAGCATAGCATATGTGATTGTACAAATCTTGGGTGGCTATACAATGCTCAATTGAGCAATCTACTGTATATTGTCGCTAATTGTTACTTGGGATTAGTACCTTTTCCTATACAGTAGCAGTTGTATACCTGGCCACGTCCTTACAATCACGGAAGGAAGGGAAGGAATGTTAGTTCAACATCTACTAGTGAAGATGCAGGGAACCCATACTACCTTCATAGATGTCTCGGGAAGAAAAATTTGTGTTAGTGGGTAAGGTGAATAATAGGGAGCTCTATTCGACAATATAGAGCGTTTGTCAATAACAGTATATGCTGAAAAAATATTAAAATATATTCATCAATTTACTTACGAACCGTCCAAAGGAGGACAAAGTAACCTGGATTTTACAAATGTTTCGCATTATATACAAAACACGTTCAACCTTACACTTATTCACCAAACATTAAAATAGAACCAAAAACTCGGATTTTACGAATGTTCTAAATCCTACCTGAACCACGTCCGATCACGCACCAATTGTTTACTCACTCGGCTGCGCGACACGACACGACAAAACAGGCACTGACGGCCGCGCAGTGCAAAACACAATATTTCGGCAAATCTCGTGATCATTCTGCTGTCCGAAACAAGAGCCAACACGCACTGAACTGATTAACTTTATTACCGGCCGCGCAATGCAAAACACAAAATTTCGGTCAATCGCGCGATCGTTCTGTTGTCCGAAACAAGAGCCAACTCGCACTCAGTATTTTTCCATAACCAAATCTGCAAAAATTAAAAAGTAGTTATAAAAACAACTGAAACCACCGAAAAAGTCATAATTTAAACCACTCTTATGAGCATGATTGACAGCCCACGGTTGTTACTCCGTTATTGCCAGGTCAGCCGTAATTACACAAAGAACCAACAGACTATATTTGCGGCTAATATCGCCATTAATGTGTAAAAACTGATGACTCGTATTTAGGCAATACCGGTGCCGGCCGTGTCTAAATGAGGGCCAATTAATGAATAGGTAGGAATATGTTGATGTGATACTCGCATTAATAGAGGCCGACGAGTCATCTGCACTTTCACGAGTAACCATTGGGATGTTGGATATATGGTGTCGGGAGGTAGTGAGTTTCGTTTTGGTAAACGTTTGCCGCGAGTAATGTGTAGTTTTTCCGCAAATAATGTTCGATCGCGCACGAATTCATTCATGTTTCGAACAAAATTTGCGTAACTCAATATATGAAAATGGTTGGATATGACAATTTAAAATTTTCATTTAAAAACCCCAAATTTATTCCGCAGTGGTGATGATGCCTTTCTCCGACTGTTGTTCGACTTAGAGTGATTAATGCATCTCAAAGTTAATTGCCTATTAAATGGCGATGGAATGCTTTGAAGTGTTATTTTAAGGGGTACTGTCTAAATAGTATAAGATAACCACAGACAAACAGACATAACACATTGAACATTTACTCATCATATACATCGTCGTTGAAACACTAACGACATCTGTTGATTTCAGTTGGTTGGGCAAATCACGAACCAGATGGCGGTAGTGAGCAAATGTCAAACTCGAGCAAATCCGATGCGCGCGCCACGAGTGATCGATTGGCCAACTAATGATTATTTGAATCGACCAGTAAATCAGTGAACGATGGAAATTTGACGAGTGTTATGTCTGTTTGTCTGTGAGATAACCTTACTTAAAGTTGATAATTAATTTTTATAATCACCTTTTGCTTATATGAACATGCTCAGCATCTGTAGCACTTTTTCATAAACACTACTTTTTTGCTACGACCGCAGTCATTGCTCTGGTTCTATTGTTGTACTTTTTGTGCGAATCACCGCACAAAAGTAAAGCGCAAGAACCAACCGCACCAGACGGCGGCCGTAACGAAACTCTGAAGTTTTATTGGGTTGAAAAACAATTGGAATTTTCAATGTTTTTAACGTTGATAATCAATAATTCCAACGGGCTTTGAAAATTGCTGGAGAGTTTCCGATTCGATTGATAATAAAATCTCGAAAATCCATTGAAAGATAAAGGAGCTATTAGCGTTTGAAATCTCCCCTAATTTCGTGACGGTCTCGAATTTGGAAATTTTCATTTGTCACCCTGTATCCGAGTCTTCCCCTTAGACGTAGTTTACGTCAAAACTTGTAAACCTATGAAAAATCATAATATTTGAATAACTTTGCTTTTATGAGAGATAGAAAGTTACAATGTTCAGCGAAAACATGTATTTTTCCTGGTTTGACAACATTGTAGAAGATACGGAAAATGTGAAAAATCATTAGAATTAGTTATAGTTAAGAGAATGATTTTAAGGGGTTTGTTGTATCAAAAATATAGAAACTCGGCTTCATCGCCGCATTTGTTTTTAATAGCATTTGTTATAACATTTATTTGCCAGAAGTGCGAAGTATTTTTTTAAATATGTTGTACTTAAGGAAAAGTTGTTTCCAAATTTAACTGGATTTGTATTTGTTGTTCTTTTTGTCATCGCTTTCATACTTTCACTAAAATAGTTTTAGTATTTTCCGTAAGCAACTTCCTTCCACTTCCTCCAACCTCGGGTTTTTGATACAACGGGATCCAACGAACAAAATTGGCTGCGGCAGATGTTTTTTTTTCTGCTGTTTTGATCAAATTGAAACGCCTCGACACGTGTTCTGTGTACGTTTATTGTATTTTCGACATCACACGAATACTTACAGAAATTTGAATTCTTTGAATCACATTTTTTATGAATTTTTATATAAATATAAATTATATAATTTCTTTAATAAAATAAAAGAAAATACATGTTTTTGGCGAATATTGCAACTTTCTATCTCTTATAAAACAAAAGTTATTCGAATATTATGATTTTTCATGGGTTTACAAGTTTTCAATGTCAGTAGAAAGATGAAATGGGAATCTTTCAGCATATCGTGGGGAAATGTGCGGCTTTTTGCATTTAAGGGAGTCATTACAAGTGGACATACCTCTAAAAATACGTATAATTTAAAAATAACTTTTGTTGTATGTGAGATGGTATTTTACAATGTTCAACAAAAACATGTAATTTTGCTTGTTTAACAACTTTGTAGAAGAGACGGAATGGGAAAAATTCATTGGAAAAAGTTAGAATGAAAAAAAAAAATTAAAGGGGTTTTTACATCTTAAATTTGTTATATATAAGAGATAGAGAATCGGCATGCTCAGCAAAGTTGCACGTTTTAAAATTTGCTACAACTTTGCGGAAGACACCACGTGTCCATCTCATTCTGGTGGAAAAATAATTTTCTCAACTAACTTTTAGATTAATACCATCAAACTGTTTTTATCGAAAGATGCGCTCCTAAATATCTTGAAACTTCTGTGAACAAATCCTATATCCAAAATCGACACTTTTCGAGTTTTTATATTTCGATCGTGAAAATGACGAAATAAAACACTATGCAGCGCCATCGTGTTGTCAAAATGAGATTGTGAGTTGCAATGTCGACGTCGATGGCGTTGAGGTTCGGTTTATTTGTTTACACATGTTTTGCTAGAAATTTTGTTCGAGCCTACATGTCTGTTCTCTGTGCTTGGACCTACTCTTTTCCACGAATATTCAAATAATTTCCGAATAATTACTAGGATAGTTAAAACATTATTATATAAGGTACACTGGGGGAAGTGGAAAAGGAAAAATCGATAGTGCATGTTTGAATTAGTGTAAAACCAGTTTAAAAGATCTAAATGTGTTCAATCAAAATGGGCTATCAAAAACAGTCAATTTTGCACCAGCTGTGCGGTAATTCATACCATCTTGGTCGCTTGAAATTTATGGAAATAGATTTTAAAATTAGGAGTTGTTTTTTCACTTACCCTAGTGGGATGGGGTAAGTGGAAAACCCATGTTACCTTGACCTTCAATAGTGATGAGTAGTTACATATAACTAAAATCAATACGATAATTGCTCTGAGTATCTTTTGTGGAATAATTTCATTACCTTAACGGAATAGATCCTCAAGGAATTCTCGTAATAGCTAGAGGAGGGCTGGTTTTGCCTTCTCGAACACTAAGTGTACGTAAGATCTATACTGCCGCTAACCGCAAGTCAGACTTATCTGTATATGGGCGCCATATCCAGATAAGTCTGACTTGCGGTTAGCGGCAGTATATGTTCGCCAAAAAGATGAACTTTTTCAAGGAAAAATGGGACTTACAGGGTTATAAACTTATCAACTTAGTTTAACGAATTGAGATGATGTCTGTATGTGCGTATTTGTATGTAAGTGTGTGCGCAAAGCACGTACAAAATTATCAGCTATTCTTAAGCACTTGTCCTTAACCAATTTGTTCGCAAAAAAATTGCATTCAACGGCGAAACTTGTTATGAATAAAAATTAATGTGAATTATACAATATATTTACCTATCAGTGCTATTTTAACTTTCTTATACATTTTTTTTCATATGTAGTACATGTGAAAGGCATCAATACCGATAGGTGGATTAATCAGGCATTTTCTCATTTATATTAGTCCAATCACCACTGGAATCACAATGATAACAATTAACATATTTAGATTCACAGCTATCGAAATAAACACTGGAGGGAAGAAAAAAATTGCGTAATTAGAATATTATCCACTTCCCCCGCAGTGTTTGATACCTGGGGTAAGTGTAAAATCTTTGAATTATTTGCTTTCTTGGTACAAACCACTACCAATTGAATGGGATTAGTTTAATTGTATTATAATGGTCACCTGTGATATAAATTCACTTGAAAAAAGGACAATTGGTGCAAATAAGAATTGATTTTATGAATGTAAAAATCAACTTTTCGCGAAACCTAAAATTACAGTTCAAGCGTTAACCGTGTTAGTGTATGTATAATACAAATTTCAACATAGTATTAGTGTGAGCATCAAAGTATATTCTTGCATAATGTTATGATGTGGTAAAAACTGTAAAGTATGTACAATTCCAATTTTTCGAATCGATTTTTACACTTACCCCCTTTTTCCACTTCCCCCAGTGTACCTTATTGTTTTAGACTAACTGTTTGATCTAAGCATGACTCACACTACTTTTTCAATCAGCTAACGGTCACTTCTAGAACTTCCACCAACTTCTAGAACCACGTTCGCTTTCAATCACTGATCGAATCGGAAATACTTTTGATTGGGGTTCTTACTTAAATTTGATAGAATAAGATCTATTATAATAATGCAAATTGTAGTCAAAATTGAACTCATGAGTTAAACAAATAATTTATTATCGTTAGTGGGCACAAAAATCGTATAGGGATAGGGTAATAGAATAATTAGGCTATCCACCACTAAAAGGGGCGAAGATTATAGAAATGCAGAATATGGCTGCGATCTGTAGCTTCTGATTTGAATCAACCTTACTCAAGACGAAAAGATTGATCAATCGAACTAAAACAGAATATATTTTATTTATTCTTGCAACATAGTTACAAGCCTAGATAAACTTATATTTACAAATAATAATGAAATTGCACATCGTACATACGGCCGCTCCAAGCAAAAATGTCCCATCTTTGCTTGATTCCATATCTATATGAGACAGTTAATTGAATAAAAATCATCTTCTGACGGTTTTTGCATTTGTGATAAGACGAGTTAATACTATCCCATTCAATTCCACTACTTAATTGTAACTTTGCAGATACGTATTTCGACCTCAGTAGTAAGGTCGTCTTCAGTGTTTCATATTTGACTCGAATTTTTCATACTCGAACACTGAAGTCGTCAAATGATTCGTCTACTTTTTAAGATAGTTAGGTGATACATACATCATGAATAGAACTTCCTCAAAAGATTTATATTATCCATAAGAAAGCGTCGTTCTCCATAACTTTGAATAAATTTAATGAATTGAATAAAATTGTACAATTTAATATTTATAGAAAATTTATAGAACATTGTTCCAAACTTTGGACGTAAAAACGTTTTGCCAGTCAAAACTGTTCCTAAAAGTAGTTTTTAAGTAAAGGAAGTTAGAAAATAAAGCGAATTTAGTGGGACTCTTATTATAAAATGACCTTTCATTGTTTAGGATATTCAAACAAGTTTTGAAAGTTATCCCTTTTTCCATGCTTGCAAAGGAATGGTTCCAATTTAACTTTTAAATAACTTTAAACTTCTGAATACTCATGCGGTGCAGTTAAGATGTTATCGGTTTGCGTATTTCACTGTATAGAACGAGAAGGTGAATCCGACCATCTTCAAAGGATAATGTCAATTTGAGAATGAAAGGAAACATTTATGTCACAGAGCAGCAACTTTCTTTTGCGACACAGAGGGATAAACAGCAAGCAAGCTACATCAACAATGACAAAAAATAACATCAAAAGCTAAGATTCATACTATCGAAAGCAGGCGCCGCATAACCAATCTGCATGGTGTTATTCCCAGTCGCTATGAACAAACACAGAACCATATAAAGCTTGATAGCCTACCGGATTTCATACGGCCAAGACCGAGACACACATATGACAGAAAAGATGACTGCTTGCTGGGTGGTACGACTGGGCAAAGAAATTTCCAACCCGAGCCGAGGAAAAAAGGAACGGATTTGAAGCACAATATGCAAAATCTCCTTCTGCAGCATACGCCTCAAGTGTGAGGGTTCTCATCTCTATGCATATGAAGATATACATTTGGCCGTACGATTTTTTTAACAGGGAGAGTGGGGAAAGCAAAACCTTTTCCATTTATAATAATTTATATCTGCAAATATGAATGCGAAATGAGGGGTGTTTTTAAATGTGTCGCCATTTTTCTTTTGTCTCGGACCGTATTGTTCTAAAGAGCAAAGAGAGTGCATGTGTTCGGTGGTGGCCACCAGCTTCTTACACATAAAGTACGTTCCAGCGAGTATAAGTAAATATGTACTCAACCAGCTCAGTTGAACGAACGGTGCAAGGTGGCGCAAGTGGGATTGTCCAAGAGACAGAGTGAGCCATTCCGACACGATATGGAAATGTCTTTACATTTCACCCGCACCAGCTGAGCTCCGATCTCCTCGCTCATCATGCATCTTCCCGTGGAAGCAGCTGGGCACCGGGCCAAACCCAATAGTCCAAGTTACTTCTAAGCGAATCCATTTGGGGCGGTGGTGGTCGATGCCGCACAGTGCCTTTCCGCACCACAGGGCCACATCTAAGGGAGGAGTAGGGATGTGGACAAGAACGCTTTCATATCAGATTGGATTGTGACATGCATAAATGGAAATGATACCGAGTGGCATAATAATTCATGAGGTCAAGATGGGACACTGATTGCCTGGGTACAAATAGAAGAAGCATAAAAAAGCTGTTTGTATTCAGATTTCCTCTCCCCTCATTGGCGTTTGCCCGCTGGCTCTCCCATACGAACAGTGGGCTAGAATATGACTTATTATGGTTGGAGTGATAATTATGAATTAAAATTCTCTTAGATTAGGAAAGTTGTACTGGAAGGCTTTTATTTTCTTCGAAAACGAACTTTTCATTGTACCAATCGACTCTGCTCGAGTTAAGGTCAAAGTAATCTTTTCGGGTCCAGCGAAATAGCCCGGGTATAGAGGTGAACGACAAACTAATAACAAATTTTGCTGTGATAACAGGTTTTGTAATTTTTATGTTATTCACGAATAACATAAAATAGCATTGTAAGAACAAATTGTGTTATAAAAGCAACATTTGTTATTTATGTGTTATTGTGAGGTTGATTAGAACATCAAATAAAGAACGAATTTTGTCAATAATAACTTATTGTGATATTTTCGCAGAACTTATGATGTCTACGTGGAACCAAGAAGCACGGTTATCTTTTCTGTGGCCGAGTGTGTGCAATTTCACAATTTGCGAATATCACGCAAAGCTCACCATTTAGATCGGCTCGACAATATTTGTAGGACCGGAGACGAGCCAGCCTCGGGCTGAAAGTCTCCTTAATAAAGACACAAAAAAAAAAAAAAAGATTTGTAGGATATTCCTTCCGAAGGTACACAAGCCGATCCTTCGTTCGGAAGACCTGGAAGAAAGCTGTTCAACAGAGGCCCAACGCTGCTTGCTAAGAAGTTTTCATAGGCGACCAAGAAGGCTATGCCTTCAGCGGAGTTGAGAGTGACTATGAGGCTGACGACATAGACAAAGCGAAGTGATGAGACGAAGGAAAAGTTAGCATACTGGCGGTTAAGCTGTCTCTATAACTATTCCATGGAAATCACCTAGCCCTGGCATAGCGAAAGCGAATAGAAGAGTTCGTCAAAGCGACGAGGCTGGCTATGTCAAGCTTTGACGCTAGACATCGCAGTAGGTCTTAGTTACGTGTTTGATTGAAGTAATCCAGCGAAAAATATCAAGTTTACGCGTGACTAAACTGTACAGAACTGTCACAGAACGCTTGCCTCGTCACTTCTCTAAACTCCAATTCGTCGCGTAGCTTCTATTCTCGTTCACTATGGCATGTTTCGCAGTGACGCTTGTGATAAAAGAGCACATATTAGAACTTCTGGGAGAATCCAGAACCGTAGCCATGAAGTGATTGATTGGTTTAGACAAACGATTCGCAAACAATCCAGCAAAGCAAATAATAACACTAAATTAATGATTTCGTGTGTGTTACTTCTGCGTGAAGTTAAACGATTTACAATGATATGGAAATGCTAATATCATCTTCCAAACTTGGACGTACATGTTCATGATAGAATTAGAGGCGAAAGTATAGAATTGATAGTTCCCCGTTAGGATACGGCAGGCATGAAGAATGTTTTTATAGAAGTCGATTTGAAAGCGAGCGGAGGGCAATATTTGTGATGGCACATATCACACGACCTTCCTCCTGCCAAGCTCCTGTATGAAGGGGGAGGGAAGAATATCAGTGTGGAAGCTGATATATCTTCACTGGCAAAAGGAAGGTGGTTTGACTTGCTCATATGCCATCGCGTGCGGAAGGATTTGCTATCGACGAGTACTGTCTCCAAATTTCTAATATGACATCAGCATTTATTCGAATAGGAGCCAAGTTGGCAGCCAAGTTGGTTGCGACGAGACGGACGCAATGAGAAAACAGAACTGTGCAATAAAAATCCTATTCGACTAAATGCTGATGTCATATTAGAAATTTGGAGACAGTACTCGTCGATAGCAAATCCTTCCGCACGCGATGACATATGAGCAAGTCAAACCACCTTCCTTTTGCCAGTGAAGATATATCAGCTTCCACACTGATATTCTTCCCTCCCCCTTCATACGGGAGCTTGGCAGAAGGAAGGTCGTGTGATATGTGCCATCACAAATATTGCCCTCGGCTCGCTTTCAAATCGACTTCTATAAAAACATTCTTCATGCCTGCCGTATCCTAACGGAACTATCAATTCTATACTTTCGCCTCTAATTCTATCATGAACATATACGTCCAAGTTTGGAAGATGATATTAGCATTTCCATATCAAAGCAAATAATGTTTAGGGAATCAAAAATAAGAACATTGGTAACATATTTTATCCAGTAATGAATTAAGGACAAACTTTATATAATTAAAAAAAATACTTACTTGATACTTGATGGGCTGCAGCTCTTCGATGAACCTACGCCGAAGGGAGTATCCTTCTCCACTGGACTCGATCCTGGGCCAATCGCTTCCAGTCGCCCTGAACATTGTGCGCCCTCAGGTCCTCTTTAACTGCAAAAAGCCATCGTGTACGCAGCCTTCCACGAAGCCTGCGGCCTCTTCCGGGTTCTCAACTAAATATTATATTCGCTTGACGTTCTTCCGGCATACGAACAACGTGACCAGCCCACTGTAGTCTGCCGTGTTGGTACAACTCGTGATTCATGCGACGCCGCCCGATACCGTTCTCCTGTTTACCACCGAGTATTGTCCGCAGCACCTTACGCTCCGAAAGCTCTCCGATCAGCCGCCTTTAACGTCCATGTTTCATGGCCGTATAAAGCCACCGGAAGAATCAGAGTAGTATACAGCGCGAGTTATTGTTTTTCAGCTCTTTAACAGCTTTTTTAACCTCATCTAGTGTAGGCGACTCCACAGTCCACAGCTTGTCCATCATCGCTAATAATTATTCTGCTTATCGATGCACCGTCACTTCCACTATTCAACAAAGTCTCGAAGTGTTGCTTCTACCTGGCAGCCACTTCGGTTTTATCTGTCAGCAAATTCCCTTGTTCGTCGTTGCACATAACGGGAGATGGCGCTGTCTTTCTCCGCACGCCATTGACAGACTCATAGAACCTCCGCATATCGTTCTGCTCCATTTTTTCCTGCGCCTCGCTAATCACATATTCTTCATATTCTTTCTTATTTCTGCGGTGGGTTCGTTTTTCCGGTTGCTCTTGCTTCCTTGTACCGATCTCTATTCGATCGAGTACCCGACACCAACATCCGGCTTCTGGCAACGTTCTTCTCGTCTGTCACTCTCTGACACTCCACATCGAACCAACCCGTCCTAGGTTGCCTCTGTGGAGTGCCTACCACTTCTCGTGCTGTTGTGCTCACCGCTCCATGGATCGACTCCCATAGATCGTTGATGTTGTCGCTAACGTTTATTGCACTTATCCGTTCGTCGAGCTTATGGCGGTACTCAGCCGATACTCCTTCTGCCGACAATCGCTGGATATTGTAACGCATCGTTCGCTGCGATCTTTCGTTCGACACAGTTGACAACCGTGATCGAATTTGACTGACAAGGAGATAGTGATCAGAGTCAATGTTCGGACCTCTGAATGTCCGCACATCGATACCGTCCGCTCTCCCTACCGATTATGGGACGGAAAACCCGAGCAAAGTCTGAAAACATAATGAGAGCATATAGAAAACATATTTTGATATTGATATCAAATTGAAATCATGATATGTTTTCAAATATGAATCATCATGACTGATGACATGTTTTGATCTCATTTTGCTGTTGATTTCTATATTGTATGATCTGATATCAAACTGTGTACTTATTTTGTTATCGGAACCAATATCAAAATTAGTTTTCGATTTGCTCTCATCGATAGCAGGAATAGTTTTCGATTTGATGTCACAGTAAGATTTTTCTGCTGTAGATTTTGATCTTTTAACCGTTAAAACGACCAAAAGGAAATCAACCTGAGTTATCAAAATTAGGCGATTTCACAACAACAAAATTAGTTATCGATTTGCTCTCAAGCTTTGCTCGGGAAAGGCCTCTCTACTGACCTGAGCATTAGCGTCTTCGATAACAATTTTCACGTCATGCTTTGGACACTCTCCATAGGCTTTATCAAGACATTCATGAAACGTGTCCTTCACGTCGTCGGATTTATCATTTGTCGGTGCATAAACGTTGAATAGACTGTAATTGAAGAATTTGCCCCGTATCCTCAACACACAGATTCGTTCGCTTATGGGTTTCCACCGCATCCCTTTATTCATCTGCTTGCCCATCACTACGAATCCAACTCCATGCTCTGCTTTTCCGCCGCCGCTGTGATAAATGTCGTATTTGAATGCAGTGTTGGTCGTGGGGTCCACGGCTTGGAATTCACGTTCTCCGGATCTAGGCCATCGGAGTTCTTGAATAGCGGCCACGTTCACTCCAACCTTCTGCAGTTCGCGAGCCAGAAGGCTCACTCGTCCAGGTTAATTTAGGGTCCTGACATTCCAGGTACCGAGTTTCCAATCATAGTCCTTATTTTGTTGCCGGGTCGATTGCCAAAAATAACGTTCTATTTTTCTTCTATCTCCATTTTTTGTGGTATTAGAAAGGCTTCAGTAAGCTACCTTTCCAGTATCGTGTAACCTACATCGCGCTGGTGGGGCTGCCACCTTAGGTATAGCTGACGCGATACAGCATTTCGTTGATCAGCCACTGAGTACCAGGCAGACGCTGTTTGAGCCGCACCTCCTGGTGAATAGACGCTCGAGGCGTACCTTCTCATTCTAGCTGATGTCAGAAGGACAACAGTGCCCAGGCTGCACTACCAGCTAAGTACACAACCCTTAGCTGGCGGTCTTTTGTCATCGGACAACCCGTTGAAGCGTGAGATAGGAACTTGTGGGGATCAGAGCGCTGTTGGGCGCTCCTTCCTTGATGTCAACCCACCAGTTTGCATACTGGAACTTATTTCTAAAGAAAATTTCGTTGTTTCTTTTTGGAAAAGTGCTGTTTTTTATGAATCTGATGAATCAATAACGCTTACATTTTTAAAAAAATGGTCTTCTTCTTCTTCTTCTTCTTATTGGCATTACATCCCCACACTGGGACAGAGCCGCCTCGTAGCTGAGTGTTCATTAAGCACTTCCACAGTTATTAACTGCGAGGTTTCTAAGCCAGGTTACCATTTTTGCATTCGTATATCATCAGGCTAGCACGATGATACTTTTATGCCCAGGGAAGTCGAGACAATTTCCAATCCGAAAATTGCGTAGACCGGCACCGGGAATCGAACCCAGTAACCCTCAGCATGGTCTTGCTTTGAAGCTAAGGAGGCTAAGGAGGGCCCCATTAAAGAGTGGTACTGCTAGAATTATAACCTTCGGTTAAGTCAAGTTTGAAACTCAAACTGATTGAATCAACAGGGGTCATGCACTATGGGGCGGCTCCATACAAAGTGGCGACAAAATTTTTTTTTGGTTTTTCCGCATTTTCTGATAGTATTCTAGTAAGCTCAGCATAAAATTAGTCATATCTATGTATTTTCATCGCATCCGGAAGGTGTTACTAGTATTTAACTCAGTAATGAGCTACGTATTTCTGAACAATAAACTTGAATGTTTGTTTTGCATTTCTCGTATACAAAGTATACGTAAAGGCTATAGGATCACTCCAAAACTGAACTTTTGATAGAAGACTTGTAACGTTTTACGTTTTTGCCTTTCTCGTACAACAAAGTTGTACCGAAAGGCTATCATTTCACTCCGAAAACGCACTTTTTATAGAAGCCTCTGAGACCCACAGTGTTATATACCAATCTACTCAGCTCGATGAACTGAGCACATATCTGTCTGTCCGTGTGTATGAATGTGTGTGTGTGTGTATGTGTGTGCACAAAATCTAAAGAAAACATTAGACAACTTTTCGTATAGTAATCCTTAACCGATTTTTTCGCAACAAGTTTTATTCGACAGAGGACAAAGCCTTGTTGATCACTATTGAATTTGATAACGATCGGTCATTGCGTTTAAAAGTTATGAAGAAAATGATACACCGAACCATATAGACCTCATATAAGGTTGGTGTCTTAACTAATTGCGAGAAAGGCATCACCAACGCTAGGTGGATTAATCTGGGTTTTTCGATAAATTTTAATTAAGTCAAAATAGTAATTTATGACGTTTTTCTCTTTTTAAGTAAAATTATAAATTAAAATTATTTGGAATTGATTAAATAGTGAAACATTACATTACGTAAATAACTTGCAAACCGGACGAAAAGAAATTTGAATTTTTATTTGTATGTCGATTACGAGGTGTGTGTCTTGACTAAATTATTATCCAAATAGAAATTGACCATGTACTGTTGTAGTGTTCTCATGTGCTTGTTTTTATCGACTCACCGAAGGCGCGCACTCTTTGTCGCCATTTCAAATTTATTTAGCGCAAATTTAAAATAATTGACGACTTTTCAAAGGATAAGTTTCTTTATAAAATTCAGACAAGAACTCGATCATTTAGTGAGTGAACGCTAAGTGAACGGCTGGTGATTACAAGTGTTTGCGAGTAGGCTACGAAGTTTTTTCAGTATTTTAAGTTGAGTTTGGCTAGTTTGATTAATAGGTAAAGTGTGATTGGAGTGAATTATTCTGTGTTTATTTTAATCAAATTTCTAAACTTAACAGTTAACGTAGCAGACGTCATTAGGACGTGTTTTTTGAATTCCGCGAACACCGAGTTAGTTAAGTGAAACGTACAAAAAGGTAAAACGAATTTTAATGTTTAATGTAAAGTTTTTGTTAATGAAACGAATTCGCGTTGGACTTTCCAGCGCATTGCGCTTTTTGGTACGAGCTGGAATTTGTGTATTCGACCGGAGTCGGGTACCGGAATACGTGTGGCGTCTACAGGGCCCGCCATTTCGTCCAACGGACATCGAGAGCTCGAGCGTGCGTTAAGGCCCGCCTGTAAAGGTAGTTAAACGGAGGAGGAGTGAAGTCGCTCGTCTAAAAGCGAAAACTCGGCGGTCGCCAATCAACCGTCGAAGGTAAGATCCCCAAGCCAATTCCCGTGGATCATTCCCGAGAGTGCGGTCCCCGTACGTCGTCAATAATCGTACGCTGGACCGAACCCGAACCGACGGTTAGTAGTCTTCCTTTTAGTCCTCGCTCGGTGAACCGGAAAGGTACGCGAAGCCGGGTCGTTAGGGAAAGGAAGCTACTAGCTTGAGAGAACGGTTATTCCGGACCACTCTCGATTCCGAAATCGGAAGCCTTCCGTCGAGCCGCCACTCTCTCCGCATCTTTAGTTTCGGCCATATCGCTCGAGCTCGACCTCCATCGCTGCGCGCCAATCTGCAGCATCTGCGGCAAAGTCAATCAGCCGCCATCGCCACAACCTGGTCGGAGGACATCGTCGCCATCTTCTCGGTGGAGTACTTCCAACGCATCAGTGCATCGAGAAGCAAAAACCTGCGCAGGTATGTGAGCTTGTTGTTTCATGGCCATGATTTAGCTCTTTTTCTCCATTCCGTACCGTTAAAATAGTCCAACCCGAATAGTAGAATAAATGTTGTGTACTTCGAAGTTAGCTTGAGTTTTAGATTTGTATTGCGTTTCACGGGGCTGGGAAAATTCACTCCCATTGCGTTTGCCGTGGCTACAGTTTGAAAGTTAGCTTCGAAAGTTGCTTCCCGTTCTCTTTTCAGTGGGTTGAGCGAGTTCAGGTAGGTGGGAGGTTGAGAAGTAAAGATAAAGCGTAAGTAATTTTGGAGCCAGCGACCGTTCGAGAGTCCCCAGAGGTAAAGGGTCTGTAAAAGTCGGGCAAATAGAGAACACGACCGGTGGTCTCTCTTCGAGAGTGGCGCTCAGGCTTGTAAAATGTCATCTGCATGTCATTTGGCTAATTTATTCATAACTTTCTTTAGAAGCCAAATTTATTCCATAATTTTAGATGTACTCATAACGCTTGAGTAGGACTATATGTTTGTCCAAGGGTACTTTGCTCTTAATATAACATCTGAGGCTGGAAAGTGAAAACTCTCCAAAATGTCACGTGTCATTTGACATAATGTCATTTGAATGACATTTTGCCTCCCGCGCCCCAGATTACATATTTACACCAATGTCTTGTTTGACAAAGTTGTAGGCACATTTAAGCGCTATAAGTTCGTCATACATCATGAATTGATAGCTACCATCTGGAAAAAGTTCTGGTAAAATTATTCAAACGAATGCAAATGACATTTCACAACACTGGTGGCGCTTAAGCCACCGTGTTTTAAAATCACCTCGAGAACAATTCGCGAACGGTTGCAGGCTTGCAGACCCATAGTGGTATATACCAATCGACTCAGCTCGACGAATTGAGGTGATGTCTGTATGTGTGTGTGTACAAAATTGTGAGACACACTTTTTGGTACTTAGCATTATCCGATTTGCCAGCAACAAGTTGCAATCGACGCGGATTGTTGTTTCCTATTGAAAATTGGCCCGATCGGTCAAAAGTTATTAGAAAAACATTGTTTTTTTGCCAAGGGAAAAAAATTCAAAAACGAAAAAAAAAACATTTTTTTTTCAAAGATTGTAGCAATGCATTCAAATGACCGCAAAAGGATATGAATTGATGGAAAAAGTAAAATCTATTCCCCTCAAGTGCTATTTCGAACTCTCTTATGTGTTTTTCTTATTGTTTTTAATGCGCGATAAAGGCACCACCAACGCTAGGTGGATTGATCTGGGTTTTTTTCTTCGTAATAATAGATTTAAATTTAAATTCAAGCATAATCCGCGATATAAAAGGACCTCAGTCCACTAAACAAAGAAAAAAACACACAACGTTTGCTCAGAATCAGCGGTGGGATGAGAGGCACGGGCGACTAATCAAAATAGACCGACTAGAAGATTCAGCTGTGAAGAGATCGTTCGTTGAAGAACTTTGAACTTGGGTAGTGAAAATTCTGGAAGGTGGTAGCGTAGAAGAGAAGTGGGCGGCGAAGAATGCTTCTATCGCAACCGGCGAAAACAACTTGGGTATGCTGCGCGACCAGCGAAAAGAATGGATTACAGATGTAACCCGCCAGAAAATTGTGGAGAAACAAAGACTGAGGAACTGAAGAATCAAAGGAGTAAAGTACGAGTCCCGTCAACGGAATGTGTCTCTGTAAGTGGGAGTAAGGCGCAGGTCAGACAGGACAGGCGGGCATGAGTGGATAAAGAAAGGATGGCTGCAGCAACCGGAGATTATTGCCTCAATTATTCACTGACTTGAACAGCTGAAATGTTGGTTCGAACAGTTTCTTCAAGTCTCAGCCAGTGTTCTTCAAAAAGCAACCACCCGAAGTATGAAATCTAAAGGAGCCCTAAGGTCAATCGGCTGTCGGCGGAGGTGTTCAGGACTGACCCTATGCTGCCTATGCGAATGTTGTAGCAACTATTACGCAATATTTTGCCCCGCTCCGTATCACTCTGGAGCAGGTCAACAAGTTGAAAGTGTCCCTTTATTTGCTATTCATTGACTACAGAAGGAATTACTGTTGTCTGAATCACGAAAAGGTGTTTTTCAATGTTAAAATTAAGATCAACACTAGAGAGAATTTGCCGAAGAAATTCAAAAGAAGCTTAAAATCAAAAAAGAAATGTAAACATTTTTTTTAGCCGAAATTATTTGTATTTCCAACGGAATTGCTTTGAGTTCTCAAACAGAATTCACATGGAATTTCTTCCGAGATCTAAGGAAATTTTTTCGTATTTTATACTGGAGGAGATTGTTTTTTAGAGATTCAACAAGAGGTTCTTTCTAATTTCCACGAGAATTGTTATAAAATCATTCGGAATTCCAGCACTTCATCAGGGGCCCTCCTTAGCCTAGCGGTAAGATGCGCGGCTATAAAGCAAGACCATGCTGAGGTTGGCTGGGTGGATTCCCAGTGCTGGTCTAGGCAATTTTCGGCTGGAAATTGTCTCGACTTTCCTCGGCATAAAAGTATCAGCGTGTTAGCTTCATGATATACGGATGCAAAAATGGTATCTTGGCTTAGAAACTTCGCGGTTAATAACTGTGGAAGTGCCTAATGAATACTATGCAGCGAGGCGCAATGTCCCAGTGGGGGATGTAATGCCAATGAAGAAGAAGAAGAATCAGGATTGCATAAGTAATTACAAAATTCTTACAGGAAATTTCGTTAAGGGAATTTTTCCTGAAAATCCCCAAGAAATTCGAACATGAAAATGCTTCTCGACAACGATCTGACGGGCACAAGATGGCGAGGTGCGCAGCGGGCAAGGAGGATCGATCAGGTGGAAGATGACTTGCGAACCCTCAGTAGACTGCGTGGTTGGCGACGTGTAGCCGAATGGAGAAGACTCTTATGTAATGCACAGGCAACTTTGGCCTTAGTCTGAATAAATAAAATAAATCGGCAAGAATGTACTGCGCAAGTTCGAGAATTAGCCATTATATAAGTGGCACTTGAGCCATGTCGTCACGGTCCGCATAAAAGACGGATGCTTCGATCGATACATTCGGAAGGTTCGTCCATTTCCCATCCAGGACGACGAATAGAAGAAATTTTGAAGAATTTCTCGAGAATGATGAATTTAGAGCAAAAAAATAAATAAAAACTCACTGTGGAACTCCAGAAAAATGTCTCCTAATCATTAAGAGAATGAAATGAATGACACACATAAAAGAATACGATTAATAAAGTATGAGTAATTAATAATAACAGAACAGGATCCTTATATAGCCCAAAAAACACCAACAATGACCCATAGTGGCACGTTTTCCGTTGGGCGGGGAACGGGGTGGCTTGTCAAGGGTTCTAGTGTCTAGATCTGAATAAACATTCGCATATCTTTCTGTCTCTCTCGGCTTTAGTCAGCGCCATTCGTCAAGAATCCCATGGATGCACAACGAAAAGAAAACCATTGCCCATAAATATTAGCATAAAGTTGAATAAGTAACTTGACAGGGAAAAGTATGAAGTGAACTGCAAACATTATATAATTTAAATGTGTGATATACCGACAATTAGAAACGGGTCTCCACCCAAATGACGGCACAACACGTATAATCCAAAAGGCTTGACTGATGATGAATTTTGCAACGGAACCCTTATGGCTGAGCAAGGAAAAGTGCCAGGGAAGACAAAAATCTCGGCACCAGCAAACAAAAACCGACTGAAACGGCTATTCCGTGTTTTTCAGAAAAGCAGAGTGTTGGCTACGAGTGTCGTCTGGTGGTGTTTTCCTTTTTAGCTGCTGTTTCCACTATCGCATTTTACGTCGACTTTTGGAATCAGCACATTTGGAAGTTAGTGAAAAGAATCGTGGTAGACAAACAGCTGGCTGAATTGGACAGTTCAGTGCGACATTTTGCGGAGCGTACATGGATATATGTAATACACATTCACAAACATTTGCTCTCTATTTGCCCATCACCAAGTCTATGCTTCATAATGGCATTCAAATAGTGCAATCACCTCCAAAAGGAAAGCTGTGCATTGGGACTATAGGACCCAATGTTGTAGCGATTTGAGAATTTTGCACGAGTTGAATCACCTAAACTTTTTGATTGATATATATTTGCATCTTTGATTGCATTAACATATTCCATATCTAGATAATTCATCTAATCAGATATTGTTTTATGAATCAACATGAGCGCGCCAAACCAGAAGAATGTATAGAGGTATGATACGAGTTGCTTAAGATGCTCATTACGTTCCTGATATTCGTATATCGACATTAAATTTGAACATTTTCTATAATGTTGGTTCGATATGAAATGTAGAGGAAAATTTTAATAAATATATATTTTACCATCATTTGTTCAACTAATTTTTAATAAAGCTGTTCCTAACATTTTAGAGCATTGTTCTGGTTTTTCATGTAATAACTGAATTTTACATACATCGAAATTAAATGAATAAAACCCAGAACAATCCACCTAGCGATGATAGTGCTTGTGTATTTTAAAATATACTGAATAGAAAATGAGATAGGTCAAAACAGCAATTTAAGAGTATATACTTGAATATTTTTTTTAATAATTAACACATTGCCACCATTTCTGAAAAAATATGTTTTTTATGGAATATGTTTTTTAAATATAAATTGTTTTTTTCAAGGAGGGCTTTTGGTAAACACAATGTAACTCCAATGGCTGATCGGCACAATTTTCAATAGCAAAAATCTTGATCGCTATCTTCGTCGACTGCTACCTGTTGTGACAAAATCGGTTAATCCAAAGTACCAAAAAGTGTGACTCGCATTTTTGTACACATACATACATTCAGACATACAGACATCACCTCAATTCGTCGAGCTGGTACATATATACCACTATGGGTCTCCGGAAGTGATGAAGAATAAAGTATCTTTACTGCATGTGCATTCTCTTCTTAATACGAATTGCATTAGATCCCATTATCTCGGAGTCAATTTGCGGTTCCATTCTATGCATCAAACGATCATCAGATTTTGTAAACCACCAGTTGATGGAAAGGTAACTTCACTAACATTCTGGGTGCACTTCGAGTGCCGACTAAAAGCAATCATTTATTTAAACCGATTTTAAAATGTCATTCCCTCCGATGAACACATCGATGAAGAGAAACTTGATTAGCAAAACTATTTCCTCGCTCGGGGATTGCAGTGTGGCAGCCAGACGACATTCTCCGATCCATATCCTTGCAGGAGGGCATAAACGCATTCCAAGCCACGATTGCCCTCGCTGCGGGGGAGGGAGAAATGCTTTTATCTCAATGCAATAAATGCAGATACCGAAAGGACGGCAGGTAATGTTTTGGAATTGTGGTTGCTAAATAGACTTTTATGTTGCTATTTAGTATGGAAGCTATACCGAATGGAAACCGTGACAGAAATTCAACGTTTGGGTTCTAATGAAAGGTAACTGTGCGTGGAGAAATAATAGCCTTGTTTGATTGCGTTTGTTGACTGTTGTTGGGAAATTGAAGTAACATTAGAGCAGCGGTTCCTGCTGAATAAAACACGGACCATATTCATGCGAGGGATTGTGTTAAGAGGGGTGCGTCGCAGCACCACGCCACCGCCGCCGGCAAAATCTAACACGCCGCTGATCGATTATTTCTCACGCCGCCCGCGCCGGTCCAGATTCGTACGTTATTCAATTCCGCAGAATTTTCTGTATAAATTCCGAAGAAATCCATGAAAATTCGTTGAAAGTTGGATGATCAATATACCCGCTTCATAGTAAACATCTTTAGTTGAAAGTGGTTTTGTGTTTATTGTATTTGGTGTTTTGAATTCGCTAGCCCATATCTATGGTAATGTGGGTGGACCTACTTGTCCTTTCGGTGATGGCAATGAAAAGACGCAATGCGGATAACACAACTAAATCTTATACATACATAGCGGAAGGTGGGGTGGGAAGGAAAAAATATGTATTGCGTAGATATCATAGAGAGGGGATCAAGTCTCCCCAAAATTTAAAATTGCATTTGCGGTCGAATTCAATAACAAAAATCGTTCATGTATACGCACAGCGATTCTAAAATTCAGCGTATTTTGAAGGAAAAATATTTGAAAAATCTGAGGGCACCTTTTTAATTTTATCAAAGCACGTTCTTGGAGAGGGATCAATTTCCCCCGAATATTTTAAAAGTTGATTTTTGACGGCACTCCAAAAATCGATTGTGTATCAATAACAACAATAATTTAAGGACTGCCATACATCAGTAAAGTTAAATACTAGATTTCTTAGAGAGTCTATGTGGAAATCGCGTATGTTTATTTATTTTTGGCTTGATACATCGGAAATCAGAAAAAGGGATCAAGTCTCCCCAGTCTCCCCTATGTATATTGTACGACAGCTCGGCAGCTGCTGAGTCGACAGCAATGAGTCAGAGACCGACGTCGTTATTATTGCATATACGTACCGTGCCCCTGCCGAAGGGGCTTTGCGACAGGTCGAAATACAAAAGGTTGAAGGACAAAAGGTTGACGGACAAAAGGTCGAAGGGACAACAGGTCGAACTTGGATCCTGACCAGCACAGCGTGCAGCAGCTACTGGCAACACTCGAGGACTTTGATCAGCCATTTTGTAGTCAAGCCGAACCAACTCAACAATTTTGGCGCAGACGATTGGATCATAGTAAGAAAATGGTGGACAAAGTGGACTGCGTTTCTAGTTCATGTGCTGTGCAAAATGGAAGGAATTGATGCATCAATATTCAAAGCGAGTTCGGTTAAAACCCGTAGCGCTGTTTCTTAAGTGGGTCCAGAGAAATTTGCAGCGCTGCTGCTTTAAGGCTCCCCCAGACCTAAGCGATTTGATCGCCGCGACGGCGACAACTAGCCGCCGCGATTCTATCGTTGGGTCGCTGCAGGCAATGTTCTATTTACGCTTCCATACCAATGGCGACAGAATCGCTGTCGCCAAGCGATAGAATCGCGTCGCGACTGTCGCATTGCGTGTGTTTGGGGGAACCTTTAGGCGAGTCCAGTGATAACTGAGGCGCGAAATGTATGCGAGTCCGATGAAAATCCGAAGCACTGTTGTTTAAGCAAATCCGGAGAAATCCGCGAGGACAGGAACAGCAAGTGCCTTTGATTAGACTATATCCAGGGAATCAATTGTTGGATGTGCATGCGAAACTAGCGACAAAAGAGAACCAACGACAAAGCTTTGTTTTTGTTGAAGAGAATAATGACAAAGATCCGAAAAATTTTGTCAGTAACAAAAAAGAAGACAATTTTGTTGCTAACTTTTCATCCCGTTATTTTGCATTATCTCTACAGCAAATTTCGGTTTTATGCTATCGTAGTTTCTGCTTTTATGGAAATATTCGAGAATCTAACTCTGATTACAAAAATAGCATCGTATTCTCGGAAATATCAGAGCATGCAAGGCAAATGATTCTTGTCATATTGTGTTCGGGTTCTGATAAAGGCTTGTTGCGAGGTGCGTTTGTCAGTAACAAAATCTGTTTAAGACAAAAGGTATATTGTTAGGCGTTGCTCGAAAATTGATTCCCTGACTATATCGAATTTTCTGAACTGTTTCGAAATAATTTGCTGGATACCAAAACAAAAAACTTCGTAAGCTTCGTTCGATCAAGGGCCCGGTTCCATCCAATACGCAATGCATGTGTGGTTCGTTCCGACATTCCGGAGACTCCAGGGAATGTTTTGTCAGAAGTGCAATTACGCGAGAAAATGTGGAAGCCGAAATGGGCATCGTGGCAATCGTTCATGAAAGCCAGGACCGAGGCGTTCCAGCTTTTCCGAAGCAAACTCGGTGAACACATAGTGTTGAATTGCAATAATGAATTATAATGAATTTCTACAAACTAGAATAATTTTACAATTAGGTGGAAACAATTTCTCTTAGACAGTTGAATTTTCCTAAGTTCTGATTCCATATTGTGCCGAATTGATACAGTACCTGTCGAGTTTCTTATGAATTCCGGCTTGTTTATAAATGCCGTCACGGAAGAAGTATGGAACGATTTGATTACTAAGAAGGCAAAAATCTTCAAAAAGAAGTATAAATGTGATAGAAATTTTTCTGGGGTTGGTCAACTTCGTTGGCCAGTTTTTTCCGAGACTATCTACAAGCACAGAGCTCTTAAGGAAGTTTCTTCAGGATGAAGTAGATTCATTTGGTGAGGAACAAATGAAATTGGATTCTTCAATCCGAAAGACATTACCGAGGTTTATGTTGACGCTTCCGCTGTAGGACTAGGGGCTGTACTAGCCCAAAGAGATGAGAAAAATGTTCCGAGGGTCATATGTTTCGCTTCGAAGAGACTGATATCAGCTGAAAGAGTGTACCCACTAACACAGCGTCAGACTTTGGCCGTTGTGTGGACGGTAGAAAAGTTTTATTTGTACCTTTTCGGCATTCGATTCACAATCTTCACTGATAATAAAACCCTTGAGTACATTTTTGGAGGGAAGCATAGCGATGGTAAACGTGCATGCTCACAAGCGGCAGGATGGGCTCTTCGTCTTTAACCATACGAGTTCGATATCAAGCATATTCCTGGCTCGATGAACATTTCGGATATATTGTCCCGTTGAGCAATTGAACCTGGTAAACCATTCGATGAGACTGCCGAACTCTACTTCTTTGTCGTCGATGAATTACATTGGATGAGATAAGGCAAGCAATAACAAATGACGAAACATTAACATCAGTGATGAAAGCTTTGGCCACGCAGTGTTGGCCACCGAAGCTATACAGATATCAGGCATTTGAAAAAGAACTCGGTGTGATCGACGGTATAGTGGTGAGAGATTGTTCTTCCGACGAATCTTTGTCACAGAGCATTGCAGATCGCGATGCGTAGAAATTTGAGGGAGAAGATTTGGTTGCCCGGTATGGACCGGAACGTAGAAGATGCTGTACAGGAATATGCGGGTTGTGCTACGGTCAGCAAGCAACATCCACCTGAACCGATGATCCGTAAGGACATGCTCGAACGCGCATGGCAAGAAATTGGAATCGACTTTTTCTCTGCGAAGGAATGTGCTGCATTTCTGGTTACTGTTGACTGTTACAGCCGGTTTCCGGAAGGTTATGAAAATGAGGGCTACAAACGCTGTCATAACGATCGAGGCTTAGGAATATGTTTTCCATGAGCAAACTTACCCATAAATCATCCGTAGCAACAACGGTCCATCGTTTGCTAGTGAAGAATTTGCTGCTATTTGTAAAAGCAGGAACATCAGTTTGATACGCACCTTTCTACTGGCCGCAAATGAATGGCTTGGTCGAGCGGCAGAACCAAGGGATTCTCCTGGCGTTGCGTATAGCGAAAGCAACTAATTGTGATTGGCAAAAATCGGCTCAGGACTACGTGTACATGTACAACACTACACCAAATTCTTTAACCGAGAAAGCCCCGTTGGAGCTGATGACAGGACTTCCGGTGAAGGACCTTCTACCTTCATTGCGAACAGACCCACAGTGGTTGTGGGTTCAAGTCAAGATTGGGCCATCGTTCTCACGAACAGTCCTGCTCGAACACTGCTGGCTTTTAAGAGCCCAAAAACACAAACTATTAAAGATTACTACGCGAAAACTATTAAAGAAATACGCGAATTAAGTTGATATGACCTTGTAAACGTGAGTGCCCCGAATATGAGTCATATTCGGGATTTGAGTCAAAACGGTAACAAAAATAAATTTGACATTATCAATGCCTCATTTGGTCGGGGTTCAGCCAAACCGCACCAAGCGGCTTTTCGACTCACTTGTTATATTTTGTTCGTAAAAGGACAACGGAAATAGTTTCATATCACTTTAAGCATACATTTGCAGTAGGATATCTTCAGTTATGGGGATGAGGGATATCCGATACGATTTACGATCAATTAATCCGATATAATCCGGATATCCGATACGATTTACGATCAATTAAATCTGCTAAACGAAAGTTTGAGCAGAAGAATCGGTAATTTTTCGTTGGCGCATGGTGCGTTTTGGCTGAACCCCGACCATTTATTTTTATAACATTTCATATATAATATAATATAATTTTCGAGTGTTTTTGGGGTTTGAAAGGAAACGTTTTGCGATTTGTATCTAAATCACACGCGATTGTACAGTTGTAGTTTTCGAAATTAAAGGAACCTTAAGGACAATCAACTTAAGGAACCTTAAGGACAAAAGAACTAATTAAGCACGGTGGTGAGGCACTGGCTAGAGCACTTCACTGGGTAATTATCAAGGTTTGGGAGGATGAGGTCCTGCTGCAGGAGTGGATGGAAGGCGTTATGTGTCTCATCTACAAAACGAGCAATAAGCTGGATTGTAGCAACTACCGCGCAATCACATTGCTGAATGCCGCCTACAATGTGCTCTCCCATATTTTATGTCGTCGACTAACATCGAATACAACGTGCCCACAGATCATCTATTTATCGACTTCAAAGCCGCATTTGATACAATCGATCAGGACAAACTATGGCAGCTAATGCACGAAAAGAGATTTCCGGATAAACTGAACGGTTGATAAAGGCGACGAAAGATCGGGTAATGTGCGTAGTTCAAGTTTCAGGGAAAGTCTCGAGTCCCTTCGAAACGTGCAGAGGGTTAAGATAAGGTGATGGTATTTCGTGTCTGCTATTCAACAAGACTTTGGAGGGAGTAATACGAAGGGCAGAGATTGACACGAGTGGTACGATTTTCACGAAGTCCGTCCAGTTATTTGGTTTCGTCGACGACATTGATATTACGGCACGTAGCTTTGAAAAAATGGAGGAAGGAAGCCTACATCAGACTAAAAAGCGAAGCGGTCTAGTCATCAACACGTCGAAGACGAAGTACGTGATAGGAAGAAGCTCAAGAAAGGACAACGTAAGCCACCCATCATGAGTTTGTATTGGTGGTGACGAAATCGAGGTGGTAGAAGAATTAATGTACTAGGGCTCACTGGTGACCTCCGATAACGATACCAGCAGAGGAATTCTGAGACGCATCATAGCAGAAATCGTACGTACTTTGCACTCCGCAAAACGCTCCGATCGAATGCAGTTCGCCGCCGTACCAAACTGATCATCTACAAAACGCTTATTAGACCGGTAGTTCTCTACGGACACGAGACCTGAACGATGCTCATGGAGGACCAACGTGCACTGGGAGTTTTTTTTAAAGAAAAATGCTGCGTACCATCTGTGGTGTGGTGCAGATGGCGGACGGTACGTGGAGGAGGCGAATGAACCACGAGTTGCATCAGCTGTTTTGAGAACCATCAATCGTTCACACCGCGAAAATCGGAAGACTAATGATAGCAAAGCATATTCGTGTGTCCGTTTGCCCACACAAATAAATTTGGAAACCACTGCAGTTGAGACACCTTTCCTTAACAGCAAATGACCCTTTACGATCACTTTCATTGTCCACTATAAAGTGGATTTTATTTCGTTGACTCGTTAAAATTATAAAGCGCTGCGCACGAAGGAAAGTGTCTGTCCAAATGGACAAGGGCGCATCTGGAATGTACCCAGCCAGCCCGGTTTCCGAACAAATGTTGAAGCATATGCACTAGAAAGGTTTGAATCTTTTATGATTCGCTGTTGTATCCGTTTCCCCTTTTATCCTCCGGGCCAATCTAGGGAACAGGAAAGGAACCCTTGTCCAGCGGAAGCTGATTGTGCCAGTGCCAGATGAATTCCGTTTCAACATAAAGGTGTTAGAGATAAGGGTGCTAATCGGTAGGAGAGTTTTCAGTCATGAATAGGATCTTGAAAGGGACAATTTTATTATACAATCGCTGTCGTTATTGTTTTGTATTTTATGATTTTAATTATAAGGAAAGTTAGTAACGATAGTGAGCCGTTTAAAAAAAAATCTTTTTTAAAAGCAACAATTTTGTTACTTATCAGGTTTAGAGGAGCGCGACTGGAAATACCATGACGAAGGTGGCTGGCCTACATTATCTGCTGCTGAATGATATAACCTTCGCCTGAATTTGCATTTATTTTTCACCAAACTTTGGAAAATAAAATCAACATTATTTTTTTAGCTCACAGCAAGCACTCAAAGCACATATAATAACAAAACCCAGAATAATCCACCTAGCGGCGATGGTGCCTTTCTTGTGTATTATAAAACAAGGAAACACATAAGAGTAACAAGAAAAGCACATAAGAGAGGTAAAGATTGCCCTTCAGGGAAATAGATTCATTTATTTACATTAATTCATATTTATTTGCATTTTTTTAAAATGCATTGCAGCAATTTTGGAAAAAAAAAATCGATTTTGATTTTTTTCCCTTGGGGAAAATGGAGGAAAAATCAATGTTTTTCTAATAACTCCGGAGCGCAAGGGCTAATTCGGCCAATTTTCAATAGGAAGGATTTCGCTTCGAATGCATCCCGTTGCAAACAAATCGGATAAGGCAAAAAAGTACAAAAGTGCAAAAAAGTATATCTGACATTTTTTGAACACACACACATGCATACATACATAAACACATACATACATCACCTCAATTCGTCAAGCTGAGTCGATTGGGATTGGGATTGGTCTCACTATGGGTCTCCGAGCTTTCTATCAAAAGTTCGGTTTTGGAGTGATCCTATAGTCTTTACGTATATTTAGTATACGATAAAGGCAAAGCCTAATGAAGTTGAAGTTTTTGTTATCGTTTATTATTATTTTTTTTAAAATATTTATTTTGGTTTCGGCAAGAGAACATATTCACTTGTTTCTGATATGTGAATATTATTAGGTGTTCCATATAATTTCGAGATAGCTTTGGCTATATAGCATTGTTTGTTGTTGCACTAGGTTAGATTGATGAACACGAACCCGATGAAAAATGGTTTTGTTGGTGATACGAGGATGAAACACGCAACGAGCAATATGGATCGATCTGGTGTAATAAAATTGGCGGATGCATGGTTTACGGCATACATAACATTTTTTGGCGTGAAGATAAAACGAGTTTTGGAAGTAGCTTTCGACGTTTATTAGATGAAGGATGGTGTCGATTAAAATAACGATTACGTAAAACTGAATGAATAAAATTACAATTACAATTACAATTTAAATTCTGAACATAATTTACACACAAATGCTGACTGGTGGCTGACTGAGAATTCTGGAATGGATGAAACATGAAACATGAATCCTCTTCACTGGATTCAAATTTATTATTCCTAGCTCTGGTCTTACCCATCCCCCTTAACATTGATGTTGAATTCTCATGCGTGCCCTCTGGACCCTCCACATAGCTTCTGTGCAATTGAAATCAGATTGAATAAAATGAATTAGCTACGGTGTCAGCTTCTGTGCTAAATTAAATCCTCCTTGCGAATGTCACTTCCCCGAGCACCCATATCGGCCCGACCCAGTTGGTGTGGCAGTGTAAATATTGGAGTAAAAATTACCACCGCAACGAATCGCGACACCAGCCAGCTCATTTCCCACCAAGCGTGATTTGGGACTGGGACGACGACGGTTCTATTTGCCGAAAACCACGACGACCACAAGTCACAAGGCTCGGATTCTCCGCGGTGCATTGTGTATATTTGTTATGCGGATCAATGGAATCCCTTGTCGCATTATTCTCGTGTACGACACCGTATCAATTTCTTTATTATTTGTGGCCCTTTTGATCGAATCGCGTTCTTCCCGGGAACTTTTCTCCCCTCTTGGGCTAAGATCTTATTAATTGTATTGAAAGTCGTGTTAAACATCGTCTTATGAGATCAAAGTGATTGAAGTACATCGTTTTTGCCTCTCAATCTTTCACGTAACCATGTTTATGCTCCGCTCAAGTGGCGAATATCTGAGGCACGGGATCCCCAGCCAAGCCAGACACACCTCCAAAGTGATGTTTGCCATTCGCGAAGGAGTGCGATATTGGTGCGATGAATAGAGTGAGTGCATGAATGAATTGAAAGAAGCACAAAGGCATTGAAAAATTCTTATCTCGTTTCAGCTGAAAAAGCAGCGAGAAATATGATATAACTCCCCATAACTCGGAGCACAACGGCTCCACGCATCGATCGGTTGCTATCGAACTCACTCCGGCAATCGGTTTTACCTTTGCAACCAGCCCAAATCACCGTACGGATGAGGTGCCCATCGACGTCATTCATGAATTGCTTCAACCGAAGCTGGAAAGTTGACGGAGTACTCAATTGAAGATTGATGGTTGAAAAATACATTAAGTCGATACAAATATAATTTAAAAAATATGGCCCTCTGGTGAAATGTGTCAAAGTTTACCAAAAACTAGCTCCATAGAAAACTTTAATACCACTCTAAAATTGTTCTTTGCTCATTAGTTGTTTTACTAACCTCTGATAAATGATTTATAAATATTGTGTAAATGTTCAGTAAGAGAAAATTGATTTTTGCTCCAACATTGTTTCTCAAACCGCCGCCAACAAAGGGCTCTGAAATATCGTAACATCCTGTGCATATTTCAATTTGATACTAATCGTTTTTCAACTTCACGTACTGCTCTTCGAAAACAAGTAGGTAGGTAGGTCCAGCTGACAAGAGACGATGGTGTTTGAATTGAAGGCGAAAAACGATACTCTTTCTCGCGGGGAACCTCGCGTAAAAGCGAGCATGAGGATCAACTGGCAAGATTCTTGCATTCGTTCGGTAAGGTGAGCTTGCAATTGCGTGTCCGATGCGATCGTCCTCAAAAGTTGACCGATGTGACGTGAGACCAAAGGTAAGTGAACGAAAATAAATTCATTGTTTTAAAGTGTTATAGGAGACACACCTTTTTATTGGAAGACGAAAGGTGTATTATCGCTTGTTGGCTGGTAGATCAAATAACTTGCCTGAAAACGTCATAATTTATTCTCTAAATTGAATGGCAACATTCTTAATATGTAGTTATATGCATAGATGTGTGGTATCTAAATTAGGATATTCACATTATGTAAGCTTCCCATAATGAGAGACAATTCCAAAAATCTATTGGGATGCCCCTGCAAACTGCTACCGTAATAGGGAAATTATCGCAAACACATCACTCGGATTTACTATAGGCTAGATACGACGACTGAAGAGGGATACGAAAATTCAATTAACTGATGAGGAAGCAAACACAAACAAATCCGTAATCAATCCGCAAACGGGTTCATTATGGAAATCCTTCTACCGCAGGGAGGCTCAAATAGGAATGAAGAAAGCCGCTAATAAAAAGAGGACACAAGCTCTGCCAAATCCTTGCGTATGCAACGTGCTTCTTCTCGCACAGCTGGAGCAACGAGTTGATTTGATTGGGACTTAGTAGAGAATTGTGATGACGGAGAAAATGTGCTGGCGCTAGAAAAGGCAAAGTGTGATTTGTTATGCGATATTGTTTAGAAATACAGAATTTGCGACTCGCACGAACTTGGGGGCCTCGTCCATTTGCTTCTTTGTATGTTTATGCATTTTGCGTGATTGGTGTTCTACCAAACTCGTTATTTATGGTTTAGGGTCATTTGGCCGAATGCCGTTTGGCCGAATGTCGTTTGGCCGAATGCCATTTGGCCGAAAGGGTCATTTGGCCGAACGCCATCTGGCCGAATGCCGTTTGGCCGAATAGTTGGAATTCTACGAATGAAGAATAAATGAAGAAGAAGGAAAGAGAAAAAAGAAAGAACCATAGAAGAAGAAAGAATGAAGAAGGAAAAAAGAAAAACAAAAGAAGTAGGAAGAATAAAGAAGAAAGAAGGAAGATAGAAGACGGAAGAAGGGAGAAGGAAAAAGGAAGAAGAGAGAAGGAAGAAGGAAGAAAAAAGAAGGAAGAAGGAAGAAGGATGAAACAAGATGGAAGAAGGAAGAAGGAGTAGGAAGAATGAAAAAAGAAGAAGGAAGAAAGAAGAAGGAAGAATGTAGAAGGAAGAAGGAAAAAGGAAGAAGGAAGAAGGAAGAAGGAATAAGGAAGAAGGAAGAAGGAAGAAGGATAAAAGAAGAAGGAAGAAGGGAGATGAAAGAAAAAAGAAGGAAGAAGGAAGAAGGAAGAAGGATGAAGGATGAAGGAAGAAGGACGAAGGACGAAGGAAGAAGGAAGAAGGAAGATGGAAGAAGAAAGAAGAAAGAAGAAAGAAGAAAGAAGGAAAATGGAAGAAGGAAGAAGGAAGATGGAAAATGGAAGATGGAAGAAGCAAGAAGGAAGCAGGAAGAAGGAAGAAAGAAGAAGGATAAAAGAAGAAGAAATAAGAAAGAATGAAGATGGAAGATGGAAGAAGGAAGAAGGAAGCAGGAAGAAGGAAGAAGGAAGAAGGATAAAAGAAGAAGAAATAAGGGAGAAGGAAGAAGGAAGAAGAAAGAAGGAAGACGGAAGAAGGAAGAAGGATAAAAGAAGAAGGAAGGAGAAAGAAGGCAGAAGAAAGCAGGCATAAGGAAGAAGGAAGAAGGAAGAAGAAAGAAAAAAGAAGGAAGAAGGAAGAAGGAAGAAGGAAGAAGGAAGAAGGAAGAAGGAAGAAGGAAGAAGGAAGAAGGAAGAAGGAAGAAGGAAGAAGGAAGAAGGAAGAAGGAAGAAGGAAGAAGGAAGAAGGAATAAGGAAGAAGGAAGAAGAAGGAAAAAGGAAGAAGGAAGAAGGAAGAAAGACAAAGGAAGAAGGAAGAAGAAAGAAGGAAGAAGGATGAAGGAAGGAGGAAGAAGGAAGATGGAAGATGGAAGATGGAAGAAGGAAGATGGAAGATGGAAGAAAGAAGAAGGAAGAAGGAAGGAGGAAGAAGGAAGATGTATTACATAATGAAGATATTTATATACCTACAAAAACTTACAGTTTTGATGTTACTTTTAATCTTTGTTTGCTCAACATTATGGAGCAAAGCTAGCATACTATCCGCAAAACTTGCTCTGGAACACTCAGTTGGGCAACAAAATAACTTTTCTCAGTGGTTAATATGATATGAAATTTCTTCCATCTTAAAATAGTAACGTTTTTCAAAAATATGTTTCACTGGACAAAACGCCCCAGTGTAGGCAGGACGATATGCCCATACCAACTGGACACAAGCGCGGAGAGCTTGCAGCAGTTGCTTCCAAATTATATGGAAACTATTGAAATATAATTCAAACTTGCTTAAATGGACTTATGTTGGTTTTTAGTGTCAAGCACATAAGGATTTGTAACCTTTTTATTATGGGATTGATAAAATACCAATGAAGGGCCATGAAACGTCTTTGGTTAAGGTGCATTTGCGACTCCATGGACTACCAAATAACACAAAGTTTGCATAAATTGCGTTGAAAAAGAGTTGCCTTAGGGGGGGCATATTATTCCAAAACTTATACTTTTCATTAACTTATGAATGATATTAGATTTTTGGTATGGGATCATTCATTAGGTGGCATAATGAAGTGCATTGATATTTCCGAATAGGTTTTTGCCATAACTTATAAGGTTTTGCCTTTCTCGTACACCAATGTGCAACGAAAAGGCTATATATTCACTTCCAAGACGATTTTGTGATAGAAGGCCTGGAGACCCATAGTGTTGTATACCAATCGACTCAGCTCGACGAATTGAGAATATGTCTGTCCGTATGTATTTTTTATAGAGGGATGAAGGCAAATCTGCATACAGACCCCTGAAATTATCACTCAGGGAGTGGGGTTGGCGCGGAAGGCAGAAGGCCAGCTTGCCGGACCCACTATACCCACCAAAGCAACAGAAGTTTACTTGAGTTACCCTCTCTACCAATAACCTGGTTCCCCTAGGAACTGCCTCCCAGCATTACTTATGGGGGATAGGCAGTACTGTATCCACTATATTTACTTTAGTTTAAATTTCCATAGTTCAACATGGTTGCTTTCTTGACCTCACCTAAGCATTTGATGTAAAAGGTTCACGTGATTATTCTCAATAAACTAAACTAAACTAAACTTAATGTACTCGTTCATTCACGCTCACACAGGTACTCATCCCGTATGAGTCTTACTTGGGTGCTCTCTCTAACACACCCTCTGACACACCCTGACACTCTTTCTGACGCACCATATGAGTCTTACTTGGATGCTCACCACTGACATACCATGTGAGTCTAACTTGGGTGCTCACTAGAGTGATTCAAATTTTGACTTTTTTGCCCCCCGATGCTTAAACGATTGCATTTGCCATTTTAATAATCCCCCTAAATTTTAGCTAATTTTGAAGTAAATTGAGTGAGCACGCGCGGTTTGAAGTTTGTATGAAAATTGCTATGAAAACAGTAACTTTCATGGAAAATCGTTCCCCAACGCTTCCCTTCAAGCTCTAAAAATATATGAGTACATCGGCAACATGAGAAATTTTACAAGGAAACAGGTCGTCTTTGTTGCGAAACGATTTGATGATCACAAGAAAAGTTATTAGGGAAATACTGAATCGTGGGAAATTTAATTTAACACGTAAAAGAATAACATCAATATCAATAATGAGCATTTTTGTTTTCTTCATAACTTTGCTTCCAAACGAGAAATCGCTTCGCAACAACAACTGTCTTTCAGCTTGAGAAGTATTCTGTGTAGGCAATGTGTTGATTATATTTAAATAGTTCATGGGCCACCTCACGGAACGGTCTTCCACATAAGGGTCAGTTTTCACAGTAATTTCCATACAAACTTCAAATGACGTGTGCACAATCAAATTACATCCAAAATTGCTAAAAATTTAAGAGCTTTATTTAAATGGCAAATGCAATCGTTTAAGCATAGGGGTGCAAAAAAGTCAAAATTTGAATCACTCTAGTGCTCACCCTTTACTCGCCATTTGAGACTAACTTGGATGCTCACCCTGCCACCTAATTCACGCTCTAGCACACAACTCTGAGACTTATTTGGGTGCTCGCTCTAGCACACCCTGCCACTCTTCCTGACTTGGGTGCTCACCTCAAACATGCCACGCGAGGCTGACTTGGATGCTCACTCTACTCACCTGTACCATGCCTCGAGGTGTCGATAGCGATAGGTACCAACAGTTCTACGCTACGACCCTCCTACCACGGCATATGCAGTCAATACTAAACACCTATGCGGTCACTCTTCTGTCATGCCTCGTGGTGCCGACAGCAGCTGCCACCCGCTGCGACACTCTTACCTCGGCATGTGCAAACATCTCATTCACTTCCCCGCGCTCAGCTTGTTTCCGCTCTAACTAACCAATCACAAGTTAGTCATGCTTGTCGACTGCTCCTCGGCGCGCCAGATTCTCTGCAAGCTGCAGGCAATCTGAGTGGGTGCAGTCGAAACTGCGTTCCACTTCTCCACCGCTTGGCACATCCTCTGGTTAAAGCTCCCGACCGCAAACGTCTAGCATAGCTCTTCTTTCGACGTCGAAACGAGGACATACGAACAGTATGTGTTCTGCAGTTTCGTCAACACCTGGGCAGTCAGGGAAGACGGGGCTCTCCGCGTGCCCAAACCTGTGGAGGTACTGCCGGAAGCAGTCATGGCCTGACAAAAATTGTGTCAGATGGAAGTCAACTTCCCCATGGGGTCTCCCACCCAGCTCGATATGTTAGGTATCAGCCGGTGGGCCCACCTACATTTAGAAGAATTATCCCACTCGCGATGCCATCTGGCAACCGAAGTCACCCTGATGCGTTTCTTGGGCTTCTCTGGTGCCATGTAGCTCAAAACACTCCTCGTCTTCCCGGATGACCAGCCCGACTGGCATCATGCTCGCAATCATGCAACCTGCATCGTGTGATATCGTGTGGTAGGCAAATATCACTCTGAGACACATCAAGCGGTACGTGCTCTCCAGCTTTCGCAGGTAACTGGTTACCCCCAGAGCTCTCGCCCATGACGGGCCGCCGTACCTAAAAATAATTTTGAAATAACTTTTCAAAATCCGGTACAGGCCCACCGGCAGACTAAGCCGGTGTAACGAGAGCGCGATGGCATCCCAACGTGCGCTGGGAATGGGAATGCGTTCTTCACATCAAGTGTCCCTAAAGCACAGTATCGAACACTTCGCCTTTTCTGTTGGATCGCTATCTCGGCGGTCTTTACCACCTAAAGTGTCCCTAAAGCACAGTATCGAACACTTCGCCTTTTATGTTGGATCGCTATCTCGGCGGTCTTTACCACCTAAAGTGTCCCTAAAGCACAGTATCGAATACCTCGCTTTTTTTGTTGGATCGCAATCTCTGCGGTCTTTACCACCGAGTTCATAGCGTCCAACGTGGAAACCCGAACTGTTTGCTTGACAAGCCGTTCGTACCCTCTGAGTACGGGGTCAGCCTGTTGAGGATGATCCTCTCTAGCAACCTGCCCGTCGTGTCTATAAGACAGATTTGTCTATGCGCCTATGGGTCGCCCGGCGGGCCTTGAGAGCGCTATTCGGAACTCCATCAGGCCCTGGAGCTTTGTTCGTTACCATGGAGGTGGCCACCGCGTGTAACGAGTTCGTCACCTTTTCGGTCGCACCAATATTGCCTTGCGGTGCAGGAGGCCAGGGACTTGTGGCTTGGGTCGGGAAGAGTACCTCGATAATCCTCGCCAACCTATCCGGGAACCATTCGAGGGGTGAAGAGATCCCTTTGTCTTGGGCATCACTATCCTGTAGGCGTCATTCCACGGATTTGCGTTGGCTCCTTTGCATAGGTTGTCGAAACACGATCTGTTACTGCTCTTGATGGCATTGTTAAAGGTCAGTTTCGCAGCTCGAAACACTTCACGGCGGTCCGCTCTTTCATCCTCGGTGCGGGCACGTTGTATCCAGGTTGATCGAAGGGCCGCAATCTCGGCACTCAACCAGTATACTGGGCGTCTACCATTTCTCGGCAGGGCTTTCCTCAGCATGGTCGCGTCGCACGCCCGTGATAGGACATCTACCATCGCATCGCATCCCCGCTTGGACCTTCAGTGTTGGCTTCCAGTCCCAGGGCTGCGGTAAAAACTTCGCTGTCGAAGTAATTGGTTCTCCACCGCGGCTCTGACAGTTGCCCGGACCTCGGATGTTGCACGTCATAGTTGATCTTGAAGCGAATTGCACCACAACGATGACACAGGTTGCTACGGTAACATATGCAGGACTTGTGGCCCGACTCTAAGCACCGATAGCACCTGTCCACTGAAAGCGGCTGGAGTTTGCTTACTGGGCATACTGACCAGCCGATCTTCAACTTTCCTCGCTCCATTACCTACCTGCGTGCCAAAGGGACCGTCTCTTAGTCAGTGTGTACCGCAGTGATCTCTGACGGCAGAGACGACGTCGTCCGCATTCGTGACCTCGTTCAGTTGCTTGCACTGGAGGGTCACTTCCGACCCCAACGACCTCACCTCGGCGTCGTCACCCAAGACCCCTTTGGCCAGCTTCCTGTAATCAGTTCCACTAGCCTGCGCTCCGCGTTTCAGAACTAAGCTCATGTCACCGCACGACACAGCACGACTAAGCGCACGACACAGCGACGAACGCTTTTCGGTCGCCCGCATCGATTTAAGAACTTAGCGTACTTTGCCTTATCAGTCACCAACATGGCCTCTGTCTTTAGCCTGCTTTGCGGCTCGAGATGCGTCTGACTTCCGCTTTGCCCTACTGACCAGCTGCTAGGGATTTTCGGTCCCTTGTGCCGATGGCACAGGCCGGCTGGTACCCTCTTGCAGCCCGGCGACTTGCGCCTGGTTAGTGCCTTTCGCGTTTTTGGGCCGAGAAGTCACCTTCTCGGGTCGACGTCCTTCGGACTCCTCTGCACCCTCTGCATGCCTGATAAACGCATCCTGTTCTTGTTGGTGTGAAACGAATCTGCCTTTGGCAAATCGCGATTTGTGCACTAAAATGTTAGTAGTTTTAAGTAATATTGTATGAAAATTTGTTAAAATAAATCTATTCATTTACAGCATTGAAGCTGCTCACAAGAAGCTGCTTTCAATAGGTGTTTCAATCGCGCCAAAGGTGACCCCCCTTGACAAAGGGGTTTGCCACCTCCATGTCTAACACATCGTCAAAGGCATTCTTTTTAGCTTCACTCATTGTAATTGGGTCCCCCTTGTGGCTGCCGTCGAATCCTACTGGAGTAGTCGCCTTTAATGATCTCATAGTTATCTTTGCATGGTGACAGGATTGGACTACTTACTACAAGGTGCGCCACGGTTTTAGGGGACGGAAGACAGCCTAGCCATCAGCCCACTCGCCGTTTAGAGTCAGTGTCACCCGGCTCTACTAAGAGAGTAGAATGTCAGACTTCCAGCCCTCGCGTTCCTCAATATTACGATATCCAACACAAGATCCGTTAACACGCGGCCAGAATGCCATAATCAGGATTTCGCTGGCATTGATCCTGATATGCCAATTGCCCGAGCAGCACAAGTCAGACAAGAATGGTTGCAGCAACTTTATTGTGACCAAATTTGGTTTAACAGAGTCCGCTGCCAAGCCCCCACATTGTTTGCTATTGATAATTGGCCCGATCGGACATTGCATTTCGGAATTATTGAAAAATCATTGTTTTTTCCCAAAAGAAAATCGATTTTTTTTCCAAATACGCGAAGCGCAAAAAAGTGGCAATGCTTAGTAATTATTACAAAAACATGCAACATGATAGAAAAAATGCGATCTATTCTCCTAAAGTCTTAATCTGTTTTTTAAATAACTTTCACTGGTTTCTAAATTTCCAGAACAAACCAAAACCTCAAAAATCTGAAACTCATACATTCAAGGGTAGTTGTGACAATCCACTACAAGTGCTGTCAACCTATATGGAACAGCTTGTTAAAGTTGAACAATTTGGAGTACATTATTACAGGTAATCCGAGATGAGCCAGCCTAGGGCTGCAAGTCTCGTTAATAAAGACATTAAAAACAGGTTCTAATAAAAATTAAAAAAGTTGGGCGTGCTGCGTAAAAATATATCTCATTCCTGGCAAGGACAGTGATTCAATATTGATTTATCAATCTTTCATTTCACGTGAACTTCTGAATCGTTAACGTTATATAAAAAGCTTTGAAAAAAACAACCTGGGCAGATTTACGGATTTAAGTAGTATGGGTATGTTTGTCATCTTTAAAGGTGCCGTAAGCGTACAAACGGCTTCACTGGGCATACCAGAATCTAGTCGATGCTGCAGATATTTTGCACCATAATGCAAACAAATTGCTTTGTACCTCAGTTTTGTATTTTTTTTAGCAATGAGCATGCATGATGGCATTAAAAGAATCTATGACAAAAGGTCGAAAGACAAAAGGTCGAAAGACAAAAGGTCGAAAGACAAAAGGTCGAAAGGACGAAAGGTCGAAAGACAAAAGTTCGAAAAGACAAAAGGTCGTAAGGACATAAGGTCGAAAGCCACTAAAGATCAAATGGGACAAAAAGTCGAAAAGGACAAAAGGTCGAAAGGGACAGAAGGTCGAAAGGGATAAAAGGTCGAAAAGGACAAAATGTTGAAAAGAACAAAAGGTCGATCAAGAACAAGTTGATAACAAGTTGGGTGCATTCCAAAGGAATTTGTGAAATGCATTTAACTTCAAGCTGAACTAATACACTAATCTTAAGTTGAAGAATGAGCAATTTTCAAAGAAGGAGTAATTTCTATGAAACAGTCTTATAAATATCTAGATAGTTCTGTTACAAATAAAAAGATTCTTGTTTTAGAAAATGAATAAAACTTGTATTGTGCGAGACAGAGTGGCCTACACAGTTGATAAAAAAATTACTCTTTTTTCCCTATTTTTAACAATTAAATAAAATTTATTCAATGAGTGCACGCAGGCGCGCGCATTGAAAATATACCGACGTGTAATACACACCGGTGTATTTGATGTGCGCGTGCTGTTAGTTGTACTCACTGATTGAATTTAATCAGGGATTGAATCCTAAAGAGAATGAACAAGGCTCTCACTTATCATCTCTGTATACATATACGATATGTAGCATACCGCGGAAGACTTTTTTCGCCAGCCGTCATGATAGAGAACTAATTCGGGAGGCTATACCCCATGATAAATTTCTTTTGGAAAGCGCCAAATGCGGGGATGATGCATTTCAACTTGTTCTACACAACTGTGCAGTAACTAACATGAAAGGAGCGAAAACAAAGCGAGAATCACCATTTTTCTGTGGGGGCTGTCTATTCGATTCTGTTTTTTCGCACTTATATACAAGTATACAAGTTTGATAAATTTGTTATCATGGCTTGTTATGACTCGGAACAGTTTTTGCCTCTCTTTTATCGTTGTTCGTTATATATTGAGAGCAAACCCTGAATTTAATTTGATTATTTAAAATTGTGAAAAATACAAGAGCAGATTTTTTTTCCAACTATGTAAGACAACTCTGGTGCGAGATTGATGCTCTCCGTTCCAGTTTCTTGTCTATTTCGACCTGTTCTTCTTTTTGATGTTTTGTTTTATTTTTGACCTTTTGTCCCGTTCGACGTTTTGTCCTTTCGAGCTTTTGTCCCGTTCGACATTTTGTCTTTTCGACCTTTTGTTCTTTCGACCTTTTGTCCCTTTCGAACTTTTGTCCCTTCCGACCTTTTGTCCTTTTCGACGATTTGTCCCTTCGACCTTTTGTCTTTCGACGTTTTATCGTTCGACCTTTTGTACTTTCGACCTTTTGTCTTTCGACGTTTTATCGTTCGACCTTTTGTACTTTCGACCTTTTGTCTTTCGACCTTTTGCCCCCTTAACCCCATTAAAAATGACATAGATTAAGTTGAATTCGTCAATTTTTTACATTCCAGCTTGGTCTGCTTTCAACTTCTACTTCTACTTTCATTCTACTAGCATTTCCTCAGTTATTATTTGAAAACTTTGCTATGTCCGCCATTGAATGAGTACACGGGCAGAAGCCATGAACAGAATAACAAAACATGATATGGACTTGATTGATATAAGAGATAAAAGAACAGGCAATAATATCAAAAATTTGCACCGAAATATCATTTAAATGTTGAGATATGCTATGGATAAGAACAAACTAATGGCACATGATATTGATCACTTATTACAAATAGCATAACTTGATATCCTTATGATATTTTAGTGCAAAATATTGATATTGTCGTCTGATCTTTTATCTCTCATATCAATCATATCCATATCTCATTTTGCTATCTTATCAACATTTGATATTATTGAGCTATTTTCGTCTACTCGGGTATGTAACATGTGTGGCAAGTACAATAGATACACTATGTCCAAGGTGTCGAGAAAATTTACAACCCGCAAACATCCTAGACCGGACCGAGAATCGAACTCGCCATCTCCGGATTGGAAATCCTACACCATTGTTCGCAAGGCTACTGGAGACCCCCATGTACTAGTCTCCCTTTTTCTCTATGACCGTCCCATCCCCTCTATAATCATTTGATAAGGTTAGAGAATATGTGTACCAATATTGGTGGAAATCGGATTCAGAAGTTATGCTGAATTGATAGTTTTCAAACAATACTCGACCTCAATTGATTCCAAATGACCTTCCCATCTCCTCTATAACCGTTTACTTAGGAAGGAGAATAAGTGTTCCAGATTTGATTGAAATCGGTCAAGGGATTTAGAAGTTACATTAAGTTGATACTCACTATAATTGTCTCCTTAGAAAATAGATAATACGCGTTCTAAATTGTTCGTTGCTAAAGAAAGGAACCAGGGCTGCCAAATCATGTTGGTGCCAAATCTTCTAAATACAGGCATACCTCGATAGTACGTACACTTCCGTAGTTTTAGTGTACGTACTATCGAAGCAAAAAAATATCGAACAAAAAAAATTGTTGTTGCCCTTTCTATTTATTTGGGAGTGGTGTAATATTTATAAAACCGCTCGGAAGCTAAAATTTCGATAGAAGGCTCTGTATTCTAAGCAAATTTATATTTGATATAGTACACATCGGAGCAGCATGACTCAGATTTTTCTTGAAATGGTGCCTACATGTAGTATTGGGCAAAATGATCGTCCTTGTAAATGTGAGGCTATTGTTTTTACGAAATATTGTATGTCAATGCTTCGGAACATCCATAAATTACGTGATATACGTGACGTTTCAAAGATATGTTACACATCATGCATAATTATGCATGTTACTACAAAAATTGACGATTGGGGGTGGATCACAACATTTTTACGTGACGTATTTTATGGATTCCACCTATAAATTTTATGTAAATGAAAAGCTTTAAGGTTGTCCTGAACTGTCACTGTCGTTGCGATTCTTTTGGCTCCATTGACGCTTCCTCATCAAAGCGATTTTAATTTTCTCGTCTGTAGAATCGTTTATGCCTTTCTCATACAACAATATGTAACGAAAAGGATATAAACTGCAAAAACGATTTTCTGATAGGTGGCCTGGAGGGCCGACTTTTATAAACTTGATCGGTATCAGCTTGATGAATTGAGGTACCACTGGTGTCTGTCGATAAAGTATTCAAATCTAAATCATTGGATGTTGATCTACTCACAAACTGCAACTAGTGTGGATCTCTGGCCAAAACGTGCGACGTAGGACAATTTTTGGCAACATGGCCACTATTCAACACATTCTCGGCCAAACAAAAAGATACGTTTTTCTGAAAATGTGGGTTTGTTCTTCAGGAAACTAAGGAATTACTCCAAGAACACCTTCTGAAATTCTATTAGAATTTCTTTCGTATTTTAACTTGAAATTATTTCAAAACTTTATTTGAAATTTGTTTTGACATTCAAAAATATTTTCCTCTGAAAATTTCTTAGGAAATTCATTAAAAAAACTTCTTATTTTCAAATTTCTCCTAGATTTGTTTCAGATATTCTTCTATAATTTTTTTTCGAGAATATCTCCAGGAAATCCATAGGTAAATCCATCAAATTTTTTTGAAACTCAAACTAAAACTAAAACCAAGAAATCCATCGTGATTTTTTATTTCAAAAATTACTTTTGGCGAGTATGGCATTTCTGGTAAATTACACTCTTTTCTCACTCGTGAAGCGAGTATTTCCAGCACTGGTTTTGACGAAATTTAATTTTTGTAGCCAGATGAATTTGCAGACGAATTTTGCATGGAATTTCCAAGAGAATTCCTGAAGAAAAAAAAACGGGAACAATTTTCCGGGCGAGTTCTTGCAGGAATATCCGGAAGAATTCCCGGGGCGTGAGTATCAAGGGCTTCCATCTGAGTTTATGAAGAAATTCAATGAGAATTTCCGGAAAGACCTCGAAGTAATTAATGGAGAGATATTGATGGAATTTCTGGAGTAACTCCAGAGAGAATGCGCGGAGGAGTTTTCATGGGAATTTCTGAATGATTTTCTGATGGAAGTTCTGAGAAAGGGGATGTGGAAATTTCTAAGAAAATTCCTAAGTGAATTGCTGAAGAAATTACCGAGAAAATAATGGAACTTAGAGGGTATGTTTGGAACGATTAACGGAGAAATATTTGGCTATAATTTAAGATGGATGTTCGGAGAAATTTCGTAAAAATTCGCGGAGAAATTCCTAGAGGTACTTCCGGAGGAATTTCTGAAGGAACTTCTGGAGGAATTTCTGAAGGAACTTCCAGAGGAATTACTGAAGGAACTTTCCTGTAGGAATTCCCGGAGAAACTTTCGGAGGAATTCCTAGATAAATTCCAGATAAATTCCGGAAAACTTGTAATACACGAAATTGATTCACGATGACTCACGCCGCCGCAAATCACCACCACGCCACTGCCACTAGGTGAAAATAATCTATCACGCCTTACCGTTGAGGTCAATCATGTATGTAATTTTCGACCAAACTACCAAGGTACCCCAGGAAGAACCCTTGGGAGGAACTACTGTTCCAGGATAAACTTCTTCGGAAATCCCAGTATCTCAGAGGAAATTTTCGACCAAAAATGTTCATAAGACGTGTTTGTACAATCCCATTTGATTCCACCACCTCATTGTACCTAGACAGATACGTATTTCGACCTCAACAGTAAGGTCGTCTTCAGTGTCTCGAGTCTCGAGTCAAGTACGAGACACCGAAGACGACCGTACTGTTGAGGTCGAAATACGTATCTGTCAAAGTACAATTAAGTGGTGGAATTAAATGGGATTGTACAAACTCGTCTTATGACAAGTGAAGACATTCCACTAAAAAGCTCAAAATAATTTTCTTAACAAAAATTTTCCTCATTATAGTAACGCTGCTAATTTGTTTCTCAAGAAAAAAAATGTGGAATTAAACTTAATGTAAAATTAATTTAACAGTAAAATATCTTGCCGAAAATTCAATTTTATGAATCACCATTCCTATGATGGAATTAATTTACTCCTCAGGAAATATTTTCTGGTCCATCAGATGAACTAATGCTTGGGGAAGGGTTCTAGAACTGGAACTAATTTCCTTGATAGATTAAATAATTCATAAACATAATTGTTCAATTAAGTGAATAGCTAATCTGCTTGCTAAGAAAATCATACCCATAAAATTTCAATTATTGCTGATAACACTCTTATGCGATGACATACTCACGCGAGTGCGTGTGCGAACGCGTCCAAGACAAAAGAATTCCTCTTGCTGATATTCTGCTTTATGAGGGCTTGGACGCGCTCCGCATCGCTCAGCTGTTTCAGATGTTCCTTCAATTGTTCAAAATGATAGTATAACATGTGTTACGTAAGACTGGCAATTGTTTATGACACGCTGCTTTTTTCAAAGTTTTGCTACTAAATTCGTTATAACCTCACGATGGTGTTTAAATCAGTTGTGAAATTATTACGTAACATATGAAGGACTCCGCATGTGCCATGATCAAAGCATATTCAAATTTTTACTAAAATCGTACAGAAAATTGATCGACAAAAAATTTGTACTTACTGTCGAGGAAAAAAGGAACGTACAATCGAGGTTACGCACTATCGAGGGTACGTACCTGAGGTACGTACTATCGAGGTATGCCATGTATCATTGACACTCTGTGTTTCTTAACCACTACTGTGCCGTGATCTACTGTGGTATTCCGCTGTACAGAATACACACAGAATCTATTTTTGGATATCCGTAATTCGTTATTGTTTTCGTTGACAGTCCACCTCTCGTCGTGAGTTCATTGTGAACATTTGTCCATATCGTAGATCCAATGATCGTTGCTTCGGCTCCGGAAGGTTGGGTGGGGCTGGGAATCGCGAACGTATAACCAACTACGCTACGGGACCCCCTGATGTAAAGAATTGTAATAAAACCTTCAAAATTGTAAGTTCTTATACAATATTTGTTTAAGAATCTAGTAATTTCGCATATGCCCTGTTCTTATACCTATTTTCCTACACCGTGTTATTCAAATGGAGATAGGATACTTTGTCTTCCACGTCAATGGTTAAAGCGAAGGAAGTGGCAATTGAATGGATCTTACTTTAATAGATGAAAAATCAAAGCTTCTCAATAATTTATAGCCATTGCACCAACTACGGTACGTCATCTCCCAATGGTGCAATTTTCTTGCTCTTCTGTTCTGTCATAAGAACCGTGAATCATTAATTGCTCCCTAATTGATGTCTGTCATACATCCGTTTCAATTCGAAACTACCCATCTGCATCCGTTAGTCTTCACTGCATACGGTAATTAATTTCATCTTAAAAATGCAAGCAACTTATTGATCTAGTTTCAAATTTCATGCCATCGTCATGAATAGTTTATGCGCTATGTGACTCGCTTCTAGGTGGGCTCAGCTCACAATGAAGTGATGTAGGGTCGTGGCGAATGGTGCTCAGTGCTGACTGGTGTGGTGGCTCATAAGCTTACGTCTGTCTACATACAACAAAACATATTCCCCGTGGTGTGCGAGCAAAGTCCCTCACGCGAAACTCAGCTCGATTGCCGCCTAGACAATCGCTCCGATAATTACCGGAAATCTATTATTCTAGCATAAATTTTCTATGATCAACATCCACTTCCTTGCGCGACCAATCGAGAATTGAGCACGTTCGCGGTTGAAAGCCGCGTGATGGTGGAATGTTTGCGTGAGTTGTTTCTAAAGAATAGTACTCGAATTCTTTAAATTTAGAAAATGTTTTATTTTTATATGTAAAGCATTCATATAAATTGTGCCAATTACAATATACGAGATCTTTGAAGCACCAAAAGTGATTCTGATTTATTGTTTGAAACTACATGATGTGAGTTATTTTTAATAAAGCACTTCAACTTCGACAATACTTTCCTTAGATAATCCAGTGCCTGTTTCATATCAAGTGATCCAGCGTGACAAAGTTACTGCCACTGTCATCAGCGCCGTTGTCACTGACTGTCGTCGCGCAATTTCCACTGTTCAATGAAATGGATTGCAATCGAATTGTTGGTACTAAATTGATATCACCACTACGTCGGCCGCCGCCCGTTTGCATATCGCACAAGGGACACACGAGAGACGGAGCGCGTGCACTCACGGAAGCAAGTGATATTCTATTTATTCATAGAGACAAATTAACTTCAACGCGGCCACGTGGTGGTGGAGGGTGAATTTGTCGTCACGAGGGGTTGTCCGGGTCGGCCAATTCAATTGGAAATCCGCAATGGTCGATGGGAATAATTTATGCAGTAATCGTCACTTAAGGCCACGTGGACGAGTTTCCTTCCTTCCGGTTTAACGGTTACTGACTGTCTGTGGGAAGCATGTGCTTTGAAATTTATGCTCATCTCATGGTGACCGCATGACTCCGATTTGTTTCACTGAAGATTGAGTGCATTAGGCTTACAAATCCAAAAAAAAATGTTCGTGATTTTTTTTTCAAAACTATTTACACTGGTCGGAAGGAGTAATATCACCATCAGGTGATTTTGAGGTGAGCTTGAAAAAAGATAGGTTGTCTTTCAATGTAATTAATAGAGAAAAATAAACAGAAATAGAACTATCATGAGAAATAAAAGCCATGTTGTCTCAATGGTTTACAATAAGCCACTTTCGTATTTTATTTTTTTTTGGCCATGTACATTTAGATACAGTATTGTTCCGATTTTGTTACGTTTTCGACTCGATTTTGTCAACAAAAAACAATTTAAAAAATTTAATCAAAGTTTTTATTTTTGCAAATAATACCGAAAATGATTTTCATGAAATAACTTTCACTGCTTGTGGTTTATTAAATCATTCCTGTGTCTCTGTCCAAGGCATAAACAAAAGATATTTTAGTTACTAAATAAAGATTGTCGCTTCGGTTCCCTTTGTTCTGCTGTCCGAACCATGTGTGGTACATACCTGTCAAATCGTATTAGCTCCCCTATCCTCGCCAGCAAAAGATGTACCGGACAGCGACGACAGCGACAATCTTTATCTAGTAACTGAAATATCTTTTGCATAAACTGATTCATATTTGTGAAACAAATTAAAAAACCTAGATTAATCCACCTAGCGCCGATGATGCCTTTCCCGTGCATCGTAAAATGTATTGAAAAAAATTACATAAGAAAGGTCAAAAAAGCCTTTCAGGAGAATAGATCGCATTTTTTTTTTGCATGTTTTGTATTAATTACTATGCATTGCCACCATTTTTGGAAACATTTTTTTTTCGGTTTTGAAATTTTTTTTCCTAGAGAGGGTTTGGGACAAAAACAAGGATTTTTCAATAATTCCGAAATGCAATGTACAATCGGGCCAATTTTCAATAGCAAACAATGGGACCACATTTCCCATCGAATGCAACTTGTTGCAACTGAATGTTGCAACGAATGTAACTGTAACAACGAATGAGTCGATCGATATATAACGCTATGGGTCTCCGGGCCTTCTATCAAAAGTTGTTTCTTGCAGTAATCCTATAGGCTTCCGGTACAACTTTTAAAGGCAAAAATGAAAGTAAAAAATTTATCACCCCAAAGTTCACCAAGGCATTGATAAAAACCAAGGAATTCTTCAATTCATTCTGGAAATCAGACCAACTGATCTACCTTGTCAACTTGGCTTAATTCAAAGCCATCCTAAGCAGCACAAGTCAAACAAAAATGGTTGCAGCAACTTGGTTGTGACTAAATCTGGTCACATATGAGTTGCAATAATCTATGTGAAACATGTGTCCTGCTAGGGATAGCTAACCATGGTGCCCATAAAGGCCCTTAGAAACCATGCGCATGAGTTACGATCAGATATGTCCAAACCGGATATCCAAACCATTCTGCAGCTCAAACCAATTGATCTTTCAAGTCAACTGTACTACTTGGTACATACAAATCCAATAGCAATCCATCGTGTCCATACTGGCTGTCAGAGACAATGTGCATGGTTTACGATTCATGAATGTCCAAATCGTATGTTCAAACCATTCTGGATTCAGACCAACTGCTCTACCAAGGCAACTAGGCTCGATACATAGCCAATAGCAATCCATGATCTTCATATAGCCGTCTTGAAGCCATGCGCATGATTTACGATTTAGATATGTCCAAAATCAGATATTCTAAGTACTCCAAATCATTCTACAATTCAGACCAATTGGTCTAACATCTCAATTGAACTCGGTCCAAAACCAATAGCAAATCATGGGGTAGATATTTTTATTTATTTATCATCAGACTAAGGCCGGAGTGGCCTGTGCTGCACATAAAAGACTTCTCCATTCAGCTCGGTTCATGGCTGCACTTCGCCAACCACGCAGTCTGCGGAGGATCCGCAAGTCGTCCTCCACCTGATCGATCCACCTTGCCCGCTGTGCACCTCGCCTTCTTGTTCCCGTCGGATCGTTGTCGAGAACCATTTTCACCGGATTACTGTCCGACATTCTGGCTACGTGCCCGGCCCACCGCAGTCTTCCGATTTTCGCGGTGTGAACGATGGATGGTTCTCCCAACAGCTGATGCAACTCGTGGTTCATTCGCCTCCTCCACGTACCGTCCGCCATCTGCAACCCACCATAGATGGTACGCAACACTTTCCTTTCGAAAACTCCCAGTGCGCGTTGGTCCTCCACGAGCATCGTCCAGGTTTCGTGTCCGTAGAGAACTACCGGTCTTATAAGCGTTTTGTAGATAGTCAGTTTGGTACGGCGGCGAACTCTATTCGATCGAAGCGTCTTGCGGAGTCCAAAGTACGTACGATTTCCAGCCACTATGCGTCTCCGAATTTCTCTGCTGGTATCGTTATCGGCGGTCACCAGTGAGCCCAAGTACACGAATTCTTCAACCACCTCGATTTCGTCACCACCGATAGAAACTCGTGGTGGGTGGCTCACATTGACCTCTCTTGAGCCTCTTCCCATCATGTACTTCGTCTTCGACGTGTTGATGACTAGTCCAATCCGTTTAGTTTCGCTTTTCAGTCTGATGTAGGCTTCCTCCATCCTCTCAAAGTTACGTGCCATGATATCAATGTCGTCGGCGAAACCAAATAACTGGACGGACTTCGTGAAAATCGTACCACTCGTGTCAATCCCTGCCCTTCGTATTACTCCTTCCAAAGCGATGTTGAATAGCAGACACGAAAGACCATCACCTTGCCGTAACCCTCTACGGGTTTCGAAGGGACTCGAGAATGCCCTGAAACTCGAACTACGCACATCACCCGATCCATCGTCGCCTTGATCAACCGTATCAGTTTATCCGGAAATCCGTTTTCGTGCATTAGCTGCCATAGCTGGTCCCGATCGATTGTATCATATGCGGCTTTGAAGTCGATAAATAGATGATGTGTGGGCACGTTGTATTCGCGGCATTTCTGCAATACCTGACGTATGGCGAACACCTGGTCTGTGGTAGAGCGTTCACCCATAAATCCCGCCTGGTACTGCCCCACGAACTCTCTTGCAATTGGTGTTAGTCGACGGCATAAAATTTGGGAGAGTACCTTGTAGGCGGCGTTCAGCAATGTGATTGCGCGGTAGTTGCTACAATCCAGCTTATCGCCCCTTTTGTAGATGGGACACACGACACCTTCCATCCACTCCTGCGGCAGAACCTCATCCTCCCAAACCTTGGTAATCACCCAATGCAGCGCTCTAGCCAGTGGTTTTCAGCCGGCCGATCTCCTCCTGGATTTCCTGGAGATTCGGAGCCGGAAGTCGCATGTCCTGCGCGCGTGCTCCTAGATTCATTACCATACCGCCACCGTTGTCTGCCATATCGCCATTCAGGTGCTCTTCGTAGTGCTGCCGCCACCTTTGGATCACCTCACGCTCGTTCGTAAGAAGGTTCCCGTTTATGTCCTTACACATATCGGGCTGTGGCACGTGGCCCTTACGTGAACGGTTCAACTTCTCATAGAACTTTCGTGCGTTATTAGCGCGGTACAGTTCCTCCGTCTTTTCACGGTCTAGATCTTCCTGCTGGCGCTTTTTCCTCCGGAAAATCGAGTTTTGTCTGTTCTGCGCCCGTTTGTATCGTGCCTCGTTCGCCCTCGTGCGGTGTTGCAGCAATCTCGCCCATGCTGCATTCTTCTCCTCAACTAACTGCTCACATTCGCCGTCATACCAGTCGTTTCTCTGATCCGGAGCCACCGTGCCTAGTGCAGCGGTTGCGGTGCTTCCAATGGCGGATCGAATATCTCTCCAGCTATCTTCAAGAGACGCTGCGCCTAGTTTCTTTTCCGTTGGGAGTGCCACTTCAAGCCGCTGCGCGTAGTCTTGGGCTAGTGTACCGTCTCGTAGCCGCCCAATGCTTAGCCGCGGCGGATGACTCCGACGCGTGTTGTTCACCGTCGAGAGTTTTGAGCGCAGACATACTGCGACGAGGTAGTGGTCGGATTCAATATTCGCACTGCGGTAAGTGCGTACGTTCGTGATGTCGGAGAAGAATTTACCGTCGATTAGAACGTGGTCGATTTGGTTTTCCGTTACTTGATTAGGTGATTTCCATGTGGCCTTGTGGATATTCTTACGGGGGAAGAAAGTGCTTCGGACTACCATTCCGCGGGAGGCTGCAAAGTTTATGCATCGTTGGCCGTTGTCGTTCGATACGGTATGCAGACTATCCGATCCGATGACCGGTCTATACATTTCCTCCCTTCCTACCTGAGCGTTCATGTCACCGATGACGATTTTGACGTCCCGCAGTGGGCATCCATCGTATGTCTGCTCCAGCTGCGCATAGAACGCTTCTTTCTCGTCGTCGGATCTCCCTTCGTGTGGGCAGTCGTTGATGATGCTATAGTTGAAGAAACGGCCTTTTATCCTCAGCTTGCACATCCTTGCGTTGATTGGCTGCCACCCAATCACGCGTTGGCGCATCTTTCCCAGCACTATGAAGCCGGTTCCCAGCTCGTTGGTGGTGCCACAGCTTTGGTAGAAGGTAGCCGCTCGATGCCCACTTTTCCACACTTTCTGTCCTGTCCAGCAGATTTCCTGCAGCGCTACGACGTCGAAGTTGCGGGATGTAGTTCATCGTAGATTATCCTATCGCAACCTGCGAAGCCTAGCGACTTGCAGTTCCATGTTCCAAGCTTCCAATCGTGATCCTTCATTCGTTGCCTAGGTCGTTGCCGATTGTATCGAATCGTATTATCTTCTATGTCGTTCGTAATGGTTGTTTTGAAGGCGGATTATTGGGCCTGAGCAAACCTCCTTTCTCGTCGGAGGGCCGTCGTGTCAGGGCTGTTTAGCATCCCACCTAACACCAGGACTTGGGCTTGTGCTCTTTGAGCGGCACACGGTCGCTTTGGCGGAGCCTACTTGCGGATACATGCAGCTTTTTATAGAGGTTTAACAGGGCCCACTGTCAAACCCCACCACATCCTAGGCAGGCGCCACAACTCGCAGATGGCCTGGGGAGGGATCGTCAAGCCCTTGGACATAGTCCCTGCTGCCCCTATGGGGTAGATATGTCAAAATCGAATTGGTCCACAAAGTTAACTCGGTACAAAACCTCGGTAGAAACCCATCATATTTTGGCTATTACCGGCCATGCTTACTATTAACGATCTATGTTCGTCCAAGTATGATGTTTTGAGCTCTCAGATTATTGTATGAGACAGGGTATGAGAAGTGGGCAGCAGGGACTATGTCCAAGGGCTTGACGATCCATCCCCAGGCCATCTGCGAGTTGTGGTGCCTGCCTAGGATGTGGTGGGGTTTGACAGTGGGCCCTGGTAAATTCTATAAAAAGCTGCATGTATCCGCAAGTAGGCTCCGCCAAAGCGACCGTGTGCCGCTCGAAGCGCACAAGCCCAAGTCCTGGTGTTAGGTGGGATGCTAAACAGCCCTCCGACGAGACAGGAGGTTTGCACAGGCCCAATAAGCCGCCTTTAAAAACAACTATTGCGAGCGACATAGAAGATAATACGACTCGATATAATCGGCAATGACCTAGGCGACGAATAAAGGATCACGATTGGAAGCTTGAAACATGGAACTGCAAGTCGCAAGGTTTCGCAGGTTGCGACAGGATGATCTACGGTGAATTACATCCCCGCTACTTCGACGACGTGGCGCTCCAGGAGATTTGATGGACAGGACAGAAAGTGTAGAAAAGCGGGCATCGAGCTTTCTCTACCAAAGCTGTGGCACCACCAATGAGCTGGGAACCGGCTTCATAGTGCTGGGTAAGATGCGCCAATGCGTGATTGGGTGGCAGCCAATCAACGCAAGGATATGCAAGTTAAGGATAAAAGGCCGATTCTTCAGCTATAGCATCATCAACGAAGGGAGATCCGATGATGAGAACGAAGCGTTCTATGCACAGTTGGAGCAGACATACGATGGATGCTCACTGCGGGACGTCAAAATCGTCATCGGTGACATGATCGAACGACAACGGCCAACGATGCATAAACTTGCAGCCTCCCGCGGAATGGTAGTCCGAAGCACTGTTTTCCCCCGCAAGAATATCCACAAGGCCACATGGAAATCACCTAATCAAGTAACGAAAAATCAAATCGACCATGTTCTAATTCTTCTCCGACCTCACGAACGTACGCACTTACTACAGTGCGAATATTGAATCCGACCACTACCTCGTTGTAGTATGTTTGCGCTCTAAACTCTCGACGGTGTGCAACACGCGTCAGAGTCGTCAGCCGTTAAACATTGGGTGGCTACAAGACAGTAGACTAGCCCAAGACTACCCGCAGCAGCTGTAAGTGGCACTCCCAACGGAAGAGCAGCTAGGCGCAGCGTCTCTTGAAGATGGCTGGAGAGATATTCGATCCGCCATTGGTAGCACCGCAACAAGAAGGCGAGGAGCACAGCGGGCAAGGTGGATCGATCAGGTGGAGGACGATTTGCAGACCCTCCGCAGACTGCGTAATTGACGACGTGCAGCCATGGACCGAGCTGAATCGAGAAGACTTTTATGTGCAGCACAGGCCACTCCAGCCTTAGTCTGGTAATAAATAAAAAAAAGTGTATCATATAAATTGTGCTCAGTACAAAACCAAAAGCAACTCATGGGGTATACATATGTCAAAATCGAATACTATAAATATTATAAATCAAACAAGAGTTCAGATGGATTTGTCTACAAAGTCAACTCGGTACAACACCGATAGCAACACATCATATTCAGGCTATTACCGGCCATGCTTACGATTTATGATCTATGTTCGTCCAAATATGATGTTTTGAGCTATCAGATTATCGTATGACAACATATCAAAATTTCTGATCATATGCATGATCTTCAGGGACCTAAATGGACATACTAGCTTGCTGTTAATTTTGTTACTACCGTTTTGGCATGGCATACTAATTGGTTTTAACTGCAAAGATTTGGAGAACTTAGATCGATTTTATATCGAGCATAGTTGACCTGATAAACAAATGGGTCTAAACTCCAGAATGGTTTTGTGAACTAAGATAATCGTTTTTGCACATATTTAAATCGTAAATCGCAGACCTATATGAACACCATGTGTTGTATTTGATTTTGTACTGAACCCAATTTACTTAGGGTAAAAGTTCCGATAGTCGTGGGTGCTCCTATAGTTGCGGTAGTGTAGTTTCTAGCGAATCTACATATTAAACGTAGCAATCCACATTGTTGATCAATTAGGTGAACTGTCACTATACGAAACAAACGACAACAGCTTAGGAATACACACGAAATCGGTAAATAAACCTCAAATACCTTATTTTTCACTGGCCTTTGCACAAATAGTTGCGGTAGTGTTCCTATAGTTGCGAGTCCCTTAAGAAAACAATGGGATTCGCAACTATAGGAACACAAAATAAACAATAATTGGAGTATTGATTTTAGGAAACAGTGATAGACTTCCTTGCGATCGGAACACATTTCCCATAAAATAAAATTGATGAGCTTTTGGATACACTCTCAAGGTAAGTGAAATTAAATATTGTTTAGATGTGAGCGATAAAATAGTAATGGTGCGTGATTATTACTTCCATTATTGGGTCTTTTACCCTTGTAGACCAACTGGTCTGAGATCCAGACTGATTTGAAGACATATTTAAAATGTAAATTATGCGCATGGCCTTCAAGGATTTATGAGGACATCGTGGGTTGCTACTGGTTTTAAAACCTAGCCCAGTTTACATGAAAGATCTATTGGTTTCACTTAGAATCCCTCGCTGAAGCGATGATCAGCCGCCCTTAACCTTAATAACAGACGCCGTTGTGAGCCACTCCTAACATGGAGAACAGACGCTCAGTAAGATTTGCACCTCCGGAAAGAAGCAAACCACCTCACCCCCCTTTCCTGTCAGCATACGACCATAGTTCTCACCGGGGTCAATTTTCCCAGCTACCTGGTGAAAATCATCAACAATTACCTGCCGGCAAGGACATTCTGGGTCTCAATCAGTGGAGCGAGTTCCAATGCGCATGATATCATCGCAGGTGTCCCCAGGCAGTATGCTCGAGCCCCTGCATTTCAATCTGTCGCCAGTCCCGTCAGTCCCGAAGGTCATTTGGCCACAGCCATTAGGCCGAACGAGATGCCGGAATCTCAAGAATGCGACAGTCTGTCTCTGTTGGCAGATGACAACTCCATCGTCTACAATGGTAGAGTGATCAGAGCGCTAGTGGCAAAATTTCTACGAGTCCTGGATGCCCTGACAGAGTACCTCAACAGGTGGAAGATCTGTATCAACGCGGCGAAGACCCAGGATATCATTTTCCCCCACTCTAAATTCAACAACAATTATCCGCCTGAAGACTGTACTATGATTCTCAATGGCACGACTGTGGAATGGACCAATGAGACCGACTGCTTTGGCATAACTCTCGAGAGCAACCTTGTTTTTCGGCAACAGCTTGACTAGATGGTGATAAAAAGTAACGTTTTGTTAAAACTACTGTACCCTTTGATCAACCGTCGGTTATCGTCGTCTCTGAAAAATAAGCTTTCTGTCTACAAGCAAATTATCCTCCCCGTGATCGAATACGGCATGTCGTTCTGGGAGAGCTGCGCTAAAACTCATCATCTGAAACTCCAACGAGTGCAGAACAAGTTTTGAGGATGATCCTCAACACTTCTTCCAGCATACGAACTTCTGAGGTCCACCTCCACCTGAGGTCCGCCGGTTATCGCTTTTTACGCGAATTTTTTTTACGGTTTCTCAAAAAATAATAAAAAACAGTCTTGAAATCGTTTTTTACGCGGATTTTGGATCTTACGCAGTTCTCGAAAAAATATTCTTCACACTTAGTTTTTATTTCTGCAGGTCAGCAAAAATCCGCACAGCCGTGCGCCAGCAAAATAAAAAACTGATATTCCGGCAAAAATGATGTTTGTTAGCTGATTTTCGGCAAATAATTTGCAGATTTTCAGAAACTTTGACAGAAATCTCGGCAAAAAACATGTCTGCTGGGGCACGGCTGTGCGAATCTCGGTAAAAGTTCAACATTTAGCTAAGATCCCGGTAAAAAAAATTAAGTGTGTAAGTCATTTTCAAGGGTACGATGCTGGGTCATTAGAGCGAAGGTCGTCAGTCCCGAAGGTGATTAGGCCACAGCCATTGGGCCGAATGAGAAGTGAGAAGGGAGAAGTGAGAAGCAAGAAGGGAAAAGTGAGAAGAGTGAAGTAAGAAGTTAGAAGCGGGAAATAAGAAGTTAGAGACGAGAAGTGAATAGTAAGAAATGAGAAATGAGATAAAGATGTGAGATGTGAAAAGTAAGAAATGAGAAGCGAGAAGTGATAAGTAAGAGCCGAAAAATGAGAAGCTACAAGTGAGAAACGTGAAGTGATAAGAGAGAGCCGAGAAGTCGGAAGCGAAAAATGAGAAGTGATATTGAGAAGTGAGAAATTCAATACGAGAAGTGAGATGTAAGATGTGACAAGTGAGAAGCAAGAAGTCAATGGAGAGAAGTGAGTTATGAGAAGCGAAATGTGAGAAATTAGGAGCGACAATTGAAAAGCAGTAAGATGTGAAAAGTGAAGGCAAGAAGGGTGAAGTTAGAAGGAAGAAGTGGAAAGTGTGAAGTGAGAAGTGAGAAGCGAGAAGCGAGAAGTGAGAAACGAGAAGTGAGTAACGAGAAGCGATAAGTAAGTGCCGAGAAATGAGAAGCTGCAAATGAGAAGTGAGGTGTAGAGGTGAGGAGTCAGAAATTTGATACGAGAAATGAGATGTAAGATGTGAGAAGCGAGATGTGAGAAACGGGAAGTGAATAAGTGAGTTGTGAGAAATAAAAAGCAACATGTGAGATGTGTGAAAAGTGAGAAGCAAAAAGAAATTAGTTAGAAGGGAGAAGTGAGATGTGAGAAACAACGAGTTGAGAAGTGAGAATCGTGAAGTGAGAAGACAGAACCGAGAAGTGAATAGTGAGAATGGGATGAAGGTTAAACTTCCTTCATGAGATAAAGATGCGAGATGTGAGAAGTGAGAAGAGAGAAGTGTACCACGCGAATTTCACGTCACACATTCCATTGGTTGAATTGCAATCGTGACGTCATGCTCATTTGGCTACACCCCGAGCAGCACAAGTCAGACAAAAATGGTTGCAGCAACTTGATTGTGACTAAATCTGGTCACATATGAGTTGCAGTAACCTATGTAAAGCATGTGTGCTGCTAGGGACCCGTCTTCGCCTCAGCTCTTCTATGGAACCTATAGTGTCTATAATCTAGACGACTTTGCGATTACAATGTGGGTACAATATTTAGGCCACAACCCGGGATGCGGGTGGTCATCGAGCAGCTCAATTACATCATCGAGTTCGCAAGCGGAAGGCAGAACATCAGTAAGGAACTGAAACAGAACCTTCTGGTGCACCGTCATGCTGTTCGAGCCGTAAGACAAGAACAGAACGCTTTAATTATCCACCCAGGGGAAGCGAGAAGGCCGACAAAGGTGCCACAACCAAGGCCTTCTCCTTCCTTGGAAGAGCTGACTTTGGCCCAAAAGGCGATTGATTTTGCCATGACGGCCAACGAGGAAAAGATTGCGCCTAACCAAAAAAGGCTCAGGCAGCAAACCGGCGAAGGTGCATAAAGGCCAAACGTCGTCTTGACGGAGCAGATCGGGGTGTAGTGGAGCCCGAAGGCGGTTTACCCGAGAAGGCCACTTCTCGGCCCAAAAAAGCGAAAGGCATCAACCAGACGCAAGTCGCCGGGCCGCAAGAGGGTACCAGCCGGCCGGTGCCATCGGCACAAGGGACCGAAAATCCCTGGCAGCTGGTCAGTAGCTCAAACCGGAAGTCGAGCGTGTCTCGACCCGCAAAGAAAGTTAAGGACAGAGTAGAGGCCATGTTACTAAAAACTGTACTAAGTACGCCGACGTCGATGCGGGTGACCGAAAAGCTTTCGGTGCTGGGACAGGACGCGCGAAGCGTCAGACGCACCAATACCAATGAAATGATCTTGGTGCTGAAACGTGAAGCGCAAGCTAGCGGGACGGCTGGCCCAAGAGATCTTGGGTGACGGCGCCAAGGTGAGGGGGACGGAGGTGACCTTCCAGTGCAAGCAGCTGGACGAGGTCACGAACTCGGACGACGTCGTCTCTGCCGTCAGAGAGCAGTGTGGTACAAAGGTCGTCCCTTTGGCACGCAGCTAGCCTACCCTTTGGCACAAATCTCCCAAATTGAGGGGAACGTGCCTCCTGAGCCGACGTTCTGATTCTGATAGCCTACCCTAGGTCATGAAGCGAGGGATGTTGAAATTTGCTGGTCAGTATGCCCGATAAGAAAACTTCAGCCACCTTCAGTGGACAGGTACTATTGGTGTTTAGAGTCGGGATATAAGTCCTACGACTGTAAGGGCCCAGACCGTAGCAACCTGTGACATCATTGTGGTTAGGAATGGCATAAGGCGCAGGCACCAAAGTGTCCATCTGCGTTAGTAAAAAGCAAGCATGTAATCACGTTATGGGTGGAACTCCGTATCCCTACGAAGAGGAAAAAGAAAAGAAGCCATGCAAGCAACACAGTTGAATCTTAACCAATGTGCATCTGCCCAGCAGCGGCTGTGGCAGTCGGTCTCGGAGTCGAGGACCGATGTCGCTCTTCTGTCCGACCCGTATAACGTCCCTGATTTGGGTCGCTGTTTACGTGACTATTTTCACGCGCATCGACAGACCTTTGCTTACGCGTGTAGATCGAAATGCCTTGCTGCAGGAATTCCTTGGATAGACAAGAAACTATGCTGTGTACACATTATATTCTATCTACAATAAGGAGCATGTACCATATTTGAAACAGGTCGACGGACCTTTGGATACGCGTGTAGATCTAAAGGCCTTTCACAAGATTTTTTTTGGATAGCCAAGAAGTTATGCTGTGTATATATTTTATTTTATGTTCCACAAGGAGCATATTTAAGAGAGGTCGATAGACCTTTGGTTACGCGTGTAGATCTAAAGACCTTACTTCAGGAATTTCTTGGATGGCCAAGAACTTCTTGGTATACATGCTTTGTATACATTCTATTCCATGTAGCACAAGAAGCATTCACCTATCGACCTGTATAGACCTTTGGTTACGCGTGAAAATAGTGAAAACCCGATTTTGTATTAAAAGTTTTCGGGATTTACGCGGATTAAAAAAAAAAATTTACCGGGTTCTACAAAATGGTTAGGAAACACGTGAATACCACAAAATATCGATTTTTAGTGAAGTCGTTTTTTACACGGTTTTTGGGATTTTCGCGGAACGTACCCCCCGCGTAAAAACCGACTCCAGTGTATGTATGTAGATAAGTTATTAAATTGTAGTTTTAAGTTAGTAATAAAACTCAATCTTAACCTTCAATAGGCCAAAATGTAGAAACCCTGCGAAAACCAAAAATTTAAACAATGTTAGAAGAAAAAACAGAATCTTAACAAAAATGAAGAACCTTGAGGTTAACCAATTGATATGTTTAAATATGTGTAAATACAAAAATGCAAAATAAAATGAAATTTAAGTGAAAAAATGGTCAAAAAGTATGTTTGTTCATAAATATGATAACAAAACTTACTTCGCAATAACAACAACTTGCTCTAGAATTTATAGCTTTTTTCGAAGCAATCCTGTTCGTATTGCCCTAGCAATTTTTCCACCCGATCAAATTGTCCGAACATCAGAAGCACATCTCAGCAACGCATCAAATTAAGTAATTTACCGTGCCCGATACCAATCGTATGCTCGAAATAATAAATGACAATGACTCCAATCAAATATTCACCCCTCCCGCTCTCGTCCTGCTTTCGGCAGCACACTTCCAGTGGTAACCAAATGTGACAGGATATTTGCAGCTGAAAGTGTCGCATGCGTTTGCTGACTGCCATTCGGTTACTGAAAGTTGACTTTTTTTCTTTCGTCTTCCAGCCAGCCAGCCTTTTACGACCGCACCCAAGGTCCAGCCATCAGCCGCCAGCGTGTGTTATTGTCATTTCGGTACCTACTCCGTACCAGAGCAAACTGGTGTACGATCCGAAATGGGACATCGAGATGAGAGTGATTTCCACCCTCCTAATCACTCCGTTCTGTTTTTGTCTGTTTGATATGTTTTCCCAGCAGTGGCAATTTAGTTCCGAATGGGAAAACATTCACCCTCTCGATCTCGACCGACCCACTAAACGACTACCCATACACACTGGGGCAGTAAACGGCTTCTAGCTGACCAATTCGTTAATGCATTCATTTTAGTTATGTTAAATATTTTGGATAAAGTTAGTATATATAGCGTTTTTGGTAACTACGAATAATATCATTCATTATTTTTCTTATTTAGAAATTGTTGAATAATAGAGTAGAAAACTAAAAAAAAATCTTGAAACCAGTTCTGCTGGTAGATATTATAGTTCCTAATCCGAAGGTACAAATTTTAAGTGTAGAGTAAGTTGATTTCTGATGATACTTAATTCGAATAATAAAGTATAAACTGAATAGTTGCAGGAATCAAAACAATGAAATCCTTTCTCAGTCAGTTTTTTTGTTTTGTAATACATCTAGATTGTTTAAGGTTAAACAGGATTCAGTCCCACCGTGCGATGACACTGTCTCCATCCCAGGAAGATAAACGATACGAGATGCCCAGAAAAGTAACTGGAAAGGGAGAAAGAAAAGCGAACTTGGATGCAATTTTGGTCGTCCTTTGTGTCGAGATAAGGGTTCGTTTGGGTGAACAGTGTAATAAAAATGTAGCAACCAATAAATAATCTCAAATTAAATCAAAACATTACGTCGAATCATCGTATGGCCCTGTTACATATGTTTTCGAGAGGATACCAGCCGGCGTTGTAGATATTATGGGAGATGTTGCACACGAGCTGGATGTCGTTATCGCTTTGGCATCGATTTCGGTAACCAACAGTTGCTGCCACATCAATAATTGCCATCAAAATAGCAATTTCTCATGGGCGATACTCAATCAGCCGAACGGTTCGATTTCTTGATTAGTTTGCTTGTGTTGCTGCAAATGTGATAATTTATTTGTAGTGAAATGTTTTGAATTATCGCATTTCCTTTTCATTGAAAACTATATCTTATTTATTTAGTGCAGACTAGAGGCCCTCCTTAGCCGTGCGGTAAGACGCGCGGCTACAAAGCAAGACCATGCTGAGGGTGGCTGGGTTCGATTACCGTAGCCGGTCTGGGGTCCCTGGGCATGAAAGTATCATCGTGTTAGCCTGATGATAAACGAATGCAAAAATGGTAAACTTGGCTTAGAAACCTCGCAGATAATAACAGTGGAAGTGCTTAATGAACACTAAGCTGGGAGGTGACGATATCCCAGTGTGGGGATGTAATGAAAGATGTTGACCTAAGTGGACGAAAGTGGATGTTAAAGTTAAATTGAGAGAGCAAGGCCGGGTAATCAATTCTAGATTGCATGAGCTCTGCAATGAAAAGCGCCTTGGAAACGTCACGACGCTCACTTAACAGGTCTAAACCAATGAGTTGGGAGCTTTCTTCATAACTTGGTAAGTGATTTCGATGCGTATTGTGCTGTTTTGGTAGAAAGGAGCCCATACAACTAATAAGTATTCTAGTAATGACCTCACTAACGCGCAGTAGAGCGATTTTAGACATTGAATGTTATCGAAGTGCTTCGCTATGCGGAAAATAAATCCAAGTGTTTTCGACGTCTTCGATGTGATAAAGGCGATGTGATTTTTGAAAGTCAGCTTAGCGTCTAATAAAACGTCTAAATTCTTAACAACAGATTCTCGTCTAATAGCTGTTGCAGCCCGGCATTGTAACATGCCCTGTCCATCATATTTTTTCAGCCTTTATCACTTCCAGAATACTGGGTTTGCCGTACACACTGTTCGAAAGAATCATGTACATGTACATCAAATATCATTGGTAGTAGCAGATAGGTTATCAAATTGCAAAATAATCAATGCCTCTCCAAGGCTCTTATGATAAATTAGATACACTTTTCCTGTTCGGACGGCGGGATTTAAAATAAGAAATGTATCCTAGCACAGGATGATAAAAAAATCTTTCCTACTCACCCTATGAGTGTTTCTGACTGTCCTATTTTTGTTCTTTGCCGTGTAAATATTTCGTGGGTTGTCCACCGTAGCTTGAAAACCACTACCTTTTCATCCGTCCTTGTAGTCTGACGTATTTGTAATCGTAATCCCTAGTTTCGTTAATCGATTGAGATTCTGCTTAACCCTCTCCGCCCATGACATTTTTCAGATTAAAAATATCGAAAATGTTATTTTAAACCAAAAACGTAGAACAATACCTTATTTATTGTCCCTAAATTATAGTTTGGACATACCAATTGTAAAATTTAAAGTGGTGCACTAAAGCACTAACAGACACTTCAAGCATTTTTAATCTAAATGGTATTTTTTTTTCAATATTTAATAATATACGAGTTTTAATGCATATATATTTGGTTAAAAAAAATATAGCGGAAAAGCAAATCCAACATGATTCACTAAACATTACATAGGTAATTGATGATATGCGGTGTAACAATTTCGTTCTCGATTTCGTTCTCACATTTGGAACATCGGAAATACGTGAAATGGTTTCGATGATTACATTGGCGGCATCGTTGTCTGTCAGTAATCTCTGCCCAATGTGATATTCCATCGAAACGAATCTCGAGAGTTGGTTCTGACACCACAATTTTGGATTTTTTTCATCTGAACGCCACGTGCAGCTTTGGATGGCCTTCCCTTGCGATGGACAATATGCGCTAACCACACAAACGTCCAAGAAATTATGGAACACTGGAAGATAGTATTTTTTCGTGCCGATGTCAGTGCGATAAATTGCCACCAATTGATCGTTGAGATCAATACCTCCCATAGCTTGGTAGTAATCCTTGACGACTGCTGGCCGCTCGATTTCTACCAACTGTTCTTCCTTTGCAGCTATGGTCCTTCACCTACAATATGAAATATATGAAATAAGTAAATTATATTTTATTTTATTTTATCATCCTTCTCCTGATAACGGAAGTCGGAAAAACTTACTTCTGGGTACTATTGTTTACGGAGTTTGCTTAAGAATCCTCGCTACTTCATCAGTATCCTCTTGGAATCCACTCAAAGCACTGGGTTCCTCATCGGAGAACCCTTCAAATTCATTTTCCGAATCACTGTGTTGAAGATTCATGATTTTCTTTCGAAAGAATGCAACGATGTGGCTGTTAATCAAATCCGGACAAAATGTAAACAAAGACGATTTTTTTCCTCGTTGATTTTTAGCACGTCGTGCACCCAGTGGTGCTTATATGCACCATACAATTTTTTGTATATTATTTTTTGCAAGATAGACCAAATGATTTACAATTATTCAACACGTTAATAAACAATAGTTTTACTAGAAAAACATTTTTATTTCTTCATTTTTGATTATTTTCAATAAAAAATCAAGTGTTGAAATTGTCATTTATTTTTCTCATAAAAACTCTCATTTTTTTGTTTATTTTCTTTTAAAAGTTAGATAAAAATTGCAATGAATTGAGATTTAAAAATACAAAACAACAAATGAAGCATTAAATTATGACACAAGCAGTAAATACTCCATATTTGTTGAGATATAGGGTTTAGAATGTATGGTGCTGTATAGAGGCCTTGATAAGAGAAACGCGGATTGGCATGTGCCGCCAATCGAACCGTCAAAAAACAGCAGCCAATCGAGCAAGAGACCTGTCAAGCACCCAAAACATCGGCTCAAATACTGAAAACGGCTAAATTCGATTTAATACCATTTATGAATAAACAAATTTTGAAAGCATTTTTCTTGTTATCAATAATATATGCAAATCAATGACAGATTATGAAATGCAATTGCTTCGTTTATTGTATTCTATTGTGATATGTTGTGAACACATTGTAAAGCGGTATGTAAAATTTTACCTGGAAAATCATTTCTTCCTTGTCATGTGTTGCTCTTTATTGAAGAAGATTGGCTTCAGTGTTGGCAGAGTTACATTGTTTGTTTTGAGGCTTTGGGACATTTCGGTATCTACAAAGTCATAAAAAAATATTTAGTATATTTAGAAAGTGACATGGAAGTTTTATCTACCAAAGTGAGTACTTTATTAGTGGAATATGTGGTGCGCTACCGTGAAAAGTTAGCAATTGTAGGAAGAAAAGACCCTTACAATTTGCATTTTGATTGCAAGGTTCTGCCACTCACTATCGATCACGACATAATACTGTGTTACTTGCTTCACACCTTATCGTTTCGGACAAGTCAGCCGTTGAGAAACAGAAAATAGTTGGACGCGTAGGACAAGCATTTTGAGCGTGGATTCGTCAAAGATGTTGTATTTGCTCCAATATATAATCTAACCATTATTTCCTTGTTTGTAGGTTTTGCACAGTATGCGCAGTATGAGTGATCCATCGGCAGAGTGCTGGATCAAGATGATGTACTGACGGCTATGATGTTGGAGAAATTCGATCTGCGCATTGTGATTGTACGGCAGGAGCTGGTGAAACCTGTTCGCATGTGGCAGCTCTTTTATATGCCTTAAATTATGCTAGAGAAACGTGTCTGGGCAAGAAGGTATAATTAATAGCCTTTTTTTGTATTTTTACTTATAATTTAAATTACTTTTAGATATCTTCCATCATATTGGTCTCAACCATCAGGAAGCGCGCACCAAAGACACGTACAAGTCCGTCGATGAAATTAATTTTGGTCGATCAGTTCAGACAAATTGTGAGCTACGCGATTATACATTGGAGAGGACTGAAATCTTTGATTAATGAAGTAGTTGCCAATGGTCAAGATGTTGCAGCAAGCAAATCATTTTTCGAAATTACTGGTCAAAATGACACTGATGATCGTGCTGAACGACAATATGCAGAAACATACTTCAGTTTCAGTAACCTTTTTGAACAACATTTAGTTTTGCGCCTTTGGAGCAACTAATCGACTATGGTAGGGGAATCGTATGGAACATTTCTGAAGAGGATTGTGGGTTACTCGAGGAGCTAACACGTGAACAATCTTCTGATCCATTGTGGTTCAAACAACGATACGGGCTAATAACAGCATCTGTTTTTGACGTCAACTACGTCTAAGGGGAACACTCGGATGCAGGGTGTAAAATGAAAATTTCAAAATTGGGGACCGTCACGAAATTGTGAAAGATTTGTAACTTAAATAGGGGAGCTGTTCCAATCTCCATCTCACTGAACATATATTCATCTCATCGCGAAACAAAGAAATACAGCACCAATTTTGTCGCTTCTTTTTGTCAACATGCGTGCTCACTGCTGAAAAAAATCACAAAAATGAGAAACAAATCAAATTGCTTTCCATTGCTTTGTTTTTGATGGGATGAATATCGGAGCCATGAGATGAATTCCAGGAGCAGTTCTTCTAGGTCCTTTATCTTTTAATGGATTTAAAGACTTATATATGGTCGGGGTTCAGCCAAATCACACTAAGCGCAAATTAAAAAATACCCATTTTCTTGCACAAATTTTCCACGAGCGGTTCCAATTGATCACAAACCGTATCGGATATCCATCTTCCCTATAACTGAGGATACCCAACGACAAATGTACGAATGAATTGATATTATTTACTTTCGGCTTTCATTCTACGAACAAAATATCACAAGAAAGTCAAAAAGGCGCTTGGTGCGGTTTCGCTGAATCCCGACCATATATCAATCAATTCGCAAATTCTCCACCAATTTGCCAGTAGTATTGAATCTTTTGATTATCAACGCTAAGCTGTTGAAAATTTTAGTTCTTTAATGTATAATTCATCCACTATATCTCGGGTACTTATTCAAAAGGACGTATGTGATTTTGTAAACAAAGATTCAAACGTCGATTTGTCCAATCTGATATCACTCTCACGCAAACCATCACCACAGACAGGTAGGGGAAGCCTCCGGCTACCTGTTGGTAGTGTTGGTTTGCGTGGGAGTGCTATCAGATTGGACAAATCGACGTTTGAATCTTTGTTTACAAAATCACATACGTCCTTTTGAATAAGTATCCGAGATATAGCGTGTTCCAATCCTTGGTAATTGCCTACTTTTAGGGTATTATTAAACTGGAGTTTATGAATGAGGTGCTACAGCTGCTAACCAGTTGGGTCTCAACATGTTACATTTGAGAAACCGATAATTAATTCAAAAATAAACTTCTCGGGTACTTATTCAAAAGGACGTATGTGATTTTGTAAACAAAGATTCCAACGTCGATTTGTCCAATCTGATGGCTCTCCCACGCAAACCGACACCACTAACAGGTAGCCGAAGGCTTCCCCTACCTGTCTGTGGTGATGGTTTGCGTGGGAGTGCTATCAGATTGGACAAATCGACGTTTGAATCTTTGTTTACAAAATCACATACGTCCTTTTGAATAAGTATCCGAGACTTATCTTTACATCGTGGTTTTCGATGAGACGAGACGAGAGCGAGTCATGGCTTGCTGATCACCGATTGATATGGTGAGGTGTTAATATATCGACGGTTTCGTGCAATACAGGCACAACTTGAAATCTTCAAATTTTCAGAAACGACGTTGACTCAAAAATGAAACTAATATATTTTTAAGATTTTTGCAGATCTTTTTGCATATGTTGATACAAATGGATTAGTTTTGTGTGTTTCAGCGAAAGAACTTGATAGAACTAATAGATTTACATGTACTTTTAGGAAAAATCGTCAAATTTACATAGTCATTTACTAATACACATAATTTGTGATATATTTGTGATTATTTTAGTGTACATACTATCGAAGCGTACGTACTATCAAAACAAAAAAAATTCCAAACAAAAACTTTTTTTTTGCTTTTTTGTTTATTTAGGAGTAGAAGAATGTTTATAAAACCACCAGGAAACCAAAATTTCGATAGAAGGCTCTGTACTCTAAGCATATTTATATTTGATGTAGTACACAACGGACCAACAAGACCCGGATTTTTCTTGAAATGGTGCCTACATGTAGCATTGATCAAAATCATCGTCTTTGTAAATGTGAGGCTATTTTTTTCTTACAAAATATTGTATTTTAATGATTCGGAACATCCATTAATAACGTAACATTCTTAGGAGTAATATTTTGAATATTTCATCGTACATAATTATCCATGTTACTACACAACGCGACGATTGGGGGTGGTTGAAAGACCACTATATTTTACGTAACGCATTTAATGAAGTTTTCCCTATAGATTTTATGGGAATGAAAAGCTTCAAGGTAGCCCTGAACTGTCACTGTCGACTCTATTGGTTCTATTGACGCTTCCTTACTAAAGCGACAAACTGTCAGCTATAGCAACAGTCGCATCGCGTAGGTTTGGAGGAACCTTTATCATGATTCGTAGTTATATGAGTACATAACACTAAGATGAGTATAAAGATAACTAGTAAACTGATTTCGAAGATGTCAAAAAGTTTTGTCAAAGTTATTTTAACTTTCTCGTCTTTAGGATCGTTTTTGCCTTTCTCGTACACCATGGCTGTACTGTACATGTCCGAAAAGGCTAAAAGTCCACTCCGAAAATTTTGATTGGAAGCCAACTTTCATATACCGATCAACTTAGCTCGACGAATTGATGTAATGTCTGTCGATAAAGTCTTTAAATCGAAATCATTGGATGGCGATCTAATCAAAACTGGAACTAGCGTGGAGCTGATCTCTGATCAAAAAGTGCGACGTGGGAAAATGTATTTAGCAACATGGCCACTAGATCCCCTTATATTCAATATATTCTCGGTCAAACGTTAAGACAGTTTTTCTGAAAATGTGGAAATAGTTCGTCAGGATGCTAAAGAATAGAATTTCTCCAGGAAATCCATCGAGAATTTATGCAATAAAAATCCTCCTGAGACTCAAACCAAGAACTCTTTCGCGATTATCATCAGGAATTACTTTTGGAAATTCTCCAGGAAATCCTTTGGGAGCTCCTTCGGATATTTCTCCATAATTACTTACCGAATTCTTCTTGAAAAAGGAACTTCCCGGAGTAATTGTTGGAGGCATTTTCTGCAGAATATCTTCAGAAATTTCTGTGGGAACTCTGAAACGAACTCTCGGTAAATTCTTGAAGAAATTTGTTCGATAGTAACATCACCTACCCAATCTTGCTACGGCTATGGAGGTAATGAAACGAGAGAGGCTTTTAATTCTCATTTTCTGCCTATTACATGCATAGAGAGTAAACCTGTAATCCAAAATTCAACTATAAAATTTAGTACGGCTCAGCTCGTTGTAACATGGAGTGATATCTGTATTTTATGTACTTTGACCAACTGTAAATATATGTGGAATAAATGAATACAAGATGTAGTGTTTAATGTAACATAAGTGTTCCATGTAACAAATGTGAAATACCCAAAAACTATCCTGTGATTGAGAAAGGGAAGAATAGGCCGTGACCTCGACTCCCTCCCCCTACACCTTCCATGGGCAAACCACATCACTAAGTTCGATGTTGGGGCTTGGGCGAAGGAAGCTCCCCGACAAAATTTTTGGGTGATCTTATAAAGGGATTTCTGTAGAAGTTCTTGAAAAAATTTCCGGGGAAATTTTTGATGGATTTTTTGGGAGAATTCATTTAGGAGATACTGTAAGAAAAATTGGGAGAGTTTTTAGTAGAATTTCCTGGGTTATTGTTTTTAGATGTTGCTGCGAATTCCAGGAAGTAATGTTTAGGAAATCCTGAAAAGCCTTATAGGTGATTTTTTGTAGAAATTTTAGGCGAAGTACCCGCAGAAGTACCCGAAGTACCCGAAGAATCCCGGCAGGATTTTCCGGTAGAATTCCTAAAATAATTTCCAGAGGAATTTCAAGAGGAATTTTTGGAGGTAGTCCGAAAGAGTTTTTTCGAAATTTTAGGAAGAAGATGTGGAGAAAGAGGCAGATGAATTTTCAGACGAATTGCTCAAGAAATTTCCGAGAAAATTCAGGAAGAAAAAGTTCCTGAACAATTTTTCGGGAGAGGTTTTGGCTATCAAGGGCTCCCCATAGGGTACTGAAGAAATTAAAAGAAAACTTCTGGAAAGACCTCAAAGTAAATAACGAAGAAATCTTGGTGGAATTTCAGGAGTAACTCCAGAGAGAATGTCCGGAGGAGTTTTTTTTAAAGAATTTCAGAATGATTTTCTGGTTCTGGGAAAGAAGACGTAGATATTTCTAAGGATATTCCTAAGTGAATTGCTGAAGGGGAATTTTTGGGTATATTTGAAAGAATCAACGGAGAAATACTTGACAATAATTTAAGATGGATGTTCGGAGGAACTTTTGAAAGAATTCACGAAAAAAAAAATTGAAGAAATTTTTCTATCACACTCCTATGAGTCCTAGTACAATTTTTGAAGAAACTTCCGGAGAAATTTGTGGAGGAACTTCTGGAGGAACTCCTGGAGGAACTTCGGGGAGAATTTCTGAGAGAACTTCTGGAAGAGTTTCTGGAGGAGCTTCCGGACGATTTTCTTTTAGGAAATTCCAGAGAAATTTCTTGAAGAACTGCCGGAAGAATTTCTGGAGGAACTTCCGGAGGAACTCCTGGAGGAACTTCCGAAGGAACTTCTGGTGGAACGCCTGGAGGAACTCCTGCTGGAGGAGCTTCTAGAGGATCTCCTGGAGGAACTCTTGGAGGAACATGCAAAGGAATTCCTGGAGGAACATGCGAAGGAATTTCTGAAGAAACTTACGGAGGAATACCTCGAGGAACTTGCGGAGGAATTCCTGGAGGAACATGTGCAGGAACTCCTGGACGAACTTCCGGAGAAATTCCTGGAGGAACATGCGGAGGAACTTCCGGAGGAACTACTGGAGGAATTCCTGGAGGAACTTCCTGGGTAAACTTCTGGAGGAGTAATTCCTGGAGGAATTTCGGATAAATTCCGGAAAATTTCTAATGCACGAAATTAATTCACGCCGCCGCCAATCATCAGCGAAATGATCTATCACGCCCCCGCCGATAAAATTTCAATCGGCGCACAGGTGTGGATTGAATATCAAAAGAAATCCTGTATGAAATTTTCGAACAAACTTTTAAGGTATGCCAGGAAGAGCCCTTTGGGGAAGCTGCTGTTCCAGGATGACGTCCAGTAAGACGTCTTGGAGTTTAATCTTAGAATGAACTACTGATTAAATCTCTAGTGGAATCCAGGGATGAATTTATGAAGGAATAGACCTATTATACTTTTAGTTTTTATGGTTTATGCTAACGTAAAAACAACACGACACTAATAAAACGCGACGCGAGACAAGACATAACACTTATCGTTTTTACACTCGTCAACTAAGATTAAAAATAACCTTTAAGGTCGACCGGTTTCGGTCGCGTTGTTGCCCATTATCAGGACTATGTCCAACTGACTACTTTTCGTACGTTGCTCGTACACGTTCGGTTGCAATTGTTGTTAGGGAATGTTTCTTTCGGCTAGCCCGAAAATGTTGGATACGATGGGTGGCTCGTCTTCATTTATCAGCGGTTGTGATGAACATCGACTCCCATGCGTTGAGCTGGGAGATTTTTATTACTGCTCTCACAGTTTCTAATTCTCCCAGTTTATGTTGTGACCACAGTTTACTGCATATGGTGTACGTACAATCGAGGGTAGGTACTATCGAGGTATGCCTGTATTTTAATAAAGAAACAAAAAAAATATATACATATATTGTGAATTTTTTTGACCTGGGTGTTTGTAAAGTGAAACTTTATATAATTTTCCGTGCTTTGCCATCAAAAAGTCAGAAACATTTTTTTGAGTTGTGCCAGTATTGCACATGATGGTGATGGTAACGTACTCGAACCCCACAGTACGGACAATTTTGTAGCATTAATCTTGTATCGTTTTTCTGTTAACCCTCTACAACCCAAATTTTTGTTTTCGCTCAAAATCACTATTTTGCTTTCTAAAATCGATCTAAACACGGTTTGGGCATTAAACATTTTTAATTCGCGATTTTATCAATTTCACACTTTGATTTTTTAGAATTTTGTTTTTCAAGTTTTTTATCCAACCAAATAATTTCTTGAATCGATTGACTTTTTTTGATTTTTCAACATAATTAGAGTTTGAAAATTCCTATCCAATGCTGACTTATCGCATTTTTTAAATTTTCAGAGGTATTTTTTTTATTTTCCGTGTAACGAGTTGGATAAATATTTTAGTGTTTAACGTTCACCACTACAACATTATATTAAATGAGGTTTGTTGTAGAAAAATACTAAACTACAAATATTTCACTCTTCAAAGGTATACGAGCGAAAACACGGAAGAATAAAATATTACTCAATTTTCAATATTTTTTATAAATGTGTAGAGCTTTGAAAATTTACTTTAAACCACATTTAAACATGCATTGAAGTTTATATTATTAATCGACATCAAAAACTTTTCGAAATCTGCTCAATTATAAACTACAAAAAAAAATCAAAATAGGGGAACTGTTCCGATTTCCATCTCACTGCACATATATTCATCTCATCGCAAAAAAAAAGAAATACAACACCAATCTTGTCGCTTCTTTTTGCTAACCCGCGTGTTCACTGGTGAAAAAAATATCAAAAATAAGAAACAAACCAAATTCCTTTTCATTGCTTTGTTTTTGATGGGATGGAAATAGGAGCTATGAGATGAAGTGCCGAACCGTTCCCCTACTCCGTCTAAAGGCGGTCTTGGGCACTAGAGGGTTTATGAGCTAAATTAAAAGATTGAACAGCTCATTTGTTGAATTCAATGCTGAAATGAATGTGACGTTTGTTTCAATTATTAATAGTTTTATATTCGAGCCATCGCTGTACGTTTCCATTGATGTGAACATGATTTCTTTTTAATCAATATATCAAAAGATGCCACGTATTTGAGAAAATATGCATTCATATTGGCTATTACAAGAGGACGGAATCCATAACTCATGCTGCACTCTTCCATATCAATGCTACGCTTTATTTTTACGCATTGAAGCTAGTGTTTCTATCACTAGCTCTACCACTCCGAATGCATCTCACATCCTACAATTCCAGCTGTGACCGACGATGATTATCTTCAAAGCGAAAATATATTCTCGCTTATCGGATCTTATTAGTAATTCATACCGCTATGTCTGGCACTTCTGTGTGACAAATGAATGTTGTCTTTGGCTACCGGTTGTAGCTGGTTTGTTAAACAGAATAGAATCCATCCATGATTCACGGATGAGAGCTCGTGGGTTTGCTAGCTTCATATTAGCGCTGCAATAACTGCTATGTAACTTCTCGAACATCACTCCATCGGCATCGGGCAATATCAGCGAAACAAGCCCAGGAAGGCCGTCGAGCGCTACTGTATGTGCGATGACAACAGAAAGATAGCGTAAATTAGTAGGGAATTTATGACCGCTCTTGCTCATGAAAGCGATTTACCTAAAAATCATCGCACACACGAGACGCGTTGGTATTACAATAATGATGCATTTTTGCATCATCTCAGTCAGTTTCAGTAACCCGTTCTGATAATATACTTTATGCGTGGACATTTTTTATCGGGGAACGAGACATTTGTCACCCAATAGATTTGTATGGTTGTTTGGTTGTACATGACATGACGATTTAGAAGGTGATGTAATATACGTTTGGGAACAGTAGCCTGCGATTGTTTCTTTAAAATTTAATAGTTTAAGACTCTAGGGCCTTAACGATAACAACAGGTATTTCTGTTTGAAGAGCTATCCCTGTCATAGGCTTTTCTGATAGCATCATTGCGATGCGTGCATGCTAGATAGATGAGATAAAGACATTCTTTTTACATTCCTGAAAAAGAAGACTCTAACATATTTTAAATTGTGCTTACATTGGCTAACGACTTCGCCGAGTGTATTCATGACACTTCTGACTTGTCTCTTCTGGCCTCTCTACTATCATTGGTGCAAACGTTGCGCTATACTCAACGGCAATACACATTGCACATGTCATTACGAGCTTAGGAAACCCTATACTACACATTTCCAGTCGGGTCAACCCCTCCGGGTGACGAAAATTTGAGCAGGGATTGTGCAACTTTGTGAAATAAACTACGCCTCGTGCATCACCATTATCTTCCGCGTCGTCGCCGGTGAGTTTCCATTTGCATTTACGCGCCGCTTCGCAGGAGTGCAATTAAAGGCGGTGCCATACGTCGGCAATTGTCATAATCCTGTTGAATGTAGCTGGCAACTAAGGTGACAACGGATAAAGCAGCCCATTCACGAAGGAAGCCACTGGATTAGTCACGGGTTGGCCCTAGTCTAGATTAGTTACGCTTCAGGACGTTCGACTAGACATCAGGTGATTTGGAGGGGAATCTTTTGTAATGAAATGTGACATTCTTCAAAATAGTAATTTGTTTGTAAATCAAAAATATGTTCTTGAGAAAAAGTTTTGAAATTCTGTTGATAAGTGGAAATCAATTAATATATTTGTTACATTTGGCTTGTGCTGGACAATCTAAACGCCAAAGAGGATTAGGCTCTATGGATCTCATTAGCCAGTTGACTGAAATCCTACAATAAGCGTTTGCACTGGATGTAACTATTAATAGTGGCGGTTAAAAAATCTTCTTACAATGCTGCAAGTTCCAAGAACCCCATTCTTTTGAATGCTATGAAGGTTATAGATGTTAGTACCAGCTCTCATAAGGGGCCGTACACTAATTACGTTAGCACGTTTTCCGGGTTTTTCGAGCCCCCCTCCACCCATGTAAGATTCTTCCCATACAAATTATTTTTCGTTTATTTGGTGCGTAAGAAAATGAAAGACCCCCTCCCCCATAAGTGCTTACGTAATTAATGTATGACCCCTAAGGATCTCAGAAGAAATTTCGGGACGATTCCGGTTGCTGAAATAACTACCGAACTTATACGCACGTCCTTAGCTGCCAGAACTGTTTCAACTCCCTCGCCAAGTCTTGGTACTTCGTTATCTTGTTGGAGAATGTGGTTTGTCGTAGTCGTAGACCACAATATCGGGCCGATTGGCACGAATAAGACCATCCGTTATGGGCTCGCGATCCCAGTACAGCTTTACTAAACTATTTTCCAGAACCAGGACAGGCACATATTTGTAGTAGATGACAAACTGGCCAACCAAATTGTGCTTCAAAGCTAGCTTGGCGACTTCGTTATGGAACCGAAATAGGCTGAATCAGCTAAGGCTGAATACCTGGACACGATATGCTCGATCGTCTATCCTACTGAATAGCACTTCTTTCAGCGATCCTCCACTTATCAGCCATCGGTGACAAACGGGGTGCGGGTACTTGTCAGAATAATAGAATATGATCTGCATATGCCTCCCATTGAAGTGTCGGTGGAAGACGTGTTTAGGCGGTTTTCAGATTTGGATGCTACTAAGGGTCCTGGTCTGGATGGCATTCCGCCGTTATTCGTCAAGCAATGCGCTGAAGAACTTGCTTTGCCAGCATCTATAATCTTCAACCGCTCTTCTTCCATTAATCCATTTCCAGAGTGACATCAGCTAGAGTGAGAGGGTGCGTACTGTGGGGTCTGCCTAGGATGTGGTGGGGTTCGACAGTGGGCTCTGTTGAACTTCTAAAAAAAGCTGCATGTGTCCCCAAGCAGGCCCTATCAAAGCGACCGTGTGCCGCTCAAAGCGCACTAGCCTAGTCCTGGTGTTGGGTGGGACTTTAAACACATTTGACCCGACTGATCGAGCGTCTGTTCACCAAGGAGGTGCGGCTCCAACAGCGTCTGTTCTGGCATCCAGCGGCTGAGTATGAAATGCTATTCCGCGGAAGCTATACCTAAGATGGCAGCCCCATCCCGGTGGATAGGGAACCTTGGGCCAACAACCTACTGTTCCCGAAACATCAATTTGTTCGAGAATCCGATAATGAAAGAATAAGGACTGATTTTACGGCGACGACTCTTAGCGCGAAACAACGGACACGAATAGGAACATGGAACGTTTTAACCCTAGCCCAGCAGGGTAAATTGACACAACTTGTCAATGAGACACGCCGCATGATGCTTGAGATCCTGGGACTGAGTAAAGTCCGTTGGGAAAACTTTGGAGAACACAGAACACCGTCGGGATAAGTTCTGCTATACTCTGGTTTACGAGGTGAACACGCTCCCCGGCATCGCGGAGTTGGCTTCCTACTAAGCGCTCAGGCACACTCTGCGCTTATGAAGTGGGAACCTATAAGTGAAAGAATAATCGTTGCCAGATTTAGAACACTGGTCCGAAACCTTGCTATAATCCAATGTTATGCGCCAACTGATGCTGCCGATCTGCAAGACAAAGAGAACTTCTACAGTCAACTCAATGCCGTCGTAGATAGAATTCCGAAGGGTGATATCAAGATCTGTTTGGGCGACTTCAATGCGAAGATCGGATCCGACAGCTCGAACCATGAGCGCATTATGGGACGCCATGGTCTCGGAGAAATGAGCGAAAACGGAGAGCTGTTCGCAGAATTTTGTGGTAATAACGACATGGTGATCGGGGATCGCTCTTCCTCATCGACCGATTCACAAGGTCACGTGGGTCTCCCGTGACGGCTTTACAGAAAATCAAATCGACCACATCTGCATCAGCCGAAAATGGAAACGGAGCCTTCTTGATGTACGGAATAAACGTAGTGCCGATATCGCGTCTGATCATCACCTCCTCATCGGCGAAATACGCCTGCGCATTGCGCGGATTCGTCGGCAGGAGGAAAGAGTTGGACGACGATTCAACACACGCCGACTGGAAGATGCCACGGTGAAACGGTCCTTCGTTGAAGAACTGGAGACGCGTGCTGCAGATATTCCGGAAGGTGGCAGCGTGGAAGACCAATGGACCGCCATCAAGAATGCCTTCATCGCCACCAGCGAGAACAATCTGGGCGAACTACGCACCCAGAGAAAACAATGGATCACCGATGAGACCTGGAGGAAGATAGAGGAACGAAGAGAAGCCAAAGCCGCGATAGAGCTATTGACCGACCCAACTGACCAGCTGAAACGCTGGTTTGAGCACTTCGAACAACTTTTTCAAGTGCCAGCCAGGCCATCACCACCTTGGCATGATCTGCCTAGGATCCGACGTATAACACGCGTCAATACCGAAGCTCCATCACTGCTAGAGATTACAACAGCCATCCAAAGCATGAAATCGAATAAAGCCCCAGGGGTCGACCGCATATCAGCCGAGATGCTCAAAGCTGACCCCATGACATCCGCTCAACTACTGCATCGTTTATTTCGTAATATCTGGGACACCGCAACTTTCCCGGTCGACTGGATGCAAGGTATCTTAGTGAAGGTGCCCAAAAAGGGTGACCTGACTGTATGCAATAATTGGCGAGGCATTATGTTGCTGTGTACCGTTCTCAAAGTTCTGTGCAAAATTATCCTAGCCCAGATTCAGGAGAAGATCGATGCAACTCTCCAGCGGCAGCAGGCCGGATTCCGTGCCGGAAGATCCTGTGTGGACCATATTGTCATGCTCTGCATAATTCTGGAGCAGGTCAACGAGTGCCAAGAGACCCTTCACTTGGTATTCATTGACTACGAAAAAGCTTTCGACCGTCTCAATCACGAGAATATGTGGGGCGCCCTGAGACGCAAGGGGGTTCCTGAGAAAATCATCGGCCTCATCGAAGCACAGTACGAGGCCTTTTCGTGTAGAGTGTTGCACAATGGGGTCCTGTCTGACCCTATCCGGGTCATAGCTGGTGTGAGGCAAGGATGTATTCTATCACCGTTACTGTTCCTCATCGTAATCGATGAGATTCTGGTAGATGCGATTGACCGTGAACCAAACCGCGGGCTGTTATGGCAGCCTATAACCATGGAGCACCTAAACGACTTCGAATTCGCTGATGACGTTGCACTCCTCGCGCAACAGCGCTCTGATATGCAGAGTAAGCTCAACGACCTTGCCGTGCGCTCCTCCTCGGCAGGTTTAGTCATCAACGTCAACAAAACCAAATCGTTGGATGTAAACACGGTGACCCCTTCCAGTTTCACAGTAGCCGGGCAACCAGTGGAGAATGTTGAAAGTTTCCAATATCTTGGTAGCCAAATGGCCTCAAACGGCGGTACCAAGATCGACATAGGCGCACGGATCAAGAAAGCAAGGGCTGCCTTTGCGAGTTTAAGAAATATCTGGAAAAACAGGCAGATAAGTGAACGCACCAAAATACGAATTTCCAACTCTAACGTGAAATCTGTGCTGTTATACGCTAGCGAAACATGGTGTGTATCAGTGGAGAACACTCAACGGCTGCAGGTGTTCATTAACAGATGCCTGCGGTATATAATTCGGGCCTGGTGGCCTCACAACTGGATCTCAAACAACGAGCTCCATCGTCGTTGTCACCAGAGGCCGATAGCAACAGAAATTCGGGATCGGAAGTGGGGCTGGGTCGGCCACACTCTACGTAGGGGCGGAAACGAAATCTGTAAACAAGCATTAGACTGGAACCCAGCGGGACATCGCAGCAGAGGCAGACCCAGAGGCTCATGGCGGCGAAGCCTCAACAAAGAAATAAAAGAAGTCGACCGAAATCTAACCTGGCAACAGGTTAAAGCGATAGCCGGGCAACGCTCAGGATGGAGATCTTTCAAGTCGGCCCTTTGCACCACCAGAGGTGTACAGGATCCATAAGTAAGTAAGTAAGAGTTATGGAAGGTAGCATCAATCACTTCAATTCATAAATCGGGCACCTTATGCGACGCAGGAATTTAGATTTCGATTTTAAATTGCTTTTCTAAAGTGCTTGAGTGTTTTGCCTACGATGCTTTGTATCGAGCCGTAAGTCCAGTTATTTCCGTGCACCAGCATGGGTTTGTGAAATGCAGGTCCACAACAATGTCTGATGTCTTTTGTTTTGAAGTTGCAGTTTGAAGAGTAAGATAGACAAAAATCAACAGGTCGACACGATTTACATTGATTTTGCAAAGGCACTTGATAAAGTGCCGCACAATTTGTTGGTTGCCAAGCTAAGGAATATGGGTCTTCCAGACTGGATAACTATTTGGTTGCGATCCTACCTGACGACACGCTACGCTTGTGTGAAAGTTCATGATTGTAAATCATTGCGGTTTGATATTCCATCGGGCGTTCCGCAAGGCAGCCACTTAGAACCGCTTCTTTTCGTTCTATTCATAAAGGATTTGTGTGAGCTAATTCAATCCGAAAAGTTGTTATACGCCGACGATTTGAAAATATTCAGAACTGTGCTCTCGTATTTAGACTGTTGAGCTATTCAACGTGACCTTGATGTGCTGCAAGAATGGTGCAAGAAAATTAAAGGCATGGATATAAATGCCTGGAAAAGTTGGATTATATCGTTCACCCGATCTCGTTCCCCATTGTTGCAGGACTATACAATGGCTTCACAAGCATTATAGCGTGTAAGTTCCATCAAGGGTCTTGGAGTTGTCATTGACAGCAAAGTGAACTTTAACGAACATATCGCTACACCTCTAAGGCTTTTGCGTTACTCGGGTTGACAAAGAGTACTGCTACATCGTTTACCGACATTTACGCTCTCAAATCAGTATATTGCGCCATAGTCCGAAGCGTGCTAGAATACGCGGTGCAAGTTTGGGCACCGTATCACTGGACGCAGGAGGACCGCATCGAGCGAGTACAACGATCCTTCGTCCGGTATGCTTTTAGAAACCTGCCGTGGTATGATCGGGTTAGACTTCCTCCGTATGAAAACTGGTGCAAGTTTATGGGACTCAATACCCTGACACCGAGGCGTGTATTTCTACAGAGGGTTTTCTGTTTTGACCTGGTGAGGAATGTGATTGACTGCATTGAGACAAGTAAATCTTTACGCTCCACACCGTTCTCTACGACGCCGCGCACTGCTCTATATCCCCTCACGTCACACCTTATATGGCCATCATAACCCACTGCTTAGTTGCTGCAGACATTTTAATGACGTGAGCGCCTTTATCGATTTCAATATTAGTAAGACTACGTTTAAAAATAGGTTAAGGTTACTACTTTAAGTTACAGTCTGTGCAACAATTATTTGTTGAAGACGGTTGACAAATAAATAAAAATAAATAAACAAATTTGCATGCAAATTAGTATGAGGAAATTTATTTTTTCATTATACACTGGATTTTGTTTTTACGCGATTTACATTTTCTCAATTTCCCACTCATCCTAAATGTTCAACGTATATTAATTATCGTGTGATTTTTCTTTGATTTATTCTGGATTTTTTGAAACATGTTGCGAAGAGTTTGGTGGCAAATTGAAGTCACACGATCAAAAATACGAGCGAAAAAAAATCGTGTAAAAACAAAATCCTGTGTACTGTTAAAGACGTTTGTAACCGTTCGTAGCTTCAGCTCGAGGTTTAATCATAACCGGTGGCTTATGCGCCACTTCCGGGATCCGGAAAACCACCGGTCAACTCGACTAATTCTCGACTTCTCTCCTCAGGGGTCTCCCGAACGGTCGCTGGCCGAAACCTAAAATTACGCTTTGTGCCAAGTGTTTTCCCCAACTTGGCCAACTCTCAGGTTACTTTACTCAAACTCTCAAATTCCTCCAACCCGATAACAAATCCCGGCGGAAATTATGCAAGGTGAATAATCGAAGTAGATGACGGAACGGAACGGAAAACAAACGGAGCGATGGCGGCGAACCTATTCGGAACGGTGGTGTCGAACCTGTTCGGGGCGATGGCGGCAAAGCTGTCCTTAACGATGGCGGCGACAGAAGAATTGCTAAGATGCAAGGTGGTGCGCAGCTGGTGAGTCCGAGCAAGTATGGCCGAACTAAAGTTGTGAAGTGGGTGGCGGTTGGACGGAAAGACACCGATTTTCTCGAGAGAGCTGCCTGGATTGATTTTCCCCTCCGGACAAGGGCCAACGTACCTCTTCACGGCTTCGCTTGTTACGGATATGGCCGCCCGTGATGAAATAAACCCCTGCCTTCGGTTTCAATCCGGCACTGTGGTACGTAATTGGCGACGTATACCACGCGCCGAGCTCTCCGAGCGGATAGAGTTTGGAACGTTTTGGACCACCGTCGATTAATTGGCGATCAACGGTTCGCTTTTCGCTTCACTTTACTCACGAAACTTCACCACACTTCGTTTCACTACCCCAAGTTCAACGCGAAACAAAAATTAACATTTAAAAACTAACCAGTAGTTCGACAAAAAAAAACACCTTTTTTGGTCCAATACACTTTTAAAATAGAAATTTGCGAGAGTCGGCTACACCGACAACATAATAAAATCTAAAGAACGAACGAAAAAACCAATTACAATTACCTACAAAATTACTCCAATCACGTTAGTTACCTCGACAAACTGAACTTTACTTAAACTTAAACTAAAACTCCCAAGTAACCACAAGTTTCTTTAAGAGTACGTTTTTCGCTTAAGCAGCTCAGTGAAGCTGATTAGGCGAAAAACGTACTCTTAAAGGAACTTTTGGTTACTTGGGTTACTACATCATCACAACATTTGGTCGAAACACAAACCATGTCGACGACTTGCTTTTTTGGTGACGCGTACCGAATTTAATTTTGAATTTGAACGTGATTTTACTTAAAAGTAAAAAACGTCAAGCACTACAAATATTAAATAAAACTAAAACAGCCAGCCCGTAAAGACTATTAGACTCAATAACAATAATAAAAATTAATTTCAAAAAAATATTTACACTTGATTTTGCTTAAAAATAATAAAAACGTCTGAAGCTACGAATATTTAAGTAAATTTAAAACGATAAATAACGTAAAGCGTTACACGTTTTCCCATTAAGCGCAGGTTAAAAGAAAACCTACATAGCTTGAAGAAAAATCGGCCCAATAATTGGTAATCGAAACACTTTTTCTCCATCGGTAGTGTGTAGGGATATGCTCCACATCCCCATAGCGTGCTGCATTAGCCTGATGACGTTACCGTCTATTTTGTACAACTGCAGTACCTTAAGAAGGAACGAGTGAGGTACTAAGTCGAACCCGTTCTTGTAGTCGATATACACCATGCTCAGGTTTCTTTGCTTGTGAATGGCCTGCCCAACAACGATTGCATCAATAATGACCTGATCCTTGTAGCCTCGAGTGTCCGTCGACAACCTTTTTGTTCCTCGGTCATCAGGTTCGGTTCTGCACTCTCCTCGAAAGACACATCATTGGTATGTAGTTGGCTAAAACAGAAAATTCTTCGTAATAAATATCCGCGGTATCTCTGGAATTTTCCACAAGAGATTCTCCGGAATTTCCACGGAAAATTCTTCAAAGTTTCAGCCTTTCAGCGGAAGATTGTTCAAAATGTAGATTTCAACAAAAAAAATCTTTGATTATTAGCGGAAAAATGCTCGGAGTTTTTAAGGAATTCCGTTGGATTTGTTACAGGAAATTTTTTGTATTGTCCATAAGAAATTCATGGGAAATTCCATTGGCCGAAAGCACCGGCGAACTGGTAATATGGCCGAAAAAGCCGTTTGCCCTAACAAGTCGTCTGGCCGAATCGATCGTTTGCCGAATCGAAAATGCCGTTTGGTCATTTAACCATTTGGCCGAAAATGTCATTTGGCATATGGCCAAATTTCAATTACTGAACGGATCATATGATCAAAACTGGCCTATTGTTTGACGAAATCGCCTTTTTGACAAATGAACATTAAACAAAATTCCGTAACCTTTCTTTTATAAGTCGATACTGGCCTTTAAGCCAAATTCCATATAGCCCAGTGGTGCTCAGGGCCACGGGCCGCAATGATTTTTAAATTTATACTAGCTTTATGTACCCGGCCTTGCTCGGAATTGCCAGTTTGGTTCGCAGATTTTGTTTACAATCGGAAAATGATAAAACCAATTGGTCAACAGGGTAATTGTGTTTACTTATTGATACTTCATCGTTTGATTAAAAGAAGGCTTTTGGAAACATTGACTGATTTTGAAGAAGGGATCGTGAGTTTGGATAGCCTTATTCCAGGCAAACGTTTATTTCTAAAGAAGGAAAAACATCCACCGATGCCTTATTCCGGGCGAAAGCATATTTTTAAAGAAGGGATCACACCCTCCATTGCCTTATCCCGGGCAAATTCCTACTTTTGAAGAAGCATTTACATCTACTATCCAGAAGAAAACACATTAATCATTGCTTTTCACTGGGCAAACCATTAGTCCGATGAAGGGTAACAATAATCATTGTTTTATACTTAGCAAATGCTTGATTTCTATGCATGATTTTTCTGATGCTGTTCATAATTATCCCAAATGCCCTTCATGTCGAATGACCTTTGGCCAAATAGTGTTATATTAATGACCTGCTTCATTCAGGGATATGTCATTTTCAGCGAAATCTCATATTCTGGGATATGTATATCGGGAAGTATTATTTACGGGAAATATCATTTTCGTTAAAGTCATTTTTGGGGAAATGTTATTGTCGAGGATTTTCCAATTTTAAGGAGTTCGGGCAATTTGTTTTCGGAGCCTTGTACAATGTCAAAGAACATCGGATGAACTAAATAAGAGGGATTTTAAATTAAGTCGTTTTCTAAACAATACCAAACTCCAATAACCTCCTGCATTCCTCCTAGCCTCTCTTTAATAGCTTCCTTTGGGTAGAGATTACGTGCTTACAAATTTGGTTTGAATTGACCCATGCGATAAAAAGGTATGCTAAACTGTTTAATAAATATATCCTCTCTCTCATTCAGCTATGACACTCCTACCCGGTCTGATATAGTCTTCTTTAGACAGAGAATATGGGTTCAGATGTTATGCTGAATTAGACGATAACTAAACAATACCCCTCTCGCACACCCTCCCTCTTTTAAAATGATCTACCCACATCCACTAAAATCGCTTCCTTAGGACAGAAAATATTTGATACAAATTTGGTTCAAATCGGTCATAGGGTTCAAGACTTACACTGAATTGATCGATAACTAAGCAATACCCTTCCCCCACACCCTCTCCCTTTTCCAAAGAGCATCCCTAACTCCCATATAGTCGAATTTGTGTTCCAAATTTGGTTGAAATCGGCCAAAAGGTTCAGAAGTTACATTAAGTTAATAGATAATCAAGCAATACCCCTCCCCCCACACCCTCCCCCTTTTACAAAGATTACACCTCTATCGTCGTCTCCTTGAGATAAAGAATGTTTGCTCCAAATTTGGTTGAAATCGGGCAAGGGGTTCAAGACTTACACTGAGTTGATCGATAACTAAGCATAAACCCCTCCCCCACACTCTTCCTCTTTTCCAAAAAGCATCCCTCATCCTCATATAGTCGTCTCCTTAAGATAACGAATTTGTGTTCCAAATTTGGTTGAAATCGGCCAAGGGGTTCAGAAGTTACACTGAGTTTATAGACAAACTAAGCAATACCCCTCCCCCCACACCCTGCCCCTTTTCCAAAAAGCATGCCTAACCCCACTATCGTCGTCGTCGTCGTTGGTTGAAATCGGCCAAGGGGTTCAGAAGTTACACTGAGCTGACTGATAACTGAGCAATAACCTTCCCCCCTCAACCCCCCCCCCTTTTAAAAGGTTAGCCCTAACACCTCTATCGTCATCTCCTTAACATAAAGAATGTGTGTTCCAAATTTGGTTGAAATCGGCCAAGGGGTTCAGAAGTTACATTGAGTTGATCGATAACTAAGCAATTCCCCTCCCCCCACACCCTCCCCCTTTTCCAAAGAGCATTCCTAACCGTCGTCGTCTTAAGATAAAGAATGTGTGTTCCAAATTTGGTTGGAATCGGCCAAGGGGTTCAAGACTTACACTGTGTTGATAGATAACTAAGCAATACCCCTCCCCCCACATCCTCCCTCTTTTCCAAGGAGCATGCCTAATCCTCATATAGTCGTCTCCTTAAGATAACGAATTTGTGTTCCAAATTTGGTTGAAATCGGCCAAGGGGTTCAGAAGTTACACTGAGTTGATCGACAAACTAAGCAATCCCCCCCCCACACCCTCCCCCTTTTCCAAAAAGCATGCCTAACCCCCCTATCGTCGTCTCCTTAAGATAAAGAATGTGTGTTCCAAATTTGGTTGAAATCGGTCAATGGGTTCAGAAGTTATGCTGGAACATACATACAAACATACATACAAACATACAAACATTGAGTTTTATATATATATAATATATAATATATAATATAATAATATAATAATATAATAATAATAAATAATAATATAATAATAGAATAGATATAGATATAGATATAGATATAGATATAGATATAGATAGATATAGATATAGATATAGATATAGATAGATATAGATAGATAGATATATAGAAGATAGAAGATAGATAGATAGATAACAGCTTATTGTGAGAACTCGTTACTAGTAGATGTTCCTGAAATGTTATGCAATGCTTTTTCTTCCAAAATGAATCAAATGTAGAAACAACAAAATATAGATTTATATCACATTAAATGTATTTGAAAATCAATAGAAAGAAAAAACTTGTTGCATTTCAATACATAGTTCACTTACATTTTTCATGAGCAAGCTTATCAAGATCAGCCTTCAGGTTAGACGTCGAAATACGCAAGGAATTATCCAAATGTTCATCAGTTATCTTATTTCTATCTTTTGACTTTACTTGCTTCATTACGGAAAACAGTTGTTCAAAAATGTACGTGGATCCAAACAAAAATGCTACGAAAAGAGCTCTGGAAGCGCTTTTCCGGAAGGAGCTTACTCGACATCAAGAAGTGTCTGAAATTCTCGATGGTTCAATGCGTGTGATCGGATGAAATTAACTATTTTGATGACATCTTTGAATCCCACGTTTTTGGCGCAGAGGTTCTCCTGGGGCACGATGTAATGGAACTGGGAGAATCGCTCCGACAAATAATTTTCAAAAATGAGCAATGGTACCTTCACGTTTTCCTATGAAAAATGATTTTTTTTATTATTAAAATAAAATGCTTCCGCGGGCCGCATTTGCCACCCCAGCGGGCCACATGCGGCCCGCGGGCCGCTAGATGAGCACCACTGATATAGCCGGACCGAACTGAACGTTTATTTGAAGCCGTTATCAGGTCAACAATGGTTTGTCCGAAAATGTTGTTTGGTCGAAAGCGAACATTCAGCCAAAAGAAACATTCGGCTGAACTGGTGATTTGACGGATAAATTTGTTTGCCCTAACAGGTCACTCAACTGAAAATGCCGTTAGGTCGAAAAAGTCGTTTGACCAAATAGATCATTTGACCGAATGTGCCGTTTGATAGGAATGGCCATTTGGCAAAAAGAACTAAACTTCGGGCGAACACTCCAGTTCGTTCGAATCGCGCCGGGGACTAAGACAAGGTGATGGACTTTCATGCCTGTTGTTCAACATTGCGCTAGAAGGTGTCATGCGGAGAGCCGGGTGTAACAGCCGGGGTACGATTTTCAACAGATCCAGTCAATTTATTTGCTTCGCGTCATGTCATGGACATTGTCGGCCGAACATTTGCAAAGGTGGCAGAACTGTACACCCGCCTGAAACGTGAAGCAACAAAAGTTGGACTGGTGGTGAATGCGTCAAAGACAAAGTACATGCTTGTGGGCGGAACCGAGCGCGACAGGGCCCGCCTGGGAAGCAGTGTTACGATAGACGGGGATACCTTCGAGGTGGTCGAGGAATTCGTCTACCTCGGATCCTTGCTAACGGCTGACAGCAACCCTGCAAAGATGGTGTTCGCTTCCGATCCGGCAGGTACGAGACGGCGTGGAGCGCAGCGAGCGAGATGGGCAGACCAGGTGCAAAACGACTTGGCGAGCGTGGGGCGTATCCGAGGATGGAGAGATGCGGCCTCGAACCGTGCATTGTGGCGTCAAATTGTTGATTCAGTGTTATCTGTTTAGATGTTAACTAAATAAATGAAATGAATGAACTATTTGGCCCAAAATTGTCCTTTCTGTAAAACAATCATTTTGGGCAAATGGTATTTTCTGCGAAAAATGTCGTTCGGCTGAATTGATCATTTGGCCGAAAAGTCGATTGGCCGTTTAGGTTATGAGGCAGAAATTGCCGTTTGGCCAAAATGGTTGTTTTGCAGAAAGGACATTTTTGGGCCAAATAGTTCTTTCTGCCAAATGGCCATTTCTACCAAACGGGATTTTCAGTCAAATGATCTATTCGGTCTAACGATTTTTAACGGCCAAATCAACAGTGCGGCCGAACGTCTCTTTTGACTATATGCCGATTTTGGCCAAACTACATTTTCGGACAAACCATTGTCGACCTGATAGCAGTTTTGGATAGGTATGCGTTCAATTCAGCTTAATAGGATTTGGTTAGATGACTTTTGGCTCAAAGGTCAGTATCAACTTAAAAAGTAGAGAGGATACCGAATTTCGTTCAACAGTCGTTTAAAAAAAAGGCTATTTCGCCGTAAATGTCATTCGGTCAAACGGGTGGACATTTTTGACCATATTATCCATTTATTGATTGACATTTGGCCGTATGACCCGTTGCACAGTGGCGGGCCCTCATACAAATCCCGGACAAAACCTGAGATTGCGTTCAAAACTTCACCACAGAGTAATTTTGAAACGTTGAATTCATTTTGAGGTTAAAATGGTTATCCGACATACTTTATGTTATCCAAGTGCTTCCATAAGCCCATGCCCTAGGATCCAGAACAAAGATAGCGTCCTCATTCTAACATTGCACCAGTCAATTTCCCGCTTTGGCGCAGCTATGCGCAATTCACCGCACTAACCACCGGAAACAGACATAAAAATAGATTTTAATACATAATACCAGATCTTTTCGAATCTTTCCCAAAAAAGTTTAGCCAAATTTCACTTTCTCATACATATTTGTTCGGGAGACACTTTACGGAATGAACTTCAACAAGACACCACAATCAATTTACAAGCTACAATAAAAAAAATTGGAACTAGCTCATTCAATATATGGGTCATTCCATATGAAGTGACCGAGAAAAAATGCAAACGTGCAATCGACTTTCTTAGAATTGAATGAAATGTTAATTAATTGTTTATGTATCAATTGTTTATTTTGGGGTATAAAGTCCAATATTTCGTGATGATTGGACCTCTCCCTGATTAATACGAGCTTCCCCTTTTTCGGACAAATGTATGAAACGGTTCATTGAAACCCATATTGTTTTGTTAATATCTCTGGAACTGTGAGGTCTATAATGAATCTAAAGTAGCCATTCGAAAGAAGATTTTTCAAGGAATTTATAAATTTTTGATGTGCAGTGTTGCCAAATGAATAATTTTCAAGTTTTTGTGCAAAAAATGCATTTTTTATCCAATGAGTATATTTTTATTCAAAAAATCACCTCACCAAAGTGTTCTTTGACCATTTTTACATTAGAAACGCTTGAAACACAGAGGTACTATGTTCCGATTTTGAGATCCAGGATTTAAAAAATGAAAAGTCCTTTTTTTCACTGTGAACATTGAAGATTATTACTAATTTCCGAACATATACACATATACGCATTGACACATACACACATACACAGCTCCAAACCAGACCAGGGAAATAGAGGAGGATGACGCCTCCTGGACCCTGGTCAAGAACAAGAGGAAACCGAAGACGTCAAGGGCCGAAAAGAAGGCCCAGGCGAATGAGGGTAGCAAGAAGTCTAGGGTAGGCGCCAATCGCTCCAGGGGCGATGCATTAGTCATCACGGCGGACGAGGCTAAGTCTCGGACGTTTTGAAGGCGATGAGGAGTGACGTCAAGCTCGGTGAACTCGGCGCCGACGTACGTCGAATAAGACGTACCCGGATGGGCGAGATGATCCTCGAGCTGAAGCGGGGCGTCTCGCAAAAGGGCGCCGCCTACAAGAAGTTGGCGGAGGAAGTTCTAGATGAGACGGTCAAGGTGAGGGCACTCACTACGGAGGTGAATCTAAGGGTTAAAGACCTAGACGAGATCACCGTAGTCGAAGAGCTCGTCACGGCACTGCCGCGACAGTGTGAAGTGGAGACGCCCACCGCAGCCGTTCGGCTACGGAAAGGTCCGGCAGGGACGCAGGTAGCATTGGTTCGGCTATCTGCAGCGGACGTCTCCAAGGTAGTCAAGTTAGGGAGCGTCAAGGTGGGATGGTCGGTATGCCCTGTGGGCATATACGAGCAACCCGAAGTTTGCTTCAAATGCCTGGAACCGGGGCACAAGCAATGGGACTGCAAAGGCCCTGACAGAAGCAATCTCTGCCGACGCTGCGGATTGGAGGGACATAAGGCACAATGCTGCACGAACCCTCCCAATTGTTTGTGAACAGCAAGCACTCCATGGGGGGTTCGATGTGCCCGGTGTTCAAGCGTGCTGCAAAACACAGTGCAGGTAACGCAGCTGGCTTGCTCGGCCTCGCCCGAGTGTTTGGTGTGCGCAGGTTTATTTATTTATTTATTTATTTATTTCATAACAATTGTCATCTGACATCTGTTGTCTCAATGTCTCTGTTGTTTAGAGGAAACGGCGGAACACGTATTGTTCGTGTGCTCACGTTTTCGCGCAATGCGTGACCACATGCTTGCCACATGTGGTCTGGACACTTCCCCGGACAACCTAGTTCGGAGGATGTGTAAAGATGAAGTTGGCTGGAACGCCGTTTTATCGGCTATCGCCCAAATAGTCTCGGAGCTACACAGAAGGTGGCGCGTGGACTCAAGGATGGCTAGTTCAGGCGCAAATAAGAGGTGGTCCAAGGGATCGGAGTCGATTGTACCCCGTTTGGCATAAAGTCATTTGGCATAATGCCGTTTGGCATAATGTCGTTTGGCATAAAGTCATTTGGCATAATGGTCGTTTGGCATAACGGCCGTTTGGCATAATGGTCATTTGGACTAATTGTTAATTGAGCTGTGTAATGGATAAGTAAGATTTGTTGAGCCATTCAGTTACGTGGTTTCCTTCATGTGGCGATTACAGGATAATTGGGAAAGGAATTGTATGGCGTGACAAATTAAGAATAAAGAAGCTTCCTGTCAAAACGGGACCATTTGAAATGTTGACGCACCTATCAGCAAGATAGATCAGCATTAAATTAAATTGGCATTGAATTGTTTTCATGTAAGGGCAAGCCAGAAAACTTGCCCATTTTTCCCTTTTATGGGCAAACGGTTTCTAAGGAAGGATCATATTTGATCATAATTGAAACAAGGAGCCATATCCTCTCTGGCTTCTGCTGGGCAAATGCATCCTTTAAAAGAAGGGATCATTATTTCCTTTTCCTTAAGCCGAGCAAATACCTGAATTGAAGGAAGAAATCATATCATCTCTTGCCGTCTGCCGGGCAAATGCACCTTTTGAAAGAAGGGAAATATCTTCCCGTGTCTTAAGCCAAGCAATTTCCTGAATGGAAAGAAGGAACCATTTCGACTCTATGACACTACAAATCTCGCGCTTAGTTTCATAGGGGCATAACTGTATTCATTGATTTCTTTTCGTCGATGTTTTCATTTTATTATTGTAACGAATTGCGCTAGTTTGTCGATGATTTAATGGTTTGGTGCGATAAAGGATGAATGTATCTTGCACCAGAATCGATAATCACGGTTGTAGCTTTTGAAAAAAATGAGTTATTAACAAAATATAAAATCGATTAAGAGAAATCGATCAATATAGTTACGCCCCTATGAAACTAAGCGCGAGAAATATATCCATTACCCATAATGCCATTACCCCAAAGGCCACTACCCCGAACGCTATTACCCCGAACGCCATTACCCCGAATGCCATCACCCCGAGTGGGACACTACCCCGAATGAGCAAGTACCCCCAGTCTCGCCCCCAGTAGTCCTGATTTCAAGTTTACAGTTTATCTCAGTGAAAAAATTTTAAACAATAGAAATTTATTTATAACTCATGTGAATGATTATTACTTGTTGTACGACTTGTTCAATAGCAGGACGACTCCAAAAACTCCCGTTACATATCATGTGCTACCTTTGAAGACTGTTAAAGTTGAAGTGAGAATTTCGTTCGTTCCCATGCTCAATGCAGGGAGCTGGAGGAAATTTCAAGCCTCGTCGACTGGGCTTGACACGGCTCGCGAACAAGTCATTTAAAGGAGGAGCTATCTCTTCTATTCGTCTCATACGGGCAAACGCGTTTTTTAATAGCAAGCATTTTCAACTCTGTTCGCTTTAAAAAAAGAGCAAATGCGTTCATTAAAAGAAGGCATTATCAACTATGTTCGCCTCATATCGGGCAAATGCATTCATCTTAACAAGGCATTATCATCTCTGCTGCATTAATCCGACAAAAGCGTTCATTTAGGTATTACTAACTCTGTTCGCCATATATCCAGAAAGTGTGTTCATCTAAAGAAGGCATTATCAACTCTGTTTGCCTTAAACCGGGCCAACGCATTCATTTAAAGAAGGTGTTATCTCTTATGTTCGCCCTATACCGGGCAAATGCGCCATTTTACGATTCATCGGTATCTGTGGGTGTTAAAAATAGTAATAGTAGAAAACTACAGATTCGAAATGTATTCGGGCTAATGGCTTTCGGGGTACAGGGGTGGAGCCACCATTTCCTCTCTTGACTTCTGCCGGGCGAATGCATTTTCTGAATGAAGGGATCATATATTCCTTTGCCTTAAACCGAGCAAACGCCTGAATTGAATAAAGGAACTATGTCGTCTTTTACCTTTTGCCGAGAAAATGCATCCTCTGAATGAAATAAATCTCACCTTCCCTTGCCTCTAACCGAGTAAATGCTTGAATTGAAAGAAGGAACCATATCATCTTTTGCCTTCTACCGGACCTTCTGCTATCCTCTGAAAGAAGGGATCATATCTTCCCTCGCATTAAACCGAGCAAATGCCTGTATTGGAAGAAGGAAGCATATCGTATTTCGCCATCTGCCGGGCAGATGTATCCTTTTAAAAATGGATACATATCTTCTCTGATGTAACTGTCGGGAAGATGCATCCTTTGAAAGAAGGGATCATATCCTTCTTTGCCGTACATCGAGCAAATGCCTTAATTGAACAAATGAATAAAATCTTCCCTTGCCTTCGACAAGAGAATGTATCCTTTGAAAGAAGGAACTATATCTTTCCTTTCCTAGAACTGAATATTGCATACATAGAGAATAGGAACCATACATATTCTCCCTTGTGTTGTGCCTAACAATTGCATTATTTGAAAAAGAATCATATACTTCTTAGAAAGAATGCTTTTAAAAAGATGAATATATGTCATGCAAAAACAACTTCATTTGCTTTTCATTGCGTTTTTTGAGAAAAGTTGTTTTTGCTCTTGAGCACTTACAATTTTGCTTTTTGACTCTCCGTATTTTGTAGTTTGTTTTAATCAACGACGATCTTGCTGCTGACCCAGAGGTAAAAAGATTTAAAGTGAAATAGGCAGATTTTATTACCAAAGTAGCAGTGATTTGATAGAATCTGAATTTTAGTTTGAAATAATCAATTTAATACATCTCTCTTATAATGTTAAAGTGACAATCATTATAAATAATTGAAATATTATGCATAAGATTCGAAATTGATAATTACACAACTATTATGCCAAACGACCATTATGCCAAACGGCCGTTATGCCAAACGACATTATGCCAAACGACCTTTATGCCAAACGGCGTTATGCCAAATGACCTACCACCATCGGAGTCGGCTTCATGGGTCATACCGGTGGTCATGCTCTGTGGTCGAACTCGATCCTTTTATCGAACAAGTGGCCGCGCGAAGAACAACATGGTATCGTCGCTTTCGCAGCGTCCGTCAACCGGGCGGGTTCCGAGCCCGAGGACGGAAAGGGGTCCTCGTCAAGGCTGGGGCAGGCGTAGGCACCGCATCGGCAAGTCCCTCTGTGTGCTGGCGAATAGGCCCTATCGCAGAAAGGTCAATTTGGGGTGCACGCGGCATCATCATTCTTGATACCAGTCGTGCAGAGGGAAGCAGGCGCGAAGTCGTGTTATTCTAAAAAAGCGAGTTACGATGTTCGGTGCTGCAAGGACACGCAGCTAACCTCGACGGTGCGTTGTGCACTGGCCCCCCTTTGAAGCATTACTTTCTGGATGTACCGAAGGGCTTGGCGGCAATGGAATCGGTTTAGCGGGTCGGGGATGTAGTCCTGCCTCCCTCGGTGATCCCTAACCCCGCACTTTCTGGTCAACCCAGGATGTCTGTTGAGCAGATTCCCCCTCCATTGCTTAGGAAAAAAAGCACATACACAGCTCGATTGATTGCTTCTCCATTTTCCGCATCGCGTTTGAAATTTATGTTTTTATCTTTTTTATTGTCAGCAATTTCATAAATTAAATAAATACAGATTCGATCTATTCATTAAATCATTATATGTGCATAACGTGCTGCGGTGAGATAAGCACTTCCATGCACTTTCATTGAATAAAATTGTGCATCCTGCTTCTCTGGAACAAGAAGGAGACCCGGCGACCAAAATAAAGCAGCTGTAAAATAAGAAATCGTTGAATTTAGGAAATTAAATATTAGCGCAAACTATTCTTACCATACACGTTTTTGATCCATCATTTAGCCTGAACTTATTCACGATTTCTTTGATACAAATTGAAGTTGCATTCTAATTGAGAATATACTTTAAAGCGTGCGGGGACGCCATATTGTTTCGACGTTCAAATGATGCCGATTGCTCATGCAAGCTCATCGTCCAGGAGTTACCAAGACGCCAAAGATCTGCAACCCACAACCATGAAATGAGTCTATAACTATCATTTTTTTCTACTTAAATCTCCTGTAAAGAACTATTCATATTAGATCAAACACCGCATAACCCTCTTAAGATCAACTTTGTTGTAATATATTTACTAATTTGTTTTATCTCGAGATCACATATTAAGAGTTTTGGATATAGATTTTGTATAATAGCAGAAACTTTGATACACTTCCCGAGATAAAGAAATTGTAACAATATGTTCGGAATTAAAAAAAATGTTTCTATACTTTCAATACTAAATAGCTTCATTTTGAACTATAATTCAGATTAAAGCATGCATTTAGCTTACAACATTAATTTCTTGGATGTATTCTCCGTCATGCATCCATCACTACATCAGTCTTCTAGAATGAACCAAATATCAACCTCATAAAGCTCACTTTGTTGGCTCTTGTTATGAATCCGTAACCATGTCTTAGCAGTGGGGTGCAGAATACCTCCCTAAATTTTGCCGGAATAGAGTCCATTTCCGCCCTGTAGTCTCTAAGAGACAGGAGATGTGTCTAATTGGATCATATTACTTGTTCACCATGATTGCAAAATCTCACGTCCAGCCACCCATATGATGCAACGCACATCCCGGCGAAATTGATTCTTTGAACAGCCAGCTCTAAACATTCGGTCGGCAAATATGAGTTGCAAAATTGATGAATTCATTGCCCGTGTTCCCTCCCAAAGTACCTACATGATGCAATTGCACAAACACACACGGGGGGCCAAATCGTATGAGACGCTCCGTATCTCGATTTCTCGGACGCTGGATGGATAATCTTCCGTTGCAAATTGCTGAACATTATTTGCATTGATTAAGGAACTCGTGCACATCCTGTGGGTCGTAGCTGTGCGATAGGTCGCAGTCTACACGAACTATGGATGTTGCTTAACTTTGTGTTTTATCTATGATTAGGTCAAAAATAGTTTTGAATACCGAAAATCATACTTCCTTAAACAAGTCATTGAATCATATGATGCCTACTTTTTGATGTTTAATTTTATTTTGAACCAATTAACGGACATTTTGAACAAATCTCACTATCAGTGTAAATCCAGTCTCCGGTGGCTGCATCAAGACACAGTACATCTCCTCAGCGCTCGTCGAAGAGTCGCACAACCTTTTCATCATCTATTAATGAAATGTGATGTACTCCTGCGAAGTGAGTTCGTTTACCGGTTCAAATTCCATCATTCGAAGATTACGTTTCATTTATCGTTTGCTTTGGTGGATTCGACATCGCCGGTAACGGTAAACGCTTCCTGTGCTGATGCCGTTTCCGTTGGCCCAGCTGAAAAACGAACATATCTAAGCTAACAACAGCAGGACAAGTTGCTTCAGCCGGTCGTCGTTCTCGGTGAACGTCTTCTTCTTCATCATCATCACCACCGCCATCATCGCCGTAGTCGCGACAAACCGTAGGATTTCGGATTCAAAAGTAGAGCAATTGGAGCACGACGGTCCTCCGAGGGTGGCATCCAGCTTCTGCAGTATAACAAGCGGTGACCGCTTCAATAGTCAGCATCTAATATCGAACCAAATTTTCTACAACGTGGAGGATATTGGACGTGCTTAGGTGCGGACGTGATTCAGTAAAAAGGGTAGATATCAATCGGTTTTCAAATCGATTTGCTGATACCAAACATAATTGGCCTATCCACGGCAGATCAAAGCTACAATTTAAATGAATTATAATTTAATTAAAATTTAGACTTACGATTTTAGTTTGCCTCATTTTCCTTAGCGACCTTTGTTTCTTACGGCTGTGAGTTATGGTAAATCGAATTTCCTGCAGGAATTCAATTCTATTTTCTAATAATTCATTCGCTATGAGTCGTCGACTAAAGTTTGGTAGCCCCTGTACCAAAGCACTATTGTGTAGATGAAATTTAAATTTCATTTCTTCTCGCTTCTTCTAGCCTACTTACGATGTATGTTGTGTGATCATCCAACCACTAGTTCACGATACATAAGACAACCTCTTTCTATCTATTGTATTTACATAAAACAAACTAACACACTTTACTTTCCAAATTTCCAAATTAAACAACTGAATCAAATTCGCCGAATGAAAATTGACCATGTCGCCGAATATTTTTTATCACTCCGATGATTATTAAATGCAGTGGGCTTCGTATATTTTTTTTTCCAAATAGCATTTTTACTTTTAAGTTCAGTTCCAGCTCTATTGTTTATTGCTGGTCACTATCCTGAATTGTTTTTCCTGTCGTAAATACATAATTTCAACAAAGTTCCTATAACAATTATCTACTCACAATTTTGCAGCATTTATTCTTATTTCCGATTAAGTCTATAAATCGAAATCAATGGATGACGGCCTACTCACAAATGCAATACATGCACCTAATTTCTGACTTAAAGTGCAAAAGCGACGTGGGAAAATGAAAATGTTCGTATAGCGAATTTCAATAACATTAAATGAGTATGCATTGATTCTTATCGTTACAATATTCTGAATTCCTTTCAAGGAAACAGTTGTTTCAAAACAACATGGCTAGCTTGGCTCCAAATATTATAAAATTACATTCAATCAGGCAGTATTTTGGACGAGCAAAATGGATCTTTTCCTGTGAAATATTTCAAAAAATTTACCATACATCTTGATGTGCACCTGAAATTTAAACTTGCACGGTATTCTAGGCCAGCGGTTCTCAACCTGGGGTACATGTACCCCTGGGGTACCTTCGCTAGTCCTAGGGGGTAACTGGGACAAGAATGCGTAATGGCGGACGTATAACAATTACAATCGAAACTTATTGATAAAGTTCTGGCAATTGTGTATTTTTCATTTCAAAACTTTGTCTTGTACATAATATGCAATATTTTTATTTTTCAGACTAAGGCCGGAGCGGTCTGTGCATAGCATAGCATAGCATATGTGATTGTACAAATCGTTGGTGGCTATACAATGCTCAATTCAAGCTCCATCCGGAATAAGGGCGAATGTCACAAGAGAAGACTCTCCCCGTCGACCCCCCCTCCCCTAAACAAAAGTGACAAGCAGCAGATCTCTCTCTGGTTTATCACTTCAGAACGAAAGAAAACAATGCGAACTTGCATTCTGAGGTGATAAACTGCAAAGAAACTCCCTGCCTGTCACCTTCATTCAAATGAGGGGAAGTCGACGAAGAGAACCCTCTCCCGCGACACCCGCCCCTTACCAGACAGAGCTTGAATTGAGCAATCTACTGTATATTGTCGCAAATTGGTACTTGGGATTAGTACCTTTTCTATACAGTAGCAGTTGTGTACCTGGCCACGTCCAGACAATAACGGGAGGAAGCAATGTTAGTTCAACATCTACTAGTGAAGATGCAGGGAACCCATACTACCTTCATAGATGTCTCTGGAAGGAAAATTTGTGTTAGTGGGAAAGGTAAATAATAGGGAGCTCTATTCGACAATATAGAGCGTTTGTCAATAACAGTATATGCTGTAAAAGTAATAAAATATATTCATCAATTTACTTACGAACCGTCCTAAGGGAAGAACAAAACAAAACACAAAATTTCGGCAAATCGCGCGATCGTTCTGCCGTCCGAAACAAGAGCCAACACGCACTGAACTAATTAACTTTATTACCGGCCGCGCAATGCAAAACACGAAATTTCGGCAAATCGCGCGATCGTTCTGCCGTCCGAAACAAGAGCCAACACGCACTCACTAAGGCCGGAGCGGTCTGTGCAGTGCATAAAAGTGTTCTCCATTCAGTTCAGTTCATGTCACCAACCACCCACGCAGTCTGCGGAGGTTCCGCAAATCGTCTTTCACCTGATCGATCCACCTTGCTCGCTGCGCACCTTGGCTTCTTGTTTTCGTAGGATCGTTGCCAAGAACCATTTTCACCAGATTACTACCCGGCATTCTGGCTACGTGCTCGGTCTACCGCAGTCTTCCGATATTCGCGGGGTGAACGATGGATGGTTCTCCCAACAGCTGATGCAACTCGTGGTTCATTCACCTTCTCCACCATCTGCAATCCACCTAATGAGCCTTTTGTAGAAAGTAGTAGTTTGGTACGGCGGCGAAGTCTATTCGATCGGAGCGCTTTGCTTCTCGGACACCCAGACAGCTCGAAGGCCTCCTTTCAAGATGTTCAGAAGCCTTCTTTCGAGAGGCTTGGAAGCATCATTTCAAGATGCTTGGAAATCTCCCTTCAATAGGCTTGGAAGCCTTCTTTCAAGAGGCCCGGAAGCCTCGCTTTGAGATACCCGAAATCCTCTTTTCAATAGGCTCGGAAGCCTCCTTTCAAGAAGGTCGGAAGCCTTCTTTCAAAAAGCTCGGAAGACTCCTTTTAAGAGGCTCGAAAGGTTCTTTTCAAAAGTCTTGGATAACTACTTTCAAGAGGTCGGAAGCCTTGTTTTAAGATGCCCGGAAGTTTACTTTCAAGAGGTTCGGAAGTCGGCTCTTTTAAACGAGTCGGAAGAATTCATTCAAAAAGTACGGATGGCTCCTTTCAAGAGGCTCGGGAAGCTACTTTCAAGAGGCTCGGAGCCTCTTTACAATAAGCTCAGAAGCCTCTCTCCAGTAGGCTCGGAAGCATCCTTTCAAGAGGCTCAGAAGCCTCCCTCCAATAGGCTTGGAAGCATACTTTCAAGAGGCTCAGAAGCGTCCTTTCGAGATGCAAAGGAAGCCTCCTTTTAAGTGGCTCGAAAGCCGCCATGCAAGAGGCTCGAAAGCTATGCAAGAGGCTCAGAAGCCTCTTATCAAGGTGCGGAAGCCTACTTTTAAGAGATTCAAGGGCTTGGAATTGTCCTTTCAAGAGACCTGGAAGCCTCCCGACTAGAAGAGCATAACAAAAATTTAACACAATTTCAACATATTGTGATATTTATAACTTATTTTGATACAATTTAGTTTTCAGTAGTCATTATCTTTCAAATATTGTAACAGGGTTATATCATAATACGATTTGAAAAATGTTTAACACCGAATTGCCCAACAGTAGGCAATTAAAATAGATGTAGCAAAGTCTCCCAGCCATAGATATCACAACGCTGATATAATTTGAGAAGGTTGCCTTATTTGTAATGTTGGTAATTTCATGTTCTCGAAAAATATTCTTGTTCAGACAAAAACAAAAAAATATGATTGTTGATCGCAATCTGTAGCCCTATCACGAGCTGTAAAAATTCCAACTGCACAGGAACAATATATTTTGTATCTGATTCTGTTATAAATTTCTAACAAAATATGTTATTTTTATTATAAAATTGTAACAAAATTTGATAGTTTTTTGTTTCCAGTCGTGCAGTTTTTGATAGAAATTTAGATATTTTAACCACATCCTGCACCATGTTTTGTTATAACACATTTTGTTATAAAAATTTATTATAACATAATAACATAGGATGATATAATTTTGATATGACCTTCTAGTCGGGCTACTACTCAATTGATGCAATAGTTTGAAGGGGTATCTTTCAAGAAAAGGGTTGAGAGCCGCTGTTCTAGGCTAAACATAAAAAAAAACAAAAAAATCCATTAATATACGTCTTCTTCGGTCATAAGACGAGTTTAGTACTATTCAGCACGAGGTGAGCCGACCAAGGGCCGAAAGTCTCGTTAAAAAGACAATAATACTATTCTATTCAAATCCACCACGTTATGGTGAAGTTATGTGAAGGTTTCACATATGCGTATTTCTACCTCAACTTTATGGCCGTCTCCAGTGTCTCGTACAATCGAGTCCTCTTTAGCCGTCCGGTAAGACGCTCAGCTACAATCAGCCAGGGATTCAAACTATGAATTCCTAAGCAAATTTCTTCGGGAATTACTTTAGCAAAACCTCCACAAAAGGCTTTGGGAACTGCGTCGGATACATTCACAAAAAAACATCGGAATTTTTGACGTAGGACTACGTCTGTGTTTTCTATATTGGGGTACACTTTACGATTGCGAAAATCGGGGACCGTCACGAAAATATGATAGACTTCAAACTTTAATATCTAAGCCGTTTCTCGATGAATTTTCAATTTTTTTGGACCATTCGATCAAGGATGAGTCAACGCTTCTTTGTATTTATTTGAAAATACTGCTTTTTAACTATTTATTACCGATAATTGATGAAAAGTTTAGAAATAGGTAAACTAACCAATCACGTACATGCATCACTAGCACAGACATCAAAAATTAATCACTTGCGGGTTTGGATTTAATCCTCAGTTTGAACAAGGTTTCATGCAGAGCAGACGCATCAAAGCGATCGCAGCGGAGCGAACACACCATCACGGAGGCGCTAATAACATTTTCAAATGAAATCAAACGCATTGGTGGTGGTGCTCGATGTGTTGCTGCAGATCATTCAACCTCAACGAACCAGAATTTCATATGAAGAAAAGGTTGACCATAAAAATAGCACTGTGGCGATCCCGCACCGCCAGTGCCGATGCAGAAAATTTATTACAAATTGTGGTGTCAGTTAGTTGGAAAGGAACATTGGGAAAAGAAAATTGGTTCTTCTCAGGACCAACATTTTATGAAAAGAAAGAGTTAATTTCGAAAATGGACTGTTTCGGTGGCATCGGGTTTGGCGTGGTAGTTTGGTTGCTGTTAGTGATTCCATCCATTAAAATTTATTACATCATCTCCCTCCGACGCGCTGTCAAATTCGCTATTTACGATTGAGTTTTGCACTTTGAAGAAAGTTTATTTCGGATAGTCGGATCAACCTTCTTTTGTATAAAATCAATGAAGACGCCACCTCAGTGGAAACTATCTACAGCAACCACCCATCGGTGAACGTCGCTCGGACAGACAGATGCCGAAAGATAATGTTTTGTAATATGAAGAAACTTCGTCTTGAGTCAAACTTCTGTTGTCATTCCTCGCAACAATACGCATCTTAGATAAACAACATCTCATAACTAAATTCAGAATCTTGTGAGAAAGTTTCATTAGATTCTTAGAACTTATTATTCTCCGAACGGTCTGTTGTCTGGGGAAACCTGATCGAAATGGCTCGCGCGCGCCGAAAAGCAGCTTTCATATATCTATTGAAGTAATTTCATTAGCCCCGCCCCTTCATTAATCGTTATGAGTGCACATTATATTTACAACCATATCAGCTCACAAAGGGGCGGGGCTAACGGGCTTAATTTATTAAATATAAGAAAGCTGCTGTTCATCGCGCGCGAGCCATTTTGATCGGGATTCCACAGAGACCGGTTCGACATTCGATGCAGCGGAGCGGACACAGCAGTACGAAGTGGGTGGCAGTGTGGCAATGCTGTAAATTTATTTCAACCTTTGGAGGCTTAGCGAAAAATCATCAAGCGGCGGTCGGACAGTTGCAACGCAAGGTGTCGACAAGCGATTGGATGCAGTTAGTTATTGGAATGGGAATTGGGAAAAGAAAATTGGCTCTTCTCAGGACCAACATTTTACGAAAAGAAAGAGTTAATTGCGAAAAAGGACTGTTTCCGTGGCATCGGGTTTGGCGTGGTAGCTTGGTTGCTGTTAGTGATTCCATCCATTAAAATTCACTACATCATCTCCCTCCGACGCGCTATAAAATTCGCTATTTACGATTGAGTTTTACACTTTGAAGAAAGTTTATTTCGGATAGTCGGATCAACCTTCTTTTGTATAAAATCAATGAAGACGCCACCTCAGTGGAAACTATCTACAGCAACCACCCATCGGTGAACGTCGCTCGGACAGACAGATGCCGAAAGATAATGTTTTGTAATATGAAGAAACTTCGTCTTGAGTCAAATTTCTGTTGTCATTCCTCGCAACAATACGCATCTTAGATAAACAACATCTCATAACCAAATTCAGAATCGAGAAAATTTCATAGGATTCTTAGAATTTGTCATTCTCCGAACGTTGTCTGCGGTATCCCGATCGAAATAGCTCGCGCGCGCCGAAAAGCAGCTTTCTTATATCTAATGAAGTAATTCCATTAGCCCCGCCCCTTCATTAATCGTTATAAGTGCACATTATATTTACACCCATATCAGCTCACAAAGGGGCGGGGCTTACGGGTGCAATTTATTAAATACAAGAAAGCTGCTGTTCGGCGCGTGCGTGCCATTTTGATCGGGATTCCACAGTTAGCGGTTTGACATTCGATGCAGCGGAGCAGACACAGCAGCACGAAGGAGTGTGTGGCAGTGTGGCAATGCTGTAAATTTATTTCAACCTTTGAAGGCTTACCGAAAAATCATCAAGTGGCGGTCGAACAATTGCAACGCGATTGGATGCAGTTAGTTATTGGAATGGGAATTGGGAAAAGAAAATTGGTTCTTCTCATGCCAACATTTTATGAAAACAAACAGTTAATTGCGAAAATGGACTATTTCCGTGGCATCGGGTTTGGCGTGGTAGCTCGATTGCTGTTAGTGATCGCATCCATTCAAATTTACTGCATCATCTCCCTCCGACGCGCTATCAAATTCGCTATTTACGATTGAGTTTTTCAGTTTGAAGACAGTTTATTTCGGATAGTCGGATCAACCTTCTTTTGTATAAAATGGTGGCTTTTGTATAAAATCAATGAAGACGCCACCTCAGTGAAAACTTTCTACAGCAACCACCCATCGATGAACGTCGCTCGGACAGACAGATGCCGAAAGATAATGTTTTGTAGTATGGAGAAACTTCGTCTTGAGTCAAATTTCTATTGTCATTCCTCGCAACAATACGCATCTTAGATAATCAACATCTCATAACAAAATTCAGAATCTTGCGAGAAAATTTTATAGGATTCTTAGAATTTGTCATCCTCTGAACGGTCCGTTGTCTGCGGAATCTCGATCGAAATGGCTCGCGCGCGTCGATAACCAGCTTTCTTATATCTAATGAAGTAATTTCATTAGCCCCGCCCCTTCATTAATCGTTATGAGTGCACATTATATTTACACCTAAAACATACCACAAAGGGGCGGAGCTAACGGGCTTAATTTATTGAATACAAGAAAGATGCTTTCCAGCGCGCGCGAGCCATTTTGATCGGGATTTCGCAGAGAGCGGTTAAATAAGATTTTACGCAGAGCCGACGCAGCGGAGCGAACACAGCAGCACGAAGGCGCTCTGGTAGTATTTTCAAAGGAAAGGTGGAAGTCTGCGTTGGTGGTCGTCATTCAACCTCAACAAACCAGCATTTTATGTGAAGAAAGAGTTGATTACAAAAATGACGTCTGTTTCGATCCTGTGCGATGCAGTGGCGATGCTGTCGTCGAACAATAACAGCACGAAGTGGAATTCCAACCCTAACGTTTCGACAAGCATTGGGTTGCAGTTAGTTATTGGAAACGTGCATTGGGGACACAAAATTGGTCCTTCTCAGGACCAGCATCTTCTGAACATAAAGGGATGATTGCAAAATGGACTGTTTCGGTGGAATTGGCGTTTGGCGTGATAGTTTGGTTGCTGTAAAGCCCGCAGTCCACTGTTTGTCATATTGACAAATATTTGTCAAGTTTATCCGGACATCTGTTAGACTGTTCAGAAATCGATATGGATTTCAGGCTGACTTGACAAATATTTGTCATTATGACAAACAGTGTACTGAGGGCTTAAGCGATTCCATTCATTCGAACAAATTTGTTGCGTTGTCACTCACCGACGCGCGCTTATGATTCTGCTATCGAAGAGTAACTTTCTGTTGAAACCAAACTATTAATTTTGGACTTTGATGAACATTCTTGCATCAAGGATTAACTACCCTTGTGTAAAATAATGGTACTGTAAAGAACCGATATTTTTCAAATAATAAAGCTATTCAATCCTTAACTACAACAAAACATAATCAAAATCTTGTGAGGAAATTCCATTTGACTGTTACTGACGCCATCCATTTGAACAAACTCATTGCATCATCTCCCTCCGACGCGCGCTTGTGGTTGTGCTACCAAAGGGCAACTATCTGTCGTCGCCAAACGATGGTAAATGGAGAACTGCCTAGGGCGTGGTGGGATTTAGCAGTGGGCTCTGCTAAAATCCCTCCCAAAAAACCACAAGTGCCCGTAAGCAGACTCTATCAAAGCGACTGTGTGCCGCTTCAAAAGCACAAGCCCAGAGAGTGCCACTGGCACATCAGGGTTGATATCAGTAAGACCCTGATTATGGCATACTGGTTGCGTGTACTGGTTTCGTATTTGGATATTGTTATATTGTGAAGTGAGGGCTGGCAGTCTGACATTCTACTCTCTTAGTAGGGTCGGGTGACACTGACTCGAAACGGCGAGTGGGCTAATGGCTAGGCTGTCTTCCGTCCCATAAAACCGTGGCGGGCCTTGTAGCACGCTGCCCAATCCTGCCATCCAGTTTTGCCTACTGGGTGGGAGTAGGCTCAGATGCCCTTTCCTGACTTGCGCTGATCTGGCTCTGAACACGCAAGTGTCAACCCTTGCATGGCCTCCCTGCTTGCCGCAAGGCAGGCATAGATAACCATGGGATCACTAAAGGCGACTACTCCAGTAGGATTCGGCGGCAGCCGCAAGGGGACCCATAAGAAATGAGTACTGAACGAAACCTATCTTTGGAGTTGGAGGTGACGGACCCCTTTGCCAAAAGGGGCCTAGCGAGGTCCCCTATTAAAGAGGGGGCAAGTGGAGTGACGGCTGCTGCTATTGGCAGCACCGAAGAGTCTCCAGCGGTGGTGGGGAGTAGCCCTGCCTGCACGCCTGACGAGCCACTACCCGGGATACGGGTGGTGGCCGAGCAACTCGATGAGATCATCGAGTTCGTAAGCGGCAGGCAGAACACCAACAAGGAGCTCAAGCAGAGCCTGTTGGTGCTCCGGCGAGCTGTTCGTGTCGCAAGACAAGAACAGGTCGCTTACATCAGGCGTGTAGCGGAAGCAGAGAGGATAGCCAAAGGTACGCAGACCAAGGCCCTCTCCTCCCCTAGCGGTGTTACTGCGGCGAAAGAGGCGACCGCCCTTACGGCCAGTGAGGGCAAGAAAACGCCAAGTAAGAAGCGACCCAAACGCGCTACCATTAAGGCGAAGCGTCGCCTGGATGGTGCACCGGAGCCTGAAGGGCGTACGCCCAAGAAGGCGAAAGGCACTAGACAGGCACAAGTTGCTGAGCCACAAGCTGGCCCCAGCCAGCCATCGGTACCCGCCGAAGGGGATGCGAATCCTTGGCAACTGGTCAGTAGGGGGCGGAAGTCGAACACCCCCCGACCAATGAAGAAAGTGAGAGACAGAGGCGAGGCCTTGTTGGTGAAAACCGACAAGGACAAATACGCCGATGTCCTTAAATCGATGCGAGCGGCCGATAGCCTATCGGCCCTGGGCCAGGACGTGCGCAGCGTTAGACGTACCAAGAACGGTGAAATGATCTTGGTACTGAAGCGTGGCGCGCAATCCAGCGGGGCGGCTTATAAAAGCTTGCCCAGGAGGTCTTGGGTGACGGCGCTCAGGTTAGGTCGTTGGGTGCGGAAGTGACCCTCCAGTGTAAGCAGCTGGATGAGGTCACGACCGAGGAAGACGTCGTCTCTGCCGTCAAAGAGCAGTGCGGCACAGAGGTTGAGCGGTCCTCTGTACGTCTAAGAGGGGATTCTTTGGTACGCAGGTAGCCTATCTCAGACTACCGGTGGCTGACGCCAAAAGGTCATCGAGAAAAAGAAGCTGAAGATCGGCTGGTCAGTATGCCCAGTAAGCGTGCTCCAGCCACCTTCAGTGGACAGGTGCTACCGGTGCCTTGAGTCCGGGCACAAGTCTTATGACTGCAAGGGCCCAGACCGAAGCAAGATGTGTCGTCGCTGCGGCGAGGAGGGACACAAAGCACAGGAATGCGACAAGGCACCTAGGTGCCTTATCTGCGCCAGTAAGAAGCAGGCCCGGAACCATGCTATGGGCGGGCCTGCGTGTCCCTTCGGAGAAGCCAATCGGAAAAAGCCGTGCAAGTAACACAGCTGAATCTGAATCACTGTGCACCTGCCCAGCAGCTGCTGTGGCAGGCGGTCTCGGAGTCGAGGATCGATGTCGCCCTCCTGTCCGACCCGTACAACGTCCCTGCCGGCAACGGCAACTGGGTGGCGGACGGGTCTGGGTCGGCGGCCATTTGCACACCGCGACGGTTCGCCGTTCAAGGGGTTGTACACTCCTCCGCGGGGGGTGTCGCGATAGCCAAGATCAACACGGTGTACTATTGTAGCTGCTACGCCCCACCAAGGTGGCCAATGGAACAGTTCAACCAGATGATCGACAGGCTATCGGCCGACCTAGTAGGTCGGAGCCCGTTCGTTATAGCGGGAGACTTTAATGCTTGGGCAGTGGAATGGGGCAGCCGCTGCACCAATCAGAGGGGACAAGCGTTACTCGAGGCACTTGCAAAACTCGACGCAGTGCTTGTCAATGACGGAGCCAGTAGCACATTCCGTAGGAATGGGGTCGAGTCATGGATAGATGTAACGTTTGTCAGCTCTAGTCTGGTCTCGGACCTAGACTGGAGGGTAGACGAGGGCTACACCCATAGTGATCACCTAGCAATTCGCTTCAAGATCAATTATGGTGTGCAGCGTCCGAGGGCGGGGATCCCTGTCAGGTCCGTGGGTGGAAGACCACTCACTTCGACAGCGAAGTTTTCACCGCGGCCCTGGGACTGGAGGCCAACACCGACAGTCTAAGCGGGGATGCGCTGATAGCTGTCCTATCACGCGCGTGCGACGCTACTATGCCGAGGAAAGCCCTGCCAAGAAATGGCAGACGCCCGGTATACTGGTGGAGTGCCGAAATTGCAGCCCTACGATCAGCCTGCCTCAAGGCTAGACGTAGGACGCAACGAGCCCGCACCGAGGAGGAAAGAGCGGTCCGCCGGGAAGTGTTTCAAGCTGCGAGACTGGCCCTTAACAAGGCCATCAAGAGCAGCAAGAGAGCGTGCTTCGACAACCTGTGCGAGGGTGCCAATGCGAATCCGTGGGGTGACGCCTATAGGATCGTGATGGCCAAGACCAAAGGGGCTCTTCACCCCCGAACGGTCACCGGACCGGTTGGCGAGGATTATCGAAGTACTCTTCCGTCCCGAGCCACAAGTCCCTGGCCTCCTCCTGCGCTGCAAGGCGCTGGGAGTGTGGCCGAAATGGTGGCTCCGGTGACGAACGAAGAGTTACTCGCAGTGGCTAACACCCTTGCGATGAACAAAGCTCCAGGCCCCGATGGAGTTCCAAACAGTGCACTTAAGGCAGCGATCATAGCGAACCCGAACATGTTCAGGCTAGCTATGCAGAGATGCCTGGATGAGTGTTGTTTCCCTGAGAGATGGAAAAGGCAGAAGTTGGTACTGCTGCCGAAGGCCGGAAGCCTCCGGGTGACCCATCGGCGTACAGACCAATTTGCCTGATCGACACGACGGGTAAACTGCTCGAGAGGATCATCCTCAACAGGCTCACCCGTATGCAGAGGGTACGGATGGCCTGTCGAGTAACCAGTTTGGTTTTCGGAAGGGTAAGTCCACGGTGGACGCTATCAATTCAGTCCTCAAGACTGCAGAGGTAGCGATCCAACGGAAAAGGCGAGGAATTCGATACTGTGCGTTGGTGACACTGGACGTGAAGAACGCATTCAACAGCGCAAGCTGGGATGCCATCGCGCTCTCGTTACACCGGCTTAGCCTGCCGGTGGGACTGTACCGGATCTTGGAATGCTACTTCCAGAACCGTGTGCTGCTATACGAGACCGATGCCGGTCAGAAAAGTGTTCCTATTACCGCAGGAGTCCCGCAAGGGTCAATCCTGGGTCCGGTACTATGGAACCTGATGTATGACGGGGTTCTGAAGCTACAGTTCCTCCTGGTGTGAAGATCGTCGGCTTTGCTGACGATGTAACCCTAGAGGTCTACGGGGAGTCAATCCCGAAGTAGAGCTAACCGCAGAACACGCGATCAGCACTGTGGCGGACTGGATGAGTGCGAGAGGCCTTGAGCTCGCTCAACATAAGACGGAGGTGGTTATCGTCAGCAACCGTAAGTCGGCACAACATGCAGTTGTACACGTGGGAGACGTCGCGATCACTTCAAAGCGGAGTCTGAAGATTCTTGGGGTCATCATAGACGACAAGCTTACCTTCGGTAGCCATGTCGAATATGCGTGCAAGAAGGCTTTGACTGCTGTGGCGGCATTATCGAGGATGATGTCCAACAGCTCCAAGGTGTGCGCCAGTAGACGTAGGCTACTGGCAGGCGTTGCCGCATCTATTCTTAGGTACGGCGGCCCGTCCTGGGCAAAAGCACTGGGGGTAACCAGTTACCTGCAGAAACTGGAGAGCACCTACCGCTTGATGTGTCTCAGGGTGATATCGGCCTACCGCACGGTATCGCGCGACGCATCCTGCGTGATAGCGAGTATGATGCCAGTCGGGCTGGTCATCCGGGAGGACGAGGAGTGTTTTGACCTACGTGGCACCAGAGGAGCCCGCGAGCGTACCAGGGTGACTTCGGTTGCCAGATGGCAGCGCGAGTGGGATAACTCCTCGAAAGGTAGGTGGACCCACCGGCTGATTCCTAACATATCAAGCTGGGTGGGGAGACCCCATGGGGAGGTTCACTTCCATCTGACACAATTCCTGTCAGGCCATGGCTGTTTCCGACAGTACCACCACAGGTTTGGACACGCGGAGGTCCCCGTCTGCCCTGACTGCCCAGGTGTTGACGAAACTGCAGAGCACATACTGTTCGTATGTCCTCGTTTCGACGTCGAAAGAAGAGCAATGCTAGACGTTTGCGGCCGGGACACAACTCCGGATAATCTTGTCCAAAGGATGTGTCAAGCGGTGGAGAAGTGGAACGCAGTCTCGACTGCAACCACTCAGATTGCCTGCAGCTTGCAGAGAATCTGGCGCGCCGAGCAACAATCGACAAGCATGACTAACTTATGATTGGTAAGTTAGAGCGAAAGGGCCGAACGCGAAGAAGTGTGTGAATGGTCTGCCCATGCAGAGGTAATGGCGCAGCGGGTGGCAACCGAGATCGTCACCTCGAAGCATGGCAGAAGGGTGAATGAATAGGTGTATGTATGGACTGCACACGCCGCGCTGGGAGTAGCGCAGGAATGTTGGTTCCTACGACTACTGATACCCCGTGGCGTGGCAGAGGAGTGTGGGGGAGCATCCAAGTCAGTCTCACACGGTACGAAAGGAATGAGTTGAGTCGTGTTGAGCTAGTCTCATATGGCATGAATGAGGTGAGTCAGACTCACATGGTATGTCAGAAGTGGGAACCTAAGCGAAGAGTCCCACAAGGGATGCCAGAGGGAGTGTTAGGTCGAATGACTCGAGTAGTATGTGTCAGCGCGAACTGAATGAAAGAGGTGAGCAGTCTCACATGGTACGATAAAGGTGGGCATAGAATTAGTCCCGCACGGCATGAGAAGGGTGGGCACAAAAGTTAGTCCCGCACGGCATGAGAAGGGTGGGCACACAAGTCAGACCCATAGGAGCGTTAATGTGTGTGCAAGCATGGAGCGTATGAGCATGAATCAAGGGTTTGGGTGGGCATACAAGTTAGACCCACATGGCATGAGAAGGGTGGGCACACAAGTTAGACCCGCACGGCATGACAGAGGTGCAACAGAGTATGTAGGGTGTGTTTGAGGGTGCGATAGAGCGAGCACCCAAGTCAGTCTCGCGTGGGACGAGTGCCTGTGTGAGCGATAATGAGCGAGTACGCTTAGTACTGCCGTCCCCCCAGAAGTAGTACTGCGAGGTAGTTCCTGGGGAAACGATGGTGGAGCCCAAGGAGTTTAGTCGGTATTACCGGTATGGTCGAGTCCGACACTCCAGTACACTTCCGTGTGGTAGTTTGGCAACTACAATGCACGTGTACTGGGTTAGTGTGTAAATGCATTCTCCCTTGTAAAAAAATAAAAAAAACGATGGTAACCCGGAAAAAAAATCGATATCATTTCTAATGATCAACGAAACAAAACCAAAGAATCTTGCCAGAAAATTTCACTTTCCGTCGACGACGGCCAAATCGATGAAGACGCCACCTTAGTGAAAAGTGTCGTTTAGCTGCCTTAGTTTTTCAAATAGCGCATTATTAAAAACAACAAATCTTTCCAAAATCGTCATTGTCGTTTAAACAGCCGAACAGTCTGTTTGTCTGGGTAAACAATTTTCCTAGCGGTCAAAACCTCTTCTTGGATAAATAGTTTAAGTCCTGAAAAGGACTGTTTGTAATTTATTCTTGAAGTCCTGCTCACTTTGCCACCAGCGCTATAGAAAACGATGCATGTACGCTTCCATCGCGGGCGGAAGTCGAACGTTGCAAATTAATATATTTGTGTTTGATTTCGCGCCACCTCCGATTCTGCGTATTTTTCCTTTCGTCCGGACATTTTTGAGCATAGGATTCTGATGATATCCACTGAAAGATAGACGAATGGCTTCAGTGGCGATGCAGCCGATGAGTCGTTCCTTTTCCACGGCTGGTTCATCCAACTGGGAGCTACTTTCAGTTTCTTGATTCGGTTGACCTCCGAGCAGTTTGCACAATGCTAATAAATTGACACAAATTATGATGAAAAATACCCTCCATTTCGTATAGCTACGTAGTCCTACGTCACCTTTGCGTACAACCCGATTGGGCTGCACCTTTGAGTTTTTTCTGAAAAAAAAAAAGAATTTTCCGTAACAGTTCCTGGTGGAATTTTCTGCAAAATAAATTAAAGAAAATTCTGAAAGAGTTTTTGAGTTAATTTATGGAGACATTTCGTGGGGATTTCCGGCAAAATTTTCAAACCAGGAATTCCTCCGCAAATTTCTTCAGGAATTACTTTAGAAAGTCCTCCAGAAAACAATTGGGAGCTCCTTCGGACACTTCCACAAAAAAAATAACGGACTTTCTTTCTGAAAAAAAAAAGGAATTTTCCGGAACAATTCTTGGTGGATTTTTTTTTGCAGAATAACTTAAGAAAAATCCTGAAGGGTTTTTGGATGAAATTCCGCAGAAATTTTGTGGGGACTTCCGGCAGAATCTTCGGGGGTATTGTATAAATAATTACCAGAGGAATATCGAAGTGGATTCTTGGAAGAATTTTTGAGAATGTTTCTGAAAATATTTCTGGAAAAATAGCAAGATGGAAATGAAGACGAAATTTTCTAAGATATTTTAGAAGAATTACAAAAAGAAAAAAAAATCCTAAACGATTTTTCGTGAGAAATTTTAGTGGAATGTCTAGAAGAATTCCAGGGGCGTGGCTAGAGAGGAATTCCACATTTTCGGAAGGAATTCACAGGAAATTTCTGGATAGTTCTCAAGGTAGTTCCGGTAGAGTTTTCGAAGTTTCAAGAGTTTGCAGAGAAATTTCTAGAGTGACTCTTCCGAAGGAAAAATTCAATATTTTCCGAATAGATGAATCTCCGAAGGAATTGCTGGAGGAATTTCCGAAGAAATTGCTGGAAGAACTTCCGAAGGAATTTCTGCAGGAATTTTAGGAGGAACTTTTGAAAGAAATCCTGGAAGAACTTCCGAAAGAATTCCTGAAGGAACTTTTGGAAGAATTCCTGGAGGAACTTCCGGAGGAACTCCTGGAGAAACTTCCGGAGGAATTCCTAAAGGAACTTCTGAAGGAATTCCTGGTGAAACTTCAGGAGGAGTTCTTGGAGGAGCTTCCGGAGGAATTCCTGGAGGAACTTCTGGAGGAATTTCCGATAGAAGCATTCAATATTTTCCGAATGGAAGAACCTCCGAAGGAATTGCTGGAGGTATTTCCGAAGAAATTACTGGATGAAGTTCCGGAAGAATTTCTGCAGGAACTTTCGGAGGAACATTTGAAAAAAATCCTGGAGGAACTTCCGGAGGAATTCCTGGAGGAACTTCCGGAGGAATTCCTGGAGGAACTTCCGGAGGAATTCCTGGAGGAACTTCCGGAGGAATTCCTGAAGGAACTTCCGGAGGAATTCCTGAAGGAACTTCCGGAGGAATTCCTGGAGGAACTTCCGAAGGAATTCCTGGAGGAACTTCCGGAGGAATTTCTGGAGAAACTTCCGGAGGAATTCCTGGAGGAACTTCCGGAGGAATTCCTGGAGGAACTTCCGGAGGAATTCCTGGAGGAACTTCCGGAGGAATTCCTGGAGGAACTTCCGGAGGAATTCCTGGAGGAACTTCCGGAGGAATTCCTGGAGGAACTTCCGGAGGAATTCCTGGAGGAACTTCCAGAGGAATTCCTGGAGGAACTTCCAGAGGAATTCCTGGAGGAACTTCCAGAGGAATTCCTGGAGGAACTTCCGCAGGAATTCCTGGAGGAACTTCCGGAGGAATTCCTGGAGTAACGTCCGGAGGAATTCTTGCCTTCCAGAGTGAACGCGACGTGCAATGCGAGGCGACACGGCAGTGCAATTTGACAGCCTGTTGATAATGATTGTTATTCTTTTAAGGCTCCCCCAGACCAAAGCGATTGCATCGCAGCCACGGCGATAACTAGTCGTCGCGATTCTATCGTTGGGTCGCTGCAGGCAATGCTCTATTCACGCTTCCATACCAACGGCGACAGAATCGCTGTCGCCAAGCGATAGAATCGCGTCACGACTGTCGCGTCACGTGTGTTTGGGGGACCTTTAGGGTGTGTTCACAAATTACGTAACGCAAAAATCCGAGTTTTGACCCCTCCTCCCCATTGTAACAAAAAGTAACATTTTTGGTACCCCCTCCCTCCCCCATGTAACGCGTAACTGTGAAAATTTTTAAGGCAGATTTTTTTTCTTCGCTGAAGCATTTGGGTTTTGGTATTTTTTAAATACTGTTAGGGACGGCACATGATCAAAAATCAAGGATTTTAAGAATGCAGCTAGTAGAAACGAAAATAGAATTTTAGTTTAGCGGAACTGTGGTGTCGAGAAATGCAATATTCGCTTGGTATTTTTACGCATATCAGTCCCGCTATGTCAGCCTGCTTGATTTCGATAATGACTAATGTTCGATAACGATAAACAGCAATTACTTCAATCAGTGATTTAAAAAAAGACATTCAAATAAATTTTTATTCGCGTTATGCGTAACATTTGGTAGTACCCTCCCCCTCCCCCACCTTTTAGTGTAACAAAGTATAACGCAAGTTGGACCTCCCCCCCCCCCCCCAAAGCGTTACGTAATTTGTGAACAGACCCTTACGTGAGTCGCGTCGCATCGCTAGTCGCGTTTACTCTGGCTTGCTCTTAGTGGCGCAAGAAAAGATATTTTAGTTACAAGATAAAGATTGTCGCTTCGGTTCCCTTTGTTCTGCTGTTCGAAACATGTTGGGTACCGAACTGTCAAATTTTGTGTATTTTTAGCACCCTATCCTCGCCAGCACAAGATGTCAATAACAAAATTCATATCTGACATATCTGTTTTTGTAAACAAAGATTCAAACACCGAGTTGTCGAATCTAAGAGCACTCTGCAACGTACACACCAGTCAAGCAGTTTGACGAACATTGACTCCGCCCCAGAGAAAACGCTTCGGTTGCTGCTTTGTTTGAACGTGTGTGAAGTTGTTCGAACAACCATTTGACAGTTGGCGGCTCGGTTGGAAAAAACTAAAACGGTTTGATTTTGGTTTGAGTTGTCGGGGGTGGAGTCAAGGTTTGCCGAACATGTTTGAGCATTTGTAGTGAAGTTGCACAAACCCCATATATTTTTTGATGGTTGGTGCTCAAGTTGACGCTTCGGTCGTTCGTGTGTGATATTGTTGGTCGAATAAATTGATTTTTCGTGCCGCTGTTGGTAAAACTTGAGGGATGTTTGAATAAACGAGAGGTGGAGTCAATGTTGGACAAACTGCTTGACCGTGTGTACGTTCCATTATGGAAAGTACACACGGTCAAACATTGACTCCACCTCTCGTTTATTCAAACATCCATCAAGTTTTACCAACAGCGGCGCGAACAATCAATTAATTCGGCCAACAATATCACACACGAACGACCGAAGCGCCAACTTGAGCACCAACCGTCAAAAAATATATGGGGGTTTGTGCAACTTCACTACAAGTGCTTAAACATGTTCGGCGAACCTTGACTCCACCCCCGACAACTCAAACCAAAATCAAACCGTTTTAATTTTTTCCAACCGAGCCGCCAGCTGTCAAATGGTTGATCGAACAACTTCACACACGTTCAAACAAAGCAGCAACCGAAGCGTTTTCTTGGGGGCGGAGTCAATGTTCGTCAAACTGCTTGACTGGTGTGTACGTTGCATTACGCAAACCAAGACCATCAATACATAGGCGAAGACTTCGGCTATCTGTTGATGGTGTTGGTTTGCTTGGGAGTGCTATCAAATTCGCCAAATCGGTGTTTGAATCTTTGTTTACAATAGCAGATTAGTCCTTTTGGAAATTTGGCATTGATGTTCGGGACAGCGACGACAGCGACAATCTTTATCTTGTAACTAAAATATCTTTTGGCGGAAGCTTCAAATGGCATTCATTTTCATTTATTTAGTTTACATCTAAACAGATAACACTGAATCAACAATTTGACGCCACAATACACGGTTCGAGGCCGCATCCCAGTCAACACAAGATCGTATAAGATGTCACATAAGATGCTAAAGTGGAGGTCATATAGGTACTTCCCCATACAATATGTATTATATCGCCTCCACTTTAGCATCTTATATGGCATCATATACGATTTTGTGTTGACTGGGATCTCTCCATCCTCGAATACGCCCCACGCTCGCCAAGTCGTTCTGCACCTGGTCTGCCCATCTCGCTCGCTGCGCTCCACGTCGTCTCGTACCTGCCGGATCAGAAGCGAACACCATCTTTGTAGGGTTGTTGTCCGGCATTCTTGCAACATGCCCTGCCCATCGTACCCTTCCGGCTTTAGCTACCTTCTGGATACTGGGTTCGCCGTAGAGCTGGGCGAGCTCATGGTTCATTCTTCGCCGCCACACACCGTCTTCTTGTACACCGCCAAAGATGGTCCTAAGCACCCGTCTCTCGAATACTCCGAGTGCTTGCAAGTCCTCCTCGAGCATTGTCCATGTTTCATGTCCGTAGAGGACTACCGGTCTTATTAACGTCTTGTACATGACACATTTGGTGCGGTGGCGAATCTTTTTCGACCGCAGTTTCTTCTGGAGCCCGTAGTAGGCCCGACTTCCACAGATGATGCGCCTTCGTATTTCAAATGGCATGCACTGTCCAAAAAGTGTTGATATTTCTTGATGTCAAAAATTCAAGACTGATTCAAATTCTAAACTTCAGTTGACATTCATCGCTCATAGACGTCGGACGTAATACCAGTTTCGCCTCGCTTTTGAAAAGCATTCGTTCTAATATGAGTGTATTGAGAAAAAATACGGTGATAATCGACTTCAGCGTTTTACCAGTGCGGCCTAATGCTGTTAAAGTGCATCAGTTTCTAGAAAAGGAGATCCAGCTCGATTTGGCCGAGACCGAAAGTATACAGTTGCATAATATTCGCAACTGTGTGTATATCGAAGTGAAAGATAGCGAGACAGCAGCTCGCTATCAAAGACTCCACAATAATCGGCATTTGATATACCACGGTGATAAAGGTTTCAAAATACCTGTTTACGTGGACAGTGATATTGTAGCCGTCCGGGTGCATGATCTACCACCGGCAATAAAACACATCACGGTGTTTGACTCCTTGTCGAAGTATGGTGAGATCCTATCCGTTACCAGAGAACGCTGGAAACATTATTTTCCTGGAGTATATAATGGAGTGCGAGTCCTACACATGAAGGTCAAAAGTGCAATCCCTTCATTCGTCACTATTGGTGGATATGAGACAACAATTTCTTATCCTAATCAGCCGAAGTCGTGTCGCTATTGCTTCAACGCTGCCCACCCGAATCAAAAATGCTCGGAAGTTTCGAAAACAGCTATCACCGATACGCAAGCACCACAAATCATATCGACTGATATCCAAACCAATCAAACGAACGATCCAACCTCGCATCAATTAGCAGTTCATAGTGAAGAGATCCATTGTCTAACTGATCCAAGCGCATTCCCTCCGATAGTACCGTGCGCTGTTTTGTTGCAGAGAACAACCATTCCTATACAGCAAATACAGCAAACAGCAATCGACGAACACCGAACCGATGACCGATCCAAACCGCAAAATATCAGTGACGACGACGACGACGACGGGAACAACAGCACATCATCACACACTAGCGAAGTAACTAAAAAGCGACGATTGTCAACCAAGAATGGAAAGGAGCGGAAGAAATTGAACCATGGCACTCGCAGCATTTCTCAACCAGTTTCTGATAAACGTTAAGAGTTAATAATTTAAATTTAAATATATGTATTCCAGAGGTGAGCCAGCCTAGGGCTGAAAGCCTCTCTAATAAAGAAAAAAAAAAATTCTAAACTGATTCAAAATCCCATAAATATAGGTATATCTCGTCGAGAAACATTAAAAAAATATAGCGATTTTAATTATCAACATTCACATCGAAAAAATAAACCAACAATGTTCCGTGCATCAAGTAATTGGATCAAGAATTTGACCTTTGCGGAACAACTCTCTTATAGTCGGCCGTCGGACCCCGGTTTGATTTTTTTATCTTCTCGCAATAGGCCTTTGCACGAGACGCTTAAAATCAGCTGACTTTACCGTCAATTGACAGTTTTTCTATGAATGTGACAGCTTCGGACTTGCAGGCCTGTTCAGCGGTTGTAAACAAGTGCAGCCTCGGCAGTGTCACATGAAAAGGCTTATATTTTCTTCGTTTCTTGCCTCTTTTCTTACTTATTCTAATGTCAGTCTGCTGTTTGATAAAGCTCGCATCACAATGGATGTGGCATGACGCTGATGGTTGGTGTTCAAGTTGGTGCTTCAGTCGTTCGTGTGTGATATTGTTTATCGAATAAATTGAGTGTTTGCGCCGCTGTTGGTAGAACATGGTGGATGCTTGACTAAACGAGAGGTGGAGTCAATGTTGGTCAAACTGCTTGACCGGTGTGTACGCTGCATAATGCAGTGTACACACCGGTCAAGCAGTTTGACGAACATTGACTCCGCCCCCAAGAAAACGCTTTGGTTGCTGCTTTGTTTGAACGTGTATGAAGTTGTTCGAACAACCATTTGACAGTTGGCGCCTCGGTTGGAAAAAATTAAAACGGTTTGATTTTGGTTTGAGTTGTCAGGGTTGGAGTCAAGGTTAGCCGAACATGTTTGAGCATTTGTAGTGAAGTTGCACAAACCCCCATATATTTTTTGATGGTTGGTGCTCAAGTTAGCGCTTCGGTAGTTCCATTATGATGAACCATAATTCGAGTACAAGCAGTTTGACCAACATTGACTCCACCTCTCGTTTAGTCAAACATCCAACGAGCACCACTTATGCAACGTACACACCAGTCAAGCAGTTTTACGAACATTGACTCCGCCCCCAAGAAAACGCTTCGGTTGCTGCTTTGTTTGAACGTCTGTGAAATTGTTCGAACAACCATTTGACAGTTGGCGGCTCGGTTGGAAAAAATTAAAACGGTTTGATTTTGGTTTGAGTTGTCGGGGGTGGAGTCAAGGTTCGCCGAACATGTTTGAGCATTTGTAGTGAAGTTGCACAAACCCCCATATATTTTTTGATGGTTGGTGCTCAAGTTGGCGCTTCGGTCGTTCGTGTGTGATATTGTTGGTCGAATGAATTGATTGTTCGTGCCGTTGTTGGTAAAACTTGATGGAAACGAGAGGTGGAGTCAATGTTGGTCAAACTGCTTGACCGTGTGTACGTTCCATTACAGCGGCGCGACCACCAAATTTATCCGACCAACAATATCACACACGAACGACCATAGCGCCAACTTGAACACTAACCATCAAAAAATATATGGGGGTCTGTGCGACTTCACTACAAACGCTCAAACATGTTCGATGAACTTTGACTCCGCCCCCGACAGGTCAAACCAAAATCAAACCGATTTGATTTCTTCCAACCGAGCCGCTAACTGTCAAATGGTTGTTCGAACAACTTCACACGCGGTCAAATAAAGCAGCAACCGAAGCGTTTTCTTGGGGTGGAGTCAATGTTCGTCAAACTGCTTGACTGGTGTGTACGCTGCATCAGAATATCTAAATGTGTCTATTGCCAAATCAACTCGGTGATTGCGGCACTATCGACCAACAAATGCTTTTTCTCATGCATCAAGAGGAATTATGATCAGGGTTTTTCATTTAACTTCTAAAAGCGATGTCAAACGTAACTCGTTTTGGGTTTTGGTAATGAAAAATTACGTAGCTTAAAACTTGATCTTGTTTAGTTTTCCGCTTTGTGTTGGTTTTGTTTAAAAATTCGAACATTTTTTAATAAAAACGCTACTTTTTAAGCGAGACGTCATTTAAAAACATTTTCTAATGAATATTCACGGAATGTATGTAAAAAACACACCTAAACTACTTCATATCAGCTTCATATCATAACCTTTATACGCCCCCGAACATTTCGACAGCACTTGTCGAAGCTCGGATGCATATGAGCAGACATGCACAAAACACACATTCCGGTGAAGAAAATGCGAGGACTTTTCCGTGTGCCTAATGGGAAATTAGAATCCGAGAATCTCAAATGTGTATGAAAGCGGATACAAAGATATGACTATTCCGAATCGGAATTCAATTCACGGCATGAGTACCAGGTACCGGATACCGACAAGCGTTCCCTGAAGAAAGGACGACATTCTCCTTCGTTTCGCTCGCCACCCAAGTGTCTCCCCTTCACGGACCCGCTCTCTCCAGAAGCATTCGTTCTCCAGCGCACCACAGAGTGTGTGTAGCTACAATTTCCGCACCAGGGGGGTCATCGGATCTGCGACTGAAAGGTCACCCCAATCGAATGTGCTTTGTGTGCAATCCTGCTGGCACAAGAGGGCGTTGCTAGGCAACCGCTATCCAGCAGCAGCCAGCATCATCATCGGCGATTCCGAGATGTTGGGTACGGGGGTGCCGTGCTCTCATCTCACGTCTTGTAGTGGTTCTTGTGTCACGATTCGACTGGTTTTCGAAAGGACGTCGACGAGATGGAGACACATTCTGAATGGACCTAATCACAGATATTCAAAAGAAAGGAACCGAAAAGCCACTGCCGCTCAAGTGTGTGGGTGTATTGTTGTGTGTCCGCTCTGGGTGCTGAGGTGGGATGGGGCCTTTAGCGAGAGTGGACGATATCCTGCAGGTAGTGGCCGGAAGGAAAAAGTTGAACGAAACCGAATTCGTTACGTGCGGCCAAAAGTGCCACACTGTATGCAAACACACGTTCGTTCCTCCCAGCGGATTGTGTTTCGAAAGGCCATCAGCGTTGGACAGGCGAATCAGAGGTATATGGAGGTCAAGATAACAATAAATCCGTAATCAGTGCAGAGGGCAAGTGGTTCTTGACGTGGAGAAAAGAATGCTTATTATTTTGTCTATTTCACTGGTTCAAAATACGTTGATCTATCACACAATGCTTCAAAAGCAAGGGTACTTAGTGAAGTTTTTGGGAAGGCATTACTCGATGTCATATAAGTATTTTTGTAAAACGAGTTTTTGAACATTTTCAATAAAAATCATATAGGGGGAATGACTGCTTTGGTAGGTTCTGATTTATTTTTGTTTTTATATCGTAATAATGTTTAAATAGGTATTTGATTTTTTTTCCTTTCTTGTGTCTAAATACTAGTAATGGCTATTATATTCGCTCCAAAAACAAACTTTGTATAGGAGAAAGTCCTGAGTCCTGATACTCGGTACGCCAAATTGAGATGATGTCTGTATGTGCGTGGGTGTGTGTTTTTATGTGTGTTTGTATATGGGCAAAAAGTCTCGCCAACTTTTCAGCCACTTATCCTCAACCAATTTGCTCGCAACAAATTGATTTCTATTGAAAATTGGACAAGTTGTACTTAAAAATACTAATTTCAAATCTTGTATAGGAAAAATACCTTTTTTTGGTACTACAGTCGCCTCTCCACATCTCGATATTGACCATCGAGATAGGGAGAGATCGAGTAAAGGAAGGAAAAATGAAATGGGTACTAGATCCAAAAAAGCTCGTAGCTATGAAAAACGACAACAAAACAAATGTCTTTTCATGTTGTTGATGTTTTTGTTATTGTCCAAAGATAGTCTAGTAGCCTAAAAATTTGAACATATCGACCTAGGGAGAGTGAATCCTGAACAAAATATGATTCGAGATAGAGAGATATCGAGATAGGGAGGTTATCGTGATATAGAAACCCCAAATGTATGTAGATTGAAGGGACTGAGGAAACCATCGACATAGGGAGAGATATCGAGATATAGAACATCGAGATGTAGAGAGTCGACTGTAGTAATCAAAAAAAAATGTACAATGATTATGGATGCGAAAATTAGGACCTGTCCTGTGTGATATTTTCAATTTTTCGTATAAGCTTTTTAACCCTTTCAATCGCACGGGAATGGCTCGTCACTGCTAGGTGAATTATTTAGGGTTTTATATGTATTATAACTAGCTGACCCGGCGAACTTTGTCTCACCAAATTTGATCAATATTCTGATACATACGAAAATGATACTGAAAAAAATGAGTTTTGATTTTCAAAGTACCGTGGAGCCCCGGTAATTTGACCATTTTTAATTTGAACACTTTTAAATTTGCATCCTGTTGGTTTGAACACGACAAATGCTGGGTGAAGCGTACCATTTTCGTGTACCAGCAGGAATAAAATAGACCCCATTTCGCGGCCCTCAGCCTCTTACCCAGCAACTCCTATCCCTACCGTATTTGACCGAATCCTAATCCGTATGAAGCAACCGTAATTTAAGAACGGTATGAGACACGGGCACCGATCAACGAAACAAAAAAAAAATCAACAGAATTTCTCTGGCACATATCATATCATAGATGCACATTGCACATTAATTACACTGTCCGCGAAAGCACAAGGAACCGGACCGGTGCTCCGAAAGACACTTTCCCAATTTGCCACCAAGGAAACCGCGGAGCGCTGGGTGAAATAAAAATAACGGGAGCAGCGATGACAGAAACGCAAACGCACACATCGCGTACTACGCCAAAATTTCTCACTATTTACTTAATCTTCTACCGTATACAAACTACCGAAAGGAAGATCAATTGATTAACTATTCAAAATTTAAAATGAAGACACTGACCGAAAACTTACGAAAACGGCCTACGACTAATTGATTTCGCCGACATTTAAGTGAAAGGATAATCGTTGCCGGATTTAGAACACGGGTCCGAAAATCCAACGTTATGCGCCAACCGATGCTGCCGACAAAGAGAACTTCTACATCCAACTCAATGCCGTCGTAGATAGAATTCAGGAGGGTGATATCAAGATCTGTATGGGCGACTTCAATGCGAAGATTGAATCCGACAACTCGAGCCATGAGCGCATTATGGGTCGTCAGCGTCTCGGAGAAATGAGTGAAAACGGAGAACAGTTCGAAGAATTCTGTAGTAATAATGACATGGTGATCGGGGTTCGCTCTTTCCTCATCGACTGGTTCACAAGGTCACGTAGGTTTCCCGTGACGGCTTTATAGAAAATAAAATCAACCACATCTGCATCAGCCGAAAATGGAAACGGAGCCTGTACAAGCAAGATGTACGGAATAATCGTAGTGCCGATATCGCGCCTGATCATCACATCTTCACCGGCGGAATACGCATGTGATTTGCACGGATTCGTCGGCAGGATTAGAGAGTTGGACGACGGTTCAACACACGCCGACTGGAAGATGCCACCGTGAAACGGTCTTTCGTTGAAGAACTGGAGACGCGTGCTGCAGATATGCAGCGTGGAAGTCCAATGGACCACCAGCAAGAATGCCTTCATCGCCACCAGCAAGAATAATCTGGGCGAACAGAAAATAATGGATCACCGATGAGGTCTGGAGGAAGATAGAGTTGCGAAGAGAAGCCAAAGTCGCGATAGAGCGATCAAAAACCAGAGAGAGAGCCGCAGAAACCGGGGACATTCGCCTCCTCTACGATATCTCACGACGCTTAAGAGGAGCGAAGATGAAAGCAACGTTGCCTGTGAAAGACGCGATTGATCAGTTATTGACCGACCCAACTGACCAGCTGAACGCTGGTTCGAGCACTTCGAACATCTTTTTCAAGTGCCAGCCAGGCATGATCTGCCTAGAATCCGATGTATAACACGCGTCAATATCGAAGCTCCATCACTGCTAGAGATTCAAACAGCCATCCAAAGCATGCAATCGAATAAAGCCCCAGGGGTCGATCGCATATCAGCCGAGATGCCCAATGCTGACCCCATGACATCCGCTCAACTACTGCATCGTTTATTTCATAATATCTGGGACACCGCAACTTTCCCGGCCGACTGGATGCAGGGTATCTTAGTGAGGGTGACCTGACTGTATGCGATAACTGGCGAGGCATTATGTTGTACCGTTCTCAAAGTTCTATGCAAAATTATCCTAGCCCGGATTCAGGAGAAGATCGATGCGACTCTCCGGTGGCAGCAGGCCGGATTCCGTGCCGGAAGCTCCTGTGTGGACCATATTGTCATGCTCCGTATCATTCTGGAGCAGGTAAACGAATTCCAAGAGTCCTTTTACTTGGCATTCATTGACTACGAAAAAGCGTCCGACCATCTCAATCACGAGAATATGTGGGGTGCCCTGAGACGCAAGGGGGTTCCTGAGAAAATCATCGGCCTCATCGAGGCACAGTACGAGGCCTTCTCGTGTAGAGCGCTGCACAATTGTTCGACCCTATCCGGGTCGTAGCTGGTGTGAGGCAAGGATGTATTCTATCACCGTTACTGTTCCTCATCGTAATCGACGAGATTCTGGTAGATGCGATTGACCATGAACCAAACCGCGGGCTGCTATGGCAGCCTATAACCATGGAGCACCTAAACGACTTCGAATTGGCTGATGACATTGCACTCCTTGCTTGACGAGCGCTCCTCTTTGGTAGGTTTAGTCATCAGCGTCAACTAAACCAAATCGTTGGATATAAACACGGTGACCCCTTCCAGTTTCACAGTAGCCGGGCAATCAGTGGAGAATGTTGAAAGCTTCCAATATCTTGGTAGCCAAATGGCGTCAGACGGCGGTACCATGATCGACATAGGCGCACGGATCAAGAAAGCAAGGGCTGCCTTTGCGAGTTTAAGAAATATCTGGAAAACCAGGCAGATAAGTGAACGCACCAAAATACGAATTTTCGACTCGAACGTGAAATCTGTGCTGTTATACGCTAGCGAAACAGGGTGTGTATCAGTGGAGAACACTCAACGGCTGCAGGTGTTCATCAACAGATTCTTGCGGTATATAATTCGGGCCTGGTGGCCTCACAACTGGATCTCAAACAACGAGCTCCATCGACATTGCCACCAGAGGCCGATAGCAACAAAATTCGGGATCGGAAGTGAGGCTGGGTCGGCAAACCTCTACGTAGGGGCGGAAACGAAATCTGTAAACAAGTATTAGACTGTAACCCAGCGGGACATCGCAGCAGAGGCCGACCCAGAGGCTCATGGCGGCGAAGCCTCAATAAAGAAATAAAAGAATTCGACTGAAATCTAACCTGGTAACAGCTTAAAGCGATACCTAGACATCGCTCAGGATAAAGATCTTTCAAGTCGGCCCTTTGCACCACCGGAGGTGAACAGGACCCATAAGTAAGTAAGTAAGCTGGCCGACAGGGTACTTGTGTTCCCATTAATTGTTATCTTCATAACTTTAACAATTTTCAACCGATTTGGATAATTTTGGCCGTTTTGGAAACAGAAACTCATATACTTTTTATCCGCTCTCAAGCTCTACAGCTTTTGTTTATGTTTATACAAAAAATCCTTGAAGTAAGGCTTAAGAGTCTACACATGTAACCAAAGGACTATCAACTAGTTTCAAATATGTTACATGCTCATTGAGCTTCTTATAGTAGTCGGTGTTCACAGTATATGTTCTGGGCTTTCAAAAAAACAACGGGCGTGTGGCCTCAGTCATCCAAAAAATCTCTGGAATAAGATGTTAAGGTCTGCTTACGTAACCAAAGGTCTATTGTCCAAGTTCAAAAACGGTACATGCTCTTTTTGGTACGTAGCATATAATGCGTTCACGGTATATATTCTGAGTCATCCTCTGGAGTAAGGCCTTAAAGTCTACACGCGTAACCAGAAGTCTATCGACTTGTTTCAAAATTGGTACATGCCCTTTCTGGTCCTTAGAATAGAATGTGTTCTACGTTATTCAAGAAATTTCAGAAGTAAGACCGTAGAGTCTACACGCACAACCAAAGATCCATCGACTAGGTACAAAAGTTGTACAAGCAATTTTGTGGTCCTTGGAATAAAAAGTGATCACAAAATTTGTACTGCACTATTCAAGAAATCTATGGAGAAAGACTTCAGTCATACAAAAAATCCCCCAAAGGTCTATCGTCCAAATTCAAATATGGTACATTCTCTTTATAATACTGAGCATAGAATGCGTTCACAGTTTATAGTCCGGATCATCCAAGAAAGGCCTTAAAATCTACACGCGTACCCAGAAGTCTATGGACTTGTTTCAAAATTGGTACATGCTCTTTTTGATCCTTAGAATAGAATGTGATCACAACATATGTTCTGCGTTATCCAATAATTCTCTGGAGTTAGGCCTTAATGTCTACATGCATAACACAGACAGACATAACACTCGAGACTATCTTATCGTACATTAAATTTCTGACCAAATTTATATTTTATAATTTTACATTTCTTTATTCCATTGTGAGATCTCACCAGGAAGCTTCAGCTTCACATGTTACGAAACCTTTATGCAGACGATGTCCTGGCACATTCCTTGCTATTTTTGGGACTAATCCTCGAATTTGAATATTACTCCAGAAACTTTGGAATTTCTCCAGAAATTTTGGGATTACCCCAGGAACATTGGAACATTCCAGGCATTGTGGAATAATTCCTGCAAGCCGGTAGTTTCTTCAGGAATATGTAATCGCTTCAGGAATTTGAAAAATCTTTCAGAAACTTCGGAATACCGTCAAGAACTCAACCATTCCTCACGGAATTGAAAAATTACTTAAGGAGTTTGAGAATCCTTCCAAGAATTCGCCAATTCTTCCAAAAGTTAGGAGGATGAGAAATTCAAATATTTTCACAAGAATTTTTGAATTTTTTCAAGAAATCAAGAATTCCTCCAAGAATTTCGGAATTATTCCAAAAGTTTTTGAATTATTCCAAGAATTTGAAAATACCTCCAGGAATTCATGAATTTCTCCAGAGACTTTGGAATTACTCAGGAATTCGGTATTTCCACCAGAATTTGAGTATTCCTTCAGAAATTTTAGAGTTCTCCCAGCCAGGCTTGTAAAATGTCATCTGCATGTCATTTGACTAATTTGTTCATAACTTTCTTCGGAAGCCAAATTTACTTCAAAATTTTAGATGCACGCATAACGCTTGAGTAGTGCTATATTTTTGTCCAAAGGTACATTGCTCTAAATATAACATCTGAGGCTAGAAAGTGAAATCTCTCCAAAATGTCACGTGTCATTAGACATAATGTCATTTGAATGACATTTTGCCTCCCACGCCCCAGATTACATATTTACAGCAATGTCTTGTTAGACAAAGTTGTAGCCACATTTAAGCGCTATAAGTTTGCCATACTTGATAGTTGATAGCTAACTACTGAAAAAAGTTCTGGGAAAATTATGAAAAAGAATGCAAATGACATTTTACAACCCTGCTCCCAGCAATCCGGGAAAACCTTTAGGAAATTTGGAAGAACTCCAAGGATTTTGAACATTTCATGAAGATTGGAAAATTAGTCCAGAAATTTTGGATTTTTTCAGGAGCTTACTAAAGCATCATTAGAATTACTCTGGGAGTTCGGGAATAATTTCTTAAAATTTTAAATATTGTTCCAGAAAATCAGGATTTTTTCCAGAAATTCGGAAATTCCTCCAGATCTTTGAGTATTGAGAAATTTTGAAAAGAATCCAGAATAATGAAATGGGATTCAAAATTTTTAGGAATGTGTTTGAAATTCAAAAAAGAATTCCGATGAACTCCGACTCCTGAGATTTCTATGGAGCGAATTTAAAATTTGAAGACCAGTATGATTGACAATATAGAAACCAAGAATTTCGAGAAGAATTGAAGAATTTTCAGAAGAAATGATGTCAAGAAATGAATAAATTCAATTTTGAGAAGAATTTCTGAATTCCAGCAACGAGAATCAAATATTCCAGAATAAAAGAATTTTATTATTTTGCAAAAGAATTCAAAAAAATATACAAAGAATTAATTCCAGCGAAAAGAGGAAATGTTCCAAGCAACAGAAAGGTAATCTTTAATTCGTTTTCTTTTAAATCGTTATCCCAAATTGTAATCCCAAATCGTAATCGTAATAAAATCGTAATCGTTCCAAAGCTGTCGAAAATGAGCTCTATAAATCCGAGCAGAAGTTTAAGAATTCGAAGAGGAAGTTCCGCATTTTTGGGATGAAATTCTATAAGCCGTGGAAAATCTCTTCGGAAGAACTTCACTTGATTGTTCGGAGAACTTCCGAGTCAATATGCTGCAATGCTACTCCCGCCAATGAGGTTGAGGTCACTGCTGGATATAGGGCTGTTTGAATTCATACCATGTACCCAAATCAATGTCATTCGAAATCAAAGAATCGGTGCGCAAATTGTTCTATTTCTCATTTTTGTGATTTATTTTTCAATAAGGGACCGACTGTTTACTTCGATGACATTTACTTCCAGGGTGCAGCAGCCGTAAAAAGTGTAGACAACAACCTTCCGTGCACCATGTTTACGGTACCCGCATTGGCGTAAATAAGAAGGGGCCGGGGGGGCCTGGCCCCCTCCAGACCTACTTGTGGCCCCCCCAGAAAATTTTGAAAAGTAATTCCAACTTAGTCAGTTTTTATTTCATTTACATATTTCCTACATATTTCTTAATTTTGATTATGAATTCTATAAACATATTTTTTGTTGCGTTATCACATCCGGTCAATGAAATTTCGAACGACCATTCTTTCGAAAATCTTCGAGTTAATCGCAAGGTATGCCTCAAAACAGTTGATCAAATTCCTATGGAGCTTTTTGCTCTCGCTATATAATTCTGGCACAGAAAGATGTAAAATTATAAAACTTAAGAATCTTTGTTACAATGACAGAAAAATCAACAACGCATTTCATTGAAAGTATTAGGACAAAACTTAGGCAATCTTCGCACTCACAACAGAGATTGCATTAAAGAAATATTTTTATAATCCTCAAAAGATCTTGTTCCATTTATTTTTTTAGCGATTTCATAAGGGTCATCGGAAAACTCTTTTGTGCCTGCTTTAGTTAGAATTTGTTTTTTAGGATAAAAAAAAATTAGATTTAGAAACCAGTTCGTATCAGAAAACATTTCTTTTGCAAAACAATTCAGATCGATTTGGTTGCCTCTCAAGTCTCTTTGATTTTTGCAGAGAAATCTCTCATTTATTCAGAAAACCATAATAAAGCCTCTTCCTAACGTCAGTAACCACAAAAACCCTATGTTATTCTGGAATTTGATTTATGACTCATAATTTTATGACTCATGGAATTTATGACTCATAAAAAACACTTTAGGATTCCAAATTTCTGTTCATCGGTATTTAACTATTTCAGCACATAGCATACATTTTGGAATTGCATGAATACTTATATTGATTATGACAAAATTTCGTGGAATTTATTCCACACCTAGAGAGTTTCAAAAATTTCAAGTTTCAAAAAAATCGAGATCTTTATGCATTAAGTAATTATGGAAATGCTTGAAAACTTTCAGAAATATACTCATATTTTCATTCATAGATAATTCGAAGAAGATTCTTGAATCTTAGATTACAGAAATCAATTGTATTATTCGCGATTTTTTTTTATGTTAGTTCTAGGACAAATGAGCGATAAACTTAGTCCAACAATTTCTGTTGCAATCCAATTAAATCGCCTTTGAAAATTACATCCCACCAGCTGGTGCCATGCCCCCCCCCCTAGACCGAGACTCTAGTTACGCCTATGTACCCGTCACTGAGTGGCGATACCGGCGTTTCTATCTGTGTTGTTAAGCCTGCTACTCTATGTTCTGAGATTTTCACAATTTTCACCATGAGCTCATGAAAGAATGGTAGTTGGAAATCGATAAAATGTATGGGAAAATCAAGTATTTTTCAAATTTATGGAAAATGGTGGTGTTTTAGAAGAAAGTAGTGATAAGGAATGAAGTATGAGGTGAAAAGATTATTTCCTCCACTTAGTTTGCACTGATTAGTAGTCTAATAGTGATGAAATTTCGATTTTACTACCATTGAAAAAACGCCATCTCTTGCATTAATCGTTTTGACTGGTACCTTATTGTACGACAATTCCCTGAATGTAACACAATTCCCTGAAAGGAAATTATCTCCTGCAAACACATTATTGCGATCGATTGTATGCGTCCGAACAGAGCAGCATTCAAAAATACGTTAAAAAGTGTCTTCTTGGAGTTTATCAACTGATTACTTCGATAGTATTAGTCTTAATCCTCCAAGATGTGTTGTTAAATTATAAAAATATCAGAGTACAGTGTTTCCAGGGTAGTTTTCTCTTATAAAATAGTCCAACGACGGCTGCATTTTCTGAAAAAGTAGAATCGCGAACAATAATTCTGATTGAATGCGTTTGGGTAAATATTATTCTATCTATGAAATTTAAATCCTGTCAGGGGTGTCCCGTAGCGTAGTTGGCTACACGTTTGCCTGATAAGCGAATGGTCATGGGCTCGATTCCCAGCCCCTCCACCAAACCCTTGTCAGTCGCCAGAAGCGCAGTCCGTACGGTGGCGTTTTGGGGAACGCGCCTCACCGACACGGCTGCCTGATGACGACTGACAGAACTGTTCTTATCGGAGGCATTCCTCCAACGTTCTTCGATTAATGGCAACCGAACAAAGCAACGATCACTGGATTCACCACATGGACAAATGAACACAATGGACTCACGATGATATGGACTGGCAACGACAACAATAACGAATTATGAACATCTAACAATAGATTCTGTGTGGACTCTGTACAGCAGAGTACCACAGTAGATCACTTCACAGTAGCGCTTAAGAACACAGAGTGCCTGCCAAATAAATAGACGAATAAAAAAAATTAAATACTGTCCTGTATATCCCTACTAAAAAAAACTGTAAGGCAAGAGTGATGTGAATCCTTTGTTTGTTCTGAATGTGATTCCTTCTTAAAGAATGCACCTGCCGGAATAATGCAATAGTAAATGTGCACCTTCCTCAAAAGTGGGTTATTTTCAAGAATAATGAAACAGTCTTCTTTAATTCTTTAATCTTCTTCTTCTTCTATATATATAATAAAAATGAAATGGTCTGTGTTCGTATCCGCATAACTCGAAAACGGCTGGATGGATTTTCGTCATTCCTACAGCAGTTACTTTCGTTATAGTTTCCGACGGGTTTATATGATATTTCCTCTAATTATATGTGGTATTTCGAGAAATTCTTCGCCTTCGCTTAGGCCTCAAACCAGGGGTCTCATTGAGCATCTCCTTTCGATAGCTCTTTCGTATGACAGTTTGCATGCCACCCCAGGTTTAAGCGCATGGGAAAGCATCGCTTAAGCGTTAAGAAGGCCCTAAGGAAAACAAAATGCAACATTTTACGTTCAAACAACGATTCGAATCTTACCTTAAAGTAAGAATAAAGAGTTCAGAGGATTGAAGATACACCAGTCAATATTCCGCGAACCATCGAAATATACATACAGCCCCGAGATTTAAATTTACATTTTGTGATATTATTTGACTATTTGCACAATATGAATGCAAAATCGATCATGTTGCTGTTGGTCACGGGACGGCAGATAGTCCGGAAGAACGCGAACTTAGTTTACAATAAATGTTTAGTTGTTTACCAAGGCGGCTTCACATAAATTACCTTTTCAACTAACCGAATCGTTCCTGTTGCGCTCACGGAGATGCAGAGCATTCCTTGGTCTCTTATAACAATATAATATAACCTAATGCTAAATTGACTGTAAGAACGTGACCGGCATCGTCAATGGTCATGAATTGGAAACTCCGAAGCAAGTATAACGTCAAAAAAATATATATATATTTATACCAGGAAGATTATTTAACTGGTAAGCTGTGCACATTTGCTGTTCCTCGGCCAATCATGATGAGCAACTTCAAAAATTGGGATTGACGGATCATTAGATTTGCTGAAGGCTCTTTACTCATGGTTGCTTTCAGCTCATACTGACTATAACAGCTGTTTCTTGCACTTAATTGAAATGGTTTGATGATGAAAATTTGACATCAATTTTTGCATGTCTGATATGCACAAAATCATATGGTTTCTTACTCCATTCCCGGCCTAACATGCGTACGACTGCATTATTTAATTGATATTTATGACAGGAAGCAACTTTTCCTGAATTGTGTGGGCTGTATAATACTACATTGGGGTTCACTTCTGTTTAAAAATAGCTATTCGTGATAAATATCGTTCAAAAAAACTTTTATTTGATTTAAATTAACGAGGTGCAGCGCTCATTTCAGTCATAGCGATTGCCATTCCGGCATACATAAAACCAGTTCCCGGCCTAAGCAAAATTTCACTCAATCTCTCAAAATTTTACTCTCATTCTCTCTCGGGACGGTAGAAAATGCGACGTAAACAAAAATATGCACGTTCCACGACTACAAGATGCCAGATGGTATTATTCATAATCATTTTTATTTAGTTGAGAAGATATATTTACTCATCCTTTTTTTTCAAATACTTAAAAACAATATTCTTTCGCTTTTTGAAATCGAGAGAATTATAAATAACACGATAGCGTCAACGTATTAGACAGTTTTCCCTGAGACGAGACCTGCAAAGACGCTGCTTCTTTTCTCTTGTTTTGACACTTGTTCTTCTTTTCATCACAGTTGACCATCGAGTTTCAACTGTTTACTTGACTGTTTCACCTAAGCCCCAGGTGGACCCTTCTGAGCACAATAAAAGTGTATCCAATTCACGAAATAGTTAATTCATTTTCATAAGGATTTTTATACCGGGAACAAAACACAGGTTTATTACTGATTATTAACAAGCTAAACGGAAGGTTTGGAATACTCGTTAAAGTAAAAAGTCTTGGTAAAACAAAAATGATGTGGAATATTTTATTTGGGATACCAATACTTTCACTCAAAAAGCTGCTGGTTGCACCTGACAGTTCGTGACAGCAGTTGACTGGCAGCAGCTGAAGTTACATTTTTTCCTCTTTGCAGGTCTCGTCTCAGAGTTTTCCTATTTACGATGAAGGATCATTTTCATAATCCTGGCCTTTTAGTAGCACGGTGCGGTTATAGAAGTTCTTGGGCCGAGGTGAATTTTGGTTCGGCTTGAGAATACACTTTCAAATGTATTCTAGTAGGGGTAATGACGGCTTTGGCAGGTTTTGTTCTATTATTGGCAGAGGGGGTTTTTTATGACCGATTATGCTCAAATTTGGCTTTGCATATCAAAGAATATTGTGGCCAAATTTCATGAAAATCGGTCGACAAAAACCCCCTGCCAATAATAGAACAAAACCTGCTAAAGCCGTCTGATCCCCTATGTTTATATAAGTTCTAGTGATAAGATTGAAGTGCGTGTGTTTAGCATTATGGTGTGGTGATTAAAGGCTTGAAGCAATGATTGTATCGAGCACTGTGACGATTTTCAGGTAGCTGTTTATTTGATGATACCGTTTTGTAAAAGTGGAAAGATCACTCCGGCTCAGTGGTATGGCATCGGAGAGCGAAATTTTGAAATCTACATTTTTATTTTCTACAATTGGATCAATTAGGAGTAAAACAAGTGATTGAAAAATATTGATTATTGTGAAAAATAAATGAGAGACTTTTAAAAAATTATCAATCATAAACCTACGGATTCCAAACAGTATAAATCATAAGTTTTCTGTGCAGTGAGCCGGGAACCGTGTCCATAGGCCCAAGTAGTGATTTACAAAAACAAACAGACAAATACAAGGACAAACAGACAAAAGCTTAGTTCGTCGAGCTGATTGTTTATAAGACTATAGGTATCCGAGCCTCCTATAAAAAGCTTGAATTTGGAAAGAAATGATAGTCTTTTGGTGCGACTTTTTGTATGAGAAAAGAAACATGATTTCTTCATACCTGGCGAACTGCTGCCGTAAAAACTTAGTGATTACATTTGCGAAATGCAATTTAAAATACATATCTTTGTGCATTTCAGAAAAGTACACAGGATTGTGCACATGAATATAAGCTATTATCAATTCTCTATCTGCATATACCTCTGGTAGATGTGGATAAATGTTTTAGTTAGTTACCCAGTCAACACGAAATCGTATATGATGCAACATAAGATGCTAAAGTGGAGGCGATATACGTACATATTGTATAGGGAAGTATCTATATGGCCTCCACTTTAGCATCTTATGTGACATTATATGCGATCTTGTATTGACTGGGTAGGGTCTGCTCAATACCATAAAACCGCTCTTATGAGACAATATGAATCACATAATCTTAATAATTCTTAAGTGAAACAAGGTTTTAAACAGAATTTGAATCCGTATGCGAAAAATCCCACAATTTCTATATTTTTATTTACTTACTGATATAAAATTTATCAGATTTGGGAGCTCACACTCCACGCTTGAAAGCGGCGCCAATTCTGGGGTATTGGCTTATCGCCATTAGTTTATAAACGTCAACGCGGCGATTTATCATAGCCTGATGCTTCTTCTGTTATTATAACTCTATTGGTCGCAAAATAGTTACTTCGAATGGTGAAATCAGAATTGCCTACGTAATGTAGTAAAACCAATTCAATAAAATAAAAATTCAGCGGAAAAAAAATAAAATTTCGTTTCGTAAAATTTTGAATTGAATGCACCTTGATTTCGTATCGTTTCGAAGTCTCGAAGTCTCTTATATTCGTTTCGTTTCGTTTCGAATCAACAAAGACATTTTAAATTTCGTTTCGTTTGGAAAAAGTGTGTTATCGCATACCCTTAATTTTCTTATGCGAAAATTATTAGTTAAGTTGAGTAAATCGTGGAAAACTAAAAAAAAAGATTTGTATGAGAATTTCGTATGTGCAGTTAACAACGCCGCTTTTTCGCTTATCTGCAGGACAACGTCTACCGTGTCGACTAGTAAAATATATATATTCCCGGAATAAGGAAATGGGAGATGTGATTCATTCTTCAAGGATAAGGCTCCCGGAATCCAAAACTAAATGTTTCTTCATTCAAAACGGAAGTAACGCACAACTGTCATTTTAATTATTTCACGCATGTTGCGACGCAGCACAGCTGAAAAATAAGAATGTCAGTTGTGCGTTACTCTCGTATTGTACCACTCAACGCGAATGAATTTACCTCTGAATTCCGGGAGGCTTGTCCTTAAAAGAAGGCATTTTTACGAAGTAAGGAAATTGTAGATGTGGTCCCTTCTTCAGAAGCAGGCGTTAGCTCGAAATAAGGCAAAGGTAAATTGTTGGAATATCAGGTAGTGTGCAGGGTTCCCTTCTCCGGCCAACAGGTTATGGGCCCAGGAACGATTCCCGTTCTCCTTGGGATCCCGTTCTTAGTGGGATGTAATGGCCGTCGACGTTATCGCAGTGGGATCATGGATCGGCCGCATAAGTCGCGTGGTGCAGTGGGATCATGGATCAGCCACGTAAGTCTTGGGTAGCGCCGGACGGGATTCATCAGGAGGTTGGAACGTTCGGTAGGATGCTGGACAGCAGGAGGCATTCAGGAGCTGGTCGGGAGAGCATAACATTTGGTAGGATGGCTGGTCAGCAGGAGGCATTCAGGAGCTGGTCGGGAGAGCATAACATTTGGTGGTATAACATTTGACGGATTATACCCTTTCAGAATGTCTTTTGGTGTAATGCCATTTTGCAGTATGCTCCATTAAGCTAATTATCTCATATAAATGTAATGCGGAATAGAGACAGTTTTGAATCATGCACAATATAAAAATGCATATATGATGTAACAAAACACAGATTAATCTACCTAGCAGTGATGATTCCTTTCTCGTGCAATATAAAATATATTGAAAATATCACATTAGAAAAGTCAAAAACCATTTTAGGGGAATAGATCACATTTTTTGATCATTTTGAATATTTTTGCGTTGCCACCATTCAAAAAATTGTTCTTTGAATTTTCAAGGGGACCTTTGGGGAAAAACAATGTTTTTCAATAATTCCGAAAAGCAATGATCGGGCCCATTTCCAATAGCAAACAATTCCCCGTCGAATGCAACTTGTTGCGAGTAAATCGGATAATTCTAAGTTCTAAAAAGTGTGCCTACAAAATTTGTACACATACACACACACAGGGTTGGGAAAAATCAAATTTTCGGAAAATCGTGAATGATCAAACTCATCCGCGATTTTACTTTTAAATTATCAAGTGATTAAAACTCGCCAGCGATTAAGAATCGTTTGAAAATCGTATCTTGATTTGAAGCATTTACCGTTACCTTTTAAACTATTTTTCCTTACTAGCATGAAACTATAACGCCAAATAGAAGATATAACGGGACTGTTGACAATTAGCTATTATTAGTGAAGATTAATGATTGAATGAAAATTCTGTGTTTATTATCGTTTGAGTACAAAATTTGAGAATTTGTCGCCGGCGACAACTCGCCTACTGTTTTCACGTGAAAAGTTTTCACATGAAAATTGCAATCATGATCGTCGGATAATGATTAAGCACAACACTGCACACACACATACACAAAAAAAACAGACGTCACCTCAGTTTGTCGAGCTGAGTCGATCGGTATATAACACTATGGGTCTCCGGGCCTTCTATCAAGTTTTTGCCTTTCTCGTACAACTAAGTTGTACCGAAAGGCTATCATTTCACTCCAAATTCGAACTTTTGATAGAAATCCCGGATACCCATAGTGTTATATACCATTCGACTCACCTCGATGAGCTGAACAAATGTCTGTCTGTCCGTGTGTGCGTGTGTGTGTGTGTGTGTGTGTGCACAAAATGCCATAAAAAACATTAGCCAAATTTTCACATAGAAGATCTTAACCGATTTTCTTGCAACAAGTTGTATCCGGCAGAGACTAAAACGCTGTTGATCACTATTGAATTTCATAATAATTGCGAATTGTAAAAAATAGATAATATTAAAATAGTGATGAGACATAATCACATAGAACAATAATGTGTTATGAAAAATGCCTTGCATCTATGAATATTTTTTATCCGTTTCCTTGCTCCGTGTTTATCCGTGGCTTGCTCCCATTACGAGTTTCATCGTACTATAAAGATGCTCCTGTTGCGCGCATTTAGGCGTAAGCATGCTCTTCGTTCAGTTTCATAGTACTATGAAATTGTCCGAAAGTCAAAATTCGAACATAGGAAATTCAAGAAACTTTTTTCAGCGCCATCTGTCGTCTACTAGTGTAAATTTTCTATCATAACATAAACCGGTGTAACTGTTTTGCCTTTCTTGTACATCATCGAGGTGTAAGCGTAAAGGCTACATTTATTACCTTTTTGCGCGAGAAAGGCACCATCACCGCTAGGTGGATTAATCTGGGTTTTTTAGCAATCATATAGCCTTTCGGTACAACTTTGTTGTACGAGAAAGGAAAAAATGCATATGTTACAAATATGCGATCGTGCGGTAGTACAATGATTAGCGATAGTAAATACAATGATTAGCGCAACGGCGCGTTTTGAAAAATACACATGGATTAAAATTCGATATGTTTCCAACTTTCCTGATTCCCACGTAGTGTTTTTTCACCAATGTAATATTAAAGTTCAATAATACTACATAGTTGTATGTCATACATTGATTTTGCATCCCTTTGTGTAATAATTGTACAAGTACATTTGTGAAAATGAAACCATCAATTCACATAAATATAAATGAAAAAAAAGCCGCATAATATGGAAATAAGGAGGTGTATAAAAACGAACGTTATGTTCAAATCACCCATATGCCCAAACTACACCATCATTCCACCCAAACCAACCAAACCACCCAAACCAAAAAGCAGTTAGCCTTAATGACACGCCTCTTCTTTCCTTCCAAAGCATGAAACAAAATGGCAGCAAACGTAACGAGCGCACGAGAAAGCATGTACGTAGGTATGCGATTTTTATTTCCAACGACGAAACTTCTACAGCTGTGTTGAGGCGAGCGGCTGAAGTCATCGGCTTCGGGTCTCTAGCGCGTGTGTGTTCGTCCATTAGTTTTCGTGTTCCACATTTGAAGCTTTGGAAAACTTTGCTTGAGAGGTTAGCATCATCAATAAAGCACGAAAGAAGCAACACAAACATTCATGCTGTCAGTTATATACACGGTGCGAAATTTATTCACCGCATGCAGAAATGCTACACCCTTAATTTGTTTTACTCAATATTGTGCGGTTACTTGCTAAGTTTTTTTTAAACTTTATTAAGTGTTATTTTAATCTCCAGATTATGTTCAACACCGTACTTGCTAAATGGACACGGTCGGTTAAAGTAGCTGTTCCTTAAATAGTTCGTTAGTTAGTTCGTTCGCTGTTGGTTTGAGCAAGACAGAGTATATGTCAAAAAAAAAAAAAACCAGCAATCTGCGGTGTATTGTTCGAAATGAACGTTTATCAGCAATGAACTCTCTGCTGTACTATAGATCTCGCATAATTTATCAAAAGGACCTAAGTAACATTTTTTTCATGAATTAATTTGAGTACTGCAATCTACAGAACAACATGAAAGCTATTGCGATTCTTTTCTAAAATTAGCATACTGGCTCACCAGTTACGCGCCGGGTCCCATGCGCCGAGTTGTGCGCCATGCAAAAAGTAAATAAACCAATGTCAAATAGATGTGAGCTTTCGGTAAGCTTTTCCACATTCGCTTGTAAGGTATGTAGCATATTGTCGTCCCTTTACGAAAAGATATTTTTAAGTGAAATTGTTCGAGGTTTAGTAGTTTTTTGCTTTTCTTTCGCCTGTGTTGCGTTCGGGATATTGTTTAAGTGGATATTAGTAGTGCAATTATGTTTAATTTGTGATGTAATATTCTACACTTGAATTGAGTAAAGTACCATAATATGACACAATACCTTAGCGGCGCACAACTAAGCGAGGCAGAGGTGAATGAGCAAAATGCTATAATATCTCGAGAATCACAATATTGATTGCAGTATTCAAATAATTTCATGAAAAAAATGTTACTTAGGTCCTTTTGAAAAGTTAAGCGAGAATTCATGAAAAAAATTTACTTAGTTCCTTTGGAAAAGTTGCGCGGAAATGTAATAAAATGCGTAAAGCCAAAATAGAACTTTTGGGAACTTGCAAGTGTTCTGATTGTTTAAGTTGACTTTTTGTAAATTTATTGGTCAATATTTAAGAAGTGCAGTTAAAAGAAAAGTGCATACTTAGTTTATTCAAATTTGATTCAGACTATCTTTTGAAAAGGGTCAAACTTGTTTTTACTGATTTTTTCAAATGGATATAAACGAAAAACGACACTTCCTACAAAAAGTATTGTATGGGTGACTATCGCAAAATCTGTCAAACTTTCTAATAAAACTTTTGAAAACTCAAAATTGAACCCTACACTAAAAAAATCGATTTAAAAAATTAAAAGTCGATTTGCAAAAAAACGCCCATTTCGATTTGGACGATAGATAGGTGATTATGTTCCCTACCAACCGTCCATACATCGCAAGCACTTTGAAGGGAAAAATTTTTTCTAACATAAAATTTTGTCTTGACGGAATTGATTTTTTCAGTGTCTGTAGGGGTGGATTTAACATATGTATACATTAGGGTGGTTCAAAAAATCGATTTTGCTCCACAGTGCTCATCTGATTCTTTACCATGTTCTGAGTGTCCTCTGAAAATTTGAGCTCATTTGGATTAAAACTGATTTAGCACAAGCCGTTTCAACTTTGCATGCAAATTAGTATGGGGAAATTTATTTTTTCATTATACTGTTAATGACGCTTCCCCATCAAGCGCATGTTAAAAGAAAACCTACATAGCTAAAAGGAATACTCAACAGCTTTCACTCAGTGAAAACCGCATCTCAATTAATCATTCCAATAATTAGTAATCGAATTTAATCTATACCGTGGTTTTCTGGAGCTAATTGCATAACTCATCAACAGGCAACATTGCTGCTCGTGGCGCGAAAGATAGCACACACAAATTCAGGCTACTATGTTGCACTGCACGTTTCAGTGATGCCCTCAAAGAAGTTTAACGATCATGACTAAAGATTCGCAACCTGTCTTAAAATCGATTACTAATTATTGGGACGATTAATCAACATGCGGTTTTCGTTGGGTGAAAGCTGTTGAGTATCCCTTTAAGCTATGTAGGTTTTCTTTTCACCTGCGCTTAATGGGGAAACGTCATTAACAGTATAATGAAAAAATAAATTTCCCCATACTAATTTGCATGCAAAGTTGAAACGGCTTGTGCTAAATCAGTTTTAATCCAAATGAGCTCAAATTTTCAGAGGACACTCAGAACATGGTAAAGAATCAGATGAGCACTGTGGAGCAAAATCGATTTTTTGAACCACCCTAGTATACATATATACTCATATTAAGTATTCCTGTACAGTCAGGCAGAGTACAATGTTTTGGTCGTAACTGGTCGCAACTAAAGAAGCTAATAATGGAATATAATTTTTTTTTTGAAGATATAAATTTTATAAATTTTATATTATATTTTATAAATATTAATTTCAGATGAAAATAATTCCGACAAGAAAAAGTTTTTGTTAGAAAAACTTTTTTTCCTTAAGAGTGCCCAGCTTGCGATGTATGGACGGTTGGTAGGAACATAATCACCTATCTTGAGACAAAATTTCATTTAAATAAAAAGGGCGTTTTTTCGCAAATCGACTTTAAAATTTTTAAACTGATTTTTTTCAGTGTAGGGCTCAATTTGGATTGTTTCCGATATTTTCACTAGAAAGTTTGACTGATTTTGCGATGGTCACCCATACAACACTTTTTGTGGGATGCGTCGTTTTTCTATTATATCCATTTGAAAATATTAGCAAAAAAATTTCAGCTCTTTTCAAAGGATAGTCTAGATTAAATTTGGAAAAACATTTTTGTTTTCATTTCGGATCATTTGGTGATTTTTCATGTCTCATTTTTCATTTCTTACTTCTTACTTTTCACTCCTCACTTCGCACTTCTCACGTCTCACTTTTCACTTCTCACTGCTCACATCGGCCCATAGGGGAAAGAAATGGCAGAAATGACGCTTAACTTTTAAAAAGAACATATGTCACCTTTTATTCATGAAATAATTTGTGTACTGCAATCAAAAATTCATTCATGAAAATATGTTTCTTAGGTCATTTTGAAAAAATAAACGAGAATTTTCAGTGTATACATGCAATCTTAAAATAGGTACTTTTTAACTCATTAATGGGTTTCTATGTTTCTTTGTGAAGTTTTTTCTTCCGTGTAAGCTGTGTATTCTATGCTGTCAGTGTGCCGGTTTCGAATAAATTGTGTCTTGGGAGAACATAACCTAGAAAATCGATAGCTTATTTGTTACGAAATAATGATGTCTCATAACTCTTTGAATATTTACTATTTTTTGAGAAGTGCCATCATTATGAAACTCAATAGTGAACAAGAAGAAAACATTCCCCATCGAATGCAACTTGTTGTAGCAAAATCGATTCAGGTTTAGTACTAGAAAAATTGGCTAATGTTTCAATGTGCACACACATACGCACACACACACACACACGGACACACACACGGACAGACAGACATTTGCTCAGTTTGTCGAGCTGAATCGAATGGTATATAATACTATGGGTCTACAAGCGCTCTATAAAAAGTACGTTTTGGGAGTGAAATGAAAGCCTTTCTGGTACAACTTTGTTGTACGAGAAAGGCAAAAAGGTTCCGATGGATTCGACTTATTTTTCCATCACTTTTTAAAATTACTGGTCATCGTTACTATCGAGCTTGTATTCAATATTGTGTACAAGAAAAAGTTGTATGTAAAATTAAAGGCTATTAAACACAAAAATATGAGTTCAAATATTTCCATGGCGTGTAATTTTCAGAAATTTTTACTGTGTATAATAGGTTATATCCTATCCTTGCATTATAATGGACAGATCTTTTATTCTTCAATAATCCATTATCTCTTCCTTTCGCCTCATACCGGGTAGACAAAATCATTTAAAGAAGGCAATGAGTTCATTTAAGGAAGTCTTTGTCTTATACAGGGGAAATGTGTTCAATTGAAGAAGGCATTGTGTACCAGGCAAACGCGATCATTTAAAGAAGGCATTATCTCCTCACTTCGCCATTTATAACCATTTCCATTATTTATTCAGACTAAGGCCGAAGTGCGGTATATAAGAGTCTTCTCCATTCGGCTCGGCCCATGGCTACACGTCGCCAACCACGCAGTCTACGGAGGGTCCGCAAGTCATCTTCCACCTGATCGATCCACCTTGCCCGCTGCGCACCTTGCCTTCTTGTTCCCGTCGGATCGTTGTCTAGAACCATTTTAACGAGTTACTGTCCGACATTCTGGCTACGTGCCCGGCCTACCCCAGTCGTCCGATCCACGGTTGTTAATTGAAAGCTTTCCTATGCCCAACAATTGCATGAGTATGTATCTTGTGTTGGGGCAGCAGGGACTATGTCCAAGGGCTTGACGATCCCTCCCCAGGCCATCTGCGAGTTGTGGGGCTTGCCTAGGATGTGGTGGGGTTTGACAGTGGGCCCTGTTAAACCTCTATAAAAAGCTGCATGTATCCGCAAGTAGGCTCCACCAAAGCGACCGTGTGCCGCTCAAAGCGCACAAGCCCAAGTCCTGGTGTTAGGTGGGACGCTAAACAGCCCTGACACGACGGCCCTCCGACGAGACAGGAGGTTTGCGCAGGCCCAATAAGCCGCCTAGAAAACCAATCATTACGAACAATATAAGAGATAATGCGACTCGATATAATCGGCAAAGACCTTGGCGACGAATACAGGATCACGATTGGAAGCTTGGAACATGGAATTGCAAGTCGCTAGGTTTCGCAGGTTGCGACAGGATGATCTACGATGAATTACATCCTCGCAACTTCGACGTCGTGGCGCTGCAGGAGATTTGCTGGACAGGACAGAAAGTGTGGAAAAGCGGGCATCGAGCGGCTACCTTCTACCAAAGCTGTGGCACCACCAACGAGCTGGAAACCGGCTTCATAGTGCTGGGTAAGATGCGCCAACGCGTGATTGGGTGGCAGCCAATCAACGCAAGGATGTGCAAGCTGAGGATTAAAGGCCGTTTCTTCAACTATAGCATCATCAACGTGCACTGCCCACACGAAGGGAGACCCGACGACGAGAAAGAAGCGTTCTACGCACAGCTGGAGCAGACATACGATGGATGCCCACTGCGGGACGTTAAAATCGTCATCGGTGACATGAACGCACAGGTAGGAAGGGAGGAAATGTATAGACCGGTCATCGGACCGGATAGTCTGCACACCGTATCGAATGACAACGGCCAACGATGCATAAACTTCGCAGCCTCCCGCGGAATGGTAGTCCCAAGCACCTTCTTTCCCCGCAAAAATATCCACAAGGCCACATGGAGATCACCTAACCAAGAAACGGAAAACCAAATCGACCACGTTCTAATCGACGGTAAATTCTTCTCCGACATCACGAACGTCCGCACTTACCGCAGTGCGAATATTGAATCCGACCACTACCTCGTTGCAGTATGCCTGCGCTCAAAACTCTCGACGGTGTACAACACGCGTCGAAGTCGGACGCCGCGGCTTAACATTGGGCGGCTACAAGACGGTAGACTAGCCCAAGAATACGCGCAGCAGCTGGAAGTGGCACTTCCAACGGAAGAGCAGCTAGGCGCAGCATCTCTTGAAGATGGCTGGAGAGATATTCGATCCGCCATTGGTAGCACCGCAACCGCTGCACTTGGCACGGTGCCCCGGATCAGAGAAACGACTGGTATGACGGCGAATGTGAGCAGTTAGTGGAAGAGAAGAATGCAGCATGGGCGAGATTGCTGCAACACCGCACGAGGGCGAACGAGGCACGATATAAACAGGCGCGGAACAGACAAAACTCGATTTTCCGGAGGAAAAAGCGCCAGCAGGAAGATCGAGACCGTGAAGAAACGGAGCAACTGTACCGCGCTAATAACACACGAAAGTTCTATGAGAAGTTAAACCGTTCACGTAAGGGCTACGTGCCACAGCCCGATATGTGTAAGGACATAAACGGGAACCTTCTTACGAACGAGCGTGAGGTAATCCAAAGGTGGCGGCAGCACTACGAAGAACACCTGAATGGCGATGTGGCAGACGAAGATGGCGGTATGGTGATGGACCTGGGAGAACGCGCGCAGGACATAATTCTACCGGCTCCGGATCTCCAGGAAATCCAGGAGGAGATTGGCCGGCTCAAGAACAACAAAGCCCCTGGGGTTGACCAACTACCAGGAGAGCTATTTAAACACGGTGGTGAGGCACTGGCTAGAGCGCTGCACTGGGTCATTACCAAGATCTGGGAGGAGGAAGTTTTGCCGCAGGAGTGGATGGAAGGTGTCGTGTGTCCCATCTACAAAAATAAGCTGGATTGTAGCAACTACCGCGCAATCACATTGCTGAATGCCGCCTACAAGGTACTCTCCCAAATTTTATGCCGTCGACTAGCACCAACTGCAAGGGAGTTCGTGGGGCAGTACCAGGCGGGTTTTATGGGCGAACGCTCCACCACGGACCAGGTGTTTGCCATTCGCCAAGTACTGCAGAAATGCCGCGAATACAACGTGCCCACACATCATCTATTCATCGACTTCAAAGCCGCATATGATACAATCGATCGGGACCAGCTATGGCAGCTAATGCACGAACACGGTTTTCCGGATAAACTGACACGGTTGATCAAAGCGACGATGGATCGGGTGATGTGCGTAGTTCGAGTTTCAGGGCATTCTCGAGTCCCTTCGAAACCCGCAGAGGGTTACGGCAAGGTGATGGTCTTTCGTGTTTGCTATTCAACATCGCTTTGGAAGGTGTAATACGAAGAGCAGGGATTAACACGAGTGGTACAATTTTCAATAAGTCCGTCCAGCTATTTGGTTTCGCCGACGACATAGATATTATGGCACGTAACTTTGAGAAGATGGAGGAAGCCTACATCAGACTGAAGAGGGAAGCTAAGCGGATCGGACTAGTCATCAACACGTCGAAGACGAAGTACATGATAGGAAGAGGTTCAAGAGAAGACAATGTGAGCCACCCACCGCGAGTTTGCATCGGTGGTGACGAAATCGAGGTGGTAGAAGAATTTGTGTACTTGGGCTCACTGGTGACTGCCGAAAATGACACCAGCAGAGAAATTCGGAGACGCATAGTGGCTGGAAATCGTACGTACTTTGGACTCCGCAAGACGCTCCGATCGAATAGAGTTCGCCGCCGTACCAAACTGACAATCTACAAAACGCTAATTATACCGGTAGTCCTCTACGGAGACGAGACCTGGACGATGCTCGTGGAGGACCAACGCGCACTTGGAGTTTTCGAAAGGAAAGTGCTGCGTACCATCTATGGTGGGGTGCAGATGGCGGACGGTACGTGGAGGAGGCGAATGAACCACGAATTGCATCAGCTGTTGGGAGAACCATCCATCGTTCACACCGCGAAAATCGGACGACTGCGATGGGCCGGGCACGTAGCCAGAATGTCGGACAGTAACCCGGTGAAAATGGTTCTCGACAACGATCCGACGGGCACAAGAAGGCGAGGTGCGCAGCGGGCAAGGTGGATCGATCAGGTGGAAGATGACTTGCGGACCCTCCGTAGACTGCGTGGTTGGCGACGTGTAGCCATGGACCGAGCCGAATGGAGAAGACTCTTATATACCGCACAGGCCACTTCGGCCTTAGTCTGAATAAATAATAAATAAATAATGTATCTTGTGTGGCGAGTATAATGGATATGCTGTACTCAAAGATTCAAGAGTGTTTCCCACCCATAATCGTCCTAGGCCTGGACGAAAATGCACTCGTAGTCTCCGAATTGGCTATCCTACGCCATTGCTCACATGGCTAACTGGTTATCCTTTGCTTTGTACCGTATCTACTAAAAAAGAAGAGGGAAGCATTCGGGGAAATGTTACATTCGGGGAATTGTTATACGGGGAAATTGCATTCGGGGAATTCTCGTAAAGTCATTCTTTACACAATACAAATTGAGCCTAAATTACTTGTTTTGCGAATGTTATTGATATAGGAGCATGGTATTAATAATAGAACAGATACCCCAAAAAATTATTCCAACTAACCAATTCTACCTCGGCTGCCCACCTCCCATATATTAACCGTGGAAAATCTCCACGAGAAAACTTCAACTGGTGCTCTGGGGAAACTCCGAGGAAATTCTTGCTCTAGTAAGTGAGATCATATGTGCTTGGCACTGGCACGAGTTTGGCACTGGAGTTCTTCCTGTACCAAAATTATTTTAGAACAATACATTTACTGTCTGGTATGGTTATGGATAACTTATTTGTGCTAGTGATCAATGTAGATTAGATAAACATTGGCAAAAAGGTGTTACATGTCTACTTGCGTAAATTTTAGAGGATTACTAAAATCGCATTTATTTGTTCCCTAACTAAGGCCGGAGTGGCTTTTATACCCTATCAAAGATGGTATACAGCAGTTTCTACCAAAAATCACAAATAATATTCAAATTCACAAACTTCTGTAACCCCATTGCACCAACCTATTAGTTTTTGGCAGATATTTGTAGAACTGCATATGCAATGGCATACCAATTTGTAACATAATGTTGAGTGTAACTATCCACTGGACTAACGTTTTTAAATATGCGATGCAATCAAAGTCTTATAAAACCGAATAACCTTCGTCTGAACTTTTGTATCCACTAATCACACTCGCCTTCAAGGGGTGAATAAATTTACCAAATCAAACAGACATTATCCGTATCGCAAAATCGACATCAACTGGGTAAAAGATCTCCAATAATCTTCCGATGCCAATATCCACAGTTTAGTCACAGTCACGACGAGTTAAGAGCAATACCGTTGGAAGAGCAAAGGCAGGAATAATGAAGGCGACTAGAGAAGTACTCCGACCGCCCATCCCTGTTCCCAGTTTCAGTATGTGTTTGTTGCTGGGCGCAGGGAGCAAATAGCGTATAAATTGGACACGAGAACCACCGATCGAACTATGCTCCCGGTAGAACAAAGCATCGGCAACACAGGTGGTCCTGAAATTGGATGTGCCCTGGCGCCACTGTCGCATCTCTCTGGCTGATGCCGCTGATGCTTTTTTTTCCTTTCCTCCGGAAGGTATTCATGCTTCATGTTGTATCGAATTCGCGCTGCAATGCTACCTTTCGCTCTCCTTTTAGCGTTGGTTATTTTATTGTGTCTTACACAGACCTTGAGGAATCAATGCTAGTTCGGGTGCTTCCCTCCCGATTCAAATTGAAATTTATGTAAATTCAGGAAAATTGATCACATTCAAATGACTTTGTGGCGTTCGGAGTTCGATCCAACGAGGGCTCTCCGGGCTCACGGGATGGATATCGAGAGGAAGCCCTTCAGCAGCGGAGGGCTCAGCTGAGCTCGTTTGCTACGTGGATAATGTCGAACACGCCCGAACACGGCGGAGAATGATGGAACAGAAGACTACAACATAATTGATTATTATTATTATTATGTATAACATAACAATTTCGCCTTGTTGTTCCACACTAAATTTTGCGCTCGTGATACTTGAGCCTTGGGAAGGTGAATGGCGAAATACTATCGGTCTGAGATTTCCCCAATTTATGATTATTGGACTATCATTATTATCCGGGTACTTGGGCCGTGATTGTTGGGATTGTGGGTGGTATTTACGATATGAGATTAGGACCGTCTGGACTGTAACTGTCTCATAGAGCTTTTCATTGTGAAATGCGGTTTTAAAGCACAACGAAACTGTTTGGAAATGAATTTAATGATAAATTTGTTGAATATTTATGATATCAACCATTTTTATAAACTTAATATCTATTAAACTTCCATAAATTCATAACAATCCCATGTTTGCTTGGTTTCCTATTTACATGGGACTGTTAGCCATTTATGGGCAGTGAAGATGTTGATGTTTCCACTCTTTTAAAAATGATAGAATCCGAAATAGTTCATCTGTTGGCATTAAAACTTTCTTGTACTCAGTAGAGGCACAAACCATATAGCAAACGATCGGCGATAAATTTTAATAACGATAAAAAAAATTGGATTTCTCAATTCGTCGAGTAGAGTCGATTAGTATCGTAAATTTGTTCATCAGTGCTTTTTATCGAAAATTATTTTTGATTTTTGCCTTTCTCGTACAACAAACTTGAACCGGAAGGCAATTATTTCACTCCAAAATCGAACTGTTTGTAAAAGTTTCGGAGACCCATGGTGTTATATACCAATCAAATTAGCTCGTTGGGCTGAACTAATGTCTGTCTGTCCGTGTGTGTGCACACAAAAAGCGAAATTCATTAGCCACTTTTTCATATAGTAATTAGGGGAAGGTGGGGAGACTTGATCCCCGGGGAGACTTGATCACCCCCTGTTTTATCGAGAACTAAAGTAGTTTTGATCTAGCATATTTTTTTGTATTGATCCTCTAAACAAATGACCTTTATGTGGTGAGTTATTATTCGGATTGACAACCTTAATTATTCTGTAAGGCGGTTTGTATGTGTTGACCTTTTTTTTTATTGGCCACGCAAAATTTGAAGAACAATGATCAAATGCTTTCGTTTTTGCACAGCAAAAAGCCATAAATATGCTTAATGATCTGTACTGATGATAATGTTAACATTCCATCAAAGTTTTAGGATATTTGGATTTGAAGTAATTGCCTCAATATGGGGACACTTGATCCCGCATTAGTCACCCATACAAAAATTTGGTGAAAAATTCAAAAAAATAAAAATCTGTTCTCAGGCTTCTAATTTTTTTGTAGATTTGACAAATTTGATGAAGGGTTGGCAGGAAAAATTATTTATTGCGTAGACATCATAGAAAGGGGATCAAGTCTCCCCAAATCATTCCGTGCCGATAGTTCGAACGAGCCAGACGTGTGTGCTGTGTCTCATCGCGGGTTTTGTTCGGTAGTGCGAGTCTATTGTGTGGTGCCTACCTACGGATCCAAGGCGATCACTGTCGGCGAGCGAAGTAGCTGCTTCTGGCGACGCCAGTGAAGCAGGCTATTGTTTCTGCTGCTACCTACAGCAGCAGCGCAGATAAGTGGAAGGCATTGTTTTATTATTCTCCCATCTCGCTGATACAGAGTGGGATTAATTATAATAAATTAAATTAGTTTTTTATATTTTTTTCTAATTTGCTATTAGTTCTAAGTTAGCATAAGAATTAATTGTCCTTCCACCTTGCGTGGTGAGAATGGAGGCAGAGACTATGGGGGGCGATAGTCCTCCAAAAGATGTCCGCACACGATTGTACCATGCGGCTTCGCCTGGGCCTTGGGTTGTTTACTTTCGGCAGAAAGTGAAAAGTCTAGACTTTCTCGGCATTAAGCGAGATTTGACGCGTCGTTTTACGAAGCTTGATTTTAATCAGATCAACAGGAACAAGCTACGAATCACCGCACCTACATATCAGGTGGCGAACGAAATTGCTAAAGACAAGGCCTACAATGTAGAATATTTAGTTTATGTCCCCTCGCGGGAGGTCGAAATCGAAGGTGTGATCAACGCAGCGAGCCTGACTTGCAAGGATGTACTTGCGGGAAAAGGCCGCTTAAAGAACGCAATGGAGTCTACCGTGGATATTCTGGATTGCAAGGAATTGCATTCAGCAACCATGGTAGATGGCAAAAAAGTATATTCTAAGTCAGGCTCGCTTCGGGTGACGTTTGCCGGTTCGATTCTCCCAAAATATGTCGATTTAGAGAATATGTTGTTTCCGGTGCGTCTTTTTGTACCAAGGGTATTTAATTGTACCAATTGCAAACAACTTGGTCACACTGTGGTAAATGTTTCGAAAGACATCGGGAGTAATCCTGCCAGCAACAAGCCACAAAATGTGCTTATTGCGGTTTGGCTCCTGCCCATGGTTTGCAAGATTGCCCGGTGTACAGAAAGCGCACCCAAAAAGTGAAGCGCTCGTTGGTACAGCGCTCCAAGCAGACTTATGCGGAAATGGTTAAAGCGCAAGACACATCCGCCGATACCACTGCAAAGGCTGCTATTTCAGCTACCGTTCAAGTAAGTGATTATTATGATTCCATATGCATTGACGAATTGGACTCTGACGCAGCTGATATGGATGATTCTACGGAGGTACACGTGCCCGAAAAGAGGAAGCAACCGTCTTCCCTGGATTGCGCCGTAAGAAATCAAAAGTCATCCATAAAAGCTTGCCCAAATCTGAAGGCAATGGGGATTATTTAAAATCCTGAAGCAACCTGTCTTCACTGCTCCTTTGGATCCATCTTGCAGCAAGACATTCCCGCCATTGCCCAAAACCGATGTTTCCAAGAAACATCCGGCTAGGAGAATCAATGAAAGAAAAACTACAATTCGTTCTTCCCAAAAAGTACTCCGTCCAAGCGAGGATTGATCTCCTTTAAGGACCTTGTGGACCGTTTTTGAATTTATTCAATATTCCGAATTCATTGAGGCCAATCATTGACCTCTTTATACCAACAGTGGAAAGTTATCTGAAGCAATTGACTGTTTCATGCCCCTTCTTGCAGGAATTGTATCTTTCGATGGATAATACGGCCATACAAGATACAATCACTGTGCTGCAGTGGAACTGTCATAGTCTGAAAAATAAATTGGACGTGTTCAAGTTTTTGATTCGCAATTCCGATTGCGACATATTTGCACTCTGTGAAACATGGCTTTCTTCCGAAGACGAAATCAACTTCCACGATTTTAATATTATTCGCCAAGAGCGGAATGATCATTATGGTGGCGTTCTTTTGGGGATCAAAAAATGCTACTCCTTCTACAGAATTCCCATTTCGACTGTTCCCGGCTTAGAAATCGTCGCATGCCAAGTAAATGTGAAGAATAAAGATCTTTGCATAGCTTCAGTGTACATTCCTCCAAATGCCTCTATTAATCGTCGACATTTTTGGAGCGCAGTCTCCCTCCTATCATCTCCAGTATTGATATTGGGTGATATGAACGCACATGGTATTGGATGGGGCGAAACGTATGACGATTATAGAGCGCCTATTTTCTATGATTTGTGTGACGATTTCAATTTGAATATTTTGAACACTGGTGAAGTAACTCGAATAGGACCAAATGGTCAACAAAGCCGTATTGATCTGTCTTTATGTTCAAATTCACTATCGTTAGATTGCACGTGGAAGGTTATCCAAGATCCCCACGGTAGTGACCATATGCCGATAGTTACTACAATTAAAAGTAGCTATCAACAATCTGAGCCAGTTAATGTTCCTTTCGACCTCACGAAGAACATTGACTGGCAAAATTTGCATCGGCGGTAAATATTGGTATTGAATCAACTGATGTTCTTCCACCGCTAGATGAATATCGATTCCTTACCGAATAAATTAAAAAAGCGCACTAGAAGCTCAGAAACGACGCGTTCCAAGTACATCTGTCATAAGAAGACCAGCCACTCCTGGATGGGATGATGAATGTACTAAGTTGTATTCTGAGAAATCTGATGTCTTCAAGGCCTTCCGTAAACACGGAAGGTCTGAGCTTCGAAGAGTATTTGAGGCTTGAAAGAAAGCTCAAAAATCTTCTCAAGGCTAAAAACGTAGCTACTGGCGACGTTTTGTCGAGGACTATCGCGAGAAACCTCAATGACAACACTTTGGAAAACGGCCCGCAACATGCGGAACCGCACTTCCACCAACGAGAGTGAAGAATACTCCAATCGATGGATATTCAACTTCGCAAAAAGGTCTGCCCAGATTCCGTACCAGCAGAACCGCTATTTCGAGAATCAGTCAATGATCCCGGTTCTTTGGGTGGACCATTCTCAATGCTGGAACTTTCTATGTCTCTTCTTTCATCGAATAACTCTGCTCCGGGATGCGATAACATCAAATTCAATCTTCTGAAAAACCTCCCAGATATCGCAAAAGACGATTACTTAACCTGTACAACTGTTTCATGGAGTACAACATTGTGCCACCTGAATGGCGACAGGTCAAAGTAATAGCTATTCAAAAGCCTGGGAAACCAGCGTCTAATCACAATTCATACCGACCGATCGCCATGCTATCGTGCATGAGAAAATTATTGGAGAAAATGATCCTTTCAAGAATTGATCATTGGGTCGAAGAAAATGCATTGCTTTCAAATACTCAGTTTGGATTTAGAAAAGGGAAAGGAACAAACGATTGTCTAGCGTTGCTTTCTTCAGATATACAACTGGCCTTTGCGCACAAGGAGCAATTGGCTTCAGTATTCTTGGATATTAAGGGCGCTTTTGATTCAGTTTCCATTGAAGTACTGTCAGACAATCTGCACAGTAATGGACTACCTGTATTTTTAAATAATTTCTTGTACAATTTGTTGTCAGAAAAACAAATGAACTTCACACTCGGCACTCTGACAACTTCCAGAAATAGCTACATGGGTCTTCCCCAAGGATAATGTTTAAGTCCCTTGCTTTATAATTTCTATGTTAAAGATATTGACAATTGTTTGGAAGGACAATGCACGCTCAGACAACTTGCAGATGATGCCGTGGTCTCTCTAAGAGGTCCATGTGCAGCTGTCTTGCAAGGACCATTGCAAAGTACCCTGGATAATCTGACTGTTTGGGCCAGACATCTAGGGATCGAGTTTTCACCGCAAAAACTCAGTTGGTTGTGTTTACTAAGAAGCGGTATCCTGCTCAACTGAAACTCAAGCTGTTGAATGATGAAATCAACCAATCTTTATCTTCTAAATACCTTGGGGTCGTGTTTGATTCCAAATGTACCTGGAAACTCCACATTGAGTATTTGATACAAAAATGCCGGAAAAGGATCAATTTTCTACGTTCTATCTCCGGAACATGGTGGGTGCTCACCCGGAAGACCTCATCAAACTCTATAGAACGACTATTCTCTCTGTTTTAGAGTATGGCTCTTTCTGCTTCCTCTCAGCAGCTGATTGCCACCTGATCAAATTGGAACGAATTCAGTATCGTTGTTTGCGTATTGCCCTTGGCTGCATGCATTCAACGCATAACATGAGCCTGGAGGTGCTTGCTGGAGTCACTCCTTTAAAGCACCGTTACTGGGAGCTCTCACTTAGAATACTCATCAAATGTGGAACAAGTAACACACTTGTTCTAGATAACTTCGATAATATACTTGAACTAACTTGTCGTTCAAGATTCCTGAGAGTTTATCTCAACTACATATCGTCAGATCTTTGTCTTCCGTGTTATAATCCACCTCGAGTTCACTTCACCAACGACAGTTCCTCAATTGTATACGATCTGTCCATGAAACATGCTATTCAAGGAATACCAGATCATCTTCGTCAAATATCTATTCCCTCACTTTTTTCTGAAAAATATGAACATGTCAATTGCAACAACAGATATTTCACTGATGGTTCTCGCATCAACGGATCCACTGGCTTCGGTGTTTTCAATGTAACTTCAACCACCTTCCAAAAACTTCAGGAACCGTGTTCGGTTTATGTTGCTGAGCTGGCAGCAATTAACTTCGCTTTAGGGATAATTTCCAATCAGCCCTGTAGACCATTATTTCATCTTCTCGGATAGTCTTAGTTCTATCGAGGCACTCCGGTCGATGAAACCTGTTAAGCACGCATCTTACTTTCTTACAAACATAAGAGAGCAGATGCGTGTTTTGGTCGAAAGATCATTCAAGATTACCTTTGCTTGGGTCCCTTCTCACTGCTCAATCTACGGCAATGAGAAGGCAGACTCGCTGGCAAAGGTGGGCGCACAGGAAGGTGAGGTTTATGATAGACAATTCTCGAGCAACGAGTTTTTCCCATTAGTCCGTCAGAGTACTCTTCAAAGTTGGCAAAGAAATTGGACACACAACGAACTTGGACGGTGGCTATTTTCTATAGTTCCAAAAGTTTCTGGGCGAGCGTGGTTCAGAGGTGAGGACTTAAGTCGAGGCTTCATTCGCACGATGTCGAGGCTTATGTCCAATCACTATTCACTAAACGCACATCTGTACAGAATAAACCTTGTCGATAGCAACTTATGTAGGTGCGGAGCCGATTATGATGACATCGATCACGTAGTTTGGTCCTGCTCGGAAAATGACGCCTCCAGAGAGCAATTATTGGATACCCTTGTGGCCCGAGGTAAACAACCCTTCAGGGAAGTTCGAGGTGTTTTGGGAGATCGTGATGTGGTCTATATGCAGGCCATTTATAGTTTTCTTTGTGCTTCTGATATCAAAATCTAATAGTTTGTTTTTTTTTTCTTTCTTCAAAGTTTTTTTTTGTGTTTAGTCTCTGCTTTCTGTTCCATAGAGCACCATAGCTCTTGCCATCCGGAAGATGCTCCCAGTTGAACCATTCCTTGAGCACGACGACACGCCACATCGTCCCTGACGCCAAATACCCGGATGAGAAGCTGAAATTCCCTGATCCAAAATCCTTAGCCCCGTCCATCCTTAAACATTGTAAACTAACCTCGAGTCACCACGAGTACGCTGGCTCCTACCCCTCTCTTACTAACTGAAAAAATAAATGATATTGATTGTATATATCACAAAGAACCATGGCTCCGTAAAGTGTTATACACGCCTGAGCCTACCAAATAAACGAACTTGGAAAAAAAAAAAAAAAGTCTCCCCAAATTTTAAAATTGCATGTGCTGTCGAACACAATAACAAAAATCGTTCATGAATACGCACAGCAATTCGTAATTTCCGCTTAAAAAAAATTAATTTTTTTTAAAAATCTGAGGGTACCTTTCTCATTTTATCAAAGTAAGTTCTTGGAGAGGGATCAATTTCCCCCGAATATTTTAAAAGTCGATTTTTGACAGCACTCCAAAAAATCGATTGTGTATCAATAACAACAATAATTTAAGGACTGTCATAGATCAGTAAAGTTAAATTTCTTATTGAGTCTGTTTGGAAATCGCGTATGTTTATTGACTTTTGGTTGTGATACATCAGAAATAAGAAAAGGGGATCAAGTCTACCCAGTCTCCTCTATTAGCAACAAGTTCTTCACTCGAGCATAATAGTTCACTGTAAAGCATAGCTGTTCCTGATCAGCTGTGCCGTATATGAATTTAATGTTGATGGATTGATTGCACGTTCAATTGGTGGCGTATTTGCCTTCGTAATTTATTTTATTTTTGCATGTGGCAATGGCATCAAATATCGTAGTTTCATGCATCTGCAGAACATTTGGGACCGAAAACAAAATTTCGTTTTTTTCGAAATCTTTATTGGGTTCAATGAAGGATAAAGAAGAAATGTTGAATAAGGCAGGCGTTTATAAAATAAGTTGTACCCAATGTGAAAAAAATTATGTAGCCCAAAAAAAAAGATCATTAGATGTAAGGTACAAGGAACATATGGCGCTTCCGAAAAGACGAAGGAGAAAACGATATACGAATTTAGATCTAAGGTAGCAGAGCATGCGTATACGGAAAATCACGCAAGTACGACATCAAATATTAGAATCTTAAGATATGTCTCTTCCCTGTGGAAACTTGATGTAGCTGAGAGCTTGGAAATCTTGATCCCCCAGAACAAAAATCCTCAAAATCTCAATGTTTTCAGAAATTTCCCACGTCACTTTGAAATCCAATTATAGCAAATTTGTCGTTCTTTGTAGTGGAAATTCATTATGCTGATAAATAAGGTAGATCTACGTATTTTTTCTTTAATTGATCAATGTCACACATATTGGAAATTGTCTGCAACTGCATTGAAAAGCTTTCACAACATCTCTAACTACCGACCAACTCCAACTGAAGCATCATAATTGCATAATGCCGATCGTTTCCTGTCGCCTAATGAGGACGTTTAATTCCAGTTTAATTTCGAGCTATACTGCGCCTGTAGCGTAGTTTTACGCAAAAACCAAAAATGATGCTTAAAACGAAGCAGAATAATTAGAAATAAAACGACTCACTGTTTTTTGCGTGCGGGTGAAACGGTCGCCGACTGTCTTTTTTTCCCATCGCCCATCAAAAATCTAATCCATCATTCATTCATTCATCCGTTCGGCCATCCGTCAGCAGATATCCACGTAACCCCCTTCATTCGGCTGGCGTTTATGTACGAGCATGTCTCGGGATCCCAGTTGTCACAGTGATCCGCAACGGTTCGAACCAGAACATTATTTATTGCGCTTTATACAGATCTTAAAATTGTGTTTAATTTTTTTAAATTTCAATTCATTAAAGTGATTTTTCAAAATTTTCTTCGAGTTTATCACTTATTATTTGTACATATTTTGCTTATCTATGCTTGCATGACTGTCCACTTCGTTTTTATCATGATTGGCCAAGAATCATTAAATATGTACAACTTATCAATTGGTAAGCATTTGAATTAGAAAACTATTCTCACTGTATATGCTTTGAAGCTAAATTAATTCAAGACCAATAGCGATATTTGATCTGCCATTGGAAGCACAGCACTAGACACGGTGGCCCCGGACCAGAGAAACGACTGGTATGACGACGAATGTGAGCAGTTAGTAGAAGAGAAGAATGCAGCATGGGCGAGATTGCTGCAACACCGCACGAGGCACGATACAAACGGGCGCGGAACAGACAAAACTCGATTTTCCGGAGGAAAAAGCGGAGGATCGAGACCGTGAAGAGACGGAGGAACTGTACCGCGCTAATAACGCACGAAAGTTCTATGAGAAGTTGAACCGTTCACGTAAGGGCCACGTTGCACAGCCCGATATGTGTAAGGACATAAACGGAAACCTTCTTACAAACGAGCGTGAGGTAATCCAAAGGTGGCGGCAGCACTACGAAGAGCACCTGAATGGCGATGTGGCAGACAACGGTGGTGGTATGGTAATGAACCTAGGACCACGCGCGCAGGACATACGACTTCCGGCTCCGGATCTCCAGGAGGAGATCGGCCGGCTGAAAAACAACAAAGCTCTTGGAGTCGACCAACTACCAGGAGAGCTGTTTAAACACGGTGGTGAGGCACTGGCTAGAGCGCTGCACTGGGTAATTACCAAGGTTTGGGAGGATGAGGTTCTGCCGCAGGAGTTATGGAAGGTGTCGTGAGCCCCATCTACAAAAAAGGCGATAAGCTGGATTTTAGCAACTACCGCGCAATCACATTGCTGAACATCGTCTACAAGGTACTCTCCTAAATTTTATGCCGCCGACTAACACCAATTGCAAGAGAGTTCGTGGGGCAGTATCAGGCGGGATTTATGGGTAAACACTCTACCACAGACCAGGTGTTCGCCGTACGTCAGGTATTGCAGAAATGCTGCGAATACAACGTGTTTTTTTTTTCAATAAATGTATGTTTATTTATTTGGTTTGATTTTACATCTAATGTACATTGTAAGTGTTTGGCCACACGGCCCTTCATCTTTGTTGCTAGTTTTTTTTTAAATTATTTTGAAAAGGAAGTAATTTGAAAAAAAAATCTAGTATGACATGGAAGCCTATTGCAGGCATTAGTTCATTTTGAAAAATTTGATAGCCTAACTACTATGTACACTAATATTTACAATAAAAATTTGATAACCTAGATTGGAACTAGCGCCCTAATTGGAGCCTGATCCGAATGCAAGCAACGGACCCCAAAGTTTTCTTTACACTCACCAAAGCGTTCATGTAAGGTTTTTATTCCGGCCAGACGGTGGACCTCGGATGTTCTTGTCCTGGGAGGGGTGTTGAGGATCATCCTCAGGAATTTGTTTTGGACCTGTTGAAGTTTGAGGTGGTGGGTTTTAGCGTAGCTCTCCCAGACCGCATGTCGTATTCGATCACAGGGAGGATGATTTGCTTGTAGACAGCAAGCTTATTTTTCAGGGACAGTGACGACCGGCGGTTGAACAAAGGGTACAGTAGTTTCAACAAGACGTTACACTTTGTCACCGTTTTGTCAACCTGTTGCCTGAAAATAAGCTTGCTGTCGAGGATCAAGCCAAGGTAGTCGGCCTCGGCCATTCCACAGTCGTGCCATTGAGGATGATTTTACAGTCCCCAGGCGGAACAAGTTTAGGGGATTTGGAGTGGGGGAAAATGATGACCTGGGTCTTCGCCGCGTTGATACAGATCTTTCAGCTGGTGAGGTACTCTGTCAGGGCATCCAGGCCTCGTTGGAGTTTTGCCACTAGCGCTCTGATCACTTTACCTTTGTAGACGATGGATGTGTCATCTGCGAACAGAGACAGAATGCCGCCTTCTGGAAGTTCTGGCATGTCGGAGGTGAACAGATTGAAAAGCAGGCGCCCGAGGATACTGCCCTGGGGGACGCCTGCAACGATGTTGTGCGCATTGGAACTCGCTCCGCTGATTGAGACCCGGAATGTCCTTGCCGACAGGTAATTGTTGATGATTTTCACCAGGTAGCTGGGAAGATTGTAGCGTTGTAGTTTGTACACCAGGCCATCATGCTATACATTGTCAAATGCCTTCTCGACATCGAGTAAGGCCATGGCGGATGTTTTTGAGACAAACTTGTTCCGTCTGAGGACGTTGGTAACTCGAGTCAGTTGGTGTACAGTTGACCGACCGCGTCGAAAACCAAACTGTTCCTCGAGCAAGATGTTGAGATTTTCGGCAGACTCAAGTAACCGGTGATGAATGGCTTTTTCGAATAGCTTGGATAACCCTGAGAGAAGGCTGATGGGTCGATAACTTTTGGGGGAGGAAGGATCCTTTCCAGGCTTCCGGATGGGGATGACTTTCGCTGACTTCCAGGACGATGGGAAGTAGCTGAGCCGGAGACACTGATTAAAGATCAGCGAGAGGTCAACGAAGTCAAAGAACGGAGCACTCATGTGTTTGAGCTCGAGATTCAGGATGCTATCGAAGCCTGTGGCCTTCATGTTCTTCGATGATTTGATATAGGCCGTCAATTCGCCAGCTGAGATCTTCAACTCCTCCGAGAAGTCGTTGGGAATCAAATGGCTGTTGTTAGCATGCTCGTTGACGACTGCTTCATGTGTACTGACGATGTTCTGCCCAAGGTTGTGTGAGCTGACAAAGTGACGACCTATTTCAGCGACCTTCTCTGCAGGAGTTATCAAGCGATCCTTAGAGCCATTATTGTCTAGTGGGATCAAAGGTGGAATGGGCCGAGGCTTGGATTTTAGAATTTTGGTCATTTTCCAGAACGGCTTAGCATAATCTGGGAGAGAGCGGATCTTACTCGAGAAGTCGTTATTTTTGAGGTCCACCATTCTGGCCTTGATATTTTTTGTGATTCGATTGTAGCGTGCCTTAAGCTCAGGCAGTCCAGTACGTTGAAACTGCCTGCGAGTGACATTCCGCAATCGAATCAAATCTTTGTTGAGTGTATCGATGTTTAAGGAGTTGCTTACCTGCCGAGCCATCGGTACATGTTGCTTACGGGCCACCGAGATCGCCTCCTCGATAGCGCACAGCTGGCGGTCGATACTTTCCGACGTCTCCGGACGCACTTCGTAATCGACGGTGTTGTCGACGCACTGCTGAAACCGCTGCCAGTTCACTCGATGATAGTTTCGCCTTGTTAGCTCGTGCCTATTTACTGAGGTTCCAACTTCAGCCACCACCGGATAGTGGTCCGAGCTAAGTTCTTGGAAGACGACCGGCTGGGAGACGTGATTGTGCATGTTCGTGATGTAGATGTCGAGCGTAGCATGGGCCCCGGACCGTGTCAACCGGGTAGGGCTGTCAGGGCTCAGGATGGTGTAGTGGCCCTCTAGTTCGTCGTTGGACCAGACGACTCCGTTCCGGTTGGAGACGGTGTTTCCCCACGATTGGTGCTTTGCATTCAGGTCTCCGGCGATGATGAACTGCCCCTGCCGCCGAGTGAGCTTGACTATATCCCTTCGTAGCTCGGCCGACGTGCCATCGTCGACTTTGGCTTGTGTGGGACAGTAAGCCACGATGAGGGTGACGACTCCGACGGAAGTGGTGACTTCCACTCCAACGGCTTCGATGAGTTTGAGCTTGAAGTCCGGCAGCAGGCGGCAGACGATGTTGCTTCGCAAGGCGATTGCCACTCCTCCCCCTCTGGAGCTTGTTCGATCGAACCTCACCAGCCTAAAACCCGGAATTGTTGCACTTACCTCGGGTTTCAGGTGGGTTTCGGTGATGAAAGCCGCGTCAATCTCCTTCTCCTGAAGGAAATCGCTGAGTTCGATAATTTGCTCTTTAGTGAGCAAGTGTTCCAATTGACCAGACCCACCCTAGCAGCCATTTTCAATGACGAACATGCCCAGGGTGAAGATCTGGTCGAAGCGAGTTTTGCAACCGCGTAGTCGCGTTGCCAGTTGGGTGAAAATCGGAACTAGCTGCTCCGATGTGTAGAGCGGTGGGTCACCATCGGCCGGAAGGGGCTCATTATCCTGACGACGGAATCCAGGGAGGAAGCGGGGGCCATTCGCTGGAGGATGGGGCGTGTGGTGTTAGAGCTTGAACTGATACTGCAGCGGCCGCCAGCCGTTTGTGTGGCTGCAAGGGTGGAAGAATTGGTATCGCTCGCCGGGGAGCCGGGATGGCCGGAAAGTTCACCTCGTTGAGAGCAGGAAATCGGTTCTTTTTCGGCAGGGAGGCCTTCTTCCTGATTTCCAAAAACGCCGCCCGCTTTGGACAGTCCTTGGTTGTAGCCCGATGCTTTTCGCCACAGTTGGCGCATTTGGGATCAGCAACCTCCATCTTGTCGCACTCATCGGTCGGATGGAGCTCACCACATTTGTTGCAGCGTGGCTTCATGCGGCAGTTCCTGGTGCCATGTCCGAAATTGAAGCAGTTGGTGCACTGCGTGACGTCGCGGTGCACTGGCCGATATCGCTCCCAGTCAACGACGGTGTAATTTATAACGCCGACCAGCTTCAGGTCCTTCCACGTGGTGGAGCCGTGCTCCAGGTGGATCAGGTAAAGTTGGTCGCGATATCTCCTCGTCTTGTCGTGACGAGCGATCTTATGGACGGCCACCGGTTTCAATCCGCAACTTTCGAGCTCAGCTTTTAGCTCCTCTTCCTTCATGTCGTGGAGTCCTCGCAGCAAAGCCTTTAGCGGCTTCGTGCCGGGGTGGTCATGAGTGTAGTACTTATACTTGTGGACCTTAAGGAACTCCACGACGGATTGATGATGGTCCTTGTTTGCCGGCATCACTTTCACGCCCTCACTGCAGAGCCGAAAAGTACATTTCAGCCCCTTAGCAATCAGCTGGCGAATTTTTGGGCGTAAATCAGGCGGATCGCCCTTCACAAACACGGGTGGGCACTTCTCCTTCCGCTCCGGTTGCACCTGCGGCAGCTGCGATTGCTGCTTCTTCCTCTTTTTCGGCGGATTGCCGGCGTCATCAAGCGGCAACGGCGAGAACACGTTGCTCTGCAAAAGCTGCTTGGAGGGGTTTCCCGCGCCTCCAAGAGCAGTGCGCTTAGGCACTTTTCCAGCGACCGAACCGGCCACCGAGTCTCCCATGACGGGTCCGGGAGAAAATAACGCCAACGCGATGAAGCGAAAACGTAAACAGCGAACGAATGGGAAAAACCTAGGAGGGAGAAACAGATTCAAAAAATGTGTGTGTCAAGCCGAGCCGAAATCTAGCTGTCATGATATGTCAGTGCGAGCCGAGAGCAAAACTCTCGTCAAGAAAATTGTCTAAGGCAATATAACTACAATAACACACAAAACGAAATTTGGTCTTTTCAGGTGGCGCCTACATTGATTATTTATTCTTGTAGAAAATTTGCTTGTTGCCTGACAACAAAATTTATTTATTTGATGTGTAGTATCGAGAGCTCCCTCCCAGGGAAAAACCACTTGGAAAAAAAGCGCGAGCAAAAAAAACACGTCCGTACGTGCTGCTGTCTCGAACTGGAATTGCGAATACAACGTGCTCACACATCATCTATTTATGGACTTCAAAGCCGCATATGATACAATCGATCGGGACCAGCTATGGCAGCTAATGCACGAAAACGGATTTCCGGATAAACTGATACGGTTGATCAAGGCGACGATGGATCGGGTGATGTGCATAATTCGATATTTTGGGGGCATTCTCGAGTCCCTTTGAAACGCAAGGTGATGGTCTTTCATGTCTGCTATTCAACATCGCTTTGGAGGGAGTAACACGAAGGGCAGGGATTGGTACGATTTTCACGAAGTCCGTCCAGTTATTTGGTTTCGCCGACGACATTGATATCATGGCATGTAACTTTGAGAGGATGGAGGAAGCCTACATCAGACTGAAAAGCGAAGCTAAACGGATCGGGCTAGTCATCAACACGTCGAAGACGAGGTACATGATAGGAAGAGGCTCAAGAGAAGTCAATGTAAGCCACCCACCGCGAGTTTCTATCGGTGGTGACGAAATCGAGGTGGTTGAAGAATTCGTGTACTTGGGGTCACTGGTGACCGTCGATAACGCTACCAGCAGAGAAATTCGGAGACGCATCATGGCAGGAAATCGTACGTACTTTGGACTCCGTAAAACGCTCCGATCGAATAGAGTTCGCCGCCGTACAAAACTGACTATCAATAAAACGCTTATTAGACTGGTAATTCTTCACGGGCACGATACCTGGACGATGCTCGTGGAGGACCATCGCGCACTGGGAGTAATCGAAATGAAAGTGCTGCGTACCATCTATGGTGGGGTGCAGATGGCGGACGGTACGTGGAGGAGGCGAATGAACCACGAGTTGCATCAGCTGTTGGGAGAACCATCCATTCTTCACACCGTGAAAATCGGAAGAATGTGGTGGGTCGGGCACATAGCCAGAATGTCGGACAGTAATCCGATGAAAATGGTTCTAGACAACGATCCGACGGGAACAAGAAGGCGAGGTGAACCGCGTGCGGGCAAGGTGGATCGATCAGGTGGAGGACGATATGCAGACCCTCCGCAGACTGCGTGGTTGGCGAAGTCCAGCCATGGACCGAGCCGAATGGAGAAGACTTTTATGTGTTGCACAAGCCGCTCCGGCCTTGGTCTGGTAATAATAATAATAACAACTGTAATTCATATTCGTTCTAATTCACCTAAGCAGGAACATTGCTTACTTTTATTACTTGATTAAATGTTAATCCGTTTTTCAATTATTGTGCGCTATTAAATTAATCTTAATCATAGATTACAGTTCCTACTCACACGCCCGGTTCACTGTTTTACACTCGACATTCTGTTTCACCTAGCATTTTGGATGACATTTTCATTGATATATGCATCGATTTGTTGCACATGGCTTGCATCAGTGCTGTCAGTAACAATGCCGCAAAAAAAACTCTTTATTATTCTTCTACACCAGGCACGTCCTTTCTCCATGTTGTATATAATTTCAAATGCACCCAGAATAGTTGTAACAGAATTAATAATTTGATTCTGAATGGAGTTCCCTGTCGTAGTAGGAGCAACGACATCGATAATAGAAGTTAATATGAACTATCCGTGAAATACCGGAGGGTGGGGCCAGGGATTGATATGCAAAATGCTTCAGTCATAACATGCTTAGGTATTTTAATACAAAACGATTAATAATGTATTATGCATTTGGTATTGTAGTGCCAGAAGTATTTTGCATGTTAATTTTTGGTATAACTCCTTTGGTGTTTTGCCTTTTATGTAGAACTGGTTCTTAATAAAATAAGGAATCAAAACATAATTAGGTATTGTTGAGATATTTTCTACTGCTCGGGTGCCTTAGTTTTATTGATGGTGATTTTTTTGCATAGTTTCAAATAAACTTATTGTTACATTGTCACCCTTTCGCAGTGAGCGTTGCATATCCTCACGTTGAAGCAATAATGATGGCCTTTGCGTTTAAACCCAAATTCAAAAGAACAATCGCTCACTTTCAGTGATTGATTGTTTATCCTCAAGATGGATTAACAATGGAACACGTATTCTTAAAAATATGATTGAAAGATACTAATACTGTTGTTGTTGGAAGACGGTTCGACGGTTGAGTTTACCTTCCTACGTTGTTATGGTTCTCGATATGTTTCTGTCTGAACCTGATAGCTATTCTGGAGATCTCATCTCCCTTGCGATACACTACCAGACGGATACGTACTCCCCAGCACTTCAGTTCAGGACGCTTTCTCAAGGGATTTCTGTTCTTCCACTTTTCACGATGTACCACAAGATTTGGTTTAACAAAACTTCACTGTTTATTAGGCGATTGATAACAATTTTATTAGGATTCCCAAGAAAACTCGCGCGCGCTATATTTGCCTTCTATATTTGTTGGCTATTGTTTGGCTACTAATGTGATTTGTGTTTTGTGTGCAGTGGGCAGTGTTTATTCGTGCAACATATTGTGTGAGAAGTCTGTGAGTGTCTTTACATGTGTTAAGTGTATAATTTAAGCTAGGGTGATCGTTTTATTAGTTTTACATTTATAGCATCTAGGGTAACTTAAAACTATGGACCGCAAACATTACCGGCCCCCTTGAAACTTGTTTCAATAATAATCTAGACATTTATATCATCGGAGGGCAGGGACAAATTCGATTAACAGCACGCTTGTATGTCCCTTTGGACGCCAAAATCGTAACCGCTCTCACGACTCCATTAGTACTAGGGTGTATCTCCAGTATTCTCGGTACACGGACAGATAAATCAACCCAAACTTTGAGTTCAATATACGCACTGATGAGAATATCGCAGAAAAAATTTACCCAAATTTGGGTAGTTTTCCCTTTCTTTCCCATGATTGTTGTCAAAACTAGAGCAAGATGCAAACACCTCACCGGGGTTGCTCAGCCCAATAACCCAAATTTGAGTAAATTCAATATTCTCAATTTTGAGTTGATCAAGGTCCGCTTTGGATAAATTAAACTCAGCTTTGGGTAAATTGTTTACATGCGATTAAAGGCAAACTACCTAGTGACAAAAAAATCATTTTACTCAAATTTGGGTTATTGGCCCAAACTACGGTTTTGAGTGAAAACAACCCGCTTTTGGGTAGTTTTGGTTTTCAGTGCAGGAGCCATTGTAGCGGTGGTATGTTGTCTTCCCGAACAATCCTCCGAAGTTGGGAGCACGGGGCGGGATGAAATGCCACTCGATTCCATGTTGTGAAAGTTCTGTTCTAATCGCCTGCTGACCGGTTTTGCTGCTTAAACTGCTATACAGTTCATGCAATTCGTGTTTCGCTCCGTGTAAATTGGTGGCAATGTCGGAGTGTATCTCCCTTGGGATTCCGTGGTGCCCAATGAACCTCAGAAGAGTAGAAATAAAATATGCTGTTGAAAGGTCCGAAACGAGCTCCAAATGGATCGCTTTCGTGGTGAAACATACGAATACCGCGATGTAAACCTTCGGTGGGGCTGCTCGGCGATGGGGAGGTTTTAAGAAAAAGGGGCCACAGTAATCCACGCCGGTTATCAGAAACGCCCTAGCGGGGCGGACTCTCGTTGATGGCAGCTGTCCCATTGGCTTTGGGTTGAAACGGAAGCAGCGATGGCATTTTCTCAAAACGGAAGAAACGGCTTTTTTGCCGTGAACTGCGGCTAAAGTTGCTTTGTGTCCACCATGGTGAATCTGAATGTGGCAATACTCAATGATCAAGCGGGTGAAAGCATGCGATTGAAGAAGAACTGCTGGATGTTTGACGGTGTAATCCTCAAGAGAGTAACGGAGGCGGCCACCTACTCTAACAATGCTTTCCTTATCGATGAACGGACACAAAAGCTTCAAAGGTGATTTGGAAGGTATTTGATGCATCCTTTTCAAGGAAATTATTTCCTCAGCGAAACATTCCTCTTGCACTAAGCGAACCAGCTTGTTTATGAATGCGTTAATCCCCTGTGCAATTAGAAATAGTGCTGTGTTCCGGTGATTTGACTGCCGACAATTGGACAAAAACCGTAAACAGAATGTTACTAATCTGACTAAAGGAAGGAATGATGAACGAGAGAGCGAGAAAAGAAGGCTCGGCTCCTCAGCCGCCACATTACCAGAGGCCACGATACGAGGTTCTAGTTCCACTTCAGTTGGAATCAGGTCGGTGGATTCGACCATCCATTTTGACGGTGCTTCCTTCAGCCATGTAGGATCGTATTTCCAAAGCTGACTTTCCAAAAAACGGACGGACATTCCACGAGAAACCAAATCAGTGGGATTTTCATTGTCCGACACATGCTGCCATGGATGCCCGTTGTAACCTGCCAAATTGCTTACATTGGAAATTTACCTAAATTTACTGTACATAATAAATTATTCATAAAATCCTACTTACTATTTTTGCTCTTAAATTATATTACTAGAAATGAACTTAAAAGTAACGGAATTGAATTAAAATAAAACAACATTAAAATATCGAATATCAAAATACGGAAATCATATTGCCCATCCCTATTCCTATCCCGCAAAACACCCGTAACGTACCGTTGACATCTGCGCTGTCAAGCGCCAGTTCACCACCACTATCTCAAGCGTCAACCAACACGAGCCGAAGGAAACCGTTAAAAACATCCGAGCAACGAAAAACCAGATCTCTACCAGTGATCCGCCAGCTCGACTCCTCCGGGACGCCATTGCTACACAGATAGAAAAAGTTGTTGAAATTTACACGAAAGTAATGCACATAAAGGGAATGCCAAAAAGAGCGTAATCTTAAACGGTATTTTCTCCTGAATGTATGCAATTTGTATTGCATTATGTCACTATTTAGTCGACTAAGTGGCATAATGCTATACAAATTGCATTCATACAGGGTGAAATTGATAAGAAAGATTCATGTATGCTCAGAATAGTGTAATTATCCGCGCCTGTATTTTTTACGCGCTGATTAGTTTTCATTATTTTTGTCTGTGTACCGTCGAAAGTGATGCCCACGTGAAAGACAGCACCTGCTATCAGGGACCAGTGAAGAATCGGTCATTATTTTCGACCAAAGTGACGCCAAGCCGAATTGCGTGGAGGAAACCGATTAGCGAAAACACGACCGTAGTGAAGTGAAGTTTCTTTTCCTGACCATTATTGTGAAGTACCGGATTCCCACGGAATTCTTATTCGATCCCGTCTAACAAGCATCATCGCCGCTGGGAAACAAGGTCCGTTCGGCCGTTGTCAAGAAGAAGACTGCCATCTCAAGACCAACAACCCAGAGGAAGTCCGAACCGCTACTGTTCCAGGTCGATAGGAACTCTGTAGTATTTCCGCCTGCCAATACCCCTCCAATTTCTCCTAAGAGCAATCAGAAAAACGACCCTGAGGCCACGACAAGGGCAGATGAAAGTCCCCAGCAAAAAGTTTCTCTAACACCGTATGTCACCGTCTGAATGATGGAAACACGATTTGCGACTAAGGTTTTCTACGTGTTAGGAAGAGCCTTCAACCAATGCAAAACAACGGTTGAATCGGACTAGAAAAAAACTAATAGGTTGGTGCAATGGGGTTACAGAAGTTTGTGAATTTGAATATTATTTGTGATTTTTGGTAGAAACTGCTGTGTACCATCTTTGGTAGGGTATAAAAGCCACTCCGGCCTTAGTGAGGGAACAAATAAATGCGATTTTAGTAATCCTGTAAAACGTACGCAAGTAGACACCTTTTTGCCAATATTTATCTAATCTACATTGACCACTAGCACAAATAAGTTACCCATACCCATACCAGCCAGTAAATGTATTGTTCTAAAATAATGTTGGTACAGGAAGATATCCAGTGCCAAACTCGTGCCAGTGCCAAGCACATATGATCTCATTTACTAGAGCGAGAATTTCCTCGGAGTTTCCCCAGAGCACCAGTTGAAGCTTTCTCGTGAAGATTTTCCACGGTTAATATATGAAAGGTGGGCAGCGAGGTAAAATTGGTTAGTTAGAAAAATTTTTTGGGGTATCTGTTCCATCTAACATGCTCCTATATCAATAACATTCGCAAAACAAGTAATTTAGGCTCAATTTGTATTGTGTAAAGAATGACTTTACGAGAATTCCCCAAATGCAATTTCCCCGTATAACAATTCCCCGAATGCTTCCCTCTTCTTTTTGAGTAGATACGGTACAAAGCAAAGGATAACCAGTTAGCCATGTGAGCAATGACGTAGGATAGCCAATTCGGAGACTACGAGTTCATTTTCGTCCAGGCCTAGGACGATTATGGGTGGGAAACATTCTTGAATCTTTTCGTACAGTGTATCCATTTTACTCACCACACAAGATACATACTCATGCAATTGTTGGGCATAGGAAAGCTTTCAATTAACAACCGTGGATCGGACGACTGGGGTAGGCCGGGCACGTAGCCAGAATGTCGGACAGTAACCCGGTGAAAATGGTTCTCGACAACGATCCGACGGGCACAAGAAGGCGAGGTGCGCAGTGGGCAAGGTGGATCGATCAGGTGGAAGATGACTTGCGGACCCTCCGTAGACTGCGTGGTTGGCGACGTGTAGCCATGGACCGAGCCGAATGGAGAAGACTCTTATATACCGCACAGGCCACTTCGGCCTTAGTCTGAATAAATAATAAATAAATAATGTTGGTTATCTAAGATGCGTATTGTTGCGAGGAATAACAACAGAAATTTGACTCAAGGGTGGTTGCTGTAGAAAGTTTCCACTGAGGTGGCGTCTTCATTGATTTTATACAAAAGCCACCATTTTATACAAAAGAAAGTTGATCCGACTATCCGAAATAAACTTTCTTAAAAGTGCAAAACCCAATCGTAAATAGCGAATTTCATAGTGCGTCGGAGGGAGATCACTAACAGCAACCAAGCTACCACGCCAAACCCGATGCCACCGAAACAGTCCATTTTCGCAATCAACTCTTTCTTTTCATAAAATGTTGGTCCTGAGAAGAACCAATTTTTCTTTTCCCATTAATGCTCCTTTCCAATTAACTGACACCACAATTTGTAATAAATTTTCAGCATCGGCATTGGCGGTGCGGGATCGCCACAGTGCTATTTTTATGGTCAACCCTTTCTTTATATGAAATGCTAGTTCGTTGAGGTTGAATGATCTGCAGCAACACATCGAGCACCACCACCAATGCGATGGATTTCCTTTGATAATGTTATTAGCTCCTCCGTGATGCTGTGTTCGCTCCGCTGCGATCGCTTTGATGCGTCTGCTCTACGTGAAACCTTGTTCAAACTGAGGATTAGATCCAAACCCGCAAGTGATTGATTTTTGATGTCTGTGCTAGTGATGCATGTACGTGATTGGTTGGTTGACCTATTTCTAAACTTTTTATCAATTATCAATAATAAATAGTTAAAAATCAGTATTTTCAAATAAATACAAAGTAGCGTTGACTCATCCTTGATCGAATGGTCCAAAAAAATTTAAAATCCATCGAGAAACGGCTTAGATATTATAGTTCAAAGTCTATCATATTTTCGTGACGGTCCCCGATTTTCGCAATCTAAAAGTGTACCCCAATATAGAAAACATAGACGTAGTCCTACGTCAAAAACGCATTAGTTGTATCCAAAGAAAGAGCTTTAACCACCGTCTGGTACAGAGTAGCAGCTTCCCTCGCAGCACACAGTTCCAGTCTCGGTATAGTCAACCTTTTCAGCGACGCGACCCTAGATTTTGATGCGAGTAGCTCAATACGTACGTTTCCGCGTCCATCCACAGAGCGAACGTATAGTCATGCACCGTATGCTAGATCCGAAGCGTCGGCGAAACAGTGTAGCTGCACATCAACGTAATCTTCAACGAAAGCGAATCTGGAGATGCTGAATTCGGTCAACTTTGATAAACGACGATGGAAATCCACCCATTTATGCTCTAGTTGTGTTGAGACAGGTGCATCCCATACGGAATGCACAGTGCCAACTGCTGTATGATTATTTTTGCGGTTACCACTACAGGCGATATCAATCCGAGAGGGTCGAAAAGCCTTGCTATAGCGGACAAAATTCGCCTCCTAGTCCATTCGCCTTCTTCATTCGCAATATTGAATATGTACCTTCGGTACCCAAGTAATTCCAAGTGTTTTAACCTTCTCATCGGGGCTCATGTCAAAGGTTATTATGAGGCTTGTTCCCAGTTGATCCTCTGGAACTCCAGCCAAGTCTTCGGGATGGCTTGAACACCATTTTCGATTGGGAAATCCTCCTGTGGCCATTAATGATGTTAGATTTTATCGGAGGTTAATGGCTTCGACGATACTTGCAGCATGGCAACAATCTTGAATGGGTGCGCTTGAAATCTTCCTCACAATCCTGCTCTTCTTTTGACCAAGTCGGTTGATCACTGCAGCTTTCAACTTTCCAAAAGTTTTCAAGAAGATCTTCAAGCGTATCCGAAGCGGTCACTGCGCAACGCTATACTGATTTTTTTCTGCTGCAGACTAGCATCTCTTCTAGAAACGATCCATCCAAACACCGAATCCACAAGTAACCCGCTTGATCTCTCCCTTTCGTATAGAAAACTGAAGAATTGCTCGGCCCCCAGTAGCAGATCAATGCGGCCGCTCATGTTGAATAAATAAATAGTATTTGGTCATAACTTCTGAGCCCAATGCCCGACCCGGCCAATTTTCAATAGGAAATAATAGGATGAGATTCTCCGCCGAATTCAACTTGATACGAGTAGTGGTTGAGGATAAGTAGTAAATACGAAATAAGTACTTGGGTAATTACAACAAAAAAATGAGCCTCAATTCGTCGAACAAAAAAACTATTAAACTATTCTATAAATAAAAGAGGGCCCATTCCAGCCCATTTGAATCACTGTGCTGTGCGCCAGGCGAGATGCAGAACGGCATTCTCTGCCGAAAGAGTAATCACCAGGGCGAAATCTCAGAATCGGCGCTTAAGTCTCTTCATCATATTATCGTCATCTGAGACATCCGACCGCAGATTTGCCGACTCTTGGTACGCGCGGTGAGAGTGAGGCGGTGAACTACAAACGCAGCCCTACATATGACAGTATTTATATGAATAATCTCGCTAAAAATTTTATGATATATGCACATTTAAACGAGAAGCAGCAGCCTCAACGGCAGCGGCAAATATTTTATGCGTGAAACGCGCCGCACTCGGCACTAAAAGCGCCGCCACTACTGTAGGCCCTTTCGGATGGGAAAAGTGCTTCTTGTAGGCAAATCGGACGTCTCTGCCCGGGTCGGACGGATATCATGTGATGATCGGACGAAGGGCAGACGTGGGACAAAAAAATATTTCATGAAATCGGTGTGCCACTCGTCTCATCAGCAGAGCAGGGGACAAACAATCTTAAATGCGGCAATTGGATTGTGGCAACATGCAGAAGTTCTTGTTGGATGAGCAATACCGTGACGTTTTGATGAGCTGATGCGCCATGCGCCACATTGACACGAACGCAAAGAATTTAATGATGGGAGAATATAAGAATACATTTTCCTCAGTAAAATCTTGAGTCTGTGGGGCAAACAACGAGGTAAAAGTGAGAAACGGTTTAATAGTTAAATTATTTTAAGAAAATCTTGAACGCAACGAAGTTTGTCTTTCTTAGCTCTCCGTTTTTCATTATACCTTGGCCGGCTGAGGAAAAAAGCCTTAACAAAAAACAAACAGCTTTAATTGAGATTTCTAAAATTTTACTTCCAAGGAAAAAAAGACATATAAACATAACTAGAAATCATTGAAAAACCTAAAGTTTTCTAGCACTGATAATCAACCCAACGAACGTTATGTAGAATCTAGCTTAGTTCTGCATTCCAGAGTCCTCATCTTTATATCAACATCCTGAATCCTCGACCCCCCTAACCAAACTGATTTCTAATAAGCATGAATCCTCAATCCACATTCATCACCGTGCTCAAGGTGATAATACCATCATCAGTAGGTACTCTCCCGGTGGACAAGTAATTCACGTCATCCGGAACACTTGTTCCAGTTCTATGTGCCAAGCTCAAACCCAAGCCCAGCCAACAGTGACAGAGAGCACTTGAAAAGTTAATTTGAGTACTTTCCTCCAAAATTATGCTGCTACAATACCTCTCAGTATTTGGCATCTACTTTTTTCGGCAATCCTTGTAACCTCTTTTCAGACTCATCCCAACCCGGTGCATTCCATCCATCTCCCCCGTTTGCTGGATGGATGATGCATTGGTTCTTCTTTATGCCCTATCCGCTGGAATGGTTACATCGTACATTTGTCGTTAAACTCTTGAAGCATTTCAAAGGACGAGCATTTGGTCGTGGTAATTGAATTAAATGAATGATAATTGTTGGTGCTTAACGACATAATAAACAGAAACAAGATTTCGCCCGGCTCTGGTCACCGGTGATGAGGTTGATGATGATCGGCTTCGGGGCTTAAGCTTCGATGTCTCTCAGTCCTTTTACGGATGAGCTGCTCTGCAATTGGACAAAAAGCTAATCCCTCAAACAAGGCCGGGCGGGTGCAGCTAAGTTGCAACTACAAGAATGCTGGTTTCTATACAGTCGTCTCTATTTGTGACAGGTACCTGGTTTTTGATGAAACCGTCGCAACAAACGGAACGGGACGATTTAATCGTTGGTCTGGATCTTGTGTCCTATTTAATTCTTTGAAATTTTGCAAGCCCTTAGGTATGTGAGGTAATTGATACAGTTTCCGCTTCAGTTGAAGGTTTGCTATACATGTTTCATTGCGCTGAAACATGAGGCATAAGCGAAGATCAATCAATTACGCCTAACAAATGTTAATTATTTTCAATACGCTTTTAGTCACACGTTATGAAAGCCACACCTGTACATTTTGTATGAATCGTTATGCCTCCTCACTCCCTCTAGTCATAACGTAATTCATGGACGTTTGTAAATATCTTCTTCTATGTATAAAAATGACCGATTTGCAAGATTTTCTCACTATTTTTTCGTTTTGAGGTCAGCTGTGTTCATATATAGGGTAACCGGCGGTAATGTTGGCCCTGGATGTAACATTGGCTCATCACGCAAATTAATCAATATTTCAGCGATAATACGTCGATTTGCAGGGAGATTTTAACCACTGCTTCTTTAGAAAAGTGTATCAAACATATATCTGCTTCATAACTCTAGATTTATACACTTCTTAAATTATTAAAAGCAATTATGTTGCGAGGAAAATCACTTTGACTCGGGTTTTTAACAGCCATGTTTCGTTGACTTATGCAGGCTGGCTGTGCTAGAGTTTTTCTTTTGCCCAATAAAAGAGTTTTCTGAATGAACATACCTGCTTTCGCACATCAGATGAATGGATAACAACCACACTATGTCAGCTATCATTTTTATTTCACAATTTCTATTAGTATAGCGACATAATCAACCAAAACTTTTCTGGACAATACTGGGGGCACCCGTAGTCAAATGTTGGCATGTGCTTTCGATTTGTAGCACTACGTTAGTATAGGTGAAACTCTATCATCAAACATTCTCACCAATAACCCGTACTGGAGAAAATAACCGAGAGCTGCAGATAGATAGAATATCCGATGCTTGCGAATGAGATGCTGAGAATTTTTGTAAACACAGGTTAATCCACTCAGCGGTTAAGTTTCATTCACAAATTACATAACGCTAAAATCAACCCACACCAAGCCTCTAGTAATGCTCAATGTATTGTAGGGTTCTGAAATTTATAAAGTCCTTAACGCTCAGACAAGTACCCTCCCACAACCTAAAACGTCATGTAGTTTGTGAATGGGTTGATGCTTTTCTCGAAACACGATATAATCGCTTTCATTTGCACAACATACCAAAAATAATTGCCTACCTTATGGCTTCCAAACATGATTCACGAGAAAGCGATTCAAGCATCAACCTTTTGGGTTCGATACACCATTTTCTTCATAATTTCGCAAATAAATGATTCAATTAGTGTATGAATATCTTCTTTCGCGCGAATCCTAAAACATTTTCTCATAATGGAACGATACAATGGATCGTATATTTCATTAGATAAACTTTCAACGTCATTTCATGAGAATAATTTCAAGTCAAATTACTTGACAAATACCTTCATCATAATTGAGATCTACTTTTGCTTGCAAAAGTATTTTGATCTGTAAAATGGTACCGAAGAAGTATTCTTTCAACTCGGGAAGTTGAAACACGTGAGAGATTTGAGAGGATTCACAACAGCTGATCGATATAGAGAGGAGTGGAGTCAAACGCACGTACCAATCATGAAACTTCAATGCAGGCAGAGTTAAAAACAAGCATCCAATAATTGTATTTATGGATAATTGTGTAATAATATCAGGTAGTTGGCTCAGCTATAACTGTTTATGCACAGTACAAAGCAAGGAATTGCCTAGAAAAAGTTTTACAATTGGCTTTCTTCAGTAGTGCGTTATGCATCATCCCCACCTAAAGCATTGTTTACGTTTTGGAAAAAAGTTTCTTTGAGAGCGAGAGCAACACAACCGCCATGGTTTTAACTAGCAGTAAATCTCAAAATTATGCGGCAGCCAATAATTAACGTATGCAATTTGTTTAAAGGCATAACATGAGGGCTAGAACGTGTAGCCTTTTTGCAATTGCAATTTTTAATACAGTTTTCATTTTTCTAAACTTCTTCACTTGCAAATATGGTACATATTTAAGAAATAAATGATTCATATAATAGTATTTTCGTTAGCATGTCCTTGGTAAGCGTGTTATTGGGGGAATCAAAAACGCACTCTCACAATCCGTGTGGTAGTATTTTACATGCAACCAATTAGAATTCACGCTCAATCAGATGATTTGATTTTCTCTATTTGTTTGCATGCTGCCTTTATTCAACGCAAGCAAAATGACTGGTACTACAAACAGCAACCCATCTTTATCTTTCGTATGTTCGAAATCAACAATCACTCGTCCCAAGTGGGCTGAAAAATGATCCACCTGATAGGGACAAGGATGCCGACATTTTGTCAATTTCTCTCGAGACTTTCGCTGGTTTAAATGAGATATTGCGGACATTCAACGCCGTTTTTTGCTATTTGGCGTCAACACCAAATGTAAGCAAGCCGGCTGGTGGAATAATTCTGGTTGGAAATGCAATATATGAAGATTTATAACGATAAATGTGCTCAACCGTAGCATAATGGGCCAAGGTTTGAGCCGTTACCCCTATACAAAAAGCTCGCAATTTGGTTGGAAAGGTTGAAAAAACCATAAAAATACAATCAAGGGCGTAGCTTGGACTCTCACCACTTTTGGCGAACCTTCTTTGGGCCATCTCCATCTTTTTCCTCTTCTCAATCTTCACCATTTTTTAAAATTCTGCTTCTTCTTCTAAGGCTCTACATTCCAACTGGAACTTGGTCTGTTTTCCAACTTGGTATTACTTTAGCATTTCCTCAGTTTTTAATTGAAAACTTTTCTATGCCCGCTATTGCATGATTATGTATTTTAAATGGTAAGTACACTGGATCCCGAAAACATCCTTGACCGGACCGAGAATCGAACTTGCCATTTTCAGATTGGTTATCCAACGCCTTTGCACGCAAGGCCAACTTGATTCTGGAGACCCATTGGGCGCCCCTCTCTTACGAAAATAAAATAGCAGATTTTACATTTAGAGAACAATTTGAACCTTACCTGAAGGAAGTATGATTGACAGGTTTATTGGCTAAAAGACGCTTAAAATAACCTTCAATGCTCAATAATGTGTAGGAACCTGGTGCCTTAAGGTTGATGTGAATTTCTGAAAATCACCCGTATAATTTTTTGTGATAATTTTCTACCATCTTCGATTTAAATAAGCCTAGCTGAAGTACATTGAAATTGCTGAAGGTTGTTTTCGGTTTCTAAACAGTACCTACATCACGAAGAAGGGATGTTTGAGAAGCTTTGAACATTGTATACAAATATTTATTGATTGATATTGATTTTGATTTTTCTTAAAATTTCTGCCCTGCTAGATCTATTATTTATTTATTATCAGACTAAGGCCGGAGTGGCCTGTGCTGCACATAAAAGTCTTCTCCATTCAGCTCGGTCCATGGCTGCACTTCGCCAACCACGCAGTCTGCGGAGGGTCCGCAAATCGTCCTCCACCTGATCGATCCACCTTGCCCGCTGTGCACCTCGCCTTCTTGTTCCCGTCGGATCGTTGTCGTGAACCATTTTCATCGGATTACTGTCCGACATTCTGGCTACGTGCCCGGCCCACCGCAGTCTTCGGATTTTCGCGGTGTGAACGATGGATGGTTCTCCCAACAGCTGATGCAAGTCGTGGTTCATTCGCCTCCTCCACGTACCGTCCACCATCTGCACCCCACCATAGATGGTACGCAACACTTTCCTTTCAAAAACTCCCAGTGCGCGTTGGTCCTCCACGAGCATCGTCCTGGTCTCGTGTCCGTAGAGAACTACCGGTCTTATAAGCGTTTTGTAGATAGTCAGTTTGGTACGGCGGCGAACTCTATTCGATCGGAGCGTCTTACGGAGTCCAAAGTACGTACGATTTCCAGCCACTATGCGCCTCCGAATTTCTCTGCTGGTATCGTTATCGGCGGTTACCAGTGAGCCCAAGTACACGAATTCTTCAACCACCTCGATTTCGTCACCACCGATAGAAACTCGTGGTGGGTGGCTTACATTGACCTCTCTTGAGCCTCTTCCTATCATGTGCTTCGTCTTCGACGTGTTGATGACTAGTCCAATCCGTTTAGCTTCGCTTTTCAGTCTGATGGAGGCTTCCTCCATCCTCTCAAAGTTACGTGCCATGATATCAATGTCGTCGGCGAAACCAAATAACTGGACGGACTTCGTGAAAATCGTACCACTCGTGTCAATCCATGCCCTTCGTATTACTCCTTCCAAAGCGATGTTGAATAGCAGACACGAAAGACCATCACCTTGCCGTAACCCTCTACGCGTTTCGAAGGGACTCGAGAATGCCCCTGAAACTCGAACTACTGCTAGATCTAGTTAGATCAATAAAATCAAGCTTTGAAGTGGGTCGATGATCGGAATCGCCATCGGACATAGGATCAAGGAGAGTCTAACTCTGAAGTGATTCTGGCGGTGGTTTGTAACCACTACTGAACCTATTTGGATTAATGAAATCACACACCGTCATGGGCGTAGTCAGGATTTCAAGTAGGGGGAGGCTAACTTTTCTAGGTTTCCTGAATCGTAGTTTAAAACATCACATGAATATTAGTTCTTGGCACTATTTTCTTCTAAACTCTTAAAACTTTGAAACCAAATCCACAACCAACAGTATATGCTGGTTCACAATAGCGCGTTGCGCGTCGCGTCGCGCTGGGCGTTGATATCAGCGTTTTGTACTAAAACGCAACGCCAATGAACGTGACGGATTCACGCCCACAATGCAATGCAATAATGATTATAACACTAATGGATTTAAAAATGCGTGATTTATTGCTCATCAAATATTTTTAAATCAAAGGTAGAAAGTTATTAACGAACTTAGTATTCAGAGAAAATATAAAATTGGCTATAACAATTATTATAAAAATCCTGCATTCTCCCATGAGTTTTAGAAAACTAGAACCATACATCTGAATTCCTAAACAAATCCTCTCTGAAATAATATTTATTATAAAATATTCAGAAAAAAACAATATGCAAGCTTTCTTCATGAATTCCTTCGACAATTGCTCCAGGCATTATGTCCGTAATCCGAAAATTCCACCATTATTCACTCCAAGAAATCCTCCACGAACTCCTTTATAGGTTCTGCAGGAAATTCTTCAGATAATTTCGTGCTGTTTTTATAAAAAAACTGAACATCGCACCGTGAAAATTCCACAGAACTGTCAGTAAACATTCCTGAGAATTTCGCGAAAAATCTTCGAATTTCTTGTGTAAATTCCATAAAAATCTCGGTGAAAGTTTCGAATAATTTCTTGTGAAAATTTCAAAGAATTTTTTCAACAATTCCATCAAAAATGTAAACAGAAATTATACCGAAATTGAAATCAATAATGGAGTTTTCGGAGGAATTTCTGCAGGCATTCCCGGAGAATTATCATAGCAATTCTCGGAGGAACTGCCGGTGGAACTTCTGGAGGATTTCTTAAAGAACTGCAGAAAGAATTTCCGGAGGAATTCCTGGAGGAACTCTCGTAGGTACTCATGGATGAACTCCCAAATGAACTTCCGTAAGAATTCCAGAAGGAACTCCTGGAAGAGTTCTTAAAGGACCTCCCGGAGGAATTCCTGGAGGAACTCCCAGAGAAATTTTCCGAGGAGCTTGTGGAGAAATATGTAGATAAATTGCTAAAGAAAGCCTAAATGAATTCCTGAAAGAAAGCCTGAATGAATCCCCGGAGAAACTACTGGTGGAACTCCCGGAGAAATTTTCAGAGGAAAATCCGGTGGAATACCGGAAGTTGAATTTCTAGAGGAACTTCCGAAATCACATTTCCCGTGAAATTCCTGCCAAATATCCTCCAAGAATTCCTTGTAAAGTTCCTGGAGGGATTCCCGGAGGAACTCTTGGAAAAAAACGTGGGAGAACTCCCACAAGCACTTCCGGAGGAATTCCCACAAGCAAATCCTAAAATAATTCTCGGATAAGTTCCTAAAGGAATTTCCGGAGAAATATCTGAAGAAATTCCCAGATGAAATCTTGAAAGTATTCCCAGATGAATTGCTGAAAAAATTACCGGATGAATTCCTGGTTTCTTGGAAGAACTCTTGGAGGATATCCTGGAGGAACTCTCAAATTCATTTCGAATGAAATTCTGGAGTAAATTCCGAGTGAAGTACGGAAAGAATTCCGTAGAAAGAAAACAGCCCCGGTGGGAACTATGGTCGTATGCTGACAGGGAAGGGGGGGGGGTTGCTCCTCTCCGGAGGTGCAAATCTTATTGAGCGTCTGTTCTCCATGTCAGGATCGGCTCACAACAGCGTCTGTTCTCCATATTAGGGGCGGCTGATCATCGTCCGAGTGCCAGCGAGGGACTCTAAGTGAAACTGTGCATCATGGTCCACCGGAAATAAGGAGGAATGGTCCTCCGGAAATTTAGGGGGTTTGGTGTCAGGCCCTGCAAGCCAGCCAAAAAAACTCACGCAACGAACAATCAACAAGAGAGTACAGACCGGAACCATCGGCGAAGACCACTGCGACGAAAAGGGACTAGCGATTGGAAACTCGGTTCGTGGAACTGCAAATCTCTCAACTTCATCGGGAGCACACGCATACTCGCCGATGTGCTCAAGGACCGTGGATTCGGCATCGTAGCGCTGCAGGAGGTTTGTTGGAAGGGATCAATGGTGCGAACGTTTAGAGGTAATCATACCATCTACCAGAGCTGCGGCAACACACATGAGCTGGGAACAGCTTTCATAGTGATGGGCGATATGCAAAGGCGCGTGATCGGGTGGTGGCCGATCAACGAGAGAATGTGCAGGTTGAGGATCAAAGGCCGGTTCTTCAACTTCAGCATAATCAACGTCCATAGCCCACACTCCGGAAGCACTGATGATGATAAAGACGCATTCTACGCGCAGCTGGAACGTGAGTACGACAGCTGCCCAAGCCACGACGTCAAAATCATCATAGGAGATTTGAATGCTTAGGTTGGCCAAGAGGAGGAGTTTAGACCGACTATTGGAAAGTTCAGCGCTCACCGGCTGACAAACGAAAACGTCCTACGACTAATTGATTTCGCCGCCTCCAAGAATATGGCCATTCGCAGCACCTACTTCCAATACAGCCTTTAGTATCGGTACACCTGGAGATCACCACTGCAGACAGAATCACAAATCGACCACGTTCTGATTGATGGACGGCATTTCTCCGACATTATCGACGTCAGGACATATCGTGGCGCTAACATCGACTCTGACCACTATCTGGTGATGGTTAAACCCTTTGACCGATTCTAACCAAATTTGGATAAAATATTCTCTGTCATAAGGAAACGATTTTAGTGGAGGTGGGTAGGTCATTGGAAAGGGGAAGGTTCTGTCTGAGGGAGGGATATTGCTTAGGGGCAAGGGTCGTTTGAACGAAACCCATTCGGCCAAAAACCATTTGGCCGAATGCCACTAGACCGAACAAATCATTAGGCTGAAGCCTATCTGGTCGAAAGTCATTTGGCCGAAAGGGTCGTTGGGCCGAAAGGGTCATTTGGCCTTTCGGCATAGTGGCATTCGGCCAAATGGCTTTTCGACGAATGGGTTTTTAACCAAACGACCCTTCCCCATTGTTTAGTCATCAATTTGGTGTAACTTCTGAAGCTTGTAGGACAAAAGGTCGAAGATCAAAAGGTTGAAGGACAAAACGTCGAAGGTCGATAGGTCAAAAAGTCAAAAGATCGAATGGTCAAAATGTCGAAGGGACAAAATTTCGAAACAAAAAATCTGAGCCGAAGGACAAAAGGTCGAGGGTCAAAAGGTCGAAGGGACAATAGGTCGATACAACAAATCTGGGCCGACGGAAAAAAGGTCGAAGGGTAAATAGGTCGAAAACAATCTGAGCCAAAAGGTCGAAAGGATGAATCACCGAAAGAACAAAATATAGAACCAATGGTTGTATGATAAAAGGTCAAAGGTCAAAAGGTCGAATGTCAAAAGATCGAAGGGTTAAAAGGTGAGATAAGAGGTGGAAATTAGTTAGAGGTGAAAAAAAAATTAGAGGTGGAGTATTAATCCTTTTGCACAATTATGCTTATTTGTGTTTCACCTGATAATATTTAATTGTAGAATTTTTCCTTTTTCTTATCATGGACTTTTCACACATTTCGCACATGTACATTTATTTGTGATTTGCATTGTTGATTTTTTCCTTCTTTTAGTCATAGACTGCTCTTTCGGGTTTCGCATATTTATATTTATTTGTGTTCCACCTAATAATATTTCATCGTTGATTTTTTCCTTCTTTCAATCATAGGCTGTTCTTCCGAGCTATCACTGACAAATAATCAGGAAAGGAAAGAAAAACAGGCCTGATGAGAGGTAGCTATTTGTCTTTTACTGTTCGAGCCGCGAAATGTTGATTTGCTTGATTTCTCACTTCTTTTATCTTTTTCGTGCCTTGACTAATGCAAACAAGAGTAGCTTCTATGGAATAAGTAACCTATCCCAACAAGCAGTTAAGCGACCGTGCACTAATTACGTAAGCATTTTTTCTGGGTTTTTCAACCCCCCCTCCCATGTAAGATTTTTCTCATACAAACCAATTTTTATTTATATGGACTAAATGGCTAAATATAAAATTAAATGGCCGACCCCCCTCCACTGAATGCTTACGTAATTAGTGTACGACCCCTAACGTGGAGGTATGGTTAGAGTGAGCGCAACCCAGTGCTACTTTTGTTGGTGTTCTTGGTTCGAATCCCATTGCGGTCCTAATTTTTTTTATAAACGCAAACTGAAAATTTTCACGAAAAATGAGTAAGGCGTGAAAATGATGGAATGAAAAAATAATGTCATCATGTAGGCACGATTTGCGTTTATTTTTCAGGCTCTAGAGAAAAAAGGCGAGTGAAAGATGTTTCTCGCCACAGACTGCCAAAAAAGATTCTCTATCGGCCCGAAAATCGCTTGTTTTCGTCTCACAAAAACGAAAAATACGAACCTTGCAAATAATACATCAGAACAACAATATTAATGGTGATTTTTACTTACGAAATTTCTGCGAAACTGCTTTATCGACAATATGATGACATAAAAAAAAGAAAAAGTGACTACAAGAGAATCGAATTAGATTCATGGCGAGTGAGAGTCATCTACCGTATCTCATACGACGCAGGATTGAAAAAAAAAACAATGAAGTTCGTTTGAATAAGGCAGTGAATGTTGAATCATCAAATTTGAAGATTAAAACAACAATGTCCTCGTTGTTTGATGAAACAAACGAAACAATTGTTCCAGTACAAGATGTACAAAATTTTTCTGAGTGTATAGAAAACACGAGGAATTTTCCGGAATTTCCACTAAACCTTTTCAGAATTTTATCACTCAATTTTTAATTTTTTTCGGAAAGCTGTTTTCTTTTTCGAAATTTTGGACAAATTTCAAAGATTTCGACGGGACATTCTTCGTTTTGCTCATAGGAAATTCTTCGAAAATTCTTCAAAAAAAAACTAAAAAATGGAAAAAAGGCTAAACTATTGGACCACTCGAATAATTTTGTATAACTTGCAAAGTTATGTTTCTATTGGATTAAATTAGTGACCTCCAGCATTTTCAGCGTTTTCATCCTGAAAGTCCTTGTTAAGCAATACATTTTTATAAGCACTCAAAAGCTTAGAACAATATCTACCAGCTAAGGGTGTTGAAACTAATATCAATTTCAGTAAAACTCGGTACTGCATCATCAAAGCAAAACAAACGTGCGGCCCATGGCCGTGATGTATGCACCTGGTCACTCCTACCCTGCCATATTTTTTATGTAGTTTGCCAGATCTGTTCCATTTGCGCCATTGATAGTAGTGGGTTGCCCGGTTCTTCCTTGCTCCTTGCACATTCTTTTTCAAAACGAAACATAATCGTAGAACGCGGAAGTCAGTTGCATTGGCAAGCAGCACGGACGGAGAGCTCTAGCAAAGATTGGTTCTTGTCATGGACCTTTCTTAATTATTCTGCCCACAATCGCATATTTGTCCCATATGGATAGGAATTCCAGCAAAGGTGGGACTGATATGCGCTCATAGGCAGTATTTTCGTATGGAAATAATAAAAACAGTTACATGTTGGGTTAATAGACATTTTTCTAGGGTTTACATCAATGAACGGCAATTTATAAATGCGGTATGAACAGTAAATTATTAATAGTTTGATACTACAGAAACAAATGGTTGGTAAATACAAAATCTAGAGATATCGAGAGCTTAAAAGAAAAATATGTCAAAAATATGTTCGGTTCAATGAAAAATGAACCTATTTCGGACATGCCTCAGAATACTGTTTTTAAACTTAAAATGTTGTACTCGAGATATAAAACTGCTTCAGCTAGGTTTTAGTAAGTCAACAACATCATTCACAGGTGTTTAATCTGTGTACAAATAAACTTACAGCTTTTGAAAGTTGACTTCAATTTTACAATGTCGTCTTAGTTTTGGTCTTATCCAGCCGGAATGAGTAAATGCGTGAAAATATTCTTGATAATTGCAATATTTTATAAGAAACAAATGTAGAAAATACCTTGTGGATGGTTTCTTTTTGCAATAAAATTTAAATGTTGCATGTTTTATTTAGTTTTGTGTGATATAAATACAAAATTCAGCTAGGTGGTCCGAAATAAGAGCCAGGTCCAAAATACAGCCGTTACCCTAAATGAAGAACGGTTTGACAAAAAAATCATTTGACCAAAGCGACAATCGGCCGGAAAAACCGTTGTCTCTAACAGGTTGTTGGCTGAAATGGTAGTTTGGCCGAATTAGTCGAAAATGCCGTTTGGTCGTAAAGGGCCATTTGGCCGTATGGCCAAACACATTTAATTATTTGGCCAAACACATTTAGCCCAAATGGCCCTTTCTGTCGTTTGGTCGAAAGTCATTAGTTTAAATGCTGCTTGGCCGAAAACATGGTAAGCCTAATTCCGTATGGCGGGATAAAACGTTTGGCCGAAACGGGTCGAGAATGATTTGATCGAAAAAGTAATTTGGCCGAAAGCGGCATACCAACAAAGTTGTTCGTTCTAGCAAGGCTGAAACTGCCGTTTGGCCGAAAATGCCGTATTGCCGAAAAGATCGTTTAGCCGGAAATGACCTTTTAGCAAACACTCCGACATTTAGCCAAGATGTCCACTTTGGCCAAATGGCCTTTTCTGTCAAACGACCATTTCGGCCAATTGAGCCAGCGGATTTTCTCAGCCAAAGGAATTGTTCGGGCGAACGACATTTTCGACGAAATAGCTTTAGGCTGGGACTCGGCTTGTTTGGTCAAATTCCATATTTAGCCAAACCCGAATGTTATTGGCCAAATGGCTTTTTGTCAAACGACCCTTCTTCGTTCAAACATTGTATTTCAACGTCTATGGATTTCAACGGAAATCCTAAAACACGGTAATAAAGTAAAAAAACCGGACAATCCTTCTTAACTTGCACTCGAAGTTTTTCTTAGTTTTTTCAACGAAATCATTAGTATTGTCACAAAAAATTCAGTGGAGTTTCAACGTGATGAGTTGGAAATATTTATCGGAAAATTCTGTGGACTTCTTCGAATTTGAATCGGCGTGGAAAATCATTGTTCAGCGGCGTGACAAATTTTAAACGGCGGCGCGCCGGTGCAAAATTGTTGGCGGCGCGCAATGTCAAAAACAGTCGGCGGTGGTGGCGTGGCGCGGCGGCGCACACCTCTAATTATAGGGTTAAGTAAACTCTAAAGAATAGCGTCTGTTTAAAATATAAATAAGGCATAACTCGTAAGAACAACCTATGATTAATAGAATGAAACCTCCAATCTCTGTCTACTCGACTATTTGTTCTGTCGACCTTTTGTCTCCTCGATCTTTTGTCCTTTCGGCCTCTTGACCCATTTATTTCTTCCAACCTTCTTTTCCTTCAACCTTCTGCCATTTATCTACCTTTTTTTCCTTTGACCTCTTTTGCTTTCATGACTATTGGAGCTTTCCGAGCCTCTTGAAATAGGATTTCCGATCCTCTTGAATGGTGGCTTTCTAGTCACTTAAAAGGAGGCTTCTGAGCATCTTGATAAGGCGCGCCCAAGTCTCTTGAAAGAAGAGCCACTTGAAGCGAAGCTACCGAGCCTCTTGAAAGAACGCTACTGAGCCTATTTGAACCACTTGAAAGAAGGCTAGAAAGCAGGCATACGAGCCTTTTGAAATAAGGCCTCCGAGCCTATTAAAAGGAGCCTTTCGAGCCTTTTGAAAGAAGCCATCCAAGCCTTTGGAAAGAAAGCATCCGATCTTTTTGAATTGAGGCTTTCGAGCAATAGAGGTAATAAACTATAGAGGAAGACTGTCGCTGTCGTCACTGGTGAAACATCTTTTGCTGGCAAAGATAGGGCACTAAAAGTCAAAGAAGGAAAAATCAGTACGTTTTGACAGATAGGTACCCAACATGGTTGGGAACGATAACAAAGGAAACCGCAGCGACAGTCGTCCTCTATAGTTTATTACCTCTATTTTTCGAGCCTCTCAAAAGGAGGCTTTCGTGGTTTTTCATAGAAGGCTTCCGGGCGTCTTGAAAAGAGGCTTCTGGGCCTTTTGAAAGGGGGCTTCCGGGCCTCTTGAAAATAGGTTTCCGGGGCTTTTTAAATGGGGTTCCGGGCCTCTTGCAAGGTGGCTTCCGGGTCATTTGAAAGAAGGCTCCCGGACTAGGTCTTCCCGGACTGATCAACTAGGAAATCATGGGCAGGACAGCAAATAAGTGAAAGATTTTACACTTACCCCTGGTTTAAAAAACTAAGGGAACGTCCACAAATTACGTAACGCTTATAGGGGAGGGAGGGTTGAGTGAAGTGTGACGATCCATACAAATTTTTCAGAAGCTCCATACAAAGAGTGTGACATAGGGGGGGGGGCTGAAAAAGTCCAATTTTTGCGTTACGTAATTAATGGATATTCTAAAGGGGAAGTGGGTAATGTTCTGATCACGCAAATCTTTCTTTACCTTAAGGGTTTATTTCAATAGCTGTTAATCACATATGTTAATCTTAATATGCTTCTTCTTTGTTATGATGATGTTTTCAGGGGAGATTGGACTAAAATAAATAAGGGAACGCCTAATTAATTCACCTATCGGCATTGATGTCTTTGTCGTGTTTTAGGTAAACTGGGGGAAGTGGAAAATGGGGGTAAGTGTAAAAATCGACTCGAGAAAATGGAATTCTACATACTTTACAGTTTTAACCACATCATCATAACATTATGCAAGAATATACTTTGATGCTCACACTAATACTATGTTTAAATTTGTATAATACATACTCTAACACGGTTAACGCTTGAACTGTAATTTTAGGTTTCGCGAAAAGTTGATTTTTGCATTCATTAAATCAATTCTTATTTGCACCATTTGTTCTTTTTCCAAGTGAATTTATATCACAGGTGACCATTATAATACAATTAACCTAATCCCATTCAATTGGTAGTGGTTTATACCAAAAAAGCAAATAACTCAAAGATTTTACACTTACCCCAGATGTCAAACACTGCGGGGGAAGTGGATAATGTTCTAATTACGCATTTTTTCTTCCCTCCAGGGTTTATTGCGATAGCTGTGAATCCTAATATGTTCCTTCTTTGTTATCATTGTGATTCCAGTGGTGATTTGACTCATATAAATGAGAAAATGCCTGAATAATCCACCTATCGGTATAGATGCCTTTCACATGTTTTACATATGAAAAAAATGTAAAAGAAAGTTAAAAATAGCACTAATAGGTAAATATATTGTATAATTCACATTAATTTTTATTCATAACAAGTTTTGCCGTTGAATGCAATTTTTTTGCGAACAAATTGGTTAAGGACAAGTGCTTCAAAATAGCTGATAATTTTGTACGTGCTTTGCACACACACATACATACAAAAACGCACATACAGACATCATCTCAGTGCGTCAAACTAAGTTGATTAGTTTATAACCCTGAAAGTCTAATTTTTCCCTTAAAAAGTTTATCTTTAGGGCGAACATATAGACTTTACGTACATTTAGTGTTCGAGAAGGCAAAACCAGCCCTCCCCTATCTATTACGATAATTCTTTGAGGATCTATTCCGTTAAGGTAATGAAATTATTCCACAATAAAATATAGCAATTATCGTATTGATTTTAGTTATATGGAACTACTCATCACTATTGAAAGTCAAGGTAACATGGGTTTTCCACTTACCCCATCCCACTAGGGTAAGTGGAAAAACAACTCCTAATTTTAAAATCTATTTCCATAAATTTCAAGCGACCAGAATGGTATAAATTACCGCACAGTTGGTGCAAAATTGACTGTTTTTGATAGCCCATTTTGATTGAACGCATTTAAATAATTTTAACTGGTTTCCCGAGCAAAAATGAATAACTAATTGATAACAAATTCTATTATCCGGTTATCGAACATATTGATAACTGAACTTGTTGTCATTTTGGCTGAATTAAGAGCCAACATAACAAAAATGATACCAGAATTTTGTTCCTGAAATAACTACATGAAAACAAATTAGGTTATCACTGATACCAAATTGATAACACATTTTGTTATACATGTTATTTACTCAAATAACTGATTTAGTTATTATTTTGTTATCAGCCGTCACTGTTTTATCGACCAAAATAGTTAAATCTTCTTTGCCGACTTCGTTACGCATTGAAAAAAATGTTGGCATTCACTTGGAATCTAACTCGAATCGAGTGATTGTACGGCGTTGTCTCTAGGCATTCACCCAATCGCGCTTTCTTGAGGAGCAGAAGAGAAGAGCACTACGCTTTCTACAATCTTGCATTTACTGAAGACTATTTATAATCAAATCATGATGCCATGGCCAAGGCTTGACACGTGCTGGGTGCAAAGCAGGATAACTTATTAATAACAAACTTAATTATCCAGTTATATTGATAACTGGAATTGTTATCATTTTGGTCGAACTACCAAAATTTAATTCAAAATAGCGAATCGGCAATCAATTAGGATAAATACGGTTCATCATCCGTTCACTGAATACATTTTTTTTTAGTTGTGGTCGATTAAATAATAGGTTTAGGTCAGTTTCTCTCTCTCTCTTATTGCCAATCATTAGGTTGCTAGCAACGCCATGCTGTGTAATCGATTTCGGTAATAGGTTTTATTCAAACTAAACCACAACTTTGAATTTCACAGTGGAACGTTTCATGTTTTCATATGCACATATAAACACTGCCGACTAGTTAAAAAATATTTTTTGGGCTACTCTGTGATGGTCCATTCAAACAGCTTCCAAAGGATTTTCTATTTCACAACTCGATATTCCCATGAGTCGACCGTACTTTCAACATCGACTATTGGAGGTTTGACTCCAGATGGTATTGCCCGGGTTTACATTTTGTTTTCAAATCTAGGTTTAAATTGTCAATAGTGATTGTTTTCTCCACAACACACTACACCGTTGTAATTTCCTGATTATACGACACTTCCAGTTAAATTTTCCGCCTCTCCATATATAAGCCCTGTGAATCTCAAGACAAATTATATTGCGGTTAGTCAAGACTATTCACCGTTCATGAATGTTCCATTTTAAGTACTACTACAACGCTTGGTGCTCACATACATGTTTCATTATTCAATGACACCTGAAATGAAGGTTAAGTCAATAAGCATAGTATAAAACAAATAAGAAAATTTCAACTTTTGTGCAAATTGCTTTGTTGACAGAGAAATAAACAAAACGTTGGTAACGGGGAAAGACACCGTCTGCTTAGACGAAAATTTCAGTTTAGTGTTTAAAAACAGTTCTTGTCACACATATTCATAGCATAGGTCGGGTACATTTAGCAGAAGTTAGTATAGTGCCTTGGAACAAAATGACAACTTTCATGATCATTTTTCAAGGCTTCCGCAGATCTGGAAAATAGATCCGCAGCACGTGCTATCAAAGCATTCATCGCTACAAACCACCACGTGGCGGTAAAATTTTCAAATTTATCAAAGTAGCTACAGGTATGGTTTTCTTTGTATTGATAATAAATTTTGTTATTATTCAGTTATCAGTTAATCACATGATTGATAACTAAATATCAAGATGATAATAAGGATAACTAATCGTGTTATCAGTTTGATATCATTTCAGTTACCTGCCTTTGCTCGGGTTTACACTAATTCAAACATGCACTATCCATTTTTCCTTTTCCACTTCGTACCTTAACAAAAAACGAATAAGAAAGATAAAAAATGGCACTGATAGATGATATATTGTACATATTCATTTATATTCATAACAAGTTTCGCGGTGGAATGCAATTTGTTGCGAACAAATCAGTTAAGGACAAGTGCATGAAAATAGGTGTAATATTGTACGTGTTTTGCGCACACACAGACATCATCTCAATTCGTTAAACTGAGTCGATTAGTTTGTAACACTGTATGTCTAATTCTTTCTCTAAAAAGTTCAACTTTCGGGCGAACATACATAATTTACATACACTTAGTGTTCGAGAAGGCAAAGGCAAATTTCTAGCCACCAAAATGGTATGAACTACCTCACAGCTAGTACAAAACTGACTGTCTTTGATTCCCCATAACGATTGATTGCATTTAGATCATACAAACTGGTTTTACAATAATTTAAACATGAACTATCGACTTTTCCTTTTCCACTTCACCCAGTGTACCTTACGTAAAGGCTGCAATATCACTCCAAAACCCAATATTTGTTAGCAGGCTAGGATGAGATCCATAGCGTTATATATCAATCGACTCAGCTCGACGAACTGAGGTGATGTCTGTTACATGTGTATGTATGTGTGCGTGTGTATGTATGTGCGTGTGCGTATGTATGTGTACAAAATTTTGTAGACACACTTTTTAAAACATAGCATTGGTCGATTTGTCGATAGGTTCCAATTGTTCCTCCGGATCAACTTATCAACTTTTTAAAAATTAGCCAGATCGGACTATGGGATAGAAAGTTATGCCAAAATATTTCTTCTTATGCGCAAAATACGCTAAAACACTACCGTCGTCGGGGATGACAATGGGTCAAATGGGGGTGAGAATGGGTCACTGTTTCAACTACTTAGAATGCTTGTAGAATGGATTGAATGTATCTTAGGGCAAGAAGAACGATTTTGCTCTACGACATCCAGGCTGCCGGTGAGAGAGATGACCCATTCTCACTCCCCAGACCCATTGCCACCCCCGATGGCGGTAACTCATTTTGATTTTTTTTTAAATATCTAACTCACGAGAAAGGCACCAACCCCGCTAGGTGGATTAATCAGAGTTTTTATCAGTATAATTGATAAAATTCAACTCGTTAATTTTGATCGGATAATGAAAATATTGTTTTTATGTTACGAGCCAATTATATCTATTAGCTTACTTCTATCATTTTCCACTAGATCTTGAAGTTGGGTACCGGTTCTGGTTCTATGACAAATGAGCTTCCTTTTTTGTCCTACTTTGTCATTCTAACAAACATCAATTAAATCTGCTTCTACAATTTTCAGTATAAATTTTTCCTCGGAGTCAGAGCATATGCCGAAAGCATTGCACCATAAACAAATATGCTGCACTCGATCGTTGGAAACACCGTACAAAAAAAAAGCAAGTCTCAACGCCAAAGGCCTGATGAAGCAGAGATGAAGCGCTACAAAATGCACACGTATGAGACACCCGCTCCGACTGCCTTGGTGCATTATAGCTGCAGCGGATAAGAGGAAGCGCCAACGAACTGCCGCCAAAAAGCATCACAACTCACAAGACGTAAGCATGGAGCCGGCAAAACAAAACAAAAAAAAATAAAATTGAGCCACGCGGAACGTGAGTATGTGAACACATCGTGCCGCTATCCTATACAGAACGAAAAGCGCGCGGGGTGACGATGGCGCGATGATCGAGGGACGGAGATTAAAACGAAACGATGGGGAAAAATGTAGCGCCGGCGCCAGACGCCATCCTTTTTGCCAAATTTCAAAGGGTTCATTATGTATTCATTTTTATAACAGTTTTAGTGGAATTATAACGACTGTGGCGACGGCGGAATGGGAGTGCGGGAAATAAAACCATCATCATCACCAGGCCACCAAGCTACTGGCTCCGGAGTTTCGTGGCGACTCCGGCCACCGGAGCAGGGAGCGTAGTCCGGCAATGTTGAAAATTTGCGATCGGCTGCGTCTCGAGCCGTCCCAACACGGTGGCTTTTCTTTGAAATTGGACTTGTCATGCGGCGGGATGCTGTTTTCAATTCAATTGAACACATTCCTTTTCGGCGAGCTTTACGAACTGCGATGGATGGTAGTGGTCGTCGTCGGAAGGGGGAACCATATATGAATAATATGCGGATACGATGCTTCTACTGCTTGCAGGGGCACAGTTGACAATATCCTTTTGAGTACTTATACACAGTTTTCATATTCTGTCAATTGTTATCACTAACGATCTCTTCAATCAATCATGGTCTAAAGTATTTACACCCAATGCCACAAAGGCTCAATACGTACATAGATTTCTATTAATCACGAAATCGTTCCAGAAAAATTTAAATATTTTTGGCCATGGAGTTTTGTTATATATCCAAAGTGACATGCTCAAAACACATCTTAAGAAAAATTCTGCAAAGCATATTTATTGGAATCAAAACGTTTTGTTTTACTTATAATGAGAATTTCTAGCATATATAAAAAAATCGAACGGCCTCAAAAATACTTTCTCTGTCTACTTACTCTTTCTGTAATACATGATATTTACATTTTTACTGATTTTTTACCTAAACACTTAAACAAACAATTGACTTCCGATCTGCCCCACGAAATACGTAGAAATCTCGCTTAACTTTTCAAAAGGACCTAAGTAACATTTTTTTCATGAATTAATTTGAATAGCGCAATCAACAGAATAACATGAAAGCTTTTGATTGCAGCACTCAAATTAATTCATGAAAAAATGTTACTTAGGTCCTTTTGAAAAGTTAAGCGAGAAATCACAAGTATGACTACAAAAAATGGGATGAAGCACTGAACGAAGTTTTCAAGCATAAATCGAATATCGGGAATTTTTGTCATAGTCCGCCTGTAAAATCGCTATAGAAGCTAGAGCAAATAAAAGCCCTTTTAAGGCTAGTTGTCCAAGCGTGAGTGAAGATCTCCGCTAGTATTCCTCATCGCAATCGACGAGATTTCGTGACGAGTGTGATTCCATGTAGGGGAGGTGGAGGTAAAATGGACAGGGTGGGTAAAACGTACAGGGGTCCCGTTTGAGCTAAATCGTTAGGGGAGACTGGGTAGACTTGATCCCCTTTTATGATTTCGAATGTATCATAGCCAAAAATAAATAAACATACGCGATTTCCACACAGACTCTCTAAGAAATATAGTATTTAACTTTACTGTTGTATGACAGTCCCTAAATTATTGTTGTTATTGATACACAATCGATTTTTTAGAGTGCTGTCAAAAATCAAATTTTTAAATTTTCGGGGGAAATTGATCCCTCTCCAAGAATTTGTTTTGATAAAATTAGAAAAGTGCCTTCAGATTTTTTAAATATTTTTCCTTCAAAATACGCGCAATTTTCGAATAGCTGTACATATACATGAACGATTTTTTTTATTGAATTCGACGGCACATGCAATTTAAAAAAATTGGATAGACTTGATCCCCTTTCTATGATATCTACGCAATAATTAATTTTTCCTACCAATCCTCCATCAAATCTGTAAAATCTACAAAAAATTATAAGCCTGAGAACAGGTTTTTTTTTGGATTTTTCCCCAAATTTTTGTATGGGTGACTAATGACAAGTGTCTCCATATTGAGGCAATAACTTCAAATCCAAATATCCTAAAACTTTGATGGACTGTTGACAGTTTCATCAGTCCAAATCAATAAGCACATTTATGGCTTAGTGCTGTGAAAAAACGAAAGCATTTGGTCATTGTTATGAAAAGTTATTCAAATTTTGCGTGGCCAATAAAAAAATCTTTAGGAAGGTCAAAACATACAAACCACCCTGTAGAATGAATAAGGTTGTCAATCCAAAAAATAACTCATTACATAAAGGTCATTTGTCTAGAGGATCTATACTAAAAAATACGCTAGAACAAAACTACTTTAGTTCTCGATAAAACAGGGGGTGATCAAGTCTCCCCGGGGATCAAGTCTACCCACCTTCCCCTACAAATTTGGCACTCCATCGAGTGGATCTTATTGCATTTTTCAAATTATGAGTGTAACATGTTTTACTATGATTCAAATAATGAAAACTATTGTGTTTATTAAAGATTTTGGCTAAAATGCCATGGTGATGTAATTTTTTATTGTGCAGTATTGTAATTTACCAATATATTAATTATTATCCAACATTTTTATTTCCAGAGGCTCATTTTAGAGATGCTTAGCCTATGTATACCATTCATAAACTAAATTCTTTGTTTTAAGCTTAATTTCTTAACATGTCCGTTTTACCCACTCACTATGTTCATTTTATCCGCATACTTTCAAATCGAGATTTCTTCATCCTAATTTTCACTGTCAAAAAATCACAAAATTTGGTTGTTTTACACTAAATTGACTTCAAGCCATCGTAGTGCTTCTATTTAAGACTAGTCGACCCGGCAGACGTTGTCCTGCATAGTAGGGGAAAATACGCGTTGTGAACTTCGCATGCCCATACGATTCCTTATTTTAGTTTTTCATGGATTAGTCAACTTTACCCGTGATTTTAGCATAAGAAAATATCATTTAAACCCGTCGGAAAGGATTACGAACATATTTGCTGAAGAAATGAAGAAAATCCATCCAGCCGTTTTTGAGTTATGCGGATACGAACACAGACCATTTCATTTTTATTATATAGAGAAGATTCACGTAAGTGGTTTAGGTCCCCAATATTACGACGTTTTCCTTGTGAAAATGACGCGATTCCTTAGCATCTCCATATTAACCCCAGCCCCCCTACTAAACCGTGGGCAGCTCTGGCAACCTATTTTTATGGAGCACTCAAAAAAACTTCGATTTGGCGATTTGATGATGTCGCTCTGTTAGCGCAACGGTACTCTGATATGCAAAGTAAGGTGGAGTGCAAGGCCAAAAACTTATCTTGGCAGCCAGTTAGCGTCGGACGGCGGAACGATGACGATCATAGAAGCACAGATCGAGAAGGCGAGGGCTGTTTATTCGAATTTATGAAACAAATATCTAGTCTTATTAGTCAATGCAGTTTCGAATTTAACTGTAACGTGAAATATGTGTTGTTATTCGTCAGTGAGACTTGGTATGTATCATTAGATATCACTCAGAAATTGCATGTTTTCATCAACCGATGTCTACGTTCTATAGTTCGGGCCTGGTTGTCTCACAACTGGATTTCAAATGCTGAGCTTCGTTGACGATGCCATTAAAACTGATATCAACAGAATTTCGAAAGGTGGGTCGGCCAGACATTACGAAAGAGCAGAGACGAATCGCTGTGCTGGAATCCATCAGGACGTCGTAGTAGTGGCAGACTCAGGTGCCCGTGGTGATTTAGTCCCAACAAAGAAATGAAGGAATTCTATAAGAATCTGACCCGGGACCAGGTCAAGGCTAAAGTAAGCTGCGGCTCAGAATGGAGATCTTTTACTCTAACCCTAGATGCTCCAAAAAGTGCTCAGAGCACACGAGTGAGAGAAATAATTCGTGCATAACGTTTTACCTTCAATTAAAATGGTGAGTTGACTTCTTAAAAAGAGCGTCCAACATAGGTCCTCACAGGCTCCAATACACTTAAACGGGTCTGCTGACGACAAACGGTCGCCAGTTAAGGATTTCCTGCTTAGCTGGTAGTGTAGCCAGGGCACTGTTGTCCTTCCGAAATCAGCTAGCGTGAGGGGATGGTGGGCAGTGTAATAGGTCGCCTCCGCGCGGTACCCACTGGTTATGACAGTCGGTCAATATCAGTCGAGTTGGCTGGTCGTTTTCTACTACGTTTGAAGTAGGCTCAAATGGATTTTACTGACTAACGCCGACCTGATAACTTTGAGTATGTACTAGTATACCATGATTTCATGAAGAGTTATGGCAGCTAAGAGGTGAACCAGTCTTTGGCTGAAAACCTCTCTAATAAAGCTATAAAAAAATGTTTTGGCAGCTGAAAGGGGACCCTTGGGCGATTTTCCTCCAGTTTGAACGAACGTTTAGGGCCCCAGGTGCAGGAGGGCAAGGCCTTCCACGAAGTCGCCAGACTCCTTCCGGTTGGCACTGCACGGACGAGCTCTATCTCTTTCTCACTGCATGAAAATTAGAAAATAACAAGGCCACAGCCGCCAAATTGACATTAACTGCCCTCGTTGTTTTCTAAATTGTATGAAGAACAAAAGAGAAAGATATTGGTATGATACATTTTTAGTTATTATTAAGGTCACTCCTGACGGAATCCAAGTTTAAATGTGCTCGCGTTTTCGGGGGCACACCACTCGATTCAGAGGCGGCGCACAACTGTCATCATTCATTTATTTAGTTAACATCTAAACAGATAACACTGAATCAACAATTTGACGCCACAATACACGGTTCGAGGCCGCATCTCTCTATCCTCGGATACGCCCCACGCTCGCCAAGTCGTTCTGCACCTGGTCTGCCCATCTCGCTCGCTGCGCTCCACGCCGTCTCGTACCTGCCGGATCGGAAGCGAACACCATCTTTCCAGGGTTGCTGTCCGGCATTCTTGCAACATATCCTCCATCGTACTCTTCCGGCTTTAGCTACCTTCTGGATACTGGGTTCGCCGTAGAGTTGGGCGAGCTCACGGTTCGTTCTTCGCCGCCACACACCGTCTTCTTGCACACCGCCTAAGATGGTCCTAAGCACCCGTCTCGAATACCTGAGTGCTTGCAAGTCCTCCTCGAGCATTGTTCATGTTTCATGTCCGTAGAGGACAACCGGTCTTATAAGCGTCTTGTACATGACACATTTGGTGCGGTGGCGAATCTTTTCGACCGCAGTTTCTTCTGGAGCCCGTAGTAGGCCCGACTTCCACTGATGATGCGCCTTCGTATTTCACGGCTAACGTTGTTGTCAGCCGTTAGCAAGGATCCGAGGTAGACGAATTCCTCGACCACCTCGAAGGGTCGCACAACTGTCATTTTTGTATATTTAGCTTTGCTGCGTCGTAACATGCGTAAAATAATAAAAATAACAGTTGTGCGTTGCTTCCATATCGAGTGGTGTGCCTCCGAAAACGCGAGCACTTTTAAACTTGGACTCCGTCAGGAGTGACCTTAACTAGTCGACCCGGCAGACGTTGTCCTGCATAGTAGGCGAGAATGCGCATTGTAAACTGCCTATGGGAAATTTCCATACGAATCTTATTTTTAGTTTTTTCACGATTTACTCAATTTTACTACTGATTTTTACATGAGGGAATGTCACATAAACCCGTCGGAAATGATAATGAACATAATTGCTGAAGGAACGAAGAAAATCTATCCAGTCGTTTTCGAGTTATGCGGATACGAACACAGACCATTTCATTTTTATTATATAGACTAGTCGACCCGGCAGACGTTGTCCTGCATAGTAGGCGAAAATGCGCGTTGTGAACTGCATATGCGAAAATTCCATACGATTCTTTACTTTAGTTTTTTACAATCTACTCAACTTTACTTGTGATTTTCACATGAGGAAATATTATATAAACCCGTCGGAAACTATAACGAACGTAACTGCTGAAGGAATGGAGAAAATCCATCCAGCCGTTTTCGAGTTATGCGGATACGAACACAGACCATTTCATTTTTATTATATAGAAGATAAATAGAAGATATATTTCAATTGCCTTTGGCAGTTAAGATTTTTCCTCTGGTTGAACTAAACCATGTAGGAATTACAATGTTTTTAACTTACACTTAACTTAATCTAATTAAAACTAAGGGTACAAGGAGCTGATCGTTGCAATAGAACAGCGGTCCTCAACTTTTTTTTTGCGAGGTGCTCTTTCGAACTTGTACTTTTATTGAGGTACTTCCATTTTTTCCACTGTAAATAAAAATAATCGTATTTTATAAAATATTTTTAAAACTCATCAGCAAAAATTAAATTGTCATTGATATGAACCATAATTTTATTCGAAATAATATTTTCAAACCGTTTGCTTATTGAAGAGAGCAAACTGATTAGGCTTTAAGGCCTCAGCTGTATTTTTGTTTGGTTTCAACATTGGAACAACTTAGGCATTTTTAAACTTTTCATTAAATGATGGTCCTGCAGAAGGACGATTTATTTGTTCAACAATGCGTCTTTCTAATCACTAACAGCAACCAAACTTTAGCCGGATTTTTTTTTTTTTTTTTTTAATTTTTTAATTTTTATTTTTTTAACTAATTTTATTTGCTAATTATCTAATACATGCATTCATCTCTTAGACTAGGTGTTCCGTGTTTTCTTAACACTATCATCCTTATTTGCTATGTTACGCTTTTAGTTATTATTAATACATTTCAATTGCCTCTGGCAGTTAGAATTTTTTCCTCTGGTTGAATTGAACCATGTAGGAATTACAATGTTTTCAACTTAAACTAAACTTAACCTATTTTATACTAAGGGTACAAGGAGTTAATCGTTGCAATAGAAGATTGCAACGATTTTTGTCTAAAATTGGAAATTATTTTGTTGGACATTTGTTGCAATGTCTCAATATTAGAAATTCTATGAAGTTCATTGGTACTATACCACGGAGGCAACTTCAGAATCATTTTCAAAATTTTATTTTGAATCCTCTGGAGTGCCTTCTTTCTGGTGTTGCAGCAACTAGCCCATATTGGCACAGCATACAACATGGCAGGTCTAAAAATTTGTTTGTAAATCAAAAGTTTGTTCTTAAGACAAAGTTTTGATTTTCTGTTTATAAGTGGATATAGGCACCTAATATATTTGTTACATTTGGCTTGAAGGCCTTCAATGTGATTTTTAAAAGTTAATTTTTGACCTAGCAGAAGTCCTAAATATTTCGCTTCGCTAAACCAATTAATTGGAACCCCATTCATAGTGACAATATGTCTGCTAGAAGGTTTCAAATAAGAAGCTCTCGGCTTATGTGAGAAAATTATAAGCTGAGTTTTGGAAGCATTCGGAGAAATTTTCCATTTTTGCAAGTAAGTGGAGAAAATATCCAAAATTTTTTGCAATCTACTACAAATGACACGAAGGCTTCGCCCTTTGGCTAAAAGGCCCGTGTCATCTGCAAACAAAGATTTTTGACACCCTGGTGGTAAATCAGGTAAGTCAGAAGTAAAAATGTTATACAATATGGGCCCCAGTATGCTGCCTGGGGGGACACCAGCCCTTACAGGTAATCTATCAGATATAGTATTCTGATAGTTTACCTGCAGCGAGCGATCTGATAAATAATTTTGGATCAGTTTAATGATGTACAGAGGAAAATTAAAATTCATCAATTTTACAATCAAACCTTCATGCCAAACACTGTCAAATGCTTTCTCTATATCAAGAAGAGCAACTCCAGTCGAATATCCTTCAAATTTGTTGAGCCGAATTAAGTTCGTAACTCTTAATAACTGATGAGTGGTTGAATGCCCATGGCGAAAACCAAATTGCTCATCAGCAAAAATAGAATTGTCATTAATATGAACAATCATTCTATTTAAAATAATCTTTTCAAACAGTTTGCTTATTGAAGAAAGCAAACAGATTAAGGATAACTAGAAGCCTCAGCTGGATTTTTGTTCGGCTTCAAAATTGGAACAACTTTGGCGTTTTTCCATTTATCTGGGAAGTATGCCAATTGAAAACATTTGTTAAATAAATTAACCAAAAAGGATAAAGAGCTCTCAGGAAGTTTGTTGATAAATATGTAGAAAATACCATCATCACCTGGGGCTTTCATATTTTTAAATTTTCTAGTAATAGATCTCACTTCATCCAAATTAGTTCCCAACGAAGGGTCAAAAACATTCTCTTGATTGAGAATGTCTTCGAAGCTCCGTGTAACCTGATCCTCAATTGGACTAGTGAGACCTAGACTAAAATTATGGGCACTCTCGAACTGCTGAGCAAGTTTTTTTCGCAATTTGTTAATAAAATTTTATTTCCCTCTTTAAGCGCTGGAATTGGCTTTTGAGGTTTTTTAAGAATTTTTGTTTATTTCCAAAAGGGTTTCGAACTGGGATCCAACTTCGAGACATTATTCTCAAAGTTGGTATTTCTCAGAATAGCGAAACGTTTTTTAATTTCATTTTGCAAATCTCGCCAAATAACTTTCAACGCGGGATCGCGAGTTCTTTGGTATTGCCTTCTTCTCACATTTTTAAGACGGATCAGTAGCTGAAGATCGTCGTCAATAATAATGGAGTTGAATTTAACTTCGCATTTCGGAATTGCAATGCCTCTGGCTTCGACAATTAAATTTGTCAAAGATACGAGAGCATTATCAATATCACTTTTGGTATCGAGAGGAATATCAACATCAACATTCCTATCGATATACGTTTTGAGAGAATCCCAATCAGCTCTATGATAATTAAAAGTAGAGCTGATTGGATTATAAATGGCTTCTTGTGAGATTTCAAATGTCACAGGAAGGTGATCAGAGTCAAAGTCAGCATGAGTTACCAATTGGCCACACAGCTGACTTGAATCCGTTAAAACTAAATCAATTGTAGAAGGATTTCGACTGGAAGAAAAACAAGTTGGTCCATTGGGATATTGAATAGTATAATATCCCGCAGAACAATCTTCAAATAAAATTTTACCATTGGAATTGCTTTGAGCATTATTCCATGAACGGTGTTTGGCATTGAAGTCACCAATTACGAAGAATTTTGATTTGTTGCGAGTCAGAATTTAAAGATCAGCTTTCAACAAATTCTTTTGCTGCCCATTGCATTGAAAAGGCAAGTAGGCTGCAATGAAGGAAAATTGTCCAAAATTTGTTTCAACAGAAACTCCCAAGGTTTCAAAAACTTTGGTTTCAAACGAAGAAAATAATTTATGTTTGATACGTCTATTAATGACAATGGCGACCCCACCACAGGCGCTGTCAAGACGATCATTTCTGTAAATAAAATAGTTTGGATCTCTTTTAATGGAGAGTCCTGGTTTTAAATACGTTTCAGTTATAATGGCAATATGCACATTATGAACTGAAAGGAAGTTGAATAATTCAAAACTCGATTTTCCGGAGGAAAAAGCGTCAGCAGGAAGATCGAGACCGTGAAGAAACGGAGCAACTGTACCGCACTAATAACACACGAAAGTTCTATGAGAAGTTGAACCGTTCACGTAAGGGCCACGTGCCACAGCCTTATATGTGCAAGGACATAAACGGGAACCTTCTTACGAACGAGCGTGAGGTGATCCAAAGGTGGCAGCAGCACTACGAAGAGCACCTGAATGGCGATGTGGCAGACGAAGATGGCGGTATGGTGATGGACCTAGGGCAACGCGCGCAGGACATAATTCTACCGGCCCCGGATCTCCAGGAAATCCAGGAGGAGATTGGCCGGCTGAAGAACAACAAAGCCCCTGGGGTTGACCAACTACCAGGAGAGCTATTTAAACACGGTGGTGAGGCACTGGCTAGAGCGCTGCACTGGGTCATTACCAAGATTTGGGAGGATGAGGTTCTGCCGCAGGAGTGGATGGAAGGTGTCGTGTGTCCCATCTACAAAAAGGGCGATAAGCTGGATTGTAGCAACTACCGCGCAATCACATTGCTGAACGCCGCCTACAAGGTACTCTCCCAAATTATATGCCGTCGACTAGCACCAATTGCAAGGGAGTTCGTGGGGCAGTACCAGGCGGGTTTTATGGGCGAACGCTCCACCACGGACCAGGTGTTCGCCATTCGCCAAGTACTGCAGAAGTGCCGCGAATACAACGTGCCCACACATCATCTATTCATCGACTTCAAAGCCGCATATGATTCAATCGATCGGGACCAGCTATGGCAGCTAATGCACGAAAACGGATTTCCGGATAAACTGACACGGTTGATCAAAGCGACGATGGATCGGGTGATGTGCGTAGTTCGAGTTTCAGGGGCATTCTCGAGTCCCTTCGAAACCCGCAGAGGGTTACGGCAAGGTGATGGTCTTTCGTGTCTGCTATTCAACATCGCTTTGGAAGGGGTAATACGAAGAGCGGGGATTAACACGAGTGGCACAATTTTCACGAAGTCCGTCCAGCTATTTGGCTTCGCCGACGACATAGATATTATGGCACGTAACTTTGAGAAGATGGAGGAAGCCTACATCAGACTGAAGAGGGAAGCCAAGCGGATCGGACTAGTCATCAACACGTCGAAGACGAAGTACATGATAGGAAGAGGTTCTAGAGAAGACAATGTGAGCCACCCACCGCGAATTGGCATCGGTGGTGACGAAATCGAGGTGGTAGAAGAATTTGTGTACTTGGGCTCACTGGTGACTGCCGAAAATGATACCAGCAGAGAAATTCGGAGGTGTATAGTGGCTGGAAATCGTGCATACTTTGGACTCCGCAAGACGCTTCGATCGAATAGAGTTCGCCGCCGTACCAAACTGACAATCTACAAAACGCTCATTAGACCGGTAGTCCTCTACGGACACGAGACCTGGACGATGCTCGTGGAGGACCAACGCGCACTTGGAGTTTTCGAAAGGAAAGTGCTGCGTACCATCTATGGTGGGGTGCAGATGGCGGACGGTACGTGGAGGAGGCGAATGAACCACGAGTTGCATCAGCTGTTGGGAGAACCATCCATCGTTCACACCGCGAAAATCGGACGACTGCGGTGGGCCGGGCACGTAGCCAGAATGTCGGACAATAACCCGGTGAAAATGGTTCTCGACAACGATCCGACGGGCACAAGAAGGCGAGGTGCGCAGCGGGCAAGGTGGATCGATCAGGTGGAAGATGACTTGCGGACCCTCCGTAGACTGCGTGGCTGGCGACGTGTTGCCATGGACCGAGCCGAATGGAGAAGACTCTTACATACTGCACAGGCCACTTCGGCCTTAGTCTGAATAAATAAATAAATAATAATTATACCAACCTGAACAGCTTCAGGAATGGTATTTGCTTTGAACATTGCATCAATCATGTGATGCAATTGTTCAGTTAAAAAATCAAAATCGGAAGCAGTCATGCTACCTGAATCGGCAACATGGCCATTATTTTCCGTTGGGAATGGGTATAAACCTCATTTTGAGAAGAGAAATTTTGTCTACCAGCAGCGATGTTTGCATACGTAGGTACATTGAAAAAATTGGAATTTACTGAAGTGCTTGCTACCCGTTGACGAGCGGCAAAATTTGTTTGTGAATTGTGGTGGGTATGAATTGCTCGACCGGTAACCGGTTTCGAAATTTGAGCGTTTGAAAAATTTCTACCCGTCGAATCTGGGATCCGATTGGAATTTCCCGTCATCAATTTTGCACGGGAATTCAAAACTTTTTTGCGTGAAGGGCATTCCCAGAAATTGGATTTATGATTGCCCCCACAGTTTGCGCACTTAAATTTATTGTAATCTTCTCTCACAGGACATGCGTCCTTGGCGTGAGAGGTTCCACCACAAATCATGCATTTAGCATCCATGTGACTCGCTGTAAATAAAAATTATCGTATTTTATAATATATATTTAAAACGGACCTGAGAACTAACGGGATGGACTTTCAGGGGCTTCCGAGCTTCCAAGCCTCTTAAAAGTAGGATCCCGAGCTTTTTGACAGGAGGCTTCTGAACCTCCTAAAAGGAGGCTTCCGAGCATCTTTAGAGGAGGCTTCTGAGTATCTTGGAGGGACGCTTATCAGCATCTCGAAAGAAGACTTCCAACCCGCTTAAAAGAATTCCTAGCATCTTGAAGGGAGACTTCCGAGCCTCTTGGAAGGAGGCTACCGACACCCTCTAGAAAGGTGGCTTCCAAGTCTCTTAAAAGTAGGCTTTAAAGCATCTTAAAACTAGGTTTCCAAACCTACTGTAAGGAGGATTTTAAGCCTCTTGAAAAGAGGTTTTCGAGCCTCTTGAAAGAATTAGGCTTCCGAACCCCCGTACGCCGTGTAGACACCTTTACGTGGTGCGTTACGGCGTAAGACCTACCATGGTCACATTGTCAGCTATAGTCAAATCCGGGCCCAACGAATATCCAACCTTAACGACCTTTTCCAATATCCAACTCCGTGGTACTTATGAGGGTGTCGCTGAGTCGGGGGCCTCTCATTAAGTAAGCACTACATCAACTCATCCTTTCTCTCCAAAGTTACTGGTCTTGGCCAGGAGTAGTTATTCTCATGCTTTTGTGATTTTTATCCTAGATTGAAATCCAGGACCACATCCACCTTGATTTCTGATAGCAATTTGGATAGGGATTTAAAAAGAAAAACATGAGTATCAGTCCAATCTACGGAGTACACCGTTACTATGCTATACTATGCTCTTGAAAGAATTAGGCTTACGAGCCCCTTGAAAGAAGGCTTCCGAGCTTCTTGATAGGAAGCGTCCGAGCCTCTTGAAAGGATGCTTCCGAGCCTCTTAAAAGCTTCCGAACATCTGAAACCCTGAATGGAAGCGTCCAAGCTTTTTGCAACAAAGCTACTGAGCTGTTTGAATAGAAAGTCTTTCATGTCTCTCAAATGGAGGGTTTCGAACCTTCAGATTCTAGATTTAAGTTTTGAAGCGTATTATTAAGAACATAGTTGGAAAAGGGTCAGGGTCTCCATCGCCCCTCCTCTACGTCTCTCCCACAAACATTCGAATGCTACAAATAGCGTTGAACAAAAGTCCAATATTCGATTTACGAACCTGTTCATCGCTCATGAACTTCCCGTCCATATGAACATATTTCTTCAATGGATCCTATGTATTTCGGATTAAGCTTTGGATCGGCAGTTACGTGCCAATTTAATACCTCCAGCGATTATCACTGCACTTCGCTTCGTCTCACAGCGCAACTAAATACAAGTTTTCTAACACCATTCAGCACAGGAAATGCTAATGGGATTCTTATCAAACTTCATTTTATTTAATGAGTCGCTCAGACAATTCTGTTCCACATTTTGGGTGTGCTCCGTTTGTTGGGGCTGGTTAGGATAGGGCTGATTGGCTTTTAGGTTCGTATGAGAATTGATATGAGGAGGTGGAATTTTTCATTGTACTGACTGTGGCGCTTCCCTATTGGGCACCGGAAAGGAGCGAACATATATGACTCTACAGGAATCGCATATTGATTGGTCGTTCAATATTATATGATTTTATTCCAAATTGTGAAACTTGGGTCACCGTCATCAAACTTCGCAAATGGCTTCACTAAAAAGGACAATGCAATATGTAATCCTGATTTTTTCTGTTCTATTTTTACACCAGCATTGTTGCGCGAAAACTACGAGAAAGATTGGTTCATTACTTACTGATTGTTAGAACAATTAATCAAGATGTGGTTTTCGTTGAATATAGGCCCGGGAGTGTAATTTTTCGCTATGTGGGATCTTGTTTCTCTGGCGCTTTGTGGGGAGGCGCTATGGTAGTCAGTGTAATGAAAAGTTTAGTTTTCTCATACTAACTTAAATGCAAGCTTAAAACGGCCTGTGTTCAGTTTTCCAAAGCGGCTCAGGTTTGTGGAGGACACTCGGATCATGGGATGGAGTCGTGTGGGCGTGGTGGCGCATAGTCGATTTTTTGGACCACCCTACTAATAATCTATGTTGTAATAAATACGACACCAATACTACTGCAGTAAATGAATATTTTTATTGCACTAATACTTCCAAAACTTTGTTTTGGGTACTCAACCAACCTTCACCTTAAACATCCTATCTCGATCAGGATTGCATTGACGATTAGAATTTGTCCATTCGAGGTTTTGTCCTTTTGATCTCATAGCTCTTCCTACACTGTACTGCTAGGGATGGATAGGATCCAACAGTCTTTGATTTACTCATCACCAGGAATATTATGTACAATACAAAAATAAGGAACAGAAAAATATCAAATCTTCATCAATAAGTTTTTATTGGAATTGTAATACATTCGCCATTACGTGTGTTATTTCCGAGGTACCCATTGGGGGCAGCGAAGATACCCCCAGGGATACATGTAATACACAATTGTAACGATTTTTGTCTAAAATTGGAAATTGTTTAATAGGACATTTGATGCAGTGTCTCAATATTAGAAATTCAATGAAGTTCATTGGTACTATACCAGGAAGATAACTTCAGAATCAGTGTTATGAAAATTATTTTGAGCTTTTTAGTGGAATGTCTTCACTTGTCAGTAGACTAACATCTTGCATTTGTTGCAGAATATTTGACATCGCCAGACCAATGAATTGGAACCTCATTCATAGTGACAATATGTCTGCTAGAAGGTTTCAAATAAGAAGCTCACGGCTTATATGTGAACTGAGATTCGTAACTTTTACTTGACACTTGATAGGCTACAGCTGATTCATGCGACGCCGCCAGATACCGTTCTCTTGTTTCAAACACTCCGAAAGCACTCCGATCAGCCTCTTTTGACGTCCATGTTTCATGGCCGTATAAAGCCACCGGAAAAATCAGAGTAGTATAAAGCGCGAATTTTGTTTTCGTTTGCAGACTGCGGGACTTAAGCTGGTTACGAGGTCCGTAATGAGCCCTATTTGCAGCTGCGATACGCCTTTTCACCTCGCGGATAACATCATTATCGCACGTCACTAATGTTTCAAGATACAAAAGTTCTTCTACCACTTCAAATTGTTCACCATCCAGCACCATTTCGCTACCACCACCAATGAACCCACGTTGATTGCCATCAACCATGTACTTCGTTTTGCTGGTATTGATTGAGACTCAAATCCTCGCTGTCTTCCTCTTAAAAGGCACAAAAGCCTCTTCCACGGCACGGCGATCAATCCCGATAATATCGATATCGCCGCAAATCCCAGGACCATATGCGATCTGTGATAATGGTACCGCTTCTTTGCACACCAGCTATCCTAATCGCTCCCTCGAGCGCTATATTGACAGTAGATTTGATCACCCTGCTTTAATCCATCTAAGGTAACAAATGACATCGATATTTCATCCGCAAACCTTACACTTGATTTCGATCCGTCCAACGTTATATGAATCAGCCGTATCAGTTTCGCCGGAAAACCATGTTCTAGCATAATTTGCCATAATGCATTTCGTTTCACTGAATCGTACGCCGCCTTGAAATCAATAAACAGATGATGTGTCTGCAAGTTGTATTCCTGGAACTTATCAAGGATTTGCCCTCACGAAAACCTGCTTAGTATTCGCCGACGAAGGACTCTTCAAGCGGTCTCAATCTGTTGAACAGAATACGGGACATAATTTTGTACGCTGAATTAAGGAGGGTTATTCCTCGGTAATTGGCGCACTCCAGTCTGTGGCCTTTCTTAAAGAGAGGGCAAATGAGGCCGTCCAACCAGCTAGCAGGCAATTCCTCGTCTTCCCATTTTTCATTAAACTGCTAGCTGTCATATTTAAGAAGTTCAGCCGGGAGATGGGCCTTCCCCGCAGCCAGCCATCGTCGCTAATATTTACTCTGTTCACTGTTGCACCGTCACTTCCACTATTCAACAAAGTATCGATGTGTTGCTTCCACCTGGCAGCCACTTCGGTTTTATCTATCAGCAAATTCCCTTCCAGGTCGTTACACATCACGGGAGATGACGCTGTCTTTCTCCGCAAGCCATTGACAGACTCATAAAACTTCCGCATATCATTCTGTTCATTTTTTTTCCTGCGCCTCTCTAATCACTTGTTCTTCATATTCTTTCTTCTTCCTGCGGTAGGTTCGTTTCTATGGTTGCTCTTGCTTCCTTGCACCGATCTCTATTCGATCGGGTACCCGACACCAACATCCGGCTTCTGGCAATGTTCTTCTCGTGTGTCACTCCTTGACATTCCACATCGAACCAACCCGTCCTGGATCGCCTCTGTGCAGTGCCTACCACTTCTCGTGCTGTTGTGCTCACCGCTCCATGGATTGACTCCCATAGATCGTTGATGTTGTCGCTAACGTTGATTGCACTTATCCTAGCTTCTAGCGATACTCAGCCGATACTCCTTCCGCCGACAATCGCTGGATATTGTAACGCAACGTTCGCTGTGATTTTTCGTTCGATACAGTTGACAACCTTGATCGAATTTTACTGACAACGAGGAAGTGATCGGAATTCAATTCATCTAGGCCATCGGACTTCTTAAATAGCGGCAGTTCGCGAGCCAGAAGGCTCACTCGTCCAGGTTCATTTAGGGTCCTGACATTCCAGGTACCGAGTTTTCAATCATAGTCCTTATTTCGTTGCCGGGTCGGTTGTCAAAAATAACGTTCTCATTTTCTTCTATCTCCATTTTTTATGGTATTAAAGAGGCTTCAGTGAGCTACCTAACCGGGGTCGCGTTACCTACATCGCGCTGATGGGGCTGCCATAGCTGACGCGATACAGCATTTCGTTAATCAGCCGCTGGGTTCCAGGCAGACGCTGTTTGAGCCGCACCTTCTGGTGAACAGACGTTCGAGGCGTACCTTCTCACTCTAGCTGATGTCAGAAGGACAACAGTGCCCAGGCTGCACTACCAGCTAGGTACACAACCCTTAGCTGGCGGTATTTTGTCATCGAACGACCCGTGCAAGCGTGAGATAGGAACTTGTGGGGATCAGAGCTCTGTTGGGCGCTCCTTCCTTGATGTCAACCCACCATTTTGCAGCCTCTTAAAGGCTGAGAAAGGCGAAAACCGAATTACTCGTCTTCAACCATTAAATTGTCATTAATATGCCACCATTTTATTCGAAATAATATTTTCAAACCGTTTGCTTATTGAAGAAAGCAAACTGATTGGGCTTTAACTAGAAGCCTCAGTTGGATTTTTGTTCGGTTTCAAAATTGGAACAACTTTGGCATTTTAGAGACGATTTATTTGTTCAACAATACGCTTTTCTAATTACGAACAGCAACCAAACGCTAGCACAAATTTAAAATTAAGTCCGTTAGTCCGTTAAAATTTCGCGTGATTGATGCTGCTTTTAAGCGGCCCCTCGGTTTTCCGTCAAGACGCCACCATTTGTTTTTAATAGTCTGGCAAAATCTTATAGAGTTCATCAATTGTCGGGGTACGGCCAAAACACACTAAGTGCCAAAAAAAACCCTATTTTTCTACCCATGCTTTCGTTTAGTGGATTTTATTGATCGCAAATCGCATCGTACCACATAACTGAGGATATCACACATCAAATATACGTATAAACTAATATGGAATGATTCCCGTTTTTCTTGGGCGAACAAAATATTATAAGTCAGTCCAGAAGTCGCTTAGTGCGGTTTGTATGAGCCCCGATGATACTAAGATCTCCAAAATCGGTTGGAAGGCAACCGAGTTATTATTTATTTTCTCAGATTAAGGCTGAAGCAGCCTGTGCAGTACATAAGAATCTTCTCCATTCAGCTCGGCCCATGGCTGTACGTCGCCAGCCACGTAGTCTACAGAGGGTCCATAAATCGTCCTCCACCTGAACGACCCACCTTGCTCGCTGTGCACCTCGCCTTCTTGTGGCCGTAGGATTGTTGTCGAGAACCATTTTCACCGGATTACATTGGTTCATTCGCCTCCTTTAAAGCCTGCTCTTCTGTTACTAAAACGCTTTTGGTCGCAAAAGAAATAAAATAAATACAAATTTCGCCCACCGAAGGGGCGGTTACCCTCCAATACCTTTGTACATATGCATAATCGAGTTTCAGACATAGAAAAATTTTGTTTTGTTCCGTGGAATTTCGAAAAAATCCAAATCAAAATGAACATTTTAAATTTCGTTTCGTTTCGCCAGGAAAAAGTGTATTACCGCATACCCTTAGTGCTAATGAATGTTTTTGCATAGATGAGTTCAGAAGCTCACGTATCACACCAGAGCCGCCATTATTAATGACAAATGGTCATTTTTGGCATTTAAACTAGACCTATATTGGCAAACGAATTACGACCAGAAACCTTAGAAATTTCGTTATCTTTTGTTAGTTTCTACAATTGCCCATAAGGCATTCACACATTATGTCAGTACATGATTTCAATTATTAATATTATTTGAACCCTACATTAACATGGAAACTTGATCAACACTTGATTTTCCCATCAGTTCAAAGAAAATATTAATAAGATCGAAGCTCGAACGGTCGAAGCGATCAAAATGACAATGGCATGGCATGTCATTCATAAAAACTTGCTTGGACTGCCTAGTGCGACGGAACGTACCGTAAACACCCACTGTGAGGTGGCGGTCGTAAAAATTTATTTAATTAAATTATACAAAAAAAGTGACAAAACAAATATTAAATAAAATTTTTCACTTCTTCACAATTAAATTAACGCACCTTTCGCTCGTTGGCGGACCAAGAAGGGTGGAGCTTCCTCTGATTGCATTGCGAAAAAGCTGAGCATCATGAACACGTTTTTGATCATACATATATCGCAACAGCCCGGGAGTGCATTAATTTTGCACCGCATGTGTAAACTTATGGCCGACTGGGAAATGGTCAGCTCTTCTCTACCGCTGGCTGCTGCTGCTGCTGCTTCTGCCAACCAAGCGAGCGCTAACGCACACTGTGCTCTGGAAAACTGTTTTCGTTGGTCAAAACGCCCATCTTCAACACTCTTGGTCTGTACTTTGCAATTTGTGGTATGAAATAAGAGCATATGTATGTTCACAATAATGTACAATAAATAGACTGAAATGGAAATTTATAAAGAAACTCCTTGGATAAATAGAGGTGTGGAATCGATCTTTTCGAAATTCATTCTGTAGAACTATTTTGCTAATAAGACTTTTTGGTAGAATGGACCACTATACCAAATCAAAACGAGACTCACCTAAATGAATGTACTACACAGCAAATATTATATCAATCATTGTCATTCTGTCCAAAAATAACAGAATTCCTTCCCAGTGTGGAACGTAGTGCAAATAATGCAACATTTCACTGCACATCTCCGGCGAAGATCTGCGGCCCGGGACCGGCAAAAAAGCATCACACATTCACACATGATGTGTTTTGAGCTGCACTTGCAGTAATGTTTAATGCCCACGATGTCACCGCCGATAAGGATCGGTGTATGAAATGATTTTTGTTGCTCGTTTTTTTTTTATTTCGACCTAACTGCGCTGGCATGCCAAGTACTCGAGAAACACGGGCAATTTTTCTTGCACGCATAAATTGATGAACTTGTTTGTGCGCGGAACTCGTTCCACGTCTTCTGCGAAGTGACCAACATGAAGGTAAGGCACGCATGGTTCGAAATGGTCCGACCGAACTCGTTTTCCAATAGGTCGCTGCTGTCCAAAAATGGCGAAGAGAAGACAATTCTGCAGGTACTTGCAGATCGACATACCTCCAGGTTCGTCGTATTGGCCATCCATTTTTCTGCTGCTGGGGCACTTCCAAGCATGACCTAATGAACACATTATAGAGCATCGAGTAATCAAGGAGAAATGAATGATTTTTTATGGCGCGGAATCCAGCATCATCGGCGAGAGGAGTAATTATATACAAACTTGCAGAACTTCGTGATTTTAAATATACAGCAGGCAAATATTTCTTTGTAAAGTGGGTTGGACTGGATTAGACTGGGTTACTAGAACTGGATTAGGGGATTATTCATATTCTTTTGTATGTTTGTATAATGGTAAACTACACAACTCTATGGGGCATTAATTATGTTATCTAAGGAAAATACGAAGTTTTTTGCCTTTCTCGTGCAACAAAGTTGTACCGAAAGGCTATCATTTCACTCTAAAAAGTTTTTCTAGGAACATCCTAGAGTAAAGTTTCTCATACCATTCGATGCAAGTCGACGAGTCGAGGTGATGTCTGTGAAGATTTTGGGAGCTCGACAATCTAGACAACGGTAGATCTCTGACAGTAGACGAGCAGCGGTGTGAAGATCATTTCCGAAGAACTGTTGCGCGAGGACAGGATGGAAGGTACATAGTTCGGTTACCACTACGCGAAGAACGGTTGCCATACCTCGGTGATTCTTACCACTTGGCCCAGCGACGATTACTGTCCACCGAACGTCGTTTCCGAGCAGATCCGAATCTTCATGACAACTACCATCAATTTATGGACGAGTATGCGAGATTAGGACACATGGAACCAAGTGTGTATGCAGGTAATCCTCAATCATTTTTACCCCATCACCCGGTTTTTCGCCCAGATAGTTCTACTACCAAGACTCGTATTGTTTTTGATGGCTCATCTAGTGAGAGTAATCAGTTATCATTGAATGAAGTCTTATATGCTGGACCGATAGTTCAATCAACGTTGTTGTCAATAGTATTGAATTTCTAAATTTCTAAATTTCAACTAACTACTGCTACTTATGGGACCTCATGTGCCCCTTACCAAGCTTCTCGTGCCTTGATGCAGTTAGCTGACGATGAAGAAACTAATTTCCCAATGGGCCCAAGGATCATTCGCAAAAATACGTAGGGGAACTAAGTTTAAAATGCGCCAGTCAGCTAATACGAGCCATTGCATTTTCTGGGTTAATATGCTAAATTAAGTTACAAAACCGATGGCAGCAGACGCCTAAACATGTGTTTAGATCACCAAATTAAAAATAGTAGTCAAGACATCTAGACACCTATAATAATTTTTTTTAAAATATATTGATTTTTTCCGCCTTTTGATAAAATTTAAGCTTCCGTTCCCTTAAGGATTTTTCACTAGATAAAAACATTTTTTCAATAATCTTTGCACATGTCTGGAAAAACAAATTAGTAAAGATTGTGCCAAGTTACTAAAAAGTTAACTTTACTACATTTTTCATAGAAAAACACACATTTTAATAAAACCTCTGCATGCAGGATAAAACGCGCCCATCTGATGTGCTTGACTATGGATGTCATAGTTTGAGAAAGGCGTGTGCCAATAATAACTTATTTTTAAATAATTATCAATTAAAAAGTAAAAAAGTAAGAATTGAAAAGTGAGAAAATAAAAGTGAAAAGTGATGAGTGAGAAGTGATGAAAAGTGAGAAACAACAAGTGAGAAGTAAGAATTGAGAATTCCACTAAAAAGCCCTCAATAGTTTTATAATCAATCGTGAATTGTAAGCTGAGATTTAGGATATGAGAACTGAGGAGTGAGATAGGAGAAGCGAGAAAAGAATGAGTATTGAGAAGTGAGAAGCGATAGACAAGCAGTAAGAAGTGCGAAATAAGATGTGATCAGTGAAAAGCAAGAAGCAAGTAGTGAGGTGAGAAGTAATAAGCGAGATACTTTGTGTAAGAAATGAGCAGTAAAAAAGCATGAAGAGGAATATGGCAATTGATAAATGGGATATGAGTAGTGAAAAACGAGACGTGAGAGGTGCAAGGTACAAGGAGTGAAATTGCAGAATAGAGAAAAAAAGCGAGACGAAGGAAGAGTAGTAAATAGTATGGAGACTACTCAGAAAACATTTTTTTAGCATAGATTTTTGGGCATCCAAGAAATCCCTGGAGTAAGGGCTAAAGATCTACAAGCGTAGCTGAAGATCAATCGGACTGTTTTAATTATGGCACATGTCATTTTGGATGTGTAGAATGTGTAGCCCACCCTAATATAATCGATATACAACCACACATAAATTAAATAATTGCCAATTCGAAACCACACATAAAGTTTATTTGGATATATATTTTATTAGTAGTTCGCGTGGAGAATGGTTATGTGTGCGCTGATATACATCATAAGTTAAATCTATGGATTATTGCCAATAAATATGTGTGGATTTTTAGTAGTGAAGAAATCCCTGGAGTGGGGCCTTATATGATCTACACGCGTTACTAAAGATGTATCGGTCTGTTTTAAATGTGCTACATGTCCTTTTGGATGTGAAGAATAGAATAAGTCGGCGAGAGAGGTTCTCGGTCATCCAAGAAATCTCTGGAGTTTGGTCCTCAGCTCTACACGCGTAATCAAAGATCAATCGAATTGTTTCAATTATGACACATGTCCTTCTGGATGTGTAGAATAGAATGAGCCAACGTAAAAGATTCTGGGTCATTTAAGAAACTCCTGGTGTTAGGCCTTAAGATCTACACACGACACTAAAGATGTATCGGACTGTTTTAAATGTGGTTCATGCCCTTTTGGATGTGTAGAATAGAATAAGTCAGCAGCAGAGGTTTTCGGTCATCCAAAAAATCTCTGGAGTTAGGCCCTCAGATCTACACGCGTAATCAAAGATCAATCGGACTGTTTCAATTATGGCACATGTCCTTAATGTGTAGAATAGAATGAGCCAACGTAAGAGATTCTGGGTCATTTAAGAAATCCCTGGAGTTGGGCCTTAAGATCTACACGCGTTACTAAAGATATATCGGTCTGTTTTAAATGTGCTACATGTCCTTTTGGATGTGAAGAATAGAATAAGTCGGCGAGAGAGGTTCTCGGTCATCCAAGAAATCTCTGGAGTTTGGTCCTCAGATCTACACGCGTAATCAAAGATCAATCGAATTGTTTCAATTATGGCACATGTCCTTCTGGATGTGTAGAATAGAATGAGCCAACGTAAAAGATTCTGGGTCATTTAAGAAACTCCTGGTGTTAGGCCTTAAGATCTACACGCGACACTAAAGATGTATCGGACTGTTTTAAATGTGGTTCATGCCCTTTTGGATGTGTAGAATAGAATAAGTCAACGGCAGAGGTTTTCCGTCATCCAAGAAATCCCTGGAGTTAGGTCCTCAGATCCACACGCGTAACTAAAGATCAATCGGACAGTTTTAAATGTGGTACATGTTTTTTTGGATGTGAATAATAGAATAAGTCAGCAGCAGAGGTATTCGGTCATCCAAAAAATCTCTGGAGTTAGGCCCTCAGATCTACACGCGTAATCAAAGATCAATCGGACTGTTTCAATTATGGCACATGTCCTTATGGATGTGTAGAATAGAATGAGCCAACGTAAGAGATTCTGGGTCATTCAAGAAATCCCTGGAGTTGGGCCTTAAGATCTACACGCGTTACTAAAGATGTATCGGACTGTTTTAAATGTGGTACATGTCCTTTTGGATGTGCAGAATAGAATAAGTCTGCGAGAAAGGTTCTCGGTCATCCAAGAAATCTCTGGAGTTATGGCATCAATCTACACGCGTAACTAAAGACCAATCGGACTGTTTCGAATGTGGTACGTGCCCTTTTGGATATGAAGAAAAGAATAAGTCAACGGCAGAGGTTTTCGGTCATCCAAGAAATCCCTGGAGTTAGGTTCTCAGATCTACACGCGTAACGAAAAATCAATCAAACTGTTTTAAATGTGGTACATGCCCTTTTGGATGTGAAGAATAGAATAAGTCAGTGGCAGAGGTTCTCGGTCATCCAAGAAATCCCTGGATTTAGGTCCTCAGATCTACATGCGTAACTGAAGATCAATCGGACTGTTTCAGTAATGGCACATGTCTTTTCGAATGTGTAGAATAGAATGAGCCAACGTAAGAGATTCTGGGTCATTCAAGAAATCCCTGGAGTTTGGTCTTAAGATCTACACGCGTCACTAAAGATCAATCGGACTGTTTAAAATGTGGTACATGACCTTTTGGATGTGAAGAATAGAAAAAGTCAACGGCAGAGGTTCTTGGTCATCCAAGAAATCTCTGGAGTTAGGTTCTCACGCGTAACTAAACTTCAGTCGGACTGTTTCAATTATGGCACATGTCCTTTTGGATGATTAGAATAGAATGAGCCATCGTAAGAGATTCTGGGTCATTCAAGAAATTCCTGGAGTTAGGCTTTAAGATCTACACGCGACACTAAAGATGTATCAGACTGTTTTAAATGTGGTACATGCCCTTTTGGATGTGTAGAATAGAATAAGTCAGCGGCAGAGGTTCTTGATCATCCAAGAAATCCCTTGAGATTGGCACACAGGTCTGCACGAGTAACCGAAGATAAATCGATCGATTTTAAATGTGGTACATGCCCATTTTAAATTATAGAATATGATGTATCTACGGCATAGGTTGTCGGTTATCCAAGACATACCTAGAGCAAGGCCTTAAGATCTACTACAAAACAAAAGAGAATTGCCCTTTGTGGTGCATAGGCACAGGGCATGTATCATATTTGAAATAATCCAATTGCTCTATGGTTACTTATGTAGATCTAAACGCCTTATTCCAGGGATTTTTTGGACAACCAAGAATTCATACTTTGGACACATTCTATTCTATGGATCACAAAGGACATGCTCCATATTTGAAACAATCCAAGTAACCTTCGGTTACGAATGTAGATTTAAGGCCTTATTCCAGGAATTTCTTGGACGACCAAGAACCTATGCTTGGAATGCGGTCTATTCTATGCATCACAAAGTGCATGTAGCATATTTGAATCAATCCAATTGTTCTATGGTTACGCATATAGATCTAAAGGCCTTATTTCAGGGATTTCTTGCATTTCTATGCATCACAATGGGCATGCTACATATTTGAAACAATCTAAGTAACCTTTGGTTACGTATGTAGACTTAAAACCTTATTCCGTTATCGATCAAAAACCTATGCTGGTAACGCGTTCTATTTATGTTTCATAAAGGGCCTGTGCAAGTTTTGGAACAATTCATTTGATATATAGTTACTCACTTAACTCATTTCACAGTATTCGGTGAATTTTACCGAAATCTCAACAGCAGAACTGTTCGGTAATTATTTTCCAGATTTTCTGTGATTTTTTCCATTGTTGAACTGTCAAAATCGCCGAAAATCAGTAAAATTATTTACCGAACAATTCTGCTGTTGAGATTTCGGTAAAATTTCACCGAATTCGGCGATTTATTTTAAGTGTGTACGCATGTAGATCTAAGAGCTTATTCCAGGAATTTCTTGGAAGACCAAGAATTTATGCTTGGAACGCGTTCTATTCTATGCATCACAATCCCGTTACGCTGGGATATGGATACTCTGAAGTAGTGCATAACGGTGTAAATCCGGTCATATCGCCAGGCTCGGTTAAACACTGATACTGACAATATGACGTCCCTAACCCCGAATCCCAAGGTGTCAGGCGACCCGTGCCGAGGGGATGAATGGCCTGGGGGGTGAAACAATTAGCCAGGCAGTTAACGGAGCCTGTAATGCTGGGTAGACACCTTTTTTCGCGGTGCATTACGGAGAAAGATCTACCACACTGTGCTCTAGTTCTTACTATTCTTGTTAATACTTATGAGTGATGGTCGGAAGAGTATGGAACGACTATAGTCTGCTTTAGATGACCCACCTTTTGCCACTTTTGGATAGAGTCAATGGAGTAAATTATAAAAACATAACTCAATATTAGGCTGGTTTTAAAGCCGATGACATGAATCTCAAAGCTCCAGAGCGCTGATTAATTAGGAAAGAAGCGGATACGAATTTGGTGGATCTGCTGAACCCTCTGACTGATTAGAGCTCTGTGTAAAGGCGAGATTCAGAAATGCCAAACGCAATGAAATCAGATCTCTGTACAAAAACGAATCCGGAACTCATAAGAAGACGCAAAAATATGTTTGAACTGCAGTACCGATGCATGGTCAAAATCAGTATTATCCCACTTATTGTTGAGCCGAAACTGATTGAGGGGCGCGCCTTTGAGAGTTGGTATAAGCCGTTTCTGGAAGGGTATAAATAGCGGTACCTTAATCTAAAGAGGCCTTACATTAAGCTTGAGAAAATATCTGAATAAAAAACGACTACTTCATTTCTTCTCAATAGAAATGGAGCAGAAAGACATGCACTAAACAAATGACACGGGTATACTACAAAAGTTCAATGAAATGGACGCAGTGGTTCATCTTGAACAAAAAAAAATGCATCGCAAAGGGCATGTAACATATTTGAATCAATCTAAGAAATCTTTGGTTCCGCGTGTAGACCTGAAGGTCTATTCAATGGATTTCTTGGACGACCTAGAACAGTGGTCCCCAGCATGCTTAGTATCAAGGGCCGCATAGCAATATTGAACTGCTGAAGCGGGCCGCAGTACATTTGCAACATTTGTTTTTAATTTAATGAATTTTAAAGCCTAATCAAAATGTTTTTATACCTATCTATTTCACATTTGAATAAAATTTGTTGCGATAAATCTTCTTCAAATAACATACTGAGTCTTGTAAACACATTTTATTCTACGTGTTTTTTTTGCCGTAGCTGACTTTTAGCTGATACTAACATAAACTTTTGTGGCAGCTGACTTGGCACGAGAAAATTCTTTTCGCAACATGCTTTCAGCATAGATTGCAGAACATATATTAAGCTATTTTTTCAAATGATCATAATATCGTCCAATTCTATGATTTTGATATTTTGTTGAAGGATAATTGTTCACTACAAAACAGTAAGGACTCCTGATTATGAATCAACTGTACGTTTTAATTATATTTATTGAACGGCTGCTCAGTCTCACAATTTTTACAACGAGTTTATTATTACCCCGACGTTTCGACACGGAGATTGTATCTTTTTTAAGGGAAAAACAAAAATATTTTTCCTTGAAAAAGGCACAATCCCAGTGTCGAAACGTCAGGTAAATAATAAACTCGCTGTAAAAATTGTAAAACTGAGTAGCCGTTCAATAAATATAAGTAACGATTCCTTAACCTCATTCTATCGGTTCAAGGACTTTCAATATGAAAATTTTAAGCGCGTAAATGTTCGGAGTAAAGAGATTTTAATTAGCTTTGATTTGACTCTGATAATTTTATTTCCTTTCTGGGCAGTCAAAATATTGAAATTCCAATTCTGTGTTATGGTGAACCTGCCAGGTGAACTTGCCAGCAATTTTGAATAGAAATTGAATAATTCTGAATTCCACACTATTTATCGTATTTCCAGATTTCCGATCAATTGAAATTTACTGAAACCTTTTATGCATCATGGACAAAATCTTGACTTCGTTAATAAAAAAATAGGTGGCGTAAAGTACATTGATATTCAGCTTATTTTCTAGAGTTAAAAACAAAACAATTTGAATTTTACCAAATCCTTACTTGCATTGAAAGATTTCCCATTTCAGAGCAGTTGATGACAACATTATTTTGACCACAAGTCGAACATTTAGTTCGTTTCAATTTGTGGAAAAAATGGACGAATTTTCTGTTTTCATCTTCTTCTTCTTCTTCAATGGCTCTACATTCCAACTGGAACTTGGCCTGCTTCTCAACTTTCTTTCAAGTATTCTATTAGCATTTCCTCAGTTATTAATTGAAAGCTTTCTATGCCCGCCATTGCATAAGTATGTATCTTGTGTGTCAGGTACAAGGATACACCATGCCCAGGGTGTCGAGAAGATTTCCAGCCCGAAAACATCCTAGACCGGACCAAGAATCGAACTCGCCGTCTCCGGATTGACAATTCTACGCCTTTGCTCACAAGGCTATTGGAGACCCTGTTTTCATAATCCGGGGCAATACCATCACACCTGTCTGTTGCTGTCCTACGTAACCTATGAAATGATGGATTTAAATCATCATGATGGTGCTTAAATGGTGATGGTGATGGTGCTGAAAAGCATTTCGTGACATCTAATGCGTATCAACGGGCCACATGTAGTGTATATTCTGAAATCCTTCGCGGGCCGCAGCAAAAGGCTTCGAGGGCCGCATGCGGCCCGCGGGCCGCACTTTGGGGATCACTGACCTAGAAAATATGCTGGGTACGCATTCTATTCTATGTGTTATAAAGGGCATGTACAATGTTTAAAACAGTCCGATCGATTTTATGATGCTCCTTTAGACCTTATGGCTTTGATTCAGAGTTTTCTGGGACTATCAAGAAACTATGATGTGAACACAATCTACTCTACGTATCACAAAGGGCATATATCACATTCGAAGCAGTCCGATAGATCGTTGGTTACCCATGTAGATCCTAAGATCTCACTCCAGGAATTTCTTGGAAGCGTGATACATGTACCGTGAACAGAAAATCGTGGTTTGGCTCCGTAATGCACAAGTTTACATGCGCCCACCACATAAAGCCTGTCCACGTTAAATTTCGGACACTGTGACAATGTCCAATTGATTTGTAACCATTTTATCACTTTGGATAAGAATGAAAACACGCTGAACGAATCACATAAAGCGGAGAGATTGAGCTGTCATATAAATCAGCGGTTCTCAACCTGGGGTACATGTACCCCTGGGGGTACCTTCGCTGACCCACGGGGGTACCTCGGACGAAAATGCGTAATGGCGGACATATTACTATTCTAATAAAAAACTATTGGTAAAGTTTTAAAAATTGTATAAATTTATATTCCAAGACTTTTTACATAATATGCATTGCAATAAGTAAAACAAAATCCCCTTAATCGAAATAAAGTTATGAAATATGTTAAAAATATAATTCCTAACTAAAATATTAAATTTGAAGGCTCAGAAGCCGTGAAGCATGAAGGCTCTTTTTCTCACCTAAAAACTCTTGGAAGCCTTCTTCTACGTCGAAAGCATTCTTCCAAGCAAAATAATTGAAATATTAAATTTGAAGGTTAGGACAAAGGCTTTTTTTTCATAAAAAAAACTTTTGGAAGCCTTCTTTGATGCGGTTTAACAACCTCCTTCCAAGACCGCTTCAAGAGACTTGGAAACCGCCTTTCGAGGGGCTCAGAATTCTTCTTTCAGCCAGCCCCCTTTCATGAGGCTCGAAATCCTCCTTTTAGGAGGCTCGGAACCATCCTTTCGAGGGGCTCCGAATTCTTTCAGCCAACCCCCACAAGTGTTTCAGAAGCCTATTTTCAAATAGTCGGAAACCCAGTTTCAGTAGGCTCGGAAGCACTCTTTTCAAGAGGCTCAGAAGTCCACTTTCAAAAGGCTCGAAAACCCCTTTCATGAGGCACGGAGGCACCTTTTTAAGAGTCTCGGAAACCTCCTTTCGAAGGGGCTCGGAATTCTTTCAGTCAGCCCTCTTTGAAGTGGTTCGGAAGCCTCTTTTCGGTAGCCCCTTTTCAAAACAGATAGAAAACCCTCATTCAAGAAGCTCAGATGCCACTTTTTAGAGGTTCAAAGGCCCCTTTCTCCAGAGGGTTTGAGATTTTGTTTCAAATGACCCGGAAGTCTACTTTCAAGTGGCTCGGAAACCCAATCGAGGGGCTCGGGATTCTTTGTTCAAGAAGCTTGGAAGCCTACTTTCAAAAGGCTCAGCAAAGTAATTTTAAGATGGTTAATGCCTCCTTTCAAGAGGCTCGAAAGACCCATTTTATCAGGCTCGGAAATCAGATTTCGAAGGGGCTCGGAATTCTTCTTTCAGTCAGCCCCCTTTCAAGTGGTTCGGAAGCCTCTTTTTGAAAGGGTCGGAAGCCCCCTTTCAAAAGGCTCAGAAGCTCACTTTCAAGAGGCTCGGAAGCCCCCTTTCAAGTGTCTCGAAAACTTCCTTTGGAGGGGCTCGGAATTCTTCCTTCGAAAAGCTTAGAAGCCTACTTTCGAAAAGCTCAGAAATATCATTTCAAGATGCCCAAAGCCTCATTTCAAGGCTGGAAAGACCCTTTTTCATGAGGATCGGAAGCCCCCTTTTGAGAGGCTCAGAATTCTCCGTTCAAGGGGAACGGAATTCTTTTAGCCAACCATCACGGCTCGGAATCCCAGTTTCAAGAGGCTCGAATTTTCCTTTTGAGCGGTTGAGAATTCTTCTTTCAAAAAGTCTACTTTCAAACGGTTCAGCGACGTTATTTCAGAATCCTCAAAGCCTCCTTTCAAGAGGCTCGAAAGACCCCTTTAATGTGGCTTGGAAGCCCTCTTTTGAAAGCCTCGGAAACTCCTTCTAAAGGGACTCGGAATTATTCTTTCAAGAGACTTGGAAGCCTAATTCAAAAGGTTCACAAACGTCATTTCAAGATGCTCAAAAGGTTCGAAAGCACTCTTTGAAGATAATTTTATGAGTTTCGCTTATAAAAATAGGGGGTACCTCAATGAATATAAAAACACGAAGGGGTACCTCTGAAGAAAAAGGTTGAGAACCGCTGCTCTCAAGGGTAAGGAAGCTGAATTATTCAACTTCCTAAAAGTTCATAATGTGCATATTGCCATTATAACAGAAACTTATTTAAAACCAGGACTCTCCATTAAAAGAGATCCAAATTATTTTATCTACAGAAATGATCGTCTTGACAGCGCCTGTGGTGGGGTCGCCATTGTCATTAATAGACGTATCAAACATAAATTATTTTCTTCGTTTGAAACCAAAGTTTTTGAAACCTTGGGAGTTTCTGTTGAAACAAATTTTGGACAATTTTCCTTCATTGCAGCCTATTTGCCTTTTCAATGCAATGGGCAGCAAAAGAATTTGTTCAAAGCTGACTCGCAACAAATCAAAATTCTTCGTAATTGGTGACTTCAATGCCAAACACCGTTCATGGAATAATGCTCAAAGCAATTCCAATGGTAAAATTTTATTTGAAGATTGTTCTGCGGGATATTATACTATTCAATATCCCAATGGACCAACTTGTTTTTCTTCCAGTCGAAATCCTTCTACAATTGATTTAGTTTTAACGGATTCAAGTCAGCTGTGTGGCCGATTGGTAACTCATGCTGACTTTGACTCTGATCACCTTCCTGTGACATTTGAAATCTCACAAGAAGCCATTTATAATCCAATCAGCTCTACTTTTAATTATCATAGAACTGATTGGGATTTATATAAAACGTATATCGATAGGAATTTTGATGTTGATATTCCTCTCGATACCAAAAGTGATATTGATAATGCTCTCGTATCTTTGACAAATTTAATTGTCGAAGCCAGAGGCATTGCAATTCCGAAATGTGAAGTTAAATTCAACTCCATTATTATTGACGACGATCTTCAGCTACTGATCCGTCTTAAAAATGTGAGGCGAAGGCAATACCAAAGAACTCGCGATCCCGCGTTGAAAGTTATTTGGCGAGATTTGCAAAATGATATTAAAAAACGTTTCGCTATTCTGAGAAATGCCAACTTTGAGAATAATGTCTCGAAGTTGGATCCCAGTTCGAAACCCTTTTGGAAATTAACAAAAATTCTTAAGAAACCTCAAAAGCCAATTCCAGCGCCTAAAGAGGAAATAAAAATTTTATTAACAAATGGCGAAAAGGCTCAAAAACTTGCTCAGCAGTTCGAGAGTGCCCATAATTTTAGTCTAGGTCTCACTAGTCCAATTTAGGATCAGGTTACACGAAGCTTCGAAGACATCCTCAACCAAGATAATGTTTTTGACCCTTCGTTGGGAACTAATTTGGATGAAGTGAGATCTATTACTAGAAAATTTAAAAATATGAAAGCCCCGGGTGATGATGGTATTTTCTACATACTTATCAAAAAACTTCCTGAGAGCTCTTTATCCTTTTTAGTTAATTTATTTAACAAATGTTTTCAATTGGCATACTTCCCAGATAAATGGAAAAACGCCAAAGTTGTTCCTATTTTGAAGCCGGACAAAAATCCAGCTGAGGCTTCTAGTAATCGCCCAATCAGTTTGCTTTCTTCAATAAGCAAACTGTTTGAAAAGAATATTTTAAATAGAATGATGGTTCATATTAATGACAATTCTATTTTTGCTGATGGGCAATTTGGTTTTCGCCATGGGCATTCAACCACTCATCAGTTATTAAAAGTAACGAACTTAATTCGGCTCAACAAATCTGAAGGATATTCGACTGGAGTTGCTCTTCTTGATATAGAGAAAGCATTTGACAGTGTTTGGCATGAAGGTTTGATTGTAAAATTGATGAATTTTAATTTTCCTCTGTACATCATTAAACTGATCCAAAATTATTTATCAGATCGCTCACTGCAGGTAAACTATCAGAATACTAAATCTGATAGATTACCTGTATAACATTTTTACTTCTGACTTACCTGATTTACCACCAGGGTGTCAAAAATCTATGTTTGCAGATGACACGGGCCTTTCATCCAAAGGGCGAAGCCTTCGTGTCATTTGTAGTAGATTGCAAAAAGTTTGGATATTTTCTCCACTTACTTGCAAAATGGAAAATTTCCCGAATGCTTCCAAAACTCAGCTTATTATTTTCCCACATAAGCCGAGAGCTTCTTATTTGAAACCTTCTAGCAGACATATTGTCACTATGAATGGGGTTCCAATTAATTGGTCTAGCGAAGCTAAATATTTAGGACTTCTGCTAGATCAAAAATTAACTTTTAAAAATCACATTGAAGGCCTTCAAGCCAAATGTAACAAATATATTAAGTGTCTATATCCACTTATAAACAGAAAATCAAAACTTTGTCTTAAGAACAAACTTTTGATTTACAAACAAATTTTTAGACCTGCCATGTTGTATGCTGTGCCAATATGGACTAGTTGCTGCAATACCAGAAAGAAGGCACTCCAGAGGATTCAAAATAAAATTTTGAAAATGATTCTGAAGTTGCCTCCGTGGTATAGTACCAATGAACTTCATAGAATTTCTAATATTGAGACATTGCAACAAATGTCCAACAAAATAATTTCCAATTTTAGACAAAAATCGTTGCAATCTTCTATTGCAACGATTAACTCCTTGTACCCTTAGTATAAAATAGGTTAAGTTTAGTTTAAGTTGAAAACATTGTAATTCCTACATGGTTCAATTCAACCAGAGGAATAAATTCTAACTGCCAGAGGCAATTGAAATGTATTAATAATAACTAAAAGTAACATAGCAAATAAGGATGATAGTGTTAAGCAAACACGGAACACCTAGTCTAAGAGATGAATGCATGTATTAGATAATTAGCAAATAAAATTAGTTTAAAAAAAAAAAAAAAAAAAAAAGTGCATCAAATTCTCACCACAACCGACTTTCGGGATCAACTCACCTCCTTCAGTTTGGAAAATATTCGTCTCTAATCGAATTTCAGAAATACAAAAACACTGAAGAATATGTTTGGGGGGCCGTACACATATTACGTAAGCACTTATGGGGGGAGGGGTTGTCTGTCGTTTTCTTACGCACCATATAAATTAAAAATCATTTGTATGAAAAAAAATCTTACATGGGCGAAAAACCCAGAAAAAATGATTACGTAATATGTGTACGACCCCTTGGCGGCATGTTCCTACAGAAATGAACCCTGCAGATCACATCTCTCGAGGAGTTCAACCAAATCAGCTGGTGAATGATAAATTGTGGTCGGAAGGTCCAACATTTTTGGTAAAGGGCAAAGATCTTTGGCCTTCGAATCCTAAAGGGGCTAATATCGACGATGTTCAGTTGCTTGAACGTCGACCTTTGGTATCTTTATTTACAAATAGAATTATCCAATGGGACATATTTGATAAATTTTCGGAGTTATCCAAACTGCTTAAGGTTGTGCACGGAAATATTTCCAATAACCATTCGACCAAATTCGGTTCAATCACACCTGATGAGATAAATATGGCGTTGAAACTATTGGTACGAGTTGCGCAGAAACATTCATTCCCTAACGAAATGAGTTTGTTGTCAAAAGTGAATCATGATAATTGCGCGCGACCTGAAATGAATTTCAAGTTGCTTATAAAGGGATTGAATTTATATTTAGATAACTTCGGGCTAATAAGAATTAAAGGACGTCTTGAAAAACTGTCCGCCCCGTTGGATACGAGGTGTCCAATATTATTACCATTTGACCATAAAATTACGCATATGATTGCTCGCTCAGTCCATCTCCAAACTTTACATTCTGGTCCCACATTCCGTCCTACCATCCGACAGCGTTTCTGGCCATTACAGGGGAGGAAGGTAGCCCGTAAAACAATCCGCGAGTGTGTGAGATGTTTTCGATGTAATCCTCGCGTAAACCATCAAATAATGGCTCCTCTTTCGGAGGTTATACTTACGCCGGCTAGATTTTTTCTCTAGCTGCGGTTTAGATTACTGTGGACCATTTCTTATTCGACCGCTCGTTGGAAGAGGCTCATTAATCAAAATTGATGTAGCGATATTTGTTTGCATGGTTTCAAAGGCTTTGCACCTCGAAATAGTTCACGATTTGTCTTCTCAGGCCTGTATCAACAATGAAACATTTCATTGCTAGACGGGGTCGAATGATTAATTTGTATTGTGACAATGCAACAGCTTTCGTGAGAGCAAATAGAGAACTTAAAGAGCTTCGTGGACAATTTCTGAGCCAATTTAAAACAGAATGCTGGAACAACTTTTGCCTTGAGCAAGGAATTAAGTTCAATTTTATTCCTGCTCGCTCCCTCCATTATGGTGGGTTGTGGGAGGCAGGTGTAAAATCTTTTAAATATCATTTTCGCCGCATTATGGGTACCAAATCACTTCATTTCGATGAAATGGTCAAAGCTGTAACTCAGATTGAAAGTATCCTGAATTCTAGACCATTAACACCCTTGTCTCCATCAGCGACCAAAATGGCGAATCGAAACACATCCCGCTCCGGCAACAGGCGCGATAGTTTTGCTCAAACAAGAACACCTTCCACCGCTCCATTGGAATCTCGCATCGTCGAAACATACCCAGGGAGCGACGGGCACACAAGGGTCGTGTTGGTTCGAACTGCTCGAGAAACATTCAACAGAGCCATAACCGAAGTGTGCATCCTGCCGGTAGACGTTCCGTCATCGTGAAACTCCACCGAAGTTCAAGCATCGAACCTGAAGACGATCCGAAGGAATCCAGCAGAAGCAAGTCAAATTTTGAATCACTCTAGTGTGTATGTATGTGTGTGCGTATGTTCGTCCGATTTTATCGCAAAATTATAACTTTTATAATAGTCAACAATAAGTTTAATAAGTTTTAAACTCACTGAATTTCATATTAACGAAGCATAAATTCATTTAACCGGTATACTATTGCCAATTATAATCCTAAATCAATTTTCACTTCAACCACGAGATGTTCTTTATCAAATCTATTTTGATCAAATCTGCTTATCATTGACATTGACGTTTTCATGTCAGATATACATTCTCCAGAGTAAAGGTAGTGCCTGGTTACACAGCTCTTCCTTGCCGACTCGCTGCAACAGTGGTGGTCGCAACAGTTCCTAAATATTTGTGTGCTATCGTTTTTATTATTTTGATTTAACATCGCTTCCTCAAATTATGTTTGTTTTGTTAATTGTGATTAAAAACTTTCCAGCTTTGAGGAAAGCTTTGATTCTGATGTACCATTGGTAATACACTGGGATGGCAAGATTTTGCCTGATGTACACACTTAAATTTTTTCACCGATCTCGGCTGCGCGAATCTCGATTTAAGTATGTTTGCTGAAATATCAGCTTAATGGACGTATGATTACGGCGGTTCCTTTGAGTGCAGCAATAAACAAATAAGTAAGATCTGGCATCATAACCCGTCTTCCTGTTCAACTAAAGCGAAATTTACTACCATTGGCAAGTCGACATCACGTCGCTGAAATTGTGTTTATCAAACACATTTTAAAAAAATTTCGGCGATAAGTTAAAATCAAACCATTTGGATCTATCCAATGACTTCAAAAAAGAATACATAACAGCCTCAGCCATGCGAGGTGGATGGGCCGAGAAATATGTATTTTGAAGTCGTGGATGTGCATCGAAAATTTTGAAGAGCAGACGTTATGGAAGCATTTTACAACTTTGGTTCTTTTTCTGTCGTAGTGCTTCATTACGTATTGATAGCGTCTGCAGAGTTCATTCTCTGCACCGCGAGTAAATCTGGAGTTTTGGGCAGATCTTTACGAATTTCACGATGACCATTACGCTGCGGTGGCCATGAAAGCCTTTCAAAACTATCTCTGGTATTTATCGAAATGGAATATGGCTCTAGCTTTTTCTGATCCTGAACTTGAAATCGTTGAAAAAGTGAAGATGGTAGCCGCTTTGAATCAGTTAAAAAGTCAATCGAAACGTACGGAAAAAGAAGCAAACTCAGCGAGGAAAAAATCCCGTCAAAGCAGCCAACATCAGCGACAAACACTCGACCCCATCAGATTTCATTATTGAGGCTTCTAAAGAGTTCTTTATTATATGTGATGAACTTATACTTCAAATCACGGAAATAAAGTTTAAAAAAAAGTTCTGTGTTATAATGAACATATGCACAAATTTTCTCGGTGAAACTCCTGAAAATTGGAAACTAAATGAAGAATACATAAGAGGTACGGAACTATTAAGCAATCACTTCATAATATCGTAACAACTTTTATTAATGTGTCATGTTCACGTTTTTTGTTTTTTCTCATTCAACAGCACAGCAACGAGTTAACGCCCTTGCTGCTGTGAATGATGTAGCGGAAAGAGCCGTAAAGCTTGTTACTGATCTCAACAACTCTGTTACCAAAGATCCCGAACAACACGAATACCTTCTGCAAATTGTGGAATACCACTGGGAAATAAAGCCGATGAAATATTGAAATTTGCTAAGAAAAACATTTGTTCGCGAACATGTGCTTCCAACAACCAAAGCTACCGTCGTTCGGGGTGACATTGGGCCTAGGGGGTAAGATTGGGCCAAAAACGAAAAATGTTTCAACTCCTTATATCTTATATAAAAACTGTTACGAATTTTGATGAAAACTTCAAACGGTTCAAAATAATATTAAAATTCACGTCTAGGAAATCACAAAACAAATTCCAAGAATTAATTGTGCTCGTAGCATAATGCTTGGAATTTGAATGTAAAACTATTGATCGAATGAACCCGTATTAAAATAGTGTCAGTAATGCCCCACAAATCTGTTACATAACTAATTTTTAGATCGATGGCTACCTGGTTATCATGTTACGATAATCTGTTGTTGTTTTATCGAATTTTATGAATATTTATATAGCGGTTCTGGTTTTTCTTAGCAACGAGCATTGCACGCTGAAATGAGATTGAGATTGGGCCAAGCCTTTCGTTGATTGTTCGTACATAGTTGGTAAGAGCCGTAATGTAGGCAATTATTTTCAATGAACGATTGAATCGTTGCATCGTCATCGCTGAACTTTGTTGTACTTGGCTCAATGGGTCGTATGAATAAAAAGTAGCAAAACTCAACGCTTGTAGTATCTACTCAAAAATAAAGTCCACAGAGAAAACTACATGTTTGATATGAATAAAAACATTTTCGAACTTATGGCATATGCTACATTCGAACTTAGCCTTTACTACAGTTTACTACCATTTACTACACGGAGAAACGTCAAAACAAAATAGACCCCATGATGACGATGATGATTTCATCATTTTTTGCGGCTAATCAACAAAAGACATGTCTGTTTTTTTGTTTTCCCTAAATTGGACTTCTATTTTCAAGAACAAAGCCGATTCGCTTCGATTCTGATGAATAATCTGCATTTGAAACATGAGTAGCAACGTCTTGAGCAGACTACAAGAAATCAGTAGTAAACTCTTGTTTTATTCATACCGAATCAGTTGTTTGTAGTATGTTCGAAATGTGTAGTGTAGTAAAGTCTCTTTTATTCATACGAACATGTTCCACAAGTGACGTTTACTGCTGAAAATGTAGTAAAGTTGATCTTACTACTTTTTATTCATACGACCCAATGTCACCCCCTGTGAGGGGTGAGAATGGGCCAATTTTAAACAACATATAACTTTGAAGAATTTCCCTCATTCAAGGATGTTATCGATCATTTAGTAATCTGCGTTCGATCATTTAGTAGTTTGTCTATAACTTATTCCAGAGGCTGAATTCCAAAATGTGTTATACGGTGGACTTCTGATGCGAAGGTTTTTCTATATATCTGCCTAATATATCGATGTTTCAATTCCACCATTGAAGGAGTTACAGTGTTAGTTGCAGTGACTTATACCAAATGATAACAAAATTCCAATCATTCAGTATAAGCTACTGCTACTAGCTCTATAGCTCTATTACCAGTATAATTGAAACATCGAACTGTTAGGCAGAGTTGTAGATAAACCTTTGAATTAGCAGTCCACCATACTACACATTTTGAAATCTAGCCTCTGGAATGTGTTATTGACAAACTACTAAATGATTGAACGCAGATTACTAAATGATCGAAAACATCCTTGCCCTCATTTATTATTTTTTTCTCATACAGTGGTAAATTCATTGTTCAGGCTTGTACCAAACTAATTAAAACTTGATTCCATAGTTAACTACTAGAGCTTTGTAACATTTACTTATAGCATACCACATTTTGGCCCAATGACACCCCCGTTGGCGGTACATCTAGAAATCAAGTCATCTGTGTCGAGCCTACGAAGCTGTGCCCGAGTACATTTATCATTCGTCACCTCCACCCAAAGACAGCCAAATCTTTCCCTGGACTACGAGCAGTAGCAGTAATAACAGATAAATATGTAGAATTTGTCTGTGTTAAAATAATTGCCTACCTTACGGCTTATGTAAACGCTTTAATCTATATACATAAAAATGAATTTCTGTCTGTCTGACCCTTATAGACTCGGAAACTACTGAACCGATTGGCGTGAAAATTTGCATGTAGAGGTTTTTGGTGCCGGGGAAGGTTCTTAAGATGGTTCGAGACCCCTCCCTACTTTGGAAAGGGGGGCTCCCATACAAATGAATCATGAATTCCTGCATAATTCGAGACCTAAACAGAGAATAAATCAATTTTAAGCGAAACGAAGTTCGTCGGGTCTGCTAGTAACGAATAAACCAACCAGCATTATGTGGATCAATACACCATTTTCTTAGTAACTTTCGAATGCAATGACCGATCGTGATTATTTTCAATAGTGATCAACTAGGGTTTCTCCTTCGTGGAATGCAACTTGTTGCGAGAAAATGCGGTCACAATAGCTCCAAAACCCGACCGAAAGAATATTATTCAGCAGAGCACATCCGCAATCGCGTCGAACACGACAGATAGAGAACAACTTACTGAGCATGTGAGGTTGAATAAAAGTAAACAACATATTTACTAAACGGTAATCATCCTTACCGGTAAAGAACTTGCAATCGGATGGTTGATCTTGCAACATCTGCAGGTCAACTTTTGTTCTTTTGATTCTGATGTGTTTCTCTAAGTGTTCAGTTGTCTTGTCTTTCTGCCGCTCGTTTTAGTTCTCCAATCTCGGTGATGTTTGCTTTTGCACGTTTCCTCAGAAAATCCACTTCATTTGAATTTTCGGTTTGTGTGTCTTGACATCGTACTGATGGAGTTGCTAGAATAGATTGCGATGCATTTATCTTTCTATTATACCCTTAAAAGAGGAATGTTGCGAGTGGCAACAAACGGAGGGGGATTTCTTCCGTGATTATAATATCAGAACTGGAGGTTCGTAGAGATATTATAATTATCATTTAGTCTCCTTTATGTTATTTACTTAGCATTTACTTAGTTTAAGAGCGAAAACGGAGCACAAATCCAGTACTAAAATTCAGGTCAGCTCGCAGGGTGTCGTTATATTAGAACTCTAGAATCGTAGTATAGATAATAATTCGATTATCGGAATCGATATTCGGAGCGCAATCCAACGCTCCCAGAACTGGTTCGTTAACGCTGGCGATGTGCGCCAGTTTTGCTTGAGAAATGCACCAGTGTCATTATGAGGGGTGAAGGGTTTTAGGCCATAAGATGACCCAATTGAGAAGTGGTTAGGTGTGAGGGCAGGTGATGTTTCGCTGTCAATGGGCTTCTCAGCACTTCTTCAGATGGTTTCCTTGACGGACAGATGGCCATCAAATTCTTCTTCAGACTTCGGATCAGTCGCTCCCAGCTGCCTCCCAAAGGTGGATTGAAACTCCAACTTGTCTCCGCGGTTACGAATGCTTTCAAAACCTGTTCGTGGCTGATAGCTTCGTTCAGCTTTTCAAGCTCTCGGCTAGCACCAATGAAATTGGTTCCTCGGTCGCTGCGAATTGTTTTTGGTGTACATCTACGACTCATGAAGTTCCTCAGTGCGATTATGCAGGAGTTAGTACTCAAAGAGTTGACCAACTCAATATGAACGGCTCGCGTCGTAAGACAGATGACGATCATTCTCCAATGTTTTCTCCGTCTTTCTCTCGATAACGACTTCCATGGGGCTGAAGTAGTCAACTCCTATGTGTGTGAACGGATGTGTATAGGCCGCTAACCGTTCGGCTGGAAGGTCTGTCATGATTGGTGGTTGTTGCATACCGAACACGGATCCGAGGAATGACGAACCGTTGACGTAATACGTTAATAATGGTTGCGTGGTTTTAGTGATGATATTTTTCGTGATAGTGGGTCATCAATAGGGTAGTTACGAAATGGTTGTTCAGGAGTATCACTTGTTCTTTGCTTCCTCGGTGGCGTATTGGCAGGCCGCTATCCTACTACGCATTCGCATTACTCCACTGTTGTCCAACCAAGGTAATAGCTTGAAAAGTCGATTGCTTTTCGGGAGCGTTCTGGACCATTCCGCTTCACAGCGATTTAGAAATTCAGGACCTTGGAACCACCTGGAGGTTAGGGAAAGTTCGGGTATCGTTTCCCATTTTGTACCATCGTCTGCTTTGTTTAGTTTTGAAGGCACCCAGCGCCAATCCGCTGCTTTGGAGAGGTCGAGCATTTCGCTCACTCGATGAGCCACGAAGGTAGTATACCGTCGATGGTCGGAATTAATCCAACTCAGGACATCACGAGAGTCCGTCCAGTAGAATACTCGGTGGGTCGAAATAGAAAGCGATTGCGTAACGGTTTGGGCTAGTAAAGCTATGTCCATTTAGAATCCGGAATCATTTATTGTATTGCAGCGGCACGGAAAGTGACCGCTGGAAGAATTCTTTTACAGCGGTTTGTCTACCTAGGCGCCCACTTGCTGTGGTATAAATTTCACGATGTTTCGTGCAGCGAGTCAAAAATTATTCCAGATGGAAGCCGAAAGGAAAGAAAAAAATCTGCACACCCACGTTGATAATCCTACTCATCGACGATGGAACCTACGTCAAAATGGATTTCGGACAGCTTCCTAGCCAAAAATTCTACATGGCGACGGCACGAGGAGTAGTTCCTGCGAAGTTTAAGTTTGCTTTTTGGACAAACTTGCAAAAAAAAAACAGATGATTTTGGCAAGGGATATGCAGCTGTGGAGCAAAGACCTAAGTGTTTGTGACGAATAAGACAATGGACTCAAAGGAGGAATGTCTCAAAAACCGCGGTCTACCTTCCATAAAGCCCATAAAGGTCCCGTGAAGTTTTGGCCAGATTTGGCGAGTTGCCACTACAGCCGGGAAGTCATCCAGTGGTACCGCGATAATAACGAAGATTTCATCGATAAAATATATCCACGCAACTGCCCACAAATAAATCCACGCAACTGCCCACAGCTCCGGCCCATCGAGACATTTTGGGCAGTAATGAAACGGAAGCTTAAGAAAAGTGGAAAAACAGCTCGGGACGCGACTCAGATGACCAAAATGTGGAACAAATGTGCCAAGGAAGTTGACTTCGGAGGTGTGCAACTTTTGATGAGAGGAATAAGGAAGAAGGTGCGAATTTTCACAAGAAACAAACAGAAATGATCTGTATCATATTTTTTTTCCTTAAAGTACAGTAAATTGATGTATTAACCTTATTTGTACGTCAATCCGTTACCGAGATACAGATGATTTTATTATTCCGGATTCTAAATGGACATAGCCTTGGGATGGAGTGAAACTTCAGTGGTGCCACCCTGGTCTTAGCTGCAGCTAGGGAGCAGCAGACGATGCCATGTTGTTCGAAGCGGAGGAATATCGCTGCAGCTGTGCCGTTCTCGCTGGCATCTACGAATGAATGCAATTGTATCTCACAATCCGCGGGAATCAATGTCGATCGAAAACATCGTGGAATTCTGACGCTTTCTATTTGAGGCAACACTTTCAGCCATATGATCCACTTCTCGTACAAGGCGTCACCGATTTCTTCGTCCCATTGGATTCCAGCTCGCCACACTTCCTGAAGAAGGACTTTTAAGGACATAGTTGGAAGAGTACCACGATGGCAGTCAATATGGCACCGGACCTTCCACGGGTCAACCCCACACCTCCCGCACTCCTCACCCACCAACATTCGAATGCATCGAACATCATCGGACAAAAGTATAATATTCAAATTACTAACCTGTTTACAGCATAATTATTCACTTCCCGTGATAATGAACATGTTTCTCCAAAGAGTCCAATCTATTTCGGCTCGAATACTATATCTAGACCAACATTTGAAAAGGGCGTAACAGCCAAAATTTATTCCTTCTGGTTCTTCGTCCACATATATAGCTATATATGTATGTAGACAAAGAATCAGAAGGAATAAATTTTGGCTGTTACGCCCTTTTCAAATGTTGGTCTAGATATATAATAGCCCTGTTTGTCTGTCCGGTGACTAGCCAACCAGACGCAGCACGCGGGGAAATTCTCACAAAAAATAAAATATTTGACACTTCAAATCTTTTTTACTATCAGATGCAGAAAACAAAACCAGTGACAACCTTAGACAACCAGACACAGCATTTGATGAAAAAAATCACAGACAACAGACGTTGAAAATTTTGATTTTTTTAAGTGCATGAATTAAAGAACCGTTTATATTGAAAAAAAAACCTTGCCACGGGCGCTACAGCGTCCACGAATAAACTAGTTATATCATAAAAGAGCATTTTCGTGCCAATTTAATAGCCGTTCGCGATTTGGTGGGTTCATCACTGCACTTCACTTCTTCTCAAAGGGCATAGAAAAATCAAGTTTTTACTCACTTCTCCGCACATGAGCAGCCCGAAATGTTGATAGAATGCAAATTAAACATCACTTTTTGAAATCAGTCACTCGTTTGAACCGAAAACTTAATATAAACTGCTATTTTTGCCCGAAAAAACGATTAAAAACTGACCGCGGAGCGAATGTAAACACCGGCAGCGGCAGCAGCAAACTAATACATAGGGTGGATCAAAAAATGATTTTGCTTCGCCGCGCTCAGTCGATTATGATTCATAATTTGGGTGTTATCCGATGGTTTGGGTTGATTTGAATATAGGCTTACCGTGCACAGGTCGTTTCAGGTTTGTATGACAGTTGATATGGCGAGGTTGAATTTTACATTATTTTGATTGTGGTACTCCGTCATTGGGCGCTGGCGAGGGGGAGACCATATGACTGGATGAAATATTCAAGAGCTTTAATTCCATAGACAATGGACATTGAATGGTCGTTTCAATGGTTGGGAATCGATTTTAATCGAGGTTGCGAATCTTTAGCATGATAATTATGCTTCTCAGAATCAAAATAGCCAGAACTTGATTGTGATATCTATCGCACCAGAGGCAGATACTTCATACAAAAAGTGTGATATTGGGGTGAGCGGGGTATAAAATGCTATTTTTTGCGTTACATAATCAATGGATCTTTCCTGCGGTGCGGTTTTCGTTCAGTGAAGTCTCCGGAATGTTGCTTTAAGCTATGTGGGTTCTCTTTTCTCCAGCATTTGGAGGGGAGGCGCTGTAGCCAGTGTACTGAAAGGTTTAGTTTCTCATACTAGTTTTCATACAAACTTGAACCGGTTAGTGTTCAACCAGTTTTTGTTCAAATCGATTTTTGGAGGACACTCGGAGCATGGGACGGAATCGAGTGAGCGTGGAGGGGCTGGGTCGTTTTTTGAACCACCCTACTAATATTCTTTGTTTTTTTATAAATACGACACCAATACTACTACAGTATATGACAGTTTTTATTGTACCAATACTTTCAAAGCTTTGTTTTGGTACTCAACCCACCTTCACCTTAAATACACGAGGAAGTGAAAAATCAATCCAAGTGGGTTAAAAATCGTCATGAGGACTTGGAGCATCTGGCGTTTCGTATGTCTACAACAACCGGTAAGCAGGTCTGGTAGTAGCGACTCCACCCAACTTTGTACACGAATTCGTCGGATGTGCACTACCACATTCACAGCAAGCCGCCAGCAGAGGTGCTCGGACGTTTCGGTGCTAAACATAGCATCATCCACGTAGTGGCGTCTCTTTATTACATCAGTTGCCTCTGGAAACTCTCCTGCAAATCGATCCGCGTTGACATTTTTGACGTACTGGGCGCTAGCACGTTCATCACGTAGACTTGGATTTCGCCTGTTTCGTTCTTCCAGAAAAATCGAAAACATTGTTGATCGTCTTCTTGCATAAGGATCTGGTGGTACATTTCCCGTATATCTCCGGTTACGCCAACTCGGAATTCACAAAACTTCAGCAGAATTGCAAAAAGTGAACACAACTCATTAGCAGTGTCAAGTTCAAGGAAACACCAAATACTTTCGCAGCTCCATCCCATACAATCCTTAATTTGCCGGGTTTATTGGAGTTGAATACTGGAAAGATAGGCAAGTACCAGACTCTCGACTCTCGTGTTTGATTAGGTCATCGTCTGAAAGTTTGCGTACGTATTCTTTTTCCAAGTACTCGGATATCTTTTGCTGCATGGCACTGACTGTAGTTCTGGGTGTTTCTTCATTCGTCTTTCAAGGCCGTAGTACCGATGTAACGCAATTTCTTTGCTATCGGGCAGGCGAACCCTATCATAGCGCCATAAGAGACCTGTCTTATAACGACGGCCATTGAACATTGTGAGAGATTTCAGAAGTGTGACTGCTCGTTTGTCATCATTGGCCAGCGGATCTTTGTTGACCTCGTCGAATCGAGATGTATTCATTGACCGCTTTATGTATGTCTTCGTCGGATTGTTGGCTGCACTCACAAACGTGAAACGTGTAGTGAACGAAATTCGAAGTCTCGCTATGTCCGCATCCACCGTAGATAGTCAACTCCAATCAAGCTTCCTTCCTTACTTTTCAACACCAAGCCGATTGGAGCGTACTTCGTGCCGATGAGGATTTGTGGGCGAACGTTTGAGTAGGAGTCGATTGGTAGGTTTCGGCAATGCAGATTCTTTTGCATTATCTCCTTCATGTTCAGTGTTTGATATGGAAGCATCAGCTCTTTCACCGTTCCAACACCATTCAGCTGGTAATCTTTGGCGTACACAGTATAAAAATGTTACAGCATATATGATATAACAAAAAGCCTCCGTTCAATTCGACCCATGTCCCATCACTTTTTAAAATTACAGGTCTTCGTTACCATGGAGCTTGTATTCAATATTGCATACATGAAAAAGTTGGATTTAAAATTAGAGGCTATTGAATACAAAATAAGCGTTTACATATTTCTATGGTGCGTGATTTTTCAAATTTTTAACTGTGTAGTTTTGCGTTCCGGTTATTTTCAGATTTACCACACGCGAGCTGTTCTCGTTTCGTTCGGTACCACCCGTCCATCGAAGGCAGACCGAGTTGACAGGACCCTCTAGCTACAATTGGTCGGCTAGCTCTTGATCTAGAAGAATTACCTCCGATCCTTCGTCAAGAAAGGCATACGTCCTTATAGCACCATCACTCCCGCACCATCACTACAGGAAGATAGCGGAACAATACAGCGTTTGCAGGTGGTGTGTGTTCAACCTATGTGTTGTACTGGGCCCTAGTTCTGGGGCGCTGGTTGCTGTAGTTGCTGTAGTTGACGGATCACTTGATGTAGGGTGCTGGAATCTGTTGTCGTTATGCAGCAGCTGATGATGATAGGAAGAACACCCATTCCTCCCACATGCTTTTGCTTTGCATTTTTCTTCGTGTTAGCGAAGACACCGACGACACAGTCCGAACTCCCTGATCGCAGCCCATTAAAATTCTCGAGATAGTTCGAGGAACCGTTTGCACGTTGACACCGACTTGCACCTTCCGTTACACACCAGGCATCGCTGAATAACTTGTGTGGCATTCTTTGCGGAGTTTTCACCGCCGAATTTCTCTTTCGCAAAAGTCGACGGTTTTGCGTTAGTGCACTCGGAGTGCGTGTGCAGGAAACTACTTGACTTTTTTGAGGCAATGTTCACCGTTTTCGTTGGATTACTTTGCTGTGTCGCTGATGGTATTGTTAAAACGCTGGCAGCTTCAGCCAGCGAGAAAGCCCATTTGCCAAAGGTCGCCAGGTTGACCCTTGGAAGAGATAAGCGGTGGCGAGCCCATTCCAACCTTAGGGTAGGCGGCAGCTTTGTGATCAACTGGTGTAGGAGCGAGACATTATACATGTAATCTTCGAGACCACAGGCATCCAATGTTGCACAAAAAATCTGTACTTTGACGGCAAGATCGACTAGTGCCTCCGGTTTATCCTCCTTAATCGGTGAGATACCATTAATCTTCATCGTCAACGAGTGAATGATCGCTTCAGGTTGGCATTACAGCACTCGTAACGTGTTCATTACATTGGCTACGTTCGTTGGATGCAATAAGCAACTCTTGATAGCTTCGTATGCTTTCCCTTTTAGGCACTTCTGTAAGCGTAATATGTTTTCTTCATTAGAATAGCCACACATCGCTGCAACTTCAGTCGTGACTGTGATGACGCCTTGGATGGAGCTGACGTTCGGGCAGATTTGGCTTCGTCGGTGGCAGGAATTATGACTACCTTCGGGACACTGATACTTTGCTTTTGCTGTTCGGCTGGACCTGGCTTGGAAGTTTGGATCAGTTCCTCGATATCACTCGCTTTAGCACTGACTGATCCTTTTCGCTGACCTGAAGTCGAATGTTGTCGTTGAGTTTCCTAGGCAATTTGGCATTTATGGCAAACCCAACTGTGGTCTTCAACTTCCTGAGTGACACTCATGCACACAAAGTGGCTCCACGTAACGCACTCGTCGCATTGAACCATGTCCGTAGTATCGAGATCACCGCAAACCTCACATGTGCACCCTTTGTCACCTACAGCAGAGAACTGTTTCACCTTGGCATCTACTTCAATCACCTCAACATCATCACTATCGATAATATTTCGATTAACTTCGAACGCGTAAATGATAATTATAAAACGTTGCGAGTGGCAACAAACGGAGAGGGGTTTCTTCCGTGATTATAATATCAGAACCAAGATGAATACACTACTAGGTGTTCCAATCTGCCATATTTATGAAAGAGGAGAAGGCGGGGGTGAAAAAATTTCAGTGCAAAAAGTAAACAAATCCGCTGGCTCTCTCATACTAAAATCCAAGATGGCTGAATCGTGAATTTGGCAGATTGAAACACCTAATGGTGCAATGGTGTATTCATCTTAATCAGAACCATTAACTGGATATTCGAAGAGATATTATAATTATCATTTAGTCCTCTTTATTTATTTACTTAAAGTAAGTTACCTAATTTATGAACGAAGTTTAGAACAAGATTTAGCACAGCTGTAAAGGCAACATTTGCGTAGTTTGATTTTGCAAACAAAATAAACAAAGAAAAAATGGCAAGACGTGGGAATAGATCATGCGAACCTTATTACAATTATTTCAATTTCAGTACAATTCCATTGGTTTTGGTCGTTTGGTGATATGAATTTTGCCTAGTTCTACGCAACAACAGAAATTTGCAGCAGTTCAGGCTTATACAACGGATTAATACCTACTTATACCAATCTGAGAAATTTACTCTGCTATTTGAAGAAAAAGTTCTCTCTATATATATGATAAGTAATATTGATTGATTTTTTATTACTAAATGTTTGCTTTTCTTTTCGAACTTAGTTGCCAAAAACAATGATAGTAAAGTGACCAGAAAGTGATAAGAAGTCCGGAATTTTCGGGATATTGGAGATTGAAAGATGGAAGCAACTGATACTGAAAATCCCGGCTCAGAATAGGACTACGATCTAGGATTCTCATGACAATTTGATTTGAAGACGTTCATTAATATCAATTCCTAGCTTAGGATGCTCCTGAAATTTCGCCAATATTCCTTTTTCTCATATTACGAAGCAAGGTTCACTGGGGGGCTGATTCGTTATCTAAAAATAATGATACAGTATTCCTGGGCTTATTCCGGCTATCGCTAACTTGGAATTCCGGCTCTCGTTAATTCATAAAAATACAAACTGCATATTTGAATATATTCACCCTTATTATTGCTTACGTACGAACGCGCTTTCGAACGAAAGCTGATGCGTACATTCGTTTACGCCAGCAAAATCAAATGGTAAAACTATTCGTATGAACAGCATTCATTCGAAAATTTCGTTCGTCCGTAAACAATAATTTGTAAGGGTATGCGATAACTCAATTTTTCCTGACGAAACGAAACGAAACGAAATTAGAAATGCTTCTGTTGAATCGAAACGAAACGAAACGAAACGAAATCCGGGTCCATTTGATTCAAAATTTTACGAAACGAAACGAAATTTTTTTTCCGCGGAATTTTTAATAAAAGTTTTTTTAGCATTATATAGATAATGCAAAAAAGGAATAAAAAAAATCCGCGGAGGAAATAATTTTGTTTCACATTTTTAGAGTCAAATAAGGTCGATACAAATATATAAAAAAAATGCCTAGAATTTTTTCTCTACAATAAAGTTTTGATGTGAAAACAGAAAAAAAAACCCAAATTTATCCCCCAGTGGTGATTATGCCTTTCTCGATTCAATGTGTTGAATTCGAATTAGTATGGTAAATGCAACGTAAATTGCCTACATTTAGGCGGTTAATAGCTTTGATGCGATTATATCACGCTGTTTAAAAATAACTCAACTATGAGAGTAATGGATTGCGTCACGGCTAAATTGATTAATGATTTAAGGTGATTATAGAATGAAGCCCGTGGTGAATTTCAAATTCACCACACGTTTATCTGCATACATTTCCAAAAGCCCAAATCTGGCGTAATAATTTTCGTACAGTGCCGAAACTCAAATCATGATTGTTCAGCATAACTAAGCAAACGATCTACCATTATTTCAGCCGCATACGCGTTATGGTTCTTTCATCTCGTGCTCTTGAAAAAAATATTGGAAAAGCACGTGGTTTACAAAATGGCCGATTTCTGGCTTCATTCTATAATCACCTTAAAATGTGCATGTACACAGCGTATTTGATAAAAGAAAAATAGAAATATTATTCAAACCGCATGAGATATTAGCAAACAAAAACAATAGTGTCCAACTAGGAAAGTTTCTCCGTCGAATGAAACTAGTTGCACTCGAATCGGTCAAGTCCTTCTATATGAAACGTGTTTAACAATAAAAAAATTCCCGGGGCTACACACACACACACACACAGTCAGACATGTGCTCAGTTTTTCAAGCTGAGTCGATTGGTATATAACACTATGGGTCCCCGAGCCTTCTATCAAAATTTGGCTTTTGGAGTGAAATCATAGCCTTCTGGTACAACTTTGTTGTACGAGAAAGGCAAAACGGAAAATTATAAGGATTTTCGAAACATTCTTTAGCAAATCGAGGAGGTTTTTTATTTTTTTTTTCATTTTAATATTTATCTTTTATAACCCCCTTCCCCTTGACCTTTCCGGCATCAGTAGGACATAACTTTTATTAAATGTAACGGCATAAGAGCAAAATAGCAATCCTCATTTTGAATATGAATCTGAAACATTTATTTTCCCAGCAGCTGTTCTAGATTCATTTTTTATACCAGTCAACTGTCAAAAACTTAAAACTGCCATAACGCTCAGTTCTATTTTCTGCAGATTTGAACCACAAATGAATCACAAGTTTCAAATATTTTGGTGTATGAATGCGTCATTTCATGTACGGATAAATCCACTTTGCAATTACGGCGCATTTCTTGGCAGTAACATAATGATTTCATTTGATTGAAATTTTTTAAAAACATGGCTTGGGGAAACCAGCGAGTTCGTTCTATTTTGCTACAGATTCAAACTAGAATAGTGATCGAAAATTCGAAATGAAACTGAATCACTATTGATTTCATTCTACATAATTGTGACCCAAATGCCATAGGGAGAATCTAGCTTAAGGTCACTCGTTTTCGGGGGCACACCACTCGATACGGATGCAACGCACAACTGTCATTTTAAATATTTCACGCATGCTGCGACGCAGCAAAGCTAAATCAACAAAAATGACAGTTGTGCGTTGCTTCCGTATCGAGTGGCCCCCGAAAACGCGAGCACTTTGAAACTTGGATTCCGTAAGGAGTGACCTTAATTTTACAAAAGAACATATGTAAGTAACAGGTTATTTTGGATCTATTAACCATTTTCAAAAGTATGCCCCTCACCATGAACAACGTGAAAATATTCATCGCCTAATATCGCTTAATATTTCTAACAGATTTCATACTGATTAGATATGTTCACCATTTTGAAATGTATTACAGATTCAAAGTGCCACCCCTCATTTCAATTAACATCTTGAATAAAGTCTCCTGGTAAATCTTCGACCAAATTCATGAAGATTTATTGAATCTGTAAAACTTTCCAAAATGGTCTTTTCAACAGAGCAAAGCAGTATGAAAGCTGTTGATTGCAATACAAAACTCGACTTATTTTACGTTGTGAGTTTTTTATGGTGAGGGGCATTTTTCATCCATCACTTTTTTTATGGAGTTAGCCTTGGAAGATAAACGAAAATCGTGACTGCTAGATGAAAACCTTTTTTCGTTTCATCATTTTTTCACAAATTCTTTGGTGCGCTGCGGTGGGAGTTGAACCTCAACAATGCCTTGTTACTATTCAGTCGCTAGCTCTAAAGAGGTGATCGCCATGCCAGTGTAACTTAATTAATTTAGTACAGAATCTTCCAAATACAGGTCGGACTCGATTATCCGGAGTATCGATTTTATTTTCACTCCGGATAACCAAATCCTCCGTATAATCGAATCACCATAAAAAAATAAATCTGCAATTGAAAAAAGTTTTATTTTACTTGCAGTGGTGTTGTCAATTATTTAGAAAAAAAACCTGAATAATCCACCTGCGGCATCGATGACTTTCTGGTGTATTTTTGCCATAACTTTTGAGTCCATAGTCCGATCCAGCCAATTTTCAATATGAAATGATAAGACAGGATTTCCATTTGAATGCAAGAATGGTTTAGAATACGTGCAAAAAAATGGCGGGGTTATTTACGCGCTTTTTGTACAAAAAAAATAGTATTTTGGCCATTACTCATTCTTTTTTTTTTCTTTTTTTTCTTATTTTCAGACATTTACGATTATTGCTAAATATCAACTGTTAAAAGCAGCAGCACGTCCAAACCAATAACAAACTGCCCTACGGAAAACGCACTGCACCGTCACGATTGTGACAGAAAATCGGTACGATTTTGAAGCATTTTAATAATCTAGATCTGAAGGATCCAGAAAATGTGAGAAAATTATAGATTTCCATGATATACGGAGTCAAAAATTTCTGCAGGTAGAAGTTTAGGTCATGACAATGATCTCAATCGGAAAGATATGAATCAGTTCCAGAATCCGAAATAAATGAGATATCAGAGAATGCCTCAAATCTGGATCCGAAAATTGTCTAGACCGGCACAGGGAATCGAACCCAGCCACCCTCAGCATGGTCTTGCTTTGTAGCCGCGCGTCTTACCGCACGGCTAAGGAGGGCCCACATTACATACACATTTACGATTATTAAAATACAAAATCTCTTCGATACACACAATTAACAAAACCAAACACTTACATATTGTAGATCCAGTTGAAACCGAACTGAGTTCTCGCGACAATCGAATTTTATCCCATTCCCGGATGTGGCAACTTCATCGCGAGTAGTGCTCATCTAGGTCATAGCCGTGCACCATCATGCGCACGACTCGCGATGCAGTTGCGACATTCGGAAATGGAAGAAAATGCGATTGTCGCGAGAGCTCAGTTCGGTTTTCAACTGGATCTACAATAACAAAGTTTGGTTGAAATATGGTAAAATATACAATATATTATACAGGAAAGTTTTGGACAAACTGTTTTAGCAATTTGAAGGGGATCTTCTAGAGTGACTTTTAGAATCATTTATACGTAAAAAATTGGAGGTACTTTGAGAGGAATTCATGTAGAAACTCATGATTAAAACTGCATCGAAATTTTTCCAAGAAGTTATCAGAGGACATTTGAATTGTTATTTACTTATGAAAACTTCTTAAGTATTATTTTGTAATAGACGCAAATGCATGTGCTCAATTTATCAAGCTGAGTTTTAAAAAAAGGGAGCTAGATAAAGAAACGAATGCTAGGGATAATGGAACCTAATATACAGTTGATTAATCATGAAATGGCAATTCTTTCGTCACTTGAAACGGGGCACAAATCCAGTACTTTAGGCTAAGATTCAGGTTAGCTCGCAGGGTGTCGTAATATTAAATTCAATACAATCTATGACATCACAATAAGATTATTAATAAGGTTTTTGAAAAATCAGTCATCAAAAAACGAAAAAAAAAAGAACACATTTCAGAAATATTTTAGATTTAAGCTTATGTTCCCATAATATTCAGACTCAAAATTATTTAGCAGAATGTTTTGTTTATTATTTCCATGTTGTTTTACAAGAAAAGATCACATATGATCGAAAAAAATACGGAATAAATTGAGCCCGAATGGTTAAATTTCATACAAAAACAATACGTTCTATCAATCATTGAAAATATACGTCATTTGTGTCCTATACACTTGTTCTGTTTACGATTGGCTGATTTTTAATTCGTCCTCGTGTCAAAACGGTCACTATATCAAGGTAAGTACAGGTGGTGGGAGAAATCCCTCGCCTCAGTGTAGAATATCAATGGAGGAGCACAATGGAGAAAACGGTTACAATTGTGTGTAATTTGTCACGAAAGCTGTAATCATCAATTGTTGACTGATGTCACTGTGTCGCTGTGCCAAGTGAATAGAGAAAATATATATCTATAAGAATGAACAGACCAGCGTGGCGGAATAATAAGCAAAAGATAGCAGTGGAACTTTTCAAAAGTCAACCAACTGTGCATAGATAATGACAATCTTTTCATGCGTGGCATAAAAACAGACGCATTTGGTGTCCCATAGGGCATGTTAGCATCGGATTTCAAACTGGTAACCTAGGTCTGAAGGAGAGTTCCCCACTATAGCTACTGTAATAGCTTCGCCCTTTTTGTCTGTAAATAGGTGTACAGCATGGTATGGTGTAATTAGCGCCAAACGATTGTTCTACCCATAATCTGTAATGGCGTTTCATAATGAATGCCGCGCTTCGGCGCACCGAGCAAAACAATAAGCTGAGGTAACCCAGTATTGCTCGTTAAATGGACTGAGACAAGCTCCACCTACAAAAAAAGAAATCTCATCTTGGCTATGTGTTATAGAACGTGTGTCACCTGACACACAGAATCCTATGTCCAAAAGTTCTGGGTAAATCAAATATGTGCGCTTTCTTCCAAGAGCACGGTCAGCCAGTCAGAACGGAAAATGCGTTTATTTGAGGAATCTCATTTCCTATTAACCACGGACATTGTCCTCGCATGAACAGATAAACCATTTAGCTCAACCACCCATCACCGCTGGTGCTGACTCAACAGCGGTCACCGTGGGAGTTCTTTTCGTTTCCGACCCGATTCCCATGCTTCGAATCTTGATTGATCCACTTCCCGGAATTACTTATCACTTATTTTATTTCTCTGAATATACTGTCACTGTCTCCGGCCCGCCAGCGTCGTCCAATCGCCGTAACTGGATGGTCCACACAGGCAAACACGTCCATCGCGCAAAGAAGAACAAATCACCGACGTCCTCTACGCCAGACCGGACCCAGCAACAATCTGAGCGAGCGCGAATGGTGCGTGTGCCCCCGAATTGATGCCGACATCAAAACATCGTAATAAACTTTATCGGCTTTTATGCAGAAAGTTGGAATCACGTCACATTGCATAAATTTCCCATGAATTTGCGTGTGGAATCCGCTTAGTGGCGGAACGTGGCTTCTAGTTTCGATGGTCTGGCTGATGATACGAGCGGGCAGAAATCTTGGACAAAATATTCTTACCGCGGGTACAGTACGGTCCAAGAAGGGACATTATTGGTATGAGCTCGTCAATAATAAACACTGTTTGTGTAATATGGCTAGCATCCATACATTAAATATTATAATCATACACTTAAGAACATTTTTCGGGTACCTAAAGTATACAGATCTTACTGAATGGCATCGAATAAGTGTTAGAGGAATGTGGGTATTAAGTCAAAAATGGGCTTCGAAAAATTCTTCTGTATTTTTGTCTACTTTACCATAGCATTAATTGATCTTTACTGAAGTTATTTATACTGTGTCACATATTTGATCAAAAATGAACATATGAAACGTAATAGAAATCAACATTGATTTTTCAGAAGCAAAAACCTCTATCTCTTAAGAAGTGTAGTAGCAAAACTTTAAATCAAAACAGAAAACACGTTATATGAGTTGTTAACTACCGTCTAGAGGCAAACGAAGGTAGTCGGCATCGGTGTCCCATTTTACCGTTGTGCCATTGATGATGATCTTACTGTGCCTTAATATGAACAAGCCTAACATATCTCTGTTCCTCAGTAACATGACAGATCATAACAGTCATCGTACAAGATACCTATTCGCAGTCAGTCAATCTCTCAAGAACAATGTTACTCCGAATTTCAGACATTTCGACGTAGGACTTTTAGGGCTTTTTTTACTATACTGTGTGTGTGGGTGGCATATTAATTTTTGGAAATTGAGAGCGCCTTTATCTTTCGATGGATTTTGAAGATGTATATATCAATCGACTCAGACACTCTCCAGCAATTTAGTTGAAACTTAAGATTATTCACGATAAACTATTGAAAATTTCAATTCTTGTCAAAGTCAGCAAAAATTTCATATGTAACCAATCCCGTGCATTCCTCTTGGAGGTGCGGGCAACCCCTCCAAGCATCTTTTAAAGAGCAACGTGTTCTCGCCGGCAATATTTTTTTATTTTTTTCGGCAATCCGCCGAAAAAAAGAAAGAAGCAGCAATCGCAGCTGCCGCAGGTGCAACTGGAGCGGAAAGAGAAGTGTTTGTGAAGGGCGAACCGCCCGAAAATTCGCCAACTGATCGCTAAGGGGCTGAAATGTACTTTTCAGCTCTACAGCGAGGGCGTGAGAATGATGCCGGCAAACAAGGACCATCGTCAATCCGTCGAGGAGTTCCTCGAGGTCCACAAGTATGTGTACTACACTCATGACCACCCCGGCACGAAGCTGCTTAAAGCTTTACTGCAAGAACTCCACGACATAAAGGAAGATGATCTAATTGCGGTATTCGAGAGCTGCGGCCTGAAGCCAGTGGCCGTGCACAATATCGCTCGTTACGACAAGATGAGGAGATATCGCGACCAGCTTTACCTGGTCCACCTGGAGCACGGCTTCACCACCTGGAAGGACCTGAAGCTGGTCGGCGTTTTAAACTACACCGTCGTTGACTGGGAGCGATATCGGCCAGTGCACCGTGATGTCATGCCACATGAAGCCGCGCTGCAACAAATGTGGCGAACCCCATCCAACCGAAGAGTGCGACAAGATGGAGGTGGTTGATCCCAAATGTCCCAACTGCGGTGATAAACATCGGGCTACAACGAGCGACTGTCCAAAGCAGGCGGCGTTTTTGGGATTCCGGAAGAAGGCCTCCACTAGGAAACTGTGCTGCCGAAGAAGAACCGTGTTGCTGCTCTCACCGAGGTGAACCTTCCAGCCATCCCGGCTCCACGTCGTACGATTCTAATACCTCCAGCGTTAGAATCGCACAAGCGACTAGCAGTGGTAGCTGCGTCGGTTCAAGATCCAGCACCATCGGCATCATCCACCTGCGAATGACCCCCTCTCCCTCCTCCCTCCGGAGGGACATCACCAAGCTAACGCGAAGACAAGGTCAGTACATCATTGCCGGCGACCTGAATGTCAAAGATCAAGGCTGGGGCAACAGTCGCGGCAATCGAAACGGCACTATCTGGAGCAACGATATGGAGGAAGGCCAATACACGATCCTGAACCTGGATTCCCCCACTCGGCTGAGTCGGTCCGGCGCCCATTCAACAATCGACTTGTACATCACCAACATGAACGACCACATCTCACAGCCGGTCGTCTACCAGGTGGTCAGCACGGATCACTATCCGGTGGTGGTGAAAGGTTGGCTCCTTGGTTAATCGGCATTAGCTGTCCCGGCGAAATGATCATCGAGTCGACTGGGGCCGGTTCCAAAGGTGCGTGGACGCCAACGTTGACTACAAGGCGCGGCCGGTAACGCCTGAAGCTATTGATCGTCAGCTGCGTTCCATCGAGGAAGCGATCTCGGTGGCCCGTGATCAACATGTACCGACGGCTCGGCAGGTGACACCCTAACCATTCATACACTCGTCAAAGATTTGAATCGATTGGGGAATGACACTCGCAGGCAGTTTCAGCGTACTGGAGCTCAAGGCACACTGCAATCGGATCACATAAATTACCAAGGCCAGAATGTAGAATGTTGAACCTCAAAAATAACGATTACTTAAATAAGATCTGCACTCTCCCAGACTATGCAAAGCCGTTCCGTAAAATGACCAAAATACTTAAATCCAAGCCTCGGCCCATTCCACCTTTAATCTTAGTAAACAATAATGGCTCTAAGAATCGCTTGATAACTCCTGCAGAGAAGGTCGCTGAAATAGGTCCTCACTTCGGCAGCTCACACAATCTTGGGCAGAATATCATCAGTTCACACGAAGCAGCCGTTAACGAGTATGCACACAACATCCATCTGACTCTCAACGACTCCCTGACTCTCGGAGGAGTAGGGGATCCCAGCTGACGAATTGACGGCCTATATCAAATCATCGAAAAATATGAAGGCCCCAGGCTTCGAAAGCATCCTGAATCTCAAACTCAAACATATGAGTGATCGATTCTTCGAGCACCTTTCGCTGATCTTTAATCAGTGTCTCCGGCTCAGCTACATTCCATCGTCCCGGAAGTCAGCGAAAGTCATCGTCATCCGGAAGCCTGGGGAGGATCCTTCCTCCCCCAAAAGTTACCGTCCTATCAGCCGTCTCTCAGGATTATCCAAGCTATTCGAAAAAGCTTTACCGGTTACTTGAGTCTGCCGAAAATCTCTACATCTTTATTTATTTATTTATTTATTTATTATTTATTTATCTTGCTCGAAAAACAGTTTGGTTTCCGACGCGTTCGGTCAACCGTACACCAACTGACTCTAGTTATCAAAGTCCTCAGACGGAACAAGTTTGTTTTAAAAAACCATCCGCCATGGCCTTACTCGATACCTGATGGCCTGGTATACAAACTGCAAGGCTACAATCTTCCCAGCTACCTGGTGAAAATCATCAAAAGACATTCCGGGTCTCAATCAGCGAAGCAAGTTCCAATGCGCACAACATCGCCGCAAGCGTCCCCCAGCGCGTATGCTCGGGCCCCAGATTTTCAATCTGTTCACCTCCGACATACCAGAACCTCCAGAAGGCGGCATTCTGTCTCTGTTCGCAGACACCTACATCGTCTACAATGGTAGAGTGATCAGAGCGCTGCTGGCAAAACTCCAACGAGGTCTGGGTGTCCTGACAGAGTACCTCATTAGCTGGAAGATCTGTATCAAGGCGGCGAAGACCCAGGTCATCATTTTCTTCCACTCTATTTGGTTTCACCGACGATATTGATATTATAGCACGTAACTTTGAGAGGATGGAGGAAGTCTGCATCAGATTGAAAAGCGAAGCTAAACGGATTGGTCTAGTCATCAATACGTCGAAGACGAAGTACGTGATAGGAAGAGGCTCAAGAGAGGACAACGTAAGCCACCCACCACGAGTTTTTATGGGTGGTGACGAAATCGAGGTGGTTGAAGAATTCGTATACTTGGGCTCACCCTCCGACAACGATACCAGCAGAGAAATTCGTAGACGCATCATGGCAGGAAATCGTACGTACTTTAGACTCCGTAAAACGCTCTGATCGAATAGAGTTCGCCGTCGTACCAAACTGAATATCTACAAAACCCTTGTTCCGAAGGGAACAAGAAGGCGAGGTGCACAGCGGGCAAGGTTGATCGATCAGGTGGAGGACGATTTGCGGACCATCCGCAACTGCGTGGTTGGCGACGTGCAACCATGGACCGAGCTGAATGGATAAGACTTTTATGTATTGCACAGGCCACTCCGGCCTTAGTCTGGTTATAACATTTTTATGTTTCTATATTTCTGTTCATCTACCTTACCGAGTTACGAAATCTTCTTTTCGTGGTATTGTGGAGATGCAGAAGTTTTCTCGGTCTCTAGCAGCAATCATAACTACACCCTAACATTCCTCTCCTTTCCCAACTGACTGGAGCCGTTGATAGTAAATATCAACCTTTATTCATTTGAAGCTTAGCGCAGTTTACACCAGTGCTATGCAGCCACGGAGAAGCAACCATTGACAATTACAGTCAGTCTTAGCTAAGTTAAGCTAAGCCATATCCATGTTTAGATATTCAACTTTTGATTAATTCACAGCCAGCCTGTCAAAAAATTTCCGTAATTCTCTAAGCCTCCCTGAACAATTTTAAGGAAGAGCAGATACTATTGCGGATCTTTTCAAAATTTTCCATTTTTTCGATTTTTCCGTAGCTGTCAAAGTTCTACCGCAAGCCTGAAAATATTCGAAACACTGAAACGAAAACCTGATGTTAGGTGTTATCATCGTAGAATGCCATGCAAAACATCAAAGAAAAAGCATGAAGTGACAGCTGCTGTAGTTTATAAATTGAGCCGGAAAGAGATAAGTTTTCTCTGAAAGAGCAATATGAGAAACTTCAAAACTTTTTGGAAAGTCTCTATACATTATTGAGCACTTTTTGGAATGAAAAGAATTCCTCATAGACTATGAGAAGCCTTTCAGAATAGATTTCTTCTTTACAACATCTGGAAACCACTACGATTGTCAGTTTACCCTCTGATAAATCCATCTGATAAACTTTCAAACGTTTTAACGATATCTTTATACCTAAAAAAAATTTATTCCGCTCTTTATTTGGTACACAGAAAAAAATTCCATGGTAACGGTTACTATTTTGTAGACTACGCCATGTTTTTAAAACAACCACAAATTTTCAGTTAAATTAACCATGCATTCGGACAAATTCACCACTGATTCAGTTCATGCAACAACATTCCACCAGGACCACAGTTGATTTTTACTGCGCGCATGGTAAAATCAAACGGGTTTGTTGTCTGCACGGAGAAACACGTTTACTCATTAATGGGTACTTTTTTTGTTATCTCTTTTTCTCTGCTGAAAATTTACCCATTTTGAGAGAATAAGTGGATCTACTCATTTAAATGAGTAAATCCACTTATTCTCCCAAAATGGGTAAATTTTTCAGCAGAGAGAAAGAGATAGCAGACTAAAAGTACCCATTAATGAGTAAACGATTTTTACCGGGTGCTGAAAATCGTCGGTGCGTATTCTTAAATTAACCCTCGGAATGGTAGTTTCGACCGCAACATTTTTTTGCGTGTAGGCACTCTGTATTTCTTAACCGCTACTGTGCCGAGATCTACTGTGGTATTTTGCTGTACAGAATCCACACAGAATCTATTTTTAGATTTCCATTATTTATTATTGTTGTCGTTGCCAGTCCATCTCAGCATGAGTCCATTGTGTCCGTTTCAGGGGACTGAAGAGAAGGCTAATACGCCTACCCACCATTCATTCATAAAATGTTTTTGTTTTAATTTCGTTTAATTCATGATAACAAAACTTCGGAAGTATCGCCGAGCTATTTTTCGACGTAAAGAAGCTATACAAACACAAACGTCTCGATATACCTCAACTAATTGCAAGTTTTTGCCAGGAGTAGTTAATTGCCGATAATTAGCACTAACTGCGTATGAACCAATCACCCAGAATGAGCGCTGAATTCGGGTATCCACACAGTTAAAAATTCTGAAAATTACACGCCATGGAAATATTTAACTGCTTATATTTGTGTTCAATAGCCTCTAATTTTACATTCAACTTTTTCTTGCATACAATATTGAATACAAGCTCCATAGTAACGGTGACCTGTAATTTTAAAAAGTGATGGAAAAATGGGTCGAATCGAACGGAGCCTTTTTGTTACATCATATATGCTGTAACATTTTTATACTGTGCAGTTTTCCGCGAGCGGTAATGGCCGCCAGCTTGCCTGCGGGTTAGTCTCTGATTTGACATTTGTGGAGGTCAACTGCACCCACCGCTGACCAGTGTGGAATATAAAAAAGTGCTGAGCACAAAGCACAAGCCTTCACAGTTAAAAATTCTGAAAATAACACGCTACGGAAATATTCGAACCCATATTTTTGTGTTCAAACACCTTTAATTTTACATACAACTTTTTCTTGCATACAATATTTAATGCAATCTCCATACTAATGACAGCCTGTAATTTTGAAATGTGATGGAAAAATGAGTCGAATCGAATGGAGCCTTTTTGTTACATCATATATGCTGTAACATTTTTATACTGTGTTCTTATGTACCACATTGATCAAAATTCTCGAACGTTGGGTGCGGTTGACCTCCAGAAACGTCAAATTAGAGACTAACCCGCAGGAAAGCTGGCGGCCATTACCGCTCGCGGAAAACTGGATACTGCCCAGAAACTGAGTACCAAAAACAGAAGTACCAAAAACGATGTTGGGTAGAGTGCCATTGTACCGCGGATGACAGACGTTTCACCCTCCTGGTCCGTTGGTACATGTCGTGTATCCAATGATCGTTGCATTGTTCGGTTGCCATTTATCCGGGTAAAGTTGAAAGAATGCCTCCGAGAAGAACAAGTTGTCAGTTGTCATCAGGCATCCGTAGGGGAAACTGGACACACGTGATCCCCGGGGACACATGATCCCCCCCTGTTTTCTCGAAACCTAATAAAATTTTTATACCACTGATTTGTGTAAAAAGATCCGTTAAACAAATAATTGAATCTGAGTTACATTTGATGTTAGTTCCTTTATGTATATGGGTTTTAGAAAGGTTTTAATATTTGAGCGTTCTCAATTCTTTTTTTCTGCAAAGGTAGAAAGTTTAATAACTTTGAATATATCCAACCAAAACGTGTCAAATTTTTACTGGACGCAGTTTTATTATTGCAGAATTGAATAAGCTCATTAAATTGATTATTGCTCATTTCAAATTGAGTGGATAAATAAACCAAGATAAATACTCAACATGGACACACTTGATCCCCCACAGTATGGACACACTTGATCCCGATATTGCCTACATTAAGGCGTTTGTTGTATTCCATTGCATTTGTATATTATTGTATTACATGCAACTTATTGATCTGTTATGATTCGTTTCCGTTATTAAAAGTTAAAATAGATTTATTTTGGTACTTCCTACAATTTTATTATTCAAGCAAACGCGTTTTTTGAATTTGCCAATAGCCTTCTCTCATTACCTAGAACAAAGTTTAGTTAAACATGCTTAACTTTAATTAGTTTTATTGAATGCGAGTAAATTAAATATCATAATATTCAATCTAAAATTAACTGAAGTTTTGGAAACACTTAAGAAATAACCGGGTGTAAAATCAGTACTGTTAGATTTACTATTCAATAGTACTTTCTTTTAGAAATGGGTTAAGTTTATTTAGAAATACTATTTTCATCGTATTTTATCGCAAGTCTTCCTGTTTGTCTTCCTTTAAAACGTTTTAACAATAGGTTAATCCTATCGCTATTCAGTATTTTAAAAGAAATCGCATTCATGTATTAATATTGTGTCGCCAGCACTAAATTGTATTCCGACTTCCGACGTTTTACTTCCGAACTTACTTCCGACATCATGAACGTCAGAACAAAATTTGAATTTGCTACCAACACATTGTCGGAAGAGCGTTCGGAAGTGTGGAAATCGACTTCCGAACTTCAATTTGGTGCCAGCGACGTTGTCAGCGACAAAACAAGCTCGATTTTGTGACAAATCACACCGTGCAGTGCTGCATATTTATTTGATTTTTCCATGTGAATCTCGTCGGAAGTGGGCATTGCTGCCAGTTCATCAGCGTCATACAAACAGTTTTGGTCTAAATGCACAATAATATACACGTAAATACAATGCTTCAAGCATGAGTGACAGTACCACATTGATTTATGGAATCACCAGCCTGGTTGGATCACGATCGTGGTATTGGTAGTAGGCTAGCGGCCGCGATGCATCAAAGACATTTTTGGTTTATTCCGAAATAGGCACACTGGGATATGTTTTTAAGTGCGGGAAAGGTTTTTAAGCGCGGCTAATTTTTAAAACTATAAACAGTATAATTAGATTTAAAAACAAAAAAGATATATTTAATATTTATGTATTGATCAACCAGTTTTGGTATCAGCCACACAGAGAGATTCTCTTGGAAACATCATTGTTGTCGTAATACGACCCCTGCCTTTCAGTGGCGTGGATTGATTGCATAAATAATCATCAGCATGTCAACTATGTTGGAAATTGTCACTGTTACTCTATTGGAGAACCAAAATACTTGCCTTACTTAACACCAACAATATTTTTAATTTTTGCCATACTGTTTTTACGTTAAACTATAAATAGTTGTTAGGATTTGAAAACAAACCAATTTGGTCTTTTATCAGACTTGAAAGAACCTAAATATGTTCATAAAGGGATCATTTCCCCCCGATATGGGGATCAAGTCTCCCGCAAGTTTTGAAAATGTCAAATTTTCTATCTTTTAGAAAAATTATTTTTTGATAACTTTCATGAAAAAATAATTTCTTCTGATGATGTTTTTGAATAACTAATTAAATTGTTCATCAAGTCCATCTTAAATCGTATAAATATAAGCATCAGCCCTGTCGTCGTAAAATATGAGCTACTTAGTCGCCTATTTTTAAGGGGGCGCTGATACAATGAGGTGGTTAATAGGGCGCATATTCGAAAATTACGGATGTCCGTGGGATTGGGGATTGAAAGTTCGATTAGTGGAACTGCAAATCTTTCAACTTCATCGGCAGCACACGGATGCTCGCGGATGTGTTAGAAGGAATCAATGGTGTGAAAGTTTAGAGGTATAATCATACCATCTACTAGAGATGGCTCGACGAAGAGTGCAGACAGATTCGGGAGAAGAAGGACGCATCGGAGGCGGTCACGCTGTAGCAAAAATCCAGGAAGAACGTAGAACGCTATAGACGGAAACGAAGACAATAGACCCATCTCTTCCAAGAGAAGAAGGTCGCCTGGAAGAAGTCAAATGCGAGGAGATGGTGCTGTTTCTAAAAACACACCAGTTCTTTCAGAAGCTCAACATATCCCGCAAAGGCTCTATGATGCGGCGAGTTGTGCAGGAATAAGTATGAGAGCATCTTGGCGTATGAAAGGTGGAAGCAACACCTCCATGAAAATTTAAATGGCGCTGAGATCACCAGCAGTGAGGGTCAATGCAGCGGAAGAGACGACTACATCAGTTAAGTGGACGATGGAAACCTACGAGCCCACACCTAAAGCACAATACAGCAGCTGGTAAGGATAATATCGGAACTGAACTCATCAAGATGAAAGCTGTCCACTTATTTGCAGAGACTAATAGTCTGAATCTAGAATTAAGAACAGTTTCCCTAGGAGTAGAAGGAAGGGGTTAGAACTATCAAGCAATCATGATCTTAAATGCTGCCTATGAACACGCGTGCTTAGGGCCAAGAGTGGCGGTGTGCAAAAAACGGTGTGTAGCGGCAAAAAATGAACCACGAGCTCGCCTAACTTAACGGCGCACCCAGTATCCAGAAGATAGCAAAAGCTGAAAGAATACGTTGGACAGGGGTTGTTGCAAGAATGCCGGACAGCAACCTTGCAAAGATGGCGAAGACCTTCAATACGACAGGCGGATTGTCGCCCGTCGATCGGGCTTACGTGCCCGACTTACCACCATCGTCCGATTTGTGCAGTGTGAACAATGAATGGTTCTCCCAACAACTGATGTAATCTGTGGTTCTTTTTCCTTTTACACATACAGTGTTCATTTTGCAACCCACGGGTTTATAGTATGCTTATAGTACTGCCAGCCAGTGGGGGTTAGAATGGGCAACCACGCAGAAAGGCACCATAACCTCTAGGTGAATAATTCTGGGTTTTCATCATTCATTATCGGAATCTGGGAAACTGAATAGCTACCGGAGGAGTGGAAGGAACGGGTCATTGCGTCGAAGACAAAGTACATGCAAGTGGGGGGAACTGAGCGTGACGAGGTGGTCGATGAATTCGTCTACCTTGGATCCTTGCTAACGGCTGGTAATAAAGTTAGTCGTTAAATGCGAAGGCGCATCATCTGTGGGCCTAGTACGGGCTCCAGAAGAAACTGCACTTCTCTACGGACATGGAACTTGGACCATGCATGCTTGAGGAGGACTTGCAAGCACTCGGAGTATTTGAGAGACGGGTGCTTTGGACCATCTTTGGAGGTATGCAAGAGCACGATGTGTGGGGGCAATGGATGAACCACGAACTCGTCCAGCTCTACGGAAAACGATGGGTATCATCGGCATGGCATGTTTCAATAATACCGGATAGCAACCCTGCAAATATGATGTTCGCTTTCTATACTGCTGATACAAGAAGGCGCAGCGAGCGAGGTAGAATACATTCGAGGATGGAGAGATTTGGCTTCAAAACGTGACTGTTGCGTCAAATTGTTGATTCAGTGTTATCTGTTTAGAGTTAAAGCTAAATACAAGAATGAATATCCCGCAGAACAATCTTCAAATTCAATTTTAACCTTGGAATTGCTTTGAACATTATCCTATGAACGGTTATTAATTACGAAAAAAAAATAGTTTTACAAAATATTTTGAGTTTTTAGTGGAATGTCTTTATTTGTCATAAGATGAGTTCATCTTCTTCTTCATTGGCATTACACGGGACATTGCTGCCTTGCAGCTTGGTGTTCATTAAGCATTTTAACAGTTATTAACTGCGAAAGCCAAGCTACCATTTTTGCACCATTTTTGATGATACACGATGATACTTTTATTCCCAGGGAAGTCGAGACAATTTCCAACCCGAAAACTTCCTAGACCGGACCGGGAATACGAACCCAGCCACCCTCAGCATGAAGAAAATTTGAAAATAAGCTTTCAATATTTTTGCTGCCCACTGCATTGATACGGTTTCAAAAACTTTCAAATGAAGTGAATACACAGGATTCTATTTTTACACGATTTTTTTGCTCGTATTTTTGATTGTGTGACTTCAATTTGCCTACAATATCTTTGCAACACGTTTCAAAAATCCTAAATAATTCAAAGAAATATCTCATGGTGATAAATATGCGTTAACCATTTAGGATGAGTGCAAAATTGAGAAAATGTAAATCGTGTAAAAACAGAATCCAGTGTAATTTATATTTAATACGTCTATTATTGACAATGGCGACTCTACCACAGGCGCTGTCAAGACAATCATTCTATAGATAACATAAGGATCTCTTCTAATGGAGTGTCCTAAAAACGTTTAAGTTATAAAGGTAGTGTGTACATTATGAACTGTTAGAAAGTTGAATAATTCATCATCCTTACCCATTAAAGAGCGGGCATTTCTGTCAAACACCATTAAAAAACAGATTAATCCGCCTAGCGGCGATGATGCCTTTGTCGTGCATCGTAAAATGTAATGAAAAAATCATCAGTTTTTATCCAAATAAGCTAAAATTTTCAGAGGGCACGGAAAATATGAGACAGAATCGATTGATCATGGTGAAGCAAAATCAATTTTAGAAACACTTCATACAGATATAGAAGAAGATAGATTTTTGGTATAGATTAACTTGAACCTGTTACTAATACAGCTATTACCTGTACATCGACCCTATTGATATTAAAATATGTTTCTTTATTTTGGTTAAATCCGCCCCCGAACACACGCTACGCAGCTATCGCCTTGATTGTATCACTGGATCATTGCATTCTAGGTTAAAATAACGCGTCGGTACCAACGCGATAAATAGTCGCAGTCGTCCAGCGATAGTGACAGTGCGTTGTGTTTGGGGAAATTATAAGCACGTCAGGTAATCACTGATGATTGTAATTAACCAAATGGTTGATTAGAAAAAAGAAAAAGTAGAATCACGGAAAAATTTCCACAGCGAGATAAGGTATGCAATTCTTTAAATAATTTTAAAGATTTCAAAATGATCTTAAGCGTGCAAACTCAAGTCCTACTGCCCGAAGTTTTCGTGCGGTTCGTGTGACCGTTACTCTCGGCAGCCGATAAATCGAATGAAAAACAGTTCAAGTTATTCGTCGCTGGGGCTTTTTGTTTACCCAGTCAGTTATCGAAATCTATTTGTGCCGTGCGGTTCGCGTTGTTGTATTTCGTGATAGTTTTGAAGAAAAAACAAAAACAACAGTTTCATCAGCAGAATGTTGACGTTTTTTTTTATTGTACAGTAGTTTTTTATGTAATTTAACACGCAAGTGACGGTCGTTTCGGTCGTGTGGTGGGCTTTTTTTTAGTGAATTGGGGCTTTTTGAGTTTTGAAGTGCACTTCGTTTTGCTGCGGAGTAAATGAATGCGAATATATGGATTTCGCAGAGTGGAAGTGATATATTATGTGTATGAAAAAAAAATGGGGAATTTGTTTTGCAAAATTGAAATATCTGCAGTTATGAGACGTCGCAACTCATTAAAATTAGTGCACATGATAGTGAATCCATGCGTGTACTACTATTGACTATTTGAATTGTCGCGACTCGCGTTGCAGCGCGAGTGCTCAATTCGGCGTCTGGTTTGGCCCGATAATATGATCAGTAACGTCGGTTTTAAAGTAAAGTGTTTTTTTGCAATTCCTGATCATAATTTGATTTACAGTTCGTCTTTGAGTGATAAAACGGCCTACTTTCCCATACTAACGAAATGGGCGCTTTAATGAGCATTATGCAACTCAAATGGGTTGCATAATATTCATTATAACACTTATTTGGATGCTATAGCGAACATCAGAACAGTAGTTACATGACTACATTTTGCTGAATGAGCTTAGGTAAGTGTTCAAATAGTGTATTCTCAGCGTCGCGTAATAAATGAAATAGTTTGATGGACATGACATCAAAAATTTCCAAAAGCAAGTACATTTATCGCTTCACGGTTTATCAAATTTTGCAATGTGGCACGGCAACATAGAATCTCTGCAGCAACATAATTTATTGGCAAGAATGTTCATGTGGAGTAAATTCTGGAAGGAATTAGACAAGTACAAGTATAATTTTGGTACAGATTTGTCATATTAAAGTCCATTTTTCGTCATTGAAAAAAAAAGCGTGTGCAGCTCGTTGCAAAACTCGATTTTTTCAGCACTCGTAGTATTTATCCAACTCGGCAAGCCTCGTTAGATAAACGTACGACTCGTGCTGTAAAAATCATCTTTTTGCAACTTGTTCCACAAACTACTATTTTCGTCATTGCAAAAAATAGCGTGTGTAACTTGTTGCAAATCTCGAATTTTTAGTACTTATCCAATCGTGCAGAAAAAATCATCTTGTTGCAAACATCTATTGTGAAGAATAATGAGAATTATAATGAAGTTAGCAACTAAAAATATGTTGAAGATAAGAAAAACGTTATCTAATTGTTGAACTGTAGAAAACTCAATATTGTCCCGTGAACCATTTTTTTACTTCGTACTTTAAAAACAAGTAGGTAGAGTTGTTGTGCCCTACCACCTTCTTTTTATTTCTTTCTATACACAACTATAGCAAATAAGCAAAACCCTGCACTCGGCTTTGTACATATGTAGTTTATTGAACAGCAGGAAATTTTCAATACATTTTTTAAGGTTTCAATTGAGAATGAGAAACTGCAGATATCCAATTAGTTTTTTGTGACAACAAAAATAAAAAACTTTATTAAGTAAGTTTAAGGCAGGTTTTTTTTCGCCTGCGTTTCTATTTTCATCATAGTCTTGAAATCCAATAAAAGAAACACTGATTTTTCTCCAGATACAGGCAATTTACCCAACTTGGGAAGTTGTCTGTAAAGATGCCCTAAACAACGCATCAATTAGTTTGACAGATAAAACTTCGGAAAAAAATCGGTTCAAAATTCCCGACTTCCGAATTGAATAGAATAGTACTAACTCAGCTCATCTTATATTCTTCTTCTATGTCTCTAGATTCTAACTTTAACTTGGCATGATATTCAACTTGGTGTTCTATTAGCATTTCGACAGCATCTGCATCTTGGGGAGCAAAATTGTTTTATTTGTAGCAATCGTCAGTGCAAAACTCAAACTTAAATATACAACCCAACGAATATTCGCATATACATTAGTGCCGCCAAGCGGATGAGTTCCGGTTATTCCGATCTGCTACAGTTTCGTATTGACCTCTTGAACAAATTTGTGGAAGACTGCAACTTTCTAAATATTACGGATTCCAAAATATCATGCTTATATCACCATGAACATCGAGCTGTTGGGCACCAACCACGCAATTTGTTTGAAAATCACGACTTGCTCCGACATTTTGAGGTCCCGAGACGCCCCGATAGGTCCTATCGGAGGTCCCAACGTGTCAGAAAAATCTTAAAGGACGGGAAACTTTGTGAGTCCCAAAATTGTTCAAATCGGTTCACTGACGGCTGAGATATAGCGATTTGAAAATAGCGTTCCGTTTTTCGAGGCTTGGTCGTTCGTGTAAGTAAAACCTATCTCCGTCGGAGGAGTGTTAATGCTCTGGGTTCGAATCAAGAAGCAGCCATGGAAGGGGGAAGGAGATGAGGCATTTAAAGAGACTGTAAATGTGTTCGGCCGTATGGCAAACTATTTTTTGTACACAATCACAAGGGACGTATTTGAAATCGCATTTGAAACATTTCCATAAACAGATAAGCAGTTACTTGCGCAAGTAAATATTACCCCATTTTTTAAATTTATGATTATCTACTCCTGTTTTAGCTGTTACAAACAACAAAAAATATCGTATTGCCACCTATTCGATTCCATTTGATCAGCAATTGTATTTCGCCGCCAGAAACCACCACGTGGCGGCCAAATTTCAAAAATATCAATGTTGCTTTTTTTCTTAGGCGTTTATCTGACGCTTATTTTTCGTTGCGACTAAAATAAGCGGAGTAGTAGATTTTTTTTAGCGGTACAAGCATGATCCGACTATAATTCGATATCTTTATACTATGTTCACTCTACGGCCTGAATAACATGTTATTCAAATTATCAACAATAGAATGCTCATCAAGATAGCCGAATAACATAAGAAGGATGCGAACCATTGGCGTGACCCTAAAACCTGAACCCGTAACAGCAAAACCCCTCCCCCCAGAGACAAAGATTGTAGAAGAAATTTCTCCTTCGAAAATTTTTTTTCCGACTTTCCAGACAAAATTTTCCATCTTTTCAATGATATAAACACAGCAGATCTCAATTAGCGATTTGGCGTTGCAAGAAAAAGAAGAAGCAGAATGTCGCGCATTCAAAAAAAATAGCACGGGAAAAGATAGGAGGAAAATTTTCAAACACTTCTCAAAAATTCTAGAAGTAATTTAATTAAAACAGTCATCAGCGCGGGGTTGAAATTCTCTTGCACTGCGTAATAGACGAATAATTTAGATTTCAAAATTTTGTTTTCGATTTTTCGTTTTATTCACAGTATTAAATATTTCCAACCTCGTACTGACAACCGTTTTCAAATAAATTACCTCTAGAAATGTGAAGGAGTCTTTTAATTTTTTTTCCATTTCTCGTGCTTATTTTTTTTTGCAACGCCAAATCGCCAATCCGAACCGATACGTGAGAAGTCCATCCGTTCGGGAGTTATATTGCCTCAACGGAAAGCAAACTCATTTTTATATTTTTAGAACAGAAAAATAGCTTGTACATACAAGCTCTTACTATAAACTTTGCATCGCGTGAGTGGCGAGCTGTGAACTGCAACATCGTTTTGCGCGAACTCGCTCTCTTTAAACCATGGTAGCTCACTTCCCGAAACAATTAGCACGAATGAGGGTGGAGAGCGCAGAAGTAGTGCTCACCGACTTCTTGACTTTTCAGACAAGAGAGGCATCATTTAATAACAGCAATAATTTACACAGTAACCGTAAAAGAGTGGATAGCGTACACGCATCATTCTGGCGGTTTTGTTAGTGCTCTTGGTTCGAATCCGAGAGGCAGCCATGGGAGGGGGAAGGGGGTGGGACATTTAAAACCGATTGGTTTACTGTTTTTTGTACACACAGTTGATAGTAACTATCATACTGAGACCCATATATGCGAATATGAGTTTGAATGAGCTAAAATAGACCAACACAAATTTTTGCTTTAGGGGCAAGCTTCTTAGATGTCGACTAAGCGTGACTAAACAGGACGGCAGGGCTGTATGACCCAAGTATCCCAAAATAAAATATGTTTTCAGGGGATGTTGGAATGCGATTTTAGGTGAACAATAGAATACTTTCAATGCAGAATCAAGACCCATATGGGCGCCGGCAGTGCGAAGCCGTACTCTCGGATGCACAACATGTTAGCTGGGGGGGAGTTGATATTAACTATCAGCGCTCAACTGCGACTCGTGGGGGCGCCGGCAGTGCGAAGCTGTACTTGCGGATGCACAACATGATAGCTTTGGGGAGTTGATAGTAACTATCAGCGCTCAACTGCGACTCGTGGGGCGCCGGCAGTGCGAAGCTGTACTTGCGGATGCACAACATGATAGCTTTGGGGAGTTGATAGTAACTATCAGCGCTCAACTGCGACTCGTGAGGGCGCCGGCAGTGCGAAGCTGTACTTGCGGATGCACAACATGATAGCTTTGGGGGAGTTGATAGTAACTATCAGCGCTCAACTGCGACTCGGGGGGGCGCCGGCAGTGCGAAGCTGTACTTGCGGATGCATAACATGAGAGCTGTGGAGGGGATGAGAGTACCTATCGGCGGTCAGCTGCGCCTCGGGGGGGCGCCGGCAGTGCGAAGCGGTACTTGCGGATGCACAACATGATAGCTTTGGGGGAGTGGATAGTAACTATCAGCGCTCATCTGCGACTCGTGGGGGCGCCGGCAGTGCGACGCTGTACTTGCGGATGCACAACATGATAGCTTTGGGGAGTTGATAGTAACTATCAGCGCTCAACTGCGACTCGTGAGGGCGCCGGCAGTGCGAAGCTGTACTTGCGGATGCACAACATGATAGCTTTGGGGAGTTGATAGTAACTATCAGCGCTCAACTGCGACTCGTGGGGGCGACGGAAGTGCGAAGCTGTACTTGCGGATGCACAACATGATAGCTTTGGGGAGTTGATAGTAACTATCAGCGCTCAACTGCGACTCGTGAGGGCGCCGGCAGTGCGAAGCTGTACTTGCGGATGCACAACATGATAGCTTTGGGGAGTTGATAGTAACTATCAGCGCTCAACTGCGACTCGTGGGGCGCCGGCAGTGCGAAGCTGTACTTGCGGATGCACAACATGATAGCTTTGGGGAGTTGATAGTAACTATCAGCGCTCAACTGCGACTCGTGAGGGCGCCGATTGGTTTACTGTTTTTTGTACACACAGTTGATAGTAACTATCATACTGAGACCCATATATGCGAATATGAGTTTGAATGAGCTAAAATAGACCAACACAAATTTTTGCTTTAGGGGCAAGCTTCTTAGATGTCGACTAAGCGTGACTAAACAGGACGGCAGGGCTGTATGACCCAAGTATCCCAAAATAAAATATGTTTTCAGGGGATGTTGGAATGCGATTTTAGGTGAACAATAGAATACTTTCAATGCAGAATCAAGACCCATATGGGCGCCGGCAGTGCGAAGCCGTACTCTCGGATGCACAACATGATAGCTTTGGGGGAGTTGATAGTAACTATCAGCGCTCAACTGCGACTCGTGAGGGCGCCGGCAGTGCGAAGCTGTACTTGCGGATGCACAACATGATAGCTTTGGGGGAGTTGATAGTAACTATCAGCGCTCAACTGCGACTCGTGGGGCGCCGGCAGTGCGAAGCTGTACTTGCGGATGCACAACATGATAGCTTTGGGGAGTTGATAGTAACTATCAGCGCTCAACTGCGACTCGTGAGGGCGCCGGCAGTGCGAAGCTGTACTTGCGGATGCACAACATGATAGCTTTGGGGAGTTGATAGTAACTATCAGCGCTCAACTGCGACTCGTGGGGGCGCCGGCAGTGCGAAGCTGTACTTGCGGATGCACAACATGATAGCTTTGGGGGAGTTGATAGTAACTATCAGCGCTCAACTGCGACTCGTGGGGGCGCCGGCAGTGCGAAGCTGTACTTGCGGATGCACAACATGATAGCTTTGGGGAGTTGATAGTAACTATCAGCGCTCAACTGCGACTCGTGGGGCGCCGGCAGTGCGAAGCTGTACTTGCGGATGCACAACATGATAGCTTTGGGGAGTTGATAGTAACTATCAGCGCTCAACTGCGACTCGTGAGGGCGCCGGCAGTGCGAAGCTGTACTTGCGGATGCACAACATGATAGCTTTGGGGAGTTGATAGTAACTATCAGCGCTCAACTGCGACTCGTGGGGGCGCCGGCAGTGCGAAGCTGTACTTGCGGATGCACAACATGATAGCTTTGGGGAGTTGATAGTAACTATCAGCGCTCAACTGCGACTCGTGAGGGCGCCGGCAGTGCGAAGCTGTACTTGCGGATGCACAACATGATAGCTTTGGGGGAGTTGATAGTAACTATCAGCGCTCAACTGCGACTCGTGGGGGCGCCGGCAGTGCGAAGCTGTACTTGCGGATGCACAACATGATAGCTTTGGGGGAGTTGATAGTAACTATCAGCGCTCAACTGCGACTCGTGAGGGCGCCGATTGGTTTACTGTTTTTTGTACACACAGTTGATAGTAACTATCATACTGAGACCCATATATGCGAATATGAGTTTGAATGAGCTAAAATAGACCAACACAAATTTTTGCTTTAGGGGCAAGCTTCTTAGATGTCGACTAAGCGTGACTAAACAGGACGGCAGGGCTGTATGACCCAAGTATCCCAAAATAAAATATGTTTTCAGGGATGTTGGAATGCGATTTTAGGTGAACAATAGAATACTTTCAATGCAGAATCAAGACCCATATGGGCGCCGGCAGTGCGAAGCCGTACTCTCGGATGCACAACATGATAGCTTTGGGGAGTTGATAGTAACTATCAGCGCTCAACTGCGACTCGTGAGGGCGCCGGCAGTGCGAAGCTGTACTTGCGGATGCACAACATGATAGCTTTGGGGAGTTGATAGTAACTATCAGCGCTCAACTGCGACTCGTGGGGCGCCGGCAGTGCGAAGCTGTACTTGCGGATGCACAACATGATAGCTTTGGGGAGTTGATAGTAACTATCAGCGCTCAACTGCGACTCGTGAGGGCGCCGGCAGTGCGAAGCTGTACTTGCGGATGCACAACATGATAGCTTTGGGGAGTTGATAGTAACTATCAGCGCTCAACTGCGACTCGTGGGGGCGCCGGCAGTGCGAAGCTGTACTTGCGGATGCACAACATGATAGCTTTGGGGAGTTGATAGTAACTATCAGCGCTCAACTGCGACTCGTGAGGGCGCCGGCAGTGCGAAGCTGTACTTGCGGATGCACAACATGATAGCTTTGGGGAGTTGATAGTAACTATCAGCGCTCAACTGCGACTCGTGGGGCGCCGGCAGTGCGAAGCTGTACTTGCGGATGCACAACATGATAGCTTTGGGGGAGTTGATAGTAACTATCAGCGCTCAACTGCGACTCGTGAGGGCGCCGGCAGTGCGAAGCTGTACTTGCGGATGCACAACATGATAGCTTTGGGGAGTTGATAGTAACTATCAGCGCTCAACTGCGACTCGTGAGGGCGCCGGCAGTGCGAAGCTGTACTTGCGGATGCACAACATGATAGCTTTGGGGAGTTGATAGTAACTATCAGCGCTCAACTGCGACTCGTGAGGGCGCCGGCAGTGCGAAGCTGTACTTGCGGATGCACAACATGATAGCTTTGGGGGAGTTGATAGTAACTATCAGCGCTCAACTGCGACTCGTGGGGCGCCGGCAGTGCGAAGCTGTACTTGCGGATGCACAACATGATAGCTTTGGGGAGTTGATAGTAACTATCAGCGCTCAACTGCGACTCGTGAGGGCGCCGGCAGTGCGAAGCTGTACTTGCGGATGCACAACATGATAGCTTTGGGGAGTTGATAGTAACTATCAGCGCTCAACTGCGACTCGTGGGGGCGCCGGCAGTGCGAAGCTGTACTTGCGGATGCACAACATGATAGCTTTGGGGAGTTGATAGTAACTATCAGCGCTCAACTGCGACTCGTGAGGGCGCCGGCAGTGCGAAGCTGTACTTGCGGATGCACAACATGATAGCTTTGGGGGAGTTGATAGTAACTATCAGCGCTCAACTGCGACTCGTGGGGCGCCGGCAGTGCGAAGCTGTACTTGCGGATGCACAACATGATAGCTTTGGGGAGTTGATAGTAACTATCAGCGCTCAACTGCGACTCGTGAGGGCGCCGATTGGTTTACTGTTTTTTGTACACACAGTTGATAGTAACTATCATACTGAGACCCATATATGCGAATATGAGTTTGAATGAGCTAAAATAGACCAACACAAATTTTTGCTTTAGGGGCAAGCTTCTTAGATGTCGACTAAGCGTGACTAAACAGGACGGCAGGGCTGTATGACCCAAGTATCCCAAAATAAAATATGTTTTCAGGGGATGTTGGAATGCGATTTTAGGTGAACAATAGAATACTTTCAATGCAGAATCAAGACCCATATGGGCGCCGGCAGTGCGAAGCCGTACTCTCGGATGCACAACATGATAGCTTTGGGGGAGTTGATAGTAACTATCAGCGCTCAACTGCGACTCGTGAGGGCGCCGGCAGTGCGAAGCCGTACTTGCGGATGCACAACATGATAGCTTTGGGGGAGTTGATAGTAACTATCAGCGCTCAACTGCGACTCGTGGGGGCGCCGGCAGTGCGAAGCCGTACTTGCGGATGCACAACATGATAGCTTTGGGGGAGTTGATAGTAACTATCAGCGCTCAACTGCGACTCGTGAGGGCGCCGGCAGTGCGAAGCTGTACTTGCGGATGCACAACATGATAGCTTTGGGGAGTTGATAGTAACTATCAGCGCTCAACTGCGACTCGTGGGGCGCCGGCAGTGCGAAGCTGTACTTGCGGATGCACAACATGATAGCTTTGGGGAGTTGATAGTAACTATCAGCGCTCAACTGCGACTCGTGAGGGCGCCGGCAGTGCGAAGCTGTACTTGCGGATGCACAACATGATAGCTTTGGGGAGTTGATAGTAACTATCAGCGCTCAACTGCGACTCGTGGGGGCGCCGGCAGTGCGAAGCTGTACTTGCGGATGCACAACATGATAGCTTTGGGGAGTTGATAGTAACTATCAGCGCTCAACTGCGACTCGTGAGGGCGCCGGCAGTGCGAAGCTGTACTTGCGGATGCACAACATGATAGCTTTGGGGGAGTTGATAGTAACTATCAGCGCTCAACTGCGGCTCGGCGGGCCGCCGGCAGTGCGAAGCTGTACTTGCGGATGCACAACATGATAGCTTTGGGGGGGGTGACAGTAACTATCAGCGCTCAACTGCGACTCGTGAGGGCGCCGGCAGTGCGAAGCTGTACTTGCGGATGCACAACATGATAGCTTTGGGGGAGTTGATAGTAACTATCAGCGCTCAACTGCGACTCGTGGGGCGCCGGCAGTGCGAAGCTGTACTCGCGGATGCACAACATGATAGCTTTGGGGGAGGTGACAGTAACTATCAGCGCTCAACTGCGACTCGTGAGGGCGCCGGCAGTGCGAAGCTGTACTTGCGGATGCACAACATGATAGCTTTGGGGGAGTTGATAGTAACTATCAGCGCTCAACTGCGACTCGTGGGGCGCCGGCAGTGCGAAGCTGTACTTGCGGATGCACAACATGATAGCTTTGGGGAGTTGATAGTAACTATCAGCGCTCAACTGCGACTCGTGAGGGCGCCGGCAGTGCGAAGCTGTACTTGCGGATGCACAACATGATAGCTTTGGGGAGTTGATAGTAACTATCAGCGCTCAACTGCGACTCGTGGGGCGCCGGCAGTGCGAAGCTGTACTTGCGGATGCACAACATGATAGCTTTGGGGAGTTGATAGTAACTATCAGCGCTCAACTGCGACTCGTGAGGGCGCCGGCAGTGCGAAGCTGTACTTGCGGATGCACAACATGATAGCTTTGGGGAGTTGATAGTAACTATCAGCGCTCAACTGCGACTCGTGAGGGCGCCGGCAGTGCGAAGCTGTACTTGCGGATGCACAACATGATAGCTTTGGGGAGTTGATAGTAACTATCAGCGCTCAACTGCGACTCGTGAGGGCGCCGGCAGTGCGAAGCTGTACTTGCGGATGCACAACATGATAGCTTTGGGGAGTTGATAGTAACTATCAGCGCTCAACTGCGACTCGTGGGGCGCCGGCAGTGCGAAGCTGTACTTGCGGATGCACAACATGATAGCTTTGGGGAGTTGATAGTAACTATCAGCGCTCAACTGCGACTCGTGAGGGCGCCGATTGGTTTACTGTTTTTGTACACACAGTTGATAGTAACTATCATACTGAGACCCATATATGCGAATATGAGTTTGAATGAGCTAAAATAGACCAACACAAATTTTTGCTTTAGGGCAAGCTTCTTAGATGTCGACTAAGCGTGACTAAACAGGACGGCAGGGCTGTATGACCCAAGTATCCCAAAATAAAATATGTTTTCAGGGGATGTTGGAATGCGATTTTAGGTGAACAATAGAATACTTTCAATGCAGAATCAAGACCCATATGGGCGCCGGCAGTGCGAAGCCGTACTCGCGGATGCACAACATGATAGCTTTGGGGGAGTTGATAGTAACTATCAGCGCTCAACTGCGACTCGTGAGGGCGCCGGCAGTGCGAAGCTGTACTTGCGGATGCACAACATGATAGCTTTGGGGAGTTGATAGTAACTATCAGCGCTCAACTGCGACTCGTGGGGGCGCCGGCAGTGCGAAGCTGTACTTGCGGATGCACAACATGATAGCTTTGGGGAGTTGATAGTAACTATCAGCGCTCAACTGCGACTCGTGAGGGCGCCGGCAGTGCGAAGCTGTACTTGCGGATGCACAACATGATAGCTTTGGGGAGTTGATAGTAACTATCAGCGCTCAACTGCGACTCGTGAGGGCGCCGGCAGTGCGAAGCTGTACTTGCGGATGCACAACATGATAGCTTTGGGGAGTTGATAGTAACTATCAGCGCTCAACTGCGACTCGTGAGGGCGCCGGCAGTGCGAAGCTGTACTTGCGGATGCACAACATGATAGCTTTGGGGAGTTGATAGTAACTATCAGCGCTCAACTGCGACTCGTGGGGGCGCCGGCAGTGCGAAGCTGTACTTGCGGATGCACAACATGATAGCTTTGGGGAGTTGATAGTAACTATCAGCGCTCAACTGCGACTCGTGAGGGCGCCGGCAGTGCGAAGCTGTACTTGCGGATGCACAACATGATAGCTTTGGGGAGTTGATAGTAACTATCAGCGCTCAACTGCGACTCGTGGGGGCGCCGGCAGTGCGAAGCTGTACTTGCGGATGCACAACATGATAGCTTTGGGGAGTTGATAGTAACTATCAGCGCTCAACTGCGACTCGTGAGGGCGCCGGCAGTGCGAAGCTGTACTTGCGGATGCACAACATGATAGCTTTGGGGAGTTGATAGTAACTATCACCGCTCAACTGCGACTCGTGGGGGCGCCGGCAGTGCGAAGCTGTACTTGCGGATGCACAACATGATAGCTTTGGGGAGTTGATAGTAACTATCAGCGCTCAACTGCGACTCGTGAGGGCGCCGGCAGTGCGAAGCTGTACTTGCGGATGCACAACATGATAGCTTTGGGGGAGTTGATAGTAACTATCAGCGCTCAACTGCGACTCGTGAGGGCGCCGGCAGTGCGAAGCTGTACTTGCGGATGCACAACATGATAGCTTTGGGGGAGTTGATAGTAACTATCAGCGCTCAACTGCGACTCGTGAGGGCGCCGGCAGTGCGAAGCTGTACTTGCGGATGCACAACATGATAGCTTTGGGGGAGTTGATAGTAACTATCAGCGCTCAACTGCGACTCGTGAGGGCGCCGGCAGTGCGAAGCTGTACTTGCGGATGCACAACATGATAGCTTTGGGGAGTTGATAGTAACTATCAGCGCTCAACTGCGACTCGTAGGGCGCCGGCAGTGCGAAGCCGTACTTGCGGATGCACAACATGATAGCTTTGGGGGAGTTGATAGTAACTATCAGCGCTCAACTGCGACTCGTGGGGGCGCCGGCAGTGCGAAGCCGTACTTGTGGATGCACAACATGTAAACCGATTGGTTTACTATTTTTTGTACACACAGTTGATAGTAACTATCATACTGAGACCCATATATGCGAATATGAGTTTGAATGAGCTGAAATAGACCAACACAAATTTTTGCTTTAGGGGAAAGCTTCTTAGATGTCGACTAAGCGTGACTAAACAGGACGGCAGGGCTGTATGACCCAAGTATCCCAAAATAAAATATGTTTTCAGGGGATGTTGGAATGCGATTTTAGGTGAACAATAGAATACTTTCAATGCTGAATCAAGACCCATATGGGCGCCGACAGTGCGAAGCCGTACTCTCGGATGCACAACATGATAGCTTTGGGGGAGTTGATAGTAACTATCAGCGCTCAACTGCGACTCGTGAGGGCGCCGGCAGTGCGAAGCCGTACTTGCGGATGCACAACATGATAGCTTTGGGGGAGTTGATAGTAACTATCAGCGCTCAACTGCGACTCGTGGGGGCGCCGGCAGTGCGAAGCCGTACTTGCGGATGCACAACATGATAGCTTTGGGGGAGTTGATAGTAACTATCAGCGCTCAACTGCGACTCGTGGGGGCGCCGGCAGTGCGAAGCTGTACTTGCGGATGCACAACATGATAGCTTTGGGGAGTTGATAGTAACTATCAGCGCTCAACTGCGACTCGTGGGGGCGCCGGCAGTGCGAAGCTGTACTTGCGGATGCACAACATGATAGCTTTGGGGGAGTTGATAGTAACTATCAGCGCTCAACTGCGACTCGTGAGGGCGCCGGCAGTGCGAAGCTGTACTTGCGGATGCACAACATGATAGCTTTGGGGAGTTGATAGTAACTATCAGCGCTCAACTGCGACTCGTGAGGGCGCCGGCAGTGCGAAGCTGTACTTGCGGATGCACAACATGATAGCTTTGGGGAGTTGATAGTAACTATCAGCGCTCAACTGCGACTCGTGAGGGCGCCGGCAGTGCGAAGCTGTACTTGCGGATGCACAACATGATAGCTTTGGGGAGTTGATAGTAACTATCAGCGCTCAACTGCGACTCGTGAGGGCGCCGGCAGTGCGAAGCTGTACTTGCGGATGCACAACATGATAGCTTTGGGGAGTTGATAGTAACTATCAGCGCTCAACTGCGACTCGTGAGGGCGCCGGCAGTGCGAAGCTGTACTTGCGGATGCACAACATGATAGCTTTGGGGGAGTTGATAGTAACTATCAGCGCTCAACTGCGACTCGTGGGGGCGCCGGCAGTGCGAAGCTGTACTTGCGGATGCACAACATGATAGCTTTGGGGGAGTTGATAGTAACTATCAGCGCTCAACTGCGACTCGTGAGGGCGCCGATTGGTTTACTGTTTTTTGTACACACAGTTGATAGTAACTATCATACTGAGACCCATATATGCGAATATGAGTTTGAATGAGCTAAAATAGACCAACACAAATTTTTGCTTTAGGGGCAAGCTTCTTAGATGTCGACTAAGCGTGACTAAACAGGACGGCAGGGCTGTATGACCCAAGTATCCCAAAATAAAATATGTTTTCAGGGGATGTTGGAATGCGATTTTAGGTGAACAATAGAATACTTTCAATGCAGAATCAAGACCCATATGGGCGCCGGCAGTGCGAAGCCGTACTCTCGGATGCACAACATGATAGCTTTGGGGGAGTTGATAGTAACTATCAGCGCTCAACTGCGACTCGTGAGGGCGCCGGCAGTGCGAAGCTGTACTTGCGGATGCACAACATGATAGCTTTGGGGAGTTGATAGTAACTATCAGCGCTCAACTGCGACTCGTGAGGGCGCCGGCAGTGCGAAGCCGTACTAGCCGATGCACAACATGATAGCGTTGGGCGGGTTGACAGTAACGAGCAGCTCCCAACTGCGACTCGTGAGGGCGCCGGCAGTGCGAAGCCGTACTTGCGGATGCACAACATGATAGCTTTGGGTGAGTTGATAGTAACTATCAGCGCTCAACTGCGACTCGTGAGGGCGCCGGCAGTGCGAAGCTGTACTTGCGGATGCACAACATGATAGCTTTGGGGGAGTTGATAGTAACTATCAGCGCTCAACTGCGACTCGTGAGGGCGCCGGCAGTGCGAAGCTGTACTTGCGGATGCACAACATGATAGCTTTGGGGGAGTTGATAGTAACTATCAGCGCTCAACTGCGACTCGTGGGGGCGCCGGCAGTGCGAAGCTGTACTTGCGGATGCACAACATGATAGCTTTGGGGAGTTGATAGTAACTATCAGCGCTCAACTGCGACTCGTGAGGGCGCCGGCAGTGCGAAGCTGTACTTGCGGATGCACAACATGATAGCTTTGGGGGAGTTGATAGTAACTATCAGCGCTCAACTGCGACTCGTGGGGGCGCCGGCAGTGCGAAGCTGTACTTGCGGATGCACAACATGATAGCTTTGGGGGAGTTGATAGTAACTATCAGCGCTCAACTGCGACTCGTGAGGGCGCCGGCAGTGCGAAGCTGTACTTGCGGATGCACAACATGATAGCTTTGGGGAGTTGATAGTAACTATCAGCGCTCAACTGCGACTCGTGGGGCGCCGGCAGTGCGAAGCTGTACTTGCGGATGCACAACATGATAGCTTTGGGGGAGTTGATAGTAACTATCAGCGCTCAACTGCGACTCGTGAGGGCGCCGGCAGTGCGAAGCCGTACTTGCGGATGCACAACATGATAGCTTTGGGGGAGTTGATAGTAACTATCAGAGCGAAAGTGGGACTCGTGCGGACGCCGGCAGTGCGATGCTGTACTTGCGGATGCACAACATGATAGCTTTGGGGGAGTTGATAGTAACTATCAGCGCTCAACTGCGACTCGTGAGGGCGCCGGCAGTGCGAAGCCGTACTTGCGGATGCACAACATGATAGCTTTGGGGGAGTTGATAGTAACTATCAGCGCTCAACTGCGACTCGTGAGGGCGCCGGCAGTGCGAAGCCGTACTTGCGGATGCACAACATGATAGCTTTGGGGGAGTTGATAGTAACTATCAGCGCTCAACTGCGACTCGTGAGGGCGCCGGCAGTGCGAAGCCGTACTTGCGGATGCACAACATGATAGCTTTGGGGGAGTTGATAGTAACTATCAGCGCTCAACTGCGACTCGTGAGGGCGCCGGCAGTGCGAAGCCGTACTTGCGGATGCACAACATGATAGCTTTGGGGGGTTGATAGTAACTATCATCGCTCAACTGCGACTCGTGGGGCGCCGGCAGTGCGAAGCCGTACTTGCGGATGCACAACATGTAAACAGATTGTTTTACTATTTTCTGTACACACCGTTGATAGTCTCTAACATACTGAGACCCATATATGCGAATATGAGTTTGAATGAGCTAAAATAGACCAACACAAATTTTTGCTTTAGGGGCAAGCTTCTTAGATGTCGACTAAGCGTGACTAAACAGGACGGCAGGGCTGTATGACCCAAGTATCCCAAAATAAAATATGTTTTCAGGGGATGTTGGAATGCGATTTTAGGTGAACAATAGAATACTTTCAATGCTGAATCAAGACCCATATGGGCGCCGACAGTGCGAAGCCGTACTCTCGGATGCACAACATGATAGCTTTGGGGGAGTTGATAGTAACTATCAGCGCTCAACTGCGACTCGTGAGGGCGCCGGCAGTGCGAAGCCGTACTTGCGGATGCACAACATGATAGCTTTGGGGGAGTTGATAGTAACTATCAGCGCTCAACTGCGACTCGTGAGGGCGCCGGCAGTGCGAAGCTGTACTTGCGGATGCACAACATGATAGCTTTGGGGGAGTTGATAGTAACTATCAGCGCTCAACTGCGACTCGTGAGGGCGCCGGCAGTGCGAAGCTGTACTTGCGGATGCACAACATGATAGCTTTGGGGGAGTTGATAGTAACTATCAGCGCTCAACTGCGACTCGTGGGGCGCCGGCAGTGCGAAGCTGTACTTGCGGATGCACAACATGATAGCTTTGGGGAGTTGATAGTAACTATCAGCGCTCAACTGCGACTCGTGAGGGCGCCGGCAGTGCGAAGCTGTACTTGCGGATGCACAACATGATAGCTTTGGGGAGTTGATAGTAACTATCAGCGCTCAACTGCGACTCGTGAGGGCGCCGGCAGTGCGAAGCTGTACTTGCGGATGCACAACATGATAGCTTTGGGGAGTTGATAGTAACTATCAGCGCTCAACTGCGACTCGTGAGGGCGCCGGCAGTGCGAAGCTGTACTTGCGGATGCACAACATGATAGCTTTGGGGAGTTGATAGTAACTATCAGCGCTCAACTGCGACTCGTGGGGGCGCCGGCAGTGCGAAGCTGTACTTGCGGATGCACAACATGATAGCTTTGGGGAGTTGATAGTAACTATCAGCGCTCAACTGCGACTCGTGAGGGCGCCGGCAGTGCGAAGCTGTACTTGCGGATGCACAACATGATAGCTTTGGGGAGTTGATAGTAACTATCAGCGCTCAACTGCGACTCGTGGGGCGCCGGCAGTGCGAAGCCGTACTTGCGGATGCACAACATGATAGCTTTGGGGGAGTTGATAGTAACTATCAGCGCTCAACTGCGACTCGTGGGGGCGCCGGCAGTGCGAAGCCGTACTTGCGGATGCACAACATGAAAACCGATTGGTTTACTATTTTTTGTACACACAGTTGATAGTAACTATCATACTGAGACCCATATATGCGAATATGAGTTTGAATGAGCTAAAATAGACCAACACAAATTTTTGCTTTAGGGCAAGCTTCTTAGATGTCGACTAAGCGTGACTAAACAGGACGGCAGGGCTGTATGACCCAAGTATCCCAAAATAAAATATGTTTTCAGGGATGTTGGAATGCGATTTTAGGTGAACAATAGAATACTTTCAATGCAGAATCAAGACCCATATGGGCGCCGGCAGTGCGAAGCCGTACTCTCGGATGCACAACATGATAGCTTTGGGGAGTTGATAGTAACTATCAGCGCTCAACTGCGACTCGTGAGGGCGCCGGCAGTGCGAAGCTGTACTTGCGGATGCACAACATGATAGCTTTGGGGAGTTGATAGTAACTATCAGCGCTCAACTGCGACTCGTGAGGGCGCCGGCAGTGCGAAGCTGTACTTGCGGATGCACAACATGATAGCTTTGGGGAGTTGATAGTAACTATCAGCGCTCAACTGCGACTCGTGAGGGCGCCGGCAGTGCGAAGCTGTACTTGCGGATGCACAACATGATAGCTTTGGGGAGTTGATAGTAACTATCAGCGCTCAACTGCGACTCGTGGGGCGCCGGCAGTGCGAAGCTGTACTTGCGGATGCACAACATGATAGCTTTGGGGAGTTGATAGTAACTATCAGCGCTCAACTGCGACTCGTGAGGGCGCCGGCAGTGCGAAGCTGTACTTGCGGATGCACAACATGATAGCTTTGGGGAGTTGATAGTAACTATCAGCGCTCAACTGCGACTCGTGGGGCGCCGGCAGTGCGAAGCTGTACTTGCGGATGCACAACATGATAGCTTTGGGGAGTTGATAGTAACTATCAGCGCTCAACTGCGACTCGTGAGGGCGCCGGCAGTGCGAAGCTGTACTTGCGGATGCACAACATGATAGCTTTGGGGAGTTGATAGTAACTATCAGCGCTCAACTGCGACTCGTGGGGGCGCCGGCAGTGCGAAGCTGTACTTGCGGATGCACAACATGATAGCTTTGGGGGAGTTGATAGTAACTATCAGCGCTCAACTGCGACTCGTGAGGGCGCCGGCAGTGCGAAGCTGTACTTGCGGATGCACAACATGATAGCTTTGGGGGAGTTGATAGTAACTATCAGCGCTCAACTGCGACTCGTGGGGGCGCCGGCAGTGCGAAGCTGTACTTGCGGATGCACAACATGATAGCTTTGGGGGAGTTGATAGTAACTATCAGCGCTCAACTGCGACTCGTGAGGGCGCCGATTGGTTTACTGTTTTTTGTACACACAGTTGATAGTAACTATCATACTGAGACCCATATATGCGAATATGAGTTTGAATGAGCTAAAATAGACCAACACAAATTTTTGCTTTAGGGCAAGCTTCTTAGATGTCGACTAAGCGTGACTAAACAGGACGGCAGGGCTGTATGACCCAAGTATCCCAAAATAAAATATGTTTTCAGGGGATGTTGGAATGCGATTTTAGGTGAACAATAGAATACTTTCAATGCAGAATCAAGACCCATATGGGCGCCGGCAGTGCGAAGCCGTACTCTCGGATGCATAACATGATAGCTTTGGGGAGTTGATAGTAACTATCAGCGCTCAACTGCGACTCGTGAGGGCGCCGGCAGTGCGAAGCTGTACTTGCGGATGCACAACATGATAGCTTTGGGGAGTTGATAGTAACTATCAGCGCTAAACTGCGACTCGTGGGGGCGCCGGCAGTGCGAAGCTGTACTTGCGGATGCACAACATGATAGCTTTGGGGAGTTGATAGTAACTATCAGCGCTCAACTGCGACTCGTGAGGGCGCCGGCAGTGCGAAGCTGTACTTGCGGATGCACAACATGATAGCTTTGGGGAGTTGATAGTAACTATCAGCGCTCAACTGCGACTCGTGGGGCGCCGGCAGTGCGAAGCCGTACTTGCGGATGCACAACATGATAGCTTTGGGGAGTTGATAGTAACTATCAGCGCTCAACTGCGACTCGTGAGGGCGCCGGCAGTGCGAAGCTGTACTTGCGGATGCACAACATGATAGCTTTGGGGAGTTGATAGTAACTATCAGCGCTCAACTGCGACTCGTGGGGCGCCGGCAGTGCGAAGCTGTACTTGCGGATGCACAACATGATAGCTTTGGGGAGTTGATAGTAACTATCAGCGCTCAACTGCGACTCGTGAGGGCGCCGGCAGTGCGAAGCTGTACTTGCGGATGCACAACATGATAGCTTTGGGGAGTTGATAGTAACTATCAGCGCTCAACTGCGACTCGTGGGGCGCCGGCAGTGCGAAGCTGTACTTGCGGATGCACAACATGATAGCTTTGGGGAGTTGATAGTAACTATCAGCGCTCAACTGCGACTCGTGAGGGCGCCGGCAGTGCGAAGCTGTACTTGCGGATGCACAACATGATAGCTTTGGGGAGTTGATAGTAACTATCAGCGCTCAACTGCGACTCGTGGGGCGCCGGCAGTGCGAAGCTGTACTTGCGGATGCACAACATGATAGCTTTGGGGAGTTGATAGTAACTATCAGCGCTCAACTGCGACTCGTGAGGGCGCCGGCAGTGCGAAGCTGTACTTGCGGATGCACAACATGATAGCTTTGGGGAGTTGATAGTAACTATCAGCGCTCAACTGCGACTCGTGGGGCGCCGGCAGTGCGAAGCTGTACTTGCGGATGCACAACATGATAGCTTTGGGGGAGTTGATGGTGACCATCAGCGCTCAACTGCGACTCGTGAGGGCGCCGGCAGTGCGAAGCTGTACTTGCGGATGCACAACATGATAGCTTTGGGGAGTTGATAGTAACTATCAGCGCTCAACTGCGACTCGTGGGGGCGCCGGCAGTGCGAAGCTGTACTTGCGGATGCACAACATGATAGCTTTGGGGAGTTGATAGTAACTATCAGCGCTCAACTGCGACTCGTGGGGCGCCGGCAGTGCGAAGCCGTACTTGCGGATGCACAACATGTAAAACCGATTGGTTTACTGTTTTTGTACACCCAGTTGATAGTAACTGTCATACTGAGACCCATATATGCGAATATGAGTTTGAATGAGCTAAAATAGACCAACACAAATTTTTGCTTTAGGGCAAGCTTCTTAGATGTCGACTAAGCGTGACTAAACAGGACGGCAGGGCTGTATGACCCAAGTATCCCAAAATAAAATATGTTTTCAGGGGATGTTGGAATGCGATTTTAGGTGAACAATAGAATACTTTCAATGCAGAATCAAGACCCATATGGGCGCCGGCAGTGCGAATCCGTACTCGCGGATGCACAACATGTAAGCTTTGGGGGAGTTGATAGTAACTATCAGCGCTCAACTGCGACTCGTGAGGGCGCCGGCAGTGCGAAGCTGTACTTGCGGATGCACAACATGATAGCTTTGGGGAGTTGATAGTAACTATCAGCGCTCAACTGCGACTCGTGGGGGCGCCGGCAGTGCGAAGCTGTACTTGCGGATGCACAACATGATAGCTTTGGGGAGTTGATAGTAACTATCAGCGCTCAACTGCGACTCGTGAGGGCGCCGGCAGTGCGAAGCTGTACTTGCGGATGCACAACATGATAGCTTTGGGGAGTTGATAGTAACTATCAGCGCTCAACTGCGACTCGTGGGGGCGCCGGCAGTGCGAAGCTGTACTTGCGGATGCACAACATGATAGCTTTGGGGAGTTGATAGTAACTATCAGCGCTCAACTGCGACTCGTGAGGGCGCCGGCAGTGCGAAGCTGTACTTGCGGATGCACAACATGATAGCTTTGGGGAGTTGATAGTAACTATCAGCGCTCAACTGCGACTCGTGGGGCGCCGGCAGTGCGAAGCTGTACTTGCGGATGCACAACATGATAGCTTTGGGGAGTTGATAGTAACTATCAGCGCTCAACTGCGACTCGTGAGGGCGCCGGCAGTGCGAAGCTGTACTTGCGGATGCACAACATGATAGCTTTGGGGGAGTTGATAGTAACTATCAGCGCTCAACTGCGACTCGTGGGGGCGCCGGCAGTGCGAAGCTGTACTTGCGGATGCACAACATGATAGCTTTGGGGGAGTTGATAGTAACTATCAGCGCTCAACTGCGACTCGTGAGGGCGCCGGCAGTGCGAAGCTGTACTTGCGGATGCACAACATGATAGCTTTGGGGGAGTTGATAGTAACTATCAGCGCTCAACTGCGACTCGTGGGGGCGCCGGCAGTGCGAAGCTGTACTTGCGGATGCACAACATGATAGCTTTGGGGGAGTTGATAGTAACTATCAGCGCTCAACTGCGACTCGTGAGGGCGCCGGCAGTGCGAAGCTGTACTTGCGGATGCACAACATGATAGCTTTGGGGGAGTTGATAGTAACTATCAGCGCTCAACTGCGACTCGGTGGGGCGCCGGCAGTGCGAAGCCGTACTTGCGGATGCACAACATGATAGCTTTGGGGGAGTTGATAGTAACTATCAGCGCTCAACTGCGACTCGTGAGGGCGCCGGCAGTGCGAAGCTGTACTTGCGGATGCACAACATGATAGCTTTGGGGAGTTGATAGTAACTATCAGCGCTCAACTGCGACTCGTGGGGCGCCGGCAGTGCGAAGCTGTACTTGCGGATGCACAACATGATAGCTTTGGGGAGTTGATAGTAACTATCAGCGCTCAACTGCGACTCGTGAGGGCGCCGGCAGTGCGAAGCTGTACTTGCGGATGCACAACATGATAGCTTTGGGGAGTTGATAGTAACTATCAGCGCTCAACTGCGACTCGTGGGGGCGCCGGCAGTGCGAAGCTGTACTTGCGGATGCACAACATGATAGCTTTGGGGAGTTGATAGTAACTATCAGCGCTCAACTGCGACTCGTGAGGGCGCCGGCAGTGCGAAGCTGTACTTGCGGATGCACAACATGATAGCTTTGGGGAGTTGATAGTAACTATCAGCGCTCATCTGCGACTCGTGGGGCGCCGGCAGTGCGAAGCTGTACTTGCGGATGCACAACATGATAGCTTTGGGGAGTTGATAGTAACTATCAGCGCTCAACTGCGACTCGTGAGGGCGCCGATTGGTTTACTGTTTTTGTACACACAGTTGATAGTAACTATCATACTGAGACCCATATATGCGAATATGAGTTTGAATGAGCTAAAATAGACCAACACAAATTTTTGCTTTAGGGCAAGCTTCTTAGATGTCGACTAAGCGTGACTAAACAGGACGGCAGGGCTGTATGACCCAAGTATCCCAAAATAAAATATGTTTTCAGGGGATGTTGGAATGCGATTTTAGGTGAACAATAGAATACTTTCAATGCAGAATCAAGACCCATATGGGCGCCGGCAGTGCGAAGCCGTACTCTCGGATGCACAACATGATAGCTTTGGGGAGTTGATAGTAACTATCAGCGCTCAACTGCGACTCGTGAGGGCGCCGGCAGTGCGAAGCTGTACTTGCGGATGCACAACATGATAGCTTTGGGGAGTTGATAGTAACTATCAGCGCTCAACTGCGACTCGTGGGGCGCCGGCAGTGCGAAGCTGTACTTGCGGATGCACAACATGATAGCTTTGGGGAGTTGATAGTAACTATCAGCGCTCAACTGCGACTCGTGAGGGCGCCGGCAGTGCGAAGCTGTACTTGCGGATGCACAACATGATAGCTTTGGGGAGTTGATAGTAACTATCAGCGCTCAACTGCGACTCGTGGGGGCGCCGGCAGTGCGAAGCTGTACTTGCGGATGCACAACATGATAGCTTTGGGGAGTTGATAGTAACTATCAGCGCTCAACTGCGACTCGTGAGGGCGCCGGCAGTGCGAAGCTGTACTTGCGGATGCACAACATGATAGCTTTGGGGAGTTGATAGTAACTATCAGCGCTCAACTGCGACTCGTGGGGGCGCCGGCAGTGCGAAGCTGTACTTGCGGATGCACAACATGATAGCTTTGGGGAGTTGATAGTAACTATCAGCGCTCAACTGCGACTCGTGAGGGCGCCGGCAGTGCGAAGCTGTACTTGCGGATGCACAACATGATAGCTTTGGGGAGTTGATAGTAACTATCAGCGCTCAACTGCGACTCGTGGGGGCGCTGGCAGTGCGAAGCTGTACTTGCGGATGCACAACATGATAGCTTTGGGGAGTTGATAGTAACTATCAGCGCTCAACTGCGACTCGTGAGGGCGCCGGCAGTGCGAAGCTGTACTTGCGGATGCACAACATGATAGCTTTGGGGGAGTTGATAGTAACTATCAGCGCTCAACTGCGACTCGTGGGGGCGCCGGCAGTGCGAAGCTGTACTTGCGGATGCACAACATGATAGCAGTGCGGGAGAGGGTAGTGACTATCAGCGCTCAACTGCGACTCGTGAGGGCGCCGGCAGTGCGAAGCTGTACTTGCGGATGCACAACATGATAGCTTTGGGGGAGTTGATAGTAACTATCAGCGCTCAACTGCGACTCGTGGGGGCGCCGGCAGTGCGAAGCTGTACTTGCGGATGCACAACATGATAGCTTTGGGGAGTTGATAGTAACTATCAGCGCTCAACTGCGACTCGTGAGGGCGCCGGCAGTGCGAAGCTGTACTTGCGGATGCACAACATGATAGCTTTGGGGAGTTGATAGTAACTATCAGCGCTCAACTGCGACTCGTGGGGCGCCGGCAGTGCGAAGCTGTACTTGCGGATGCACAACATGATAGCTTTGGGGAGTTGATAGTAACTATCAGCGCTCAACTGCGACTCGTGAGGGCGCCGATTGGTTTACTGTTTTTTGTACACACAGTTGATAGTAACTATCATACTGAGACCCATATATGCGAATATGAGTTTGAATGAGCTAAAATAGACCAACACAAATTTTTGCTTTAGGGGCAAGCTTCTTAGATGTCGACTAAGCGTGACTAAACAGGACGGCAGGGCTGTATGACCCAAGTATCCCAAAATAAAATATGTTTTCAGGGGATGTTGGAATGCGATTTTAGGTGAACAATAGAATACTTTCAATGCAGAATCAAGACCCATATGGGCGCCGGCAGTGCGAAGCCGTACTCTCGGATGCACAACATGATAGCTTTGGGGGAGTTGATAGTAACTATCAGCGCTCAACTGCGACTCGTGAGGGCGCCGGCAGTGCGAAGCTGTACTTGCGGATGCACAACATGATAGCTTTGGGGGAGTTGATAGTAACTATCAGCGCTCAACTGCGACTCGTGGGGGCGCCGGCAGTGCGAAGCTGTACTTGCGGATGCACAACATGATAGCTTTGGGGGAGTTGATAGTAACTATCAGCGCTCAACTGCGACTCGTGAGGGCGCCGGCAGTGCGAAGCTGTACTTGCGGATGCACAACATGATAGCTTTGGGGAGTTGATAGTAACTATCAGCGCTCAACTGCGACTCGTGGGGCGCCGGCAGTGCGAAGCTGTACTTGCGGATGCACAACATGATAGCTTTGGGGAGTTGATAGTAACTATCAGCGCTCAACTGCGACTCGTGAGGGCGCCGGCAGTGCGAAGCTGTACTTGCGGATGCACAACATGATAGCTTTGGGGAGTTGATAGTAACTATCAGCGCTCAACTGCGACTCGTGGGGGCGCCGGCAGTGCGAAGCTGTACTTGCGGATGCACAACATGATAGCTTTGGGGAGTTGATAGTAACTATCAGCGCTCAACTGCGACTCGTGAGGGCGCCGGCAGTGCGAAGCTGTACTTGCGGATGCACAACATGATAGCTTTGGGGAGTTGATAGTAACTATCAGCGCTCAACTGCGACTCGTGGGGCGCCGGCAGTGCGAAGCTGTACTTGCGGATGCACAACATGATAGCTTTGGGGAGTTGATAGTAACTATCAGCGCTCAACTGCGACTCGTGAGGGCGCCGGCAGTGCGAAGCTGTACTTGCGGATGCACAACATGATAGCTTTGGGGAGTTGATAGTAACTATCAGCGCTCAACTGCGACTCGTGGGGCGCCGGCAGTGCGAAGCTGTACTTGCGGATGCACAACATGATAGCTTTGGGGAGTTGATAGTAACTATCAGCGCTCAACTGCGACTCGTGAGGGCGCCGGCAGTGCGAAGCTGTACTTGCGGATGCACAACATGATAGCTTTGGGGAGTTGATAGTAACTATCAGCGCTCAACTGCGACTCGTGGGGCGCCGGCAGTGCGAAGCTGTACTTGCGGATGCACAACATGATAGCTTTGGGGAGTTGATAGTAACTATCAGCGCTCAACTGCGACTCGTGAGGGCGCCGGCAGTGCGAAGCTGTACTTGCGGATGCACAACATGATAGCTTTGGGGGAGTTGATAGTAACTATCAGCGCTCAACTGCGACTCGTGGGGGCGCCGGCAGTGCGAAGCTGTACTTGCGGATGCACAACATGATAGCTTTGGGGGAGTTGATAGTAACTATCAGCGCTCAACTGCGACTCGTGAGGGCGCCGATTGGTTTACTGTTTTTTGTACACACAGTTGATAGTAACTATCATACTGAGACCCATATATGCGAATATGAGTTTGAATGAGCTAAAATAGACCAACACAAATTTTTGCTTTAGGGCAAGCTTCTTAGATGTCGACTAAGCGTGACTAAACAGGACGGCAGGGCTGTATGACCCAAGTATCCCAAAATAAAATATGTTTTCAGGGGATGTTGGAATGCGATTTTAGGTGAACAATAGAATACTTTCAATGCAGAATCAAGACCCATATGGGCGCCGGCAGTGCGAAGCCGTACTCGCGGATGCACAACATGATAGCTTGGGGGAGTTGATAGTAACTATCAGCGCTCAACTGCGACTCGTGAGGGCGCCGGCAGTGCGAAGCTGTACTTGCGGATGCACAACATGATAGCTTTGGGGAGTTGATAGTAACTATCAGCGCTCAACTGCGACTCGTGGGGGCGCCGGCAGTGCGAAGCTGTACTTGCGGATGCACAACATGATAGCTTTGGGGAGTTGATAGTAACTATCAGCGCTCAACTGCGACTCGTGAGGGCGCCGGCAGTGCGAAGCTGTACTTGCGGATGCACAACATGATAGCTTTGGGGGAGTTGATAGTAACTATCAGCGCTCAACTGCGACTCGTGGGTGCGCCGGCAGTGCGTAGCCGTACTTGCGGAGTCACAACATGATAGCTTGGGGGGAGTTGATAGTAACTATCTGCGCTCAACTGCGACTCGTGAGGGCGCCGGCAGTGCGAAGCTGTACTTGCGGATGCACAACATGATAGCTTTGGGGGAGTTGATAGTAACTATCAGCGCTCAACTGCGACTCGTGGGGGCGCCGGCAGTGCGAAGCAGTACTTGCGGATGCACAACATGATAGCTTTGGGGAGTTGATAGTAACTATCAGCGCTCAACTGCGACTCGTGAGGGCGCCGGCAGTGCGAAGCTGTACTTGCGGATGCACAACATGATAGCTTTGGGGAGTTGATAGTAACTATCAGCGCTCAACTGCGACTCGTGGGGCGCCGGCAGTGCGAAGCTGTACTTGCGGATGCACAACATGATAGCTTTGGGGAGTTGATAGTAACTATCAGCGCTCAACTGCGACTCGTGAGGGCGCCGGCAGTGCGAAGCTGTACTTGCGGATGCACAACATGATAGCTTTGGGGAGTTGATAGTAACTATCAGCGCTCAACTGCGACTCGTGGGGGCGCCGGCAGTGCGAAGCTGTACTTGCGGATGCACAACATGATAGCTTTGGGGAGTTGATAGTAACTATCAGCGCTCAACTGCGACTCGTGAGGGCGCCGGCAGTGCGAAGCTGTACTTGCGGATGCACAACATGATAGCTTTGGGGAGTTGATAGTAACTATCAGCGCTCAACTGCGACTCGTGGGGCGCCGGCAGTGCGAAGCTGTACTTGCGGATGCACAACATGATAGCTTTGGGGGAGTTGATAGTAACTATCAGCGCTCAACTGCGACTCGTGAGGGCGCCGGCAGTGCGAAGCTGTACTTGCGGATGCACAACATGATAGCTTTGGGGAGTTGATAGTAACTATCAGCGCTCAACTGCGACTCGTGGGGGCGCCGGCAGTGCGAAGCTGTACTTGCGGATGCACAACATGATAGCTTTGGGGAGTTGATAGTAACTATCAGCGCTCAACTGCGACTCGTGAGGGCGCCGGCAGTGCGAAGCTGTACTTGCGGATGCACAACATGATAGCTTTGGGGAGTTGATAGTAACTATCAGCGCTCAACTGCGACTCGTGGGGGCGCCGGCAGTGCGAAGCTGTACTTGCGGATGCACAACATGATAGCTTTGGGGGAGTTGATAGTAACTATCAGCGCTCAACTGCGACTCGTGAGGGCGCCGGCAGTGCGAAGCTGTACTTGCGGATGCACAACATGATAGCTTTGGGGGAGTTGATAGTAACTATCAGCGCTCATCTGCGACTCGTGGGGGCGCCGGCAGTGCGAAGCTGTACTTGCGGATGCACAACATGATAGCTTTGGGGGAGTTGATAGTAACTATCAGCGCTCAACTGCGACTCGTGAGGGCGCCGATTGGTTTACTGTTTTTTGTACACACAGTTGATAGTAACTATCATACTGAGACCCATATATGCGAATATGAGTTTGAATGAGCTAAAATAGACCAACACAAATTTTTGCTTTAGGGGCAAGCTTCTTAGATGTCGACTAAGCGTGACTAAACAGGACGGCAGGGCTGATAAGCATTTTACATCGAGAAACATCCGAAATAAAAAGTGGGGATCATGTGTGTCCAGTTTCCCCTACGGTTAGGCGCGTACCCCAAAACGCCACCGTATGGGCTGCGGATCCGGCGACTGACGAGGGTTTGTGGAGGGGCTGGGAATCGAACCCATGACCATCCGCTTGTAAGGCAAACGTGTAGCCAACTACGCTACGAGACCACCTAAAAAAATTGAAATAGTATTGATAGTGTTAGATCTTTTAGTTATCCATATGGCATGTTTTCGAGTGTCCTACCCAGGTATTTTCATGCGTAGGACATGTCCTACTTGTCCCACCCACTCCCGGCGCCACTGCATGTATACATGATTCAGTACTTGGAAATCCCTGACATTCACATAAATAGTGGCTGAGTCTCATTTCACGAATTAAAATTAAATTAAATAAGAAAAGACTAGTCAATAACGAGCCTACTGAAGACGGCCTTACTGTTGAGGTAGAAATACGTATCTTACTTTGTTACTACTGTTACTACTACTTACTATGTTTACTTTGCATAGCTTAAATTATGAAATTAAAGTTACTTTTGAATTAAATTACGGCACTATGCATATTTGTAAAAAAATACTACAAAATCGTTCGAGAAAAAATTTTGCCCCCAGATGCATTCAATCTATTCTACAAGCATTGAAAGATAAATATTGAAACAGTAACCTATTGTCACCTCGAGGATCGTACCAGTAGTTTTCTGCATCGTCGCCTGGAGAGCTTGAAATGTTAAACATATCGTAGGGTCCCACTTTAATATGATTTTTTTCAAACAAAACGGCGAATTTCTGGAACATCACACAAATACTCGTACGATCGTGTTAACTTTCCTCACAAATATGTAATGCTATTGAAAATTGAGATCTGAGCTTCATAGAACCATTATTGTGCCTGTATAATAGACTGGCCCAGGAAACAAAAAGTTGTCTAATTCCACGGGGCACCCCCCAGGATTGTGTCTTTGGGTGAGAAAATCAATCTCTGAAAATTTCAGCTTAATCGCTTGTTGCATAAGCTGGCGCATTTGATTTGAAGTTTGTATGGGGATTTCAGCCAAAATGTATAGGAAAATACACCTCCGTCACTCATTCGATCTGAAAATTGGTTCTGATTGCTCGATTGACCTCAGAATTGCAAAAACGGCAGTTGGTATGCTACAGAACAATTTCACAGAACATTGTATGATGATTAAATGAACTTTTATATAGGTTTCGGCTGATGCGATTCGATCAAAAAACCCAAAAATACACAAATCAGCTCCTAATAAATGAGCCGAAAAATATATAAAAGTTCATTTAATCATCATGCAATGTTCTGTGAAATTGTTCTGTAGCATACCAACTGCCGTTTTTGCAATTCTGAGGTCAATCGAGCAATCAGAACCAATTTCCAGATCGAATGAGTGACGGAGGTGTATTTTCCTATACATTTTGGCTGAAATCCCCATACAAACTTCAAATCAAATGCGCCAGCTTATGCAACAAGCGATTGAGCTGAAATTTTCAGAGATTGATTTTCTCACCCAAAGACACAATCCTGGGCGGTGCCCCGTGGGTTTCGACAACATTTTTTTATCCCCATAGTAATCTGGGCCAGTCTACTGTATAACTAAGCACAGTTTTTATATTCTTCTAAAAGAGATGCAGGCAAGCGCATCTCTGTGATTGATTCTCAGTCTAGATAGTAGAATCTATAGATGAGCGAAACCATGGCCGATTTTTTGATCGTGCACACGCGCATATGACGTCACAGCCCTTAACATTTTCGAGGACGCCATGCTCGTTTGGAGACACGTTTGACAATTCGGTTGGAGACAGAGGATTTATCTTCGCTCATCTAGGGTAACCGTACCCTTAGTGGAGGTAGCACAAATAGTGGAGGTAGTGGGGCTTTAATGAGATTTATCATATTTATACACTTACCGATGGTTTCAGTTGATGCGTCGTGCTTTAAATATCCTGTTAAATGCAACTTATCTTGAGATTTCGCTTGAAAACTATTGAAAACAATGATTTTCCTTAACAAAATTGACCCCCTTGCACCTATAGTGGTGCAACTGTACCAATAGTGGCGAGTCTCATAAGAAACCAATGGATAGCACCACTATGGGAACCAAAATTAATTTTTACCGCCACTAAAGGAACAGTGTACCCATAGTGGTGCAAGCAATATTTGGTAATTGTTGATGTTAAATGACATCTATCTCATTTTTGTTAGCAAATTTATTAGTTTATCTATTGACTAAGATATTAAAGCAGTAAAATTCCCATAATTATACATTTAAAAAAAAAATCCTTTGTGGATCTACTAATACCTCCACTATTGGTACGGTTACCCTATATAATCCACTATCTATAATTCTCAGCGTGTACAGAGATGACAAGTGAGAGTTTTTTTTTTCAATTTTCATCTGGATTCAATCACTGTACACAATATTTTGTATTTTACCGTAGAAAGGCGAGAGCATCCACCAATATACAAAAGCGCTCCCCCTTCACCGATGTTACTATAGCTAATAGCCATTGGCAGTAGAAGCTTGTCTTAATACTAAAACTTATTTTTCCTTTCTACATATTGATATTTCTACCGTGGTGGGTAACGTATACCCAGGCAAATTTAGCTATTCAACTGTGAAAGACATTGACACATATGCTGTTCACTTCATTACATCAAGCGTATCATTCGCTACATAACTAGAAAAAATGCCTAATGCTCATACACATGAACCGTCGCTGATTGACTGAAGAGGTATCAAATATCGTAGAGTCTATGCTCCATTGGGCCAAGTGAGGAATGCAATGTGATAAGTAATATGGGTTTGTTTGATACCTAAGGTTCTGTTGATAATTATCTCCTTAAAATTGTCACATTCAGTATATTTTCCGTACATTGCATACAGAACAAAGACCATGCTGAGGGTGGTTCGATTCCCGGCGCCGGTCTAGGCAATTTTCGGTTTGGAAATTGTCTCGACTTCCCTGGGCATAAAAGTATCATCGTGTTAGCCTCATGATATACGAATGCAAAAATGGTAACTTGGCTTAGAAACCTCGCAGTAGAAACTGTGGAAGTGCTTAATGAACACTAAGCTGTGGGGCGGCTCTGTCCCAGTGGGGGATGTAATGCCAATAAGAAGAAGAAGAATATACGATTAAGCATTAGGCCTTGCATGATTCTTTATGACGTTGCTGTTTTAAGCGAATTTATTTACCTAACGTAAATTTATGCCATTGTCAAGATTTATTCCATTCCTATTAACTTATAACATTTCAGTCATCACAATTCCGATTTTTAACAGTCAAAATGACTGCCTAGCAAAGTAGTGTGAGCACATCCCTTTAATTGCCTAAATCAAACACGTTGCGAATTTCAAAAACTACCGAGATCATAGCATAGTTAACTATCTTAGCACTTCAATCAAACAGGTATAGCGTTTCTGTGAAAGGTCCATTATGACCGGATGATAACCGATACTTGATCAACATCTTGAGCTAGTGACAAAAAAACGATCCCCATCACCGGATCGCCGGTAAATCAAGACCACGCAATTTCAGACAATCAGTCAGTGCCGCGGTATCTTTCTCATGGCTGGAGGAATTGCCTGCCTGCCTGCAGGAACCGGCCAATTGTGTTGAAAAAAGCCGACAATCCGCACTTGTTCTTTCCCCCCAGCTTCGGTGAGATAATGAAAAGGTGTAGACCGGTGGTGGAGGATCGGCATTTGCATCTTGTTTGAAATTTCAGCGTCTGGAGAAGCGACAAATACATGTCTTATATTCTGTTTTTTTGTCGGTTGAAACACGATATGGTTGGGTATTGCACATTGTCCCGCGAATGGTTGATTGGAGTGTTTTTCATGATAAAAATATGGAAGACTCGAATTGAAAACAAATCAAATAAGGCTATTTGTGATCATCCCTAGTTATGATTTATTGAACAATGATCATTTATGCGAGAATATTGAAATGAAGCTATGTTGTGTGGAAAGATGGTACTTCCAGGGGACATGTGTTTACAATTTGCTGAACCAGATTTTAGATGATAAGTGTCAAGGATATGTCATTATTGAATTCAACGCCAAGTTCGATTCAAGCACTTATCGCCGAGCTCCTCTAGAATAATCAAACTTTAACCAATAATAGATCATCGATCATATGAAATAGCTTGTAGTCTGAAAAAAATGCCATAGAATGCAGAACCAGAATTAAATTGTAAAAAATAAACAAAAGGTATGAGTATGAGAGTATTTTTGAAATTGAAAGCAATTATCCGGAATACATGGTCGAAAATTTTTCGGCATTTCTTCTGGATGTTCTGGCATGTCGGAGGCGAACAGATGAAACAGCAGGGGCCCCAGGATATTGCCATGGGGTCGCTTGCAACTATATCGTGCGCATCGGAACTCGCTTCGCTCATAGAGACCCAGAATGTCCTTGCCGACAGATAATTGTTGATGATTTTAACCAGGTAGCTGGGAAGATTGTAGCGATGTAGTTTATACACTAGGCCATCATGCCATACATTGTCAAATGCCTTCTCGACTTCGAGCAAGGTCATGGTGGATGTTTTTGAGACAAGCTTGTTCCATCTGAGGACGTTGGTAACTCGAGTCAGTTGGTGTACGGTTGACCGACCGCGTCGAAAAACGTTTTCTTTATTTAAGCGGAATCTAAATATCTTATTCAGTATGTAGTTATTGGTATTAGATGTTGCATAGTAGCATAAGCATTGAAAATCAATATGTGATTATTTATGTTGCTATATGGTAATTGTTAATAAATAAATAAATAATAAATAAAAAACCAAGGAAGGATCCTTCCCAGGCTTTCGGATGGGGATGATTTTTACTGACTTCCAGGACGATGGGAAGTAGCTGAGCCGGAGACACTAATTAAAGATCGGCGAAAGGCGCTCGAAGAACGGAGCACTCATGTGTTTGAGCTCGAGATTCAGGATGCTGTCGAAGCCTGGGACCTTCATGTTCTTCGATGATTTGATATAGGTCGTGAATTCGCCAGCTGAGATCTCCAACTCCTCCTTGAAGTCGTTGGGAATCAAATGAATGTTGTTAGCATGCTCGTTGACGGCTGCTTTGTGTGGACTGACGATGTTCTGCCCAAGATTGTGTGAGCTAACGAAGTGACGACCTATTTCAGAAACCTTCTCTGCAGGAGTTATCAAGCGATCCTTAGAGCCATTATTGTCTAGTGTGATCAAAGGTGGAATGGGCCGAGGCTTGGATTTTAGTATTTTGGTCATTTTCCAGAACGGCTTAGCATAATCTGGGAGAGTGCGGATCTTATTCGAGAAGTCGTTATTTTTGAGGTCCACCATTCTGGCCTTGATAATTTTTGTGATTCGATTGCAGCGTGCCTTAAGCTCAGACAGTCCAGTACGCTGAAACTGCCTGCGAGTTACATTCCGCAATGTGCTCTCAAGATTATGATTCTAGTTGGTTGGCTGCTACAGATGCCAATATTTGTGCGAATATTTTTGGCAGCGTCTCCCTCTGAAGCGCGCTCTTGATTCGGCTACCGGAAACTTTCTGCTGTTCTCAAACGATTTTGATTTGTACTTTGAAGAAAATATGTCTTGGTTTAACCTTCTCTTAATTATAATTGTGGTCCTTAAAAGAACCGATTTATTTTCATCAATGTTTCTTCCCAATCACTAACAGCTACAAAATCAAATAAGAGCCTTGAGAGAAAATTTCACCGAGCTTACTTGTCATTAGTCGTTTGTACGATTCCATTTAACTCCACTACTTTATTGTACCTTTGACAGATACGTATTTCGACCTCAGCAGTAAGGCCGTCTTCAGTATCTCGTACTTGACTTGACTTAAAATTAATTTTCGTTTCATCTAGCTGCTACTGACACCATCCATGCGAATAAAAGTGAAACAAGTGAAAGACAAATACTCGGGAAATATAATTTAGTTAATACCGCGACTGAAGACATCTTGGAAGCCTTGGTTGATTTGGTAGACCATTTGATTCAAACTCCAGTATAATTTGGAGATCTTACAACATCTTACATGCTAAAGTTTGAGATGCAAGTGAAAAATTAATACTCAGATGAACAAAATTGGGTTAACACCGCGGCTGGGGACATCGTGGAAGCCTTGGTTGATTCATTAGACCATTTGATTTAAACTCCAGGACAATTTGGAGATCTTACAACACCTCATATGTCTTGTTTTGAGATCCAAGTGAGTTGATCCATGGCTTAGGACAGCGGTTTTCAACCTTTTTCTTTAGTGGTACCCCTTCGAACTTTTTCATTTATTTAGGTACCCCCTTTAATTTTTCGTAAATAAAAATAAGCGTAACTCTCAAGATATATGTAAAATGGACCTGAAAATCAACGGGATATATGGTTCTACAAAAAGTTGTCTAAAATGATCGTTATTCCGTGAAACTTTTCAATTCAAATGACGTTTATACAACAAGCTTCCTACAATACTTTCGCAGCTTTCCGAGCTTCTTAAAAGGAGGCTTCAGAGCATGTTGAAAGGAACTTGTCAGCCCATTGAAAGGAGGTTTTCAAGCCACTAGAAAGAATAATTCCGAAGCTCTTGAAAGAAGGCTTCCGAACCTTTTGATAGTAGGCTTTCGAGCCTCCTGAAAAGAGGCTTCGGAGCCTTTTAAAATGAGGTTTCCGAGCTTCTTGGAACAAGGCTTCTAAACCTCTTGAAAGAAGGTTTCCGAGCCTTTTGAAAAGAAGTCTCCGAGCAGCTTGAAAGCAGACTTTCAAGCCTCTTGAAAGAAGAATTTTAAGTCTCTTAAAATGTGGCGTCTGAGCATCTCTTTTTGGGAGACTTCCAAGCCTCTTAAGGAGAGCCTCTTGAAAAATGGCGAGGAGACTACCAAGTTTCACGAAAGAAGAATTCATAGCCTTTTGAAAGAAGGCCTCCGAGCCAATTAAAAGGAGGCTTCCGTGCTTCTATAAACAAGACTTCCGAACCTCTTCAAAAAAGGCTTCCAAGCTGTTGTGACCGGAGGTATCCAAATCTTCCATTCATATTTTTCTTCAGGTTCATGAATCATCCTTCAAAACAGGACTTCACTCATCCAAATTAGTTGAAAGACTGATGATTGAAGGATCGATCATTTTCATCTATTATTTATTTTTCCAAAGGTATCTATGTTTTTTTAAATCCATTTTTTAATCAAATTGTAAATATACATTAGTGTCATATTTCTTAATCCAATTATCCAACCATCTATACATCACTACATTACCCCCCATCTATACTCTTTTGTTTTTTTTGTTTCAATATCTTTAACCAAACTACATACTATAAAATACTTGTTGATTCGTTTTGTACTTCTCTTGTGTTTTTTTTTATCACGTATTCCTGTATTTGTTTAAGTATCTAGCACATCTCCACAAACAGTATGTCTTACATTGAATAATTTGCCAACAAGAAAATCTAACTCATTCGATGTCCATGTTCTTACAAATCTTTAGTTATCAAACGTCAAATACAATTTATTATTATTTTTCAGGACGTTTATATTTTGCCGTTTTTTTTTTTCATCATACATACTATCTTCCTATCTTGTGCATTATGATTTGTTTGATTATCTATCTCCCAATTATTGTTAAAACACTAAGTGTACTGTGCATGAATCAAGCTAATTAAGTTAATGCTCAGTTTGCTTTGCTGGAAATATTTTCTACCGAGCTCTGTACGCATAGTTGAGAATCTTCGATTTTACTCAATTACTCAATGTTCCTTTAAGTCATTACGATCGTTAACCTTAAATCAAATAATCAATGTTATACATTCTAGTATCTGGTCGTTATTTAAGTACTTTTATTGATTTCTTTATACTATAGATGTATTTGTAGGATACAGTACAATAGTAAAGAAAGTAAGGTTATTGGTATTAATGCATCGTGGAAAATACTATGGGAAACTCATCGTAGCATGCACAGCACGAATAGTATTATATTCATATATCAAAAGTGTTTGGCAATTCCTGAGGGTAAGAAACAGTAGGAACTCAAAATCTTAGAGGTGAGCCAGTCTAGGGCTAAGAACCTCGCTGGAAACTTCTTAAATAAAGACAATAATATATACTCAAAGTACATTTCAGCTTTAGCTCATTGAGATTCAGTTTGTTAGTCGAAATCTAATGTTAAATAGTTTTCATTTCTAGCATTTCCACAATTACTGGGTCAAGACTTTTCAAGTCTACCGTTTGTACGACTTTGTATCTTGTATCGCAAGCACAACAATAAATTGCGGAGCCTGTTGAGTCGTATTATGAATACTCGATAAGATTTAAACCGAGAGTCGATCTCGTTCTATCCGAGCTAACCTAACTAGTAACCTTGATATTTGATTAAATTTCAAATAAAATTTTGTTTTACCAAAACAGTTAAGCAATGTGTTCATAAACTTCATTTAACTGTTCCTCATAAACACAAGAAACGTAATCTAAAATATTTTCGCTAGTTTGCACCCTTGTGATATTTGTTAAGTACATCGTTATGCTTAAGCAAACCATTTCATCCATGCTTTTCAGGAAAATCTGGAAAACTCTTCTTGATACTTTTAGTAAAGGTAAAGCACTCTCTAAAGATGCTGAATGAATAAATTTATGCCATTAGTGTTTGGTGATCGTATCTTTCTGATCTTTTTGTTGTCAAACTGATTATTTGGAAATTTATTCATATCATGTTCACTTGTCTTATCAGAAATTCCGACTTCCCAATCGGAACTCAATTTTGAACTAATTCGGGACTTCCGCCTTCCCTATCGGAATCTCTCCTCATGGTACTCTGCCTTCCCTATCAGAGCCCATTTGCAGACATGCATGATTTCTATCCATTTCAATTTAAAACATCCGCCTTCTCAATCGGTGTTTTATATCTGTACTTTCTGTATCAAATCTGACCAGGATCTCCGTCTTCCTTCTCGGAGTCCATTCACATAGCTCTCGATCAGAGCGTAATCAAAATCATAAGTTTTGTCTGTTGTACATCGATTTTCAGAGTCTTTCCTTTTACATTTAACATTAGGCTCAAAATATTTTTATTCTCACACTGTTTTCTGCCAGTCTGTTAAATACTTTGGATACTAACCTACACTGCGCCAATGTTGTGACCGGAGGTATCCAAATCTTCCATTCATATTTTTCTTCAGGTTCATGAATCATCCTTCAAAACAGGACTTCACTCATCCAAATTAGTTGAAAGACTGATGATTGAAGGATCGATCATTTTCATCTATTATTTATTTTTCCAAAGGTATCTATGTTTTTTTAAATCCATTTTTTAATCAAATTGTAAATATACATTAGTGCCATATTTCTTAATCCAATTATCCAACCATCTATACATCACTACACAAGCCTCTTGAAATGAGCTCTCCGAGCTTTGAAAGCTGACTTCCGAGCCTTTTGAAAGGAGACTTCCGAGCCTCTTAAAAGATGACTTCCGAGCCTCTTAAGAGTAGGCTTCTGAGCATTTTAAAAGAGGTTTCAAATTCTCTTGAGGAGATACTCCCAAGCCTATAAAAGGAGGCTTTCGAGCTTTTTGAAAGGAGGCTTGCAAGCCTCTTGAAAGGAGACCTCAAAGCCTCTTCACAGAAGAATTCTAAACCTCTTGAAGCGAAACTTCCGAGCCTTTTGAAAGTAGACTTGTCAGCTTTTTAAAGTAGGCTTCAGAGCTTTTTGAAAGTAGGTTGAGCCTCTTGAAATAAGAATGATAAGCCTCTTAAAATAAGGCTTCTGGACATTTTTAAAGGGGGCACCCAAGTCAATTGAAGGAAGCTCTTAAATAGAGCCTATTTAAAGGATGTTTCCAAGCATCTTGAAAGTAGGCTTCATAGGTTTACGAGCCTTTTAAAAGGAGGCTGCCGAGCCGCTTGAAAGGAGACCTCCAAGCCTCTTGGAAGGAGGCTTCCGAGCCTTTTGCTCTTGAAAGGAGGCTACCGAGCCTCTTGAAAGAAGGCTTTCGAGCCTCTTGAAAGGAGATTTCAGAACCTCTTGAAAGAAGGCTTACAAGCCTCTTGAATGTAGGCATCTGAGCCTCTTGCAAGGAGGCTTTCAAGTCCCTTGAAGAGAGGCTTCCGAGCCCCTTGAAGAGGGGCTTCCGAGCCTTTTGAAAAGAGGCTTCGGGAGCCTCTTGAAAGGAGGCTCCCAAGCCTTTTGAAAGGAGGCTTCTAAGCCTCGTTAAGTAGATCATACAAAGTCTTCGAATCGAAAATGATCAGATCTTTATCAAAAAGTTTTTATTGAAATTTTTACACATCCGCTATAACGAATTTTGGTCTGACGTACCCCCTAGGGCCAGCGAAGGTACCCCCATGGGTACATGTACCCCAGGTTGAGAACCGCTGGCTTAGGACATCATGAAGGCTTTGATTGATTCGATAGACCATTTGAATTAAACTCCAAGACAATTTGGAGATCTTACAACTATGAGATGTTGAGATTCAGAGATGCCTGTATTTGAGACGTAAGTGAAAGACTAATACTCAGATGACAAAATTGGGTTGACACCGCGGCTGGGAACATCGTGAAAGATTTGTTTGATTCGGTAGACCTTTTGATTCAAACTCCGGAGATCCTATAACATCTCATATGCCTGGATTTGGAGAGATCTTACAATACCTCATGTAAGACGCAAGTATTCAATGCAAGAATGTATTTAAAAGTATTCAACGATCAATAAATTAAGTGAAATACTAGAAATTTTAGCAAAAATTCTTTTTACGTCACATTCGGTTTACGCCCCCCCATAAGTGACGTAAAAATAGGGTTGAGTGTATATGGAAATACTTCCTAATTCATGAGAGTCTGAGCATTCTATGAACTTCCTCTGTGTCTTAAGTCCATCGCTCTTATAAGCGGTTCAGTTGGGCCCGGTGGTAATAGCACATAAGTGTCTTATGCGAGGCACTAGGCAAGTCTTGTTTCGAATCCAGATCCAGACTTAAATATATTTTTGCAATACAAATATATTAAAATCTGAAAGAATGGTTTTTGTAATCAATATGTATCACGCATTCATAAAGTTAAAAGTTCATATTTCTAAAAATCTGAAAAATCTGTGTAATGTGAAAAAATCCTTGTTTTATGATCAAATCTTAGAAAAAAAAAACTCTTTTTGATATTTCCTCTGGGAGCTTCTCCGGAATTTCCTGTGGAAATCTCTCATTTTCGAAATCCTTTAATATGTTGTAAAATTCTTGAATGATGATTATGAGAATCCTAAAACTTATACGACAACACACTTTCGATATTAATATTTTTTTTACAGAAGTACAAACACAATATTCTAGAATGCTTTATCGTGTGCTGATTATTGAAAGCTTTTTTTTATTAATTTATTAATTATTATTAATTTAAAGCTTTTGTATGCCCGCCATTGTATGAGTATGTATGATTTTGATATTTTTGCATTTTTATTGGTCATACTGTAGTATTAGAAACAACAAACAATTTACTTTAGAATTATTTAACAACCCAACAAATCTAGATTCAAATCAACTCAAATAATGAGGTCCTATCATGAGCCCCCCAACAACTTTCGGCTTCCATTTGCCAAATGGTGTTCCAATAAATGACCATCCCTACTTATTCACGCTGCTAAACGGTTGTAGGTCACATATTCGACATTGGTTTGATCATACCGACGAAGGGCTAACAAAGTGGTTTGCACTTCTCTGGAAGAACTCAACCTTGCCGGTTTCTCACAGAGTCCATCTTGCTGTCGTGTCCTGTTTCAATCAACATCCACACATAGGGTAGCAGTTTTATAATTAACATCGTTCCACGGCCTACATCCTGGGCCCTGGTCACCCGCAGTCGTACCAAAAGTGTGCGATTTCGATCCATCCTTTCATTTAGAGATTTCTTTTTCCACATTAATCGCTAATCTTTTCATTAGCGTCTATCCTACCGCTGCTGAGGCCCTCCCAGCAGAAGGAAGACCGCGTGCAACAAGAGGAGCCGTTTGTTCGTCAGTTGTCGGTAATGTAATGAGGCAAGGAGTTGCACAGGAGACCGAAACCAAAACAACACACAGGAACTGGCCTGGACACAAAGCAGACCGACATCAACAGCATCAGCTAGCCGTCCCCCTGGTGCCCCCTCCTGGCTTCCGTGCAAATTCATGTGGACTCCCGCGTATCTTAGCTTCCAGGAGGTTGGCTTTTTTCATCCACGACTACGACGATGACGACGCCGCGCCGGCCGGCTGCCGGATTTCGTTTTCATGCTCTTTTTCCAGCTGTTGAACGTTTTCAAAGACGGAAGCCGAAACTTTTGTTCGTGGTGTAGTAAATTAAATTATTAAATCCTTAATTGCCGTTCTCTTATTAGATTAAGCAAAAACTTATTGTTCGAGGGAGTGGCGGTGCGGTTCGATGCTTGTTTTGCTGAACACTTGGGATCTGGCCGGCGTTTTGGCAGCTGAAATCAAAAGTTTCAAGCCAACCGCAAACAACCGTCATTTGCCGATCCGACCTTGGAGATTGGGCTTGTAAATGGGGCTTAAATGTGGCATGTAGCAGCGATGCTATCGAGTCTTGAGAAGCAGAGTTAATCAAATCAACTTTATTTGTGTGAAGGACATGCTCATGGTTGATCGTTCAACAGCAAGGTGGGGAAATGGTGGGAAGTTTCAAATTGAAAGTTTATTTCCGGCTCAAGACAGAAGTTTTGAAAAAAAAGCGTAAAAACGGAACTCTTAATTACCAGAATTATTGATCAAGGAAATTTTATAACAGCATGTTATTCATGATTTATTTGTCAATTTAATTTGAATTCAATATCTTTCATATTGTAAAGTAGCGTCAAAAACGCTTTATTTGTCTATTTGTTCTATTTTTCGGAATGTTGAGTAAGATGGATCTAAAGCACTGTCACCAGTGGTAGGGTGAAGTGTAAGTCAAAGCCAGATTTGATAACAAAAAAGTGTACCGTGTGGCATCGAAATCCGTACACTTAAGCACCTTGGTATATGAAAAAGTCATTAGAAAATAGGAATCGAATGTAAATAAAACGTTTGTCATCGACGGAGGAGCATGAAGGCCTCTACTTTTGAAGTGTTTCACATTAAAAACTACGAAAAATATGATAAAATAATGAATTAAATCAACTACTCCTGACTCGAAATCCGTCCACCGTGGACGGATTTCGAATCAAAGGATCAAAATCCGTACAGCTATTTTTCAACTAAATATTTAAATTATTAATTCATTTCATCTTCGACTGGGTCGTACAGACTATTTCTTATAAACTATATATAACAAACCAACGAACATCGATAACATCTACATTGAACACCTCACAATTACAAAATCAAAAATACACAACGTAAAACAAATGGACATTACGAAATAATCAGACATCAACTAAACGGTCCTATTATTGGGCCTCCAAACAGAGTTAGCGTGATTTTTAAATTCCCTACATCTCACACCATTTAAATTGAAACAGTCTGGATGACTAAACTACCACTGTTCGATACGCACCTGGAGAAGCGATCCCTTCGATTTGAATTCCGCTTATCTTATGTAATGATTCGCAATTAGCAATTTAAACACAGTTACTTTTGGTGCAATTATACTCTACCCGAAAACAAAATGGCGGTACAAACTCCGCGTTTGGTGGGTGGATATTTGTTTTGATTTTTGTTGTTTTATTATCAAAGCCTTTTTTCCAATTCTAAGCCCTAAAAGCTTACTGCCAAGAATCTGAACAGGATAAGATTAATTATTTCTACATTAATTACCTTTAACCCCCTTTAATTTATTGATATCTCATGAGGTGGACGGACTTCGGTGCTGTACGGATTTCGGTCCCACACGGTATTCAGTGCTGTAGTTATAGTGAACAACTTTGAGGTAAGTAAAGACGGTAAAATTATTAAAAATATAATAAGAACTCACAATTCGTTGAGCCTGTGTATTCAGTTCACCTTACGATTGACTTTTCAAAATTGAACTATGGGTCATTAATTATAATATTGAATTTAGTTTAGTTAGTTAGTGATAGTAACTGATGCATTATCTCACTTTATTTTTATCCAGAATTTTTACGGCGCGACGGACTGCCTTCAACAAGACGAAACATCACAGAACCGTAGAATTCAATAAAAACCAAATAAAGATTAGCGAATTTTTGGATCCATTATTCATAACGCCACAGTCTCATTCTTGGCCTGATACAAAGTGTTACACTAACAGGTTTTCGTATCCAATAAAATTAACAAATTACAAATACGAATAACAAGTTCTATTTTCAAACTAATTTCATTGGCGGGCCCTTGGTTTCAATTCCATAACAAATTCAATGTCACAAGAAATGAAGCGACGCGACGGTTTAACAGTGAGCAGAGTGGCCATCACTTCGTTGGCATGACATTGCCCCCTGGGTGTAGTCCGGAGTCTTCCGGGTCTTCAGGATTCCTCTTTTCATCAAACAGTGCCAATCATGACACAGGCTTTAAATTGTATTTTCTCCAATCTTCACTACAACTTGACGATGACAGCCATCTCAATTGGAGATATAGCAGACGATTCGTCCCCGTTCCAGTGTAATACGTTTGGATAGTTCGGAAACCATCCATGTTTAATAATCGAACTCCGTTGAACCGATGAATCATCGCCATTTTTTTTTTATCCAAGGCTCTCGACATACTTCCAGTTGTCGTTCGATAAGTGCCCATTATCTACCAAGATTTCCAAGGCGACCTTATTCGCTGGTATGTCGTTAATTCCACTGTAAATAACTGGACTAGGTCACGGATGCAGATGACATCGCAGCCTGCACTTGCTGGAGCACACCCTAGAGCCGTTCGCTATCATCCTCGATAGTGCCGATATCGCCTTCACCGCGCACTTGCAGATTTAGTCGACATGATTTTTGAAGTTCAACTTATCGTCAAGCATCACCCCCAGTTGTTTCAGAGATCTGTTGGAAGTGATGTCGCAGCCATCGACTCTAATTGTCGCCTCCTGCACCGATTTCCGGTTGTTGACGACTATCATCTCCGTTTTATGATGCGCCAACTGTAGCTTGTTACTGCGCAACCATTCCTCTACTAGACTGATCGAATAGGTTGCAGTCAATTCGATCTCCTCGATGGGCTCTCCGTACACGCTCATCGTAACTTCATCGGTGAATCCCACTAACTCGACTCCTGGCGGGAGCTTCAACCTCAGCTCGCCATCGTACATCACGTTCCACAGTAATGGACCTAAAATTGATCCCTGCGGAATACCTGCCGTTATGGGGGTGCTAACCAAGCTCTAGTCTGTATTGTAGATCAATACTCGATTCTGGAAGTAGCTTCTCAGAATCTTGTACAGTCCTACCGGTTCTCCCAGTAAAAGCACGCGATCTCCATTCAGTACGCAGTGTTGAATGCATTTCGATCGTCGAGTGTTAGCATACACCGCGTCGCTTGCATTCGACTTCTCTATTAGCTTCCCTACCGTGTCTATTAGACAGATTGGTCTGTAGGCTGGTGGCTTGCCCGGTTTCGGTTTCAGAAAGAAGGAAGATGGAAGAAGGAAGAAGAAAGGAGAAAGAAGGAAGTAGAAAGAAGGACGAAGGAAGAAAGAAGAAGGAAGAAGGAAGAAGGGAGAAGGAAGAAGGAAGAAGGAAGAAGGAAGAAGGAAGAAGGAAGAAGGAAGAAGGAGGAAGGAAGAAGGAAGAAAGAAGAAGAAAGAAGGAAGAAGGAAGAAGGAAGAAGGAAGAAGGAAGAAGGAAGAAGGAAGAAGGAAGAAGGAAGAAGGAAGAAGGAAGAAGGAAGAAGGAAGAAGGAAGAAGGAAGAAGGAAGAAGGAAGAAGAATAAAGAAAGAAGAAGGAAGAAGGAAAATGATAGAAAGAAGAAAGACGAAAGAAGAAGGAAAAAGGAAGAATGAAGAATGAAGAAGGAAGAAAGAGGAAAAATGAAGGAAAAAGGAAGAAGGAAGAAGGAAGAAGGTAGAAGGAAGAAAGAAGAAAGAAGGAAGAAAGAAGAAGGAAGGAAGAAAACGGAAGAAAGAAGAAAGAAGAAGAAAGAATATAGAATGAAGAGGGAAGAAAAAAAGGAAGAAAGAAGAAGGAAGAAGGATGAAGGAAAAAGGAAGAAGGAAGAAGGAAACAGGAAGAAAGAAGAAGGATGAGGGAAGAAGGAAGAAGGAAGAAGGGTAAAGGAAGAAAGAAAAAGAAAAATAAAAGTAGGAAAAAGGCTGAGGGAGGAGTAAGAAAGAAGAAATAGGAAGAAAGAAGAAGAAAAAAGAAAAGGGAAAGGAATAAATAAGAAGGAAGAAGAAAGAAAGATAAAGGAAGAAGGCTTAAGGAAGGAGGAAGAAGGAAGAAAGAAGGAAGAAAGAATGAAGAATAAGGAATAAGGAAAAAGGAAGAAGGGAGAAAAAAGCGAAGAAGGAAGAATGAAGAAGAAGAAGGAAAAAGACCGAATAATTGGGAAGGAAGAAGAAAAAAAGGAAGAAACAAGAAGAAGGAAAAAGAAGGAAGAAGAATGCAGAAAATAACAAAGAAAAAGAAGGAGCGAAAAAAAAGGGAGAATAAGGAAAAAGAAGACAGATAGAAGAAGGAAGATGCAAGAAGGGAGAAGGAAGAAGGGGTAAGGTGAAGAAAGAACTTCACATTTTCACTTTTTGCTTCTTTTTAGTGATTTGGCCTAATGGCCAATCGGCCTAATAGGCATTCGGCCTAATAGGCATTTGGCCTAATGACCATTCGACCTAATGGCCTGACACCCGTCTGGACCAGGTGCTTTACTCGGGTCGAGGGGCTTTGCCACCATCATCAGCTCCACCGCCGTCACACACACACACACACCTCTTCGTCATCTGCTCCTATTCTCGCTGATGGCGGCCAATGGGTTGGACCGTGGTGCGGGAATAGTACTTTGACCCTCGTTGGACATCGCTCGGGAGGAACCAGTGCCCCCGTTGTGTTGGCCATCATCACCCGATAGGCGTCTCCCCATGCGCTCTGGCACAGTCTGTCAAAGCAGTCTTCCTTGCTCTCTTTAAGGCCTTGTTTAGGGCCAACCTCGCCGTTTTGAAAATCTCGATGCGTTCTTCCCTCACTTCCACCAAGCGTGACCTCTGTAGTCTTCTGGGGCAGGTTGCTCGAAGGGCTGCAATTTGATTGCTCCAACAGTATACCTGGGGCCTGCAGTTCCGTGGTCGTGCCTTCCTCGGCATAGTCGCGTCACACGCCCGAGACAAGACCGCAACCAGTTTATCGCCGATGAAGCTTTCTGTGTTTTCTTCCAGACCCATAGCCTCTCTGATGATACCATCGTCTAAAAGGACGAACTTCGACGCCCGGGTTGTAGGAGTAGTTTACCGGCTTTCTCTCCTTGCCTCGCTGCTTATCCTATACTGAATAGGCAAATGGTCACTGTGGGTGTAAGCGTTGCACAATGGGATCATCCTGAAAATAGACGATCGAAAATGTTTACACCCCCTAAACGGCATTTTTACGCCACGGTGTCTTCCTAGGGTAGTCTCATATTTTTTCCCTGCATCAGCAGTAATACAGTCCCTTCCCGATTTTGGCAACACGACCGGATTTTAATGTTGCCAAAAACGGGAATAAAATTTCATACAAAATTTCATTTTTTTTTGTTTGCATGATTGAAGCTAAATACGTAGAATATGTACTACAAAGTATGTAGAGTGTATTTAAGTGATGCACGTGCATCATAATTGACAATTTTGGGATATTATTCATAACTCGGAGATTGTAGTTCAAACATAATTGAAACAAACTCAAGAATGGTAATCAAACGATATAGTAACTAATTAGTCAATTTACAGATTATATAATACAAATTTAGTAATAAATAATATTTGAAATTAACAATAGCGTCGGCCACGTCCTTACAAAAATTGTGGTGATAAAAATAACATTTCTATTGTAGTCCATTGAAGTGCTGCCTTCAATAAATTTTAGTCCACCAAAAATGCTTTTTTTATCATAATTCACTATGTAAATCAAATAGCGATCCGACGGATACAAGATGACTAAATGTGCCACAAATTTCGAATTCTTATATAATGGATTTTGATGGCCAACTTTCTTGTGGTCGGTGTGATTAAGAGTAAAGTTCTGTGCACAATTTTATGGACATTATGGAAAATATGAACGCAAGACATAAGACATTCCATTGTGTTAGAAAATTGTAACGAAAATCTGCATTCTGCACATTAGTCAATCGTATCCAATATAGTGTGAGGATGGGTTAACTACACTCGACTCACTAAAACCAAATCCCTTTGCACTAGTCGGTCTCCTAGCACTTAAGCCAGGAATATTTCAGGCGGCAATGATTAATCCCTGAGCACAATATGCACCTCGAACTACGAGTGACAGTGTTGCCAATTGGAAGCTGGAAGACCATTTGCGGCATGCCACCTCTGACACTCGACAGCAGTCAACCTACGTACAAACTGGTGCTCGCTGCAGGTCATCGCACTCCAGTTCTCCATGCACTACTTTCATTATTATAACTTTGAAAAGGTGGAAGAATCCAACATCCGACTGAAGAGGGTAGCAAAACAGATCGGACTAGTCATTAACACGTTGAAGACGAAGTAGGCTCAAGAAAGACAACGTCCATAACGATACCAGCAGACCAATTCGGAGACGCAACGTGGCAGGAAAGCATACGTACCTCTGACTCCAAAAACACTGCGATCGAATAGAGTTCGCCGCCGTACCGAACAGACTCCCTCATTAAACCGGTGGAGGTAGCCCTCCTTGGACACGAGATCTGGACAATAATTTTGGAGGACCAAAGCGCACTTGGAGTAAAAATGGTTCTCTACAACGATCCGACAGACACAAGAAAGCGAGGTATGGAGCGATCAAGGTAGATCGATTTACGGACCCTCCGTAGACTGCGTTACTGGTAACGTACAGCAGTGGACGGAGACGACTGTTATGTACCGCAGAGGCCACTCCAGCCTTAGGCTGAATAAATAATAATAAAACCACATGTGACGCATCACTCGCCTATCGAAGCAACTAGAATTACACCAATGATCTCATGGGAACTTTACAGGAGGTACTCCACTTCTGATACTTCGCTATAACAAATAGAACACTCGAGAGCAGGCATTGGAAGTGTGAGTGAGCATTGTGAGTATTGATCTATTCCAATCGTAGCATCCATCCAATGAGTGAACTGCCTCGCTCAGATGGATGCCAAACAACGAGTAGGAGCGATCGTTGCTGTGATAAACAATGAGCAACACCGTCTAACAAGCCAAGCCGTGGTGAGGTATCCATGTAAGCTACGATTTTTGCATTCGTACCCCGCTTGCTCTAGTACAATGAAACCAAACTATCAAACCACATCATGCGTTCTGCTTTATTCGCTCTTCTTTCAAGGTGATAAGATAGTCGAGAGAAAGTATCAACGCCTCCCATTCAGTGTGCTAGAGTTCCAGACTCATAGAGGTCTTCATTTTTAGAATGCTTGAATGGCTTCTTCTATCAGCGCACCGTAACGACGCTCATTGTTGTGTTACCAAGTGATTCGCTTCACTCAATAGGCTTCCATTGGTGAGCGTTGAAGATCATTAAACGGTGAATCATCGAACGTCCAATTTCAAAGATCTTAGGAACCTCATAACTTGCCCCGCGCAGAGCATCAAGATGGCTTAGATTGACCCGATTTTTTCTCATGATCTGATTTTTTCAATGCCTTCTCGAGAGCCTTACGGTTACATGTTACCAAACTCTTACCATTACTGTTGAACTGTTGGCAAACATGCTGGAATCAAAAGGCTCGTTATACAATTGACACATCATGAAACTGGAAAAGCCAACAGTGTTCTGATATTAATCGCTAGACAAATTCGCGTCAATTTTAAACAATAAGACTCTTTGAAATAAAATTGTTGCTTATTATCTATACGGGGATGCAGCAGAAAGACGGATAAAATGATAAAATGACAGTTTCTCGGCTGGTATCAGAAAAGAAGCACATAATGAGCAAAACGACTTGATGGCTTTTTAGCGCATTTATAAAATCGAATGTGCTAATCACTAGCAATTAAACCTACTGAGGCTTGTTTGCTCCTGGATCACTCATGCAGCATCGGTTGCATTGTGATGTAAACAGCAGGCTTCGCTTAATAGGTGTTGTACTATGTACAACGGTGTGAGTCAGCTTTTCGACGACAAAATCAGTGAGAATACCAAAAAATACGACATTCTACGGTGGGCTGGTTAGATTAGGGTAGTGTGAATAGGGACATGGAAAACGTGAATAAAAAGAGCAGAAAGTTTCAAAAGAAATTGTTTGCAATGTGCGGTGATTCGAGTGGTGGTTCATTATTTCAGTGAAAGTGCCCACTATTCGTACAGAGCCCATAATACGCATATAAACCTTAATGACATTCACTTTTGGTTTTGTTTATCCTGTTACCTATTAATAAAAAGGTTTTATCTGTAAATAGTAATAAATAAAATATTTTCGAGGTTGTTGCCAAAATCGGGAAGAAAATGTTGCCGGTTGAAACTCTGTCATATCCACAATAATGACGGCCAAATCGATTGTACGGGTTAACTGAAGTTTTGATTAAGGACCCTTTAAATGGCCGGCTGGGTACCCGGGTACCCACGAAACTAAAATGCTTATATCTTAGGCAATTTTTCACCATTTTTAATCGTTTTGAGCTCATTCGATTCAAAATTTTGTCCTTTATCATGCTGTTTTAGGATTGGACCGGTCCAGACTGTCGGATCACCGGGAAATCCGAATTTCTAGGGACTTGTCCTGCATAGATTACACTGATCGTCGATTCCGATAGGTAAATAGCAATATGGGTATCAAACTTCTTGATGTTTCTTCGGCAGGTTGATTTTTATTGATTTGGGTTCATCAGACGTGCAGATCTTCAATTGGCCATTCCAGAACAGGTTCCTCGAGGGGTCATAGGTGGCCATGGACACTTTTCAAGGGAACATCAACAATATGGGTATCAAACTTCTTGAAATTATTTCTAACGTGTGTTCTTGACAAGTTGAGTCCGGAGTGGCCACTTTGGCCACAAGTTTCCCGGTGGGGAGGGGAGGAGTCAAGGTTGGCCGAACACATTTCTCATTGGATCCCCAACAATATGGATGTCAAAATTCTTGAAACTTCCACAGCAGGCTGTTGTTTATAATCTTGGTTCCAACAGATGTGTGAAAATTTGAGTGCCTATTTCGGAACAGGTTTCCAGTGAGGCCAAGAATGGTCATAAACATTTTTCAATGGAACCTCAACAATATGGGCATCAAACTTCTTGAAATTGCCTCAGCAGTGTGTTTCTGATTGTTTTAGAGCCACCAGACGTGCTGACTTTATAGTTTCCATTGCAGGACATGTCCTCGTAGGGTGTTAAGTGGCCATAAATACTTTTCAATATAAATAAATACAAATAAAAAAATAGGAAGCTGCAGTTTTTTTGTAACCCGTGTGTTGGGAGTCAAATCATTGCAAGGACCACCCTTTGACACCAGAAGGCAACTAGTTGAATCACCGAATGCTCCAAAACATCCAGAAAAGTTGCCGATTCTGAAAGTTTATCCTAGAAAACTGCGACTTTTTAGAATTTTAGTGTTGTAGCGAACAAAATCAATATAAGGACTACTCATTCATCCCGGATGGCCACTAACTGATTTTAGAAAGTTCTGGAACATCAGGAGAAATGACCAGGTGTAGAAGATTCTATTTTGAAGTTGCGATTATTTTTATAAATCTATTGTTGGCGTAATGTTAATTCTGGAAATCCTAAAATCTATTACTTGTTGTAGCATTGTGAGAGTTAAATCATTGCATGACCAACGCGTTGACCACCATTGGTCATCTGGCGCTGAATGTCCGGAACACCCATAGTAAAGACAAATTCTTGAAAATCGTCCTAGAATACACTGGTTTTGTTTTTACACGATTTACATTTTCTCAATTTTCTACTCATCCTAAATGTTTAACGCATATTAATTATCATGTGATTTTTCTTTGATTTATTCTGGATTTTTTGAAACATGTTGCGAAGATTTTGGAGGTAAATTGAAGTCACAGGCTAAAAAATACGAGCGAAAAATAATCGTGTAAAAACAAAATCCTGTGTACAGTGGTTTGTTATGAATGTGAGAACAAAACTGCGTTAAATGGTCTTCCGGGAACTCCGGAACATTCTGAGAAAAGGGCCAGTTTTTAATTCATCCTCATAAAACGTACTGTTTTACAAAACAATTTATGCATCAAAATGAGAGCAATATCATTTCAAGAACCAAACGTTGACCCCGGGAGGCCACTAAGTGATGCTCCAGAAGCTCCGGAATAGCCGAAAAGGTAATCAACTCGCCCTAGAAAGCTGCGATTTTTTTGTAGTTGTGTGTCAATTCGAGGATCATTCATTGACACCGTGTGGCCGTTAGGTGAGCATCTCGAAGCTTCGGAACTTTCGAAGATGTGCCAATTTTTAAGTCGTCCTAGAAAGTTGAGAGTTTTTAGAAATCGCTTGTTGAGAAATGTGAGAGCATAATTGATGCAATCTAAACGGATAGCCACAATACATCCAATAATGCTGCGACTTTCAATAAATCGTTCGTTCACTTCAAGTGGTAGAATAAAATAGGATAGTTCGAAATCGTTTAATGACAAGTAAAGACACTCCACTAGAAGCTCTAAACAACATTTGACTGACGTATTGTAGAGCTCCATAATTGTCAATCTTGGGTGATGTTCCTCCAGTTTTCATAAACGTTTAGAGCTCCCAGGTCCGATGCCACCGCGAGCAGCAGCCACGAAGTCGCTGGCCTCTATCCAGATCTCTGGTGAATATTGTTTTTGCTATTCTTTCTTCCTACATTCGCACTAAGTGACCGGCCCTCTAGAGTTTGCCGTATTTTATACGATTCACAATATTTTCTTCTTTATATACTTGATACAGTTCGTGATTTATGCGTCTGCGCCACACTTTTTTTTTCTAATTTCCCATCGAGAATTGCACGTAGCACTTTTCGCTCGAAAACCCCAAAAGCTTTCCGGTCCACCTCTTTTTACATCCCTACGAATCAGAGCAAATTTCGTTTCCAATATTCGATGAAGCCCCTATTCGCAGCAGCAATACGTCTTTTCATTTCACAGGAAACGTCATTGTCACATGTCACATGTCATGTGTTCAAAAATAAACAAATTCTTCAACAACTTCCCCATCAAGCACTACCTCAGCACTAACACCAATAGGCCTACCTTTACCTTTACCCGCAACCATGTACTCCGTCTTGGTAGAGTCGATGATTCAGCCTATCTTCGCCTGCTCCCTCTTCATTAGGGCAAAAGCCTCCACTACTGCCTATTGTGATCGTTACCAATGTAGTCAATGTCATCCGCAAAGATCAGGAGCATATGCGACCATGTGATGATAGCGCCCTTCTTCTGCACACCAGATCTCCTAATCACCCCCTCGAGTGCAATATCTATATAATAAAAATGAAATGGTCTGTGTTCGTATCCGCATAACTCGAAAACGGCTGGATGGATTTTCTTCATTCCTTTAGCATATATGTTCGTTATCGTTTCCGACGGGTTTATATGATATTTTCTCATGCGAAATTTACGAGTTAGGTTGAGTAAATTGTGAAAACTAAAATTAGGATTCGTATGGAAATTTCGCATGGGCAGTTCACAACGCGCATTTTCGCCTACTATGCAGGACAACGTCTGCCGGGTCGACTAGTTTACAATAAATTTGAAAGCGCATCACTCTGCTTCAATCTCTCCACGGTCACAAACGCGGTTGATACGTCGTCTGCAACCCGAATACTTTATTTCGAGCCATCAAGCGTTGCACGTATCATCGTAATCAGCTTTGCCGGAGAACCGTGTTCAGAGATTATCTGCCACAGCTAATTTCTTTTCACTGAATCGTACGCTGCTTTGAAATCAGTAGACAGATGGACTGTACTCCTGAATTCATAAAGGATCATCTTCAGGCTAAACATCTCATCCATCGACATCTCATCGGCCTTCACGGCCAGACAGGTAGATTTTGAAACTGGAACGACGAAACTGATTAGACTAGCCAGTTTCTTCATCTACTGAGGGAGCGCATCTAGTTACAGATTTTTGTTTCACACAGATTATCAGTGGATTCAGAATGCAAGTCAATGTAGGGAAGTGGGTGGAAATGATGATGCAATCACTCGCTCACTGCAAGCCGAATATACCTCTGTTCGTACGGAATTTATTGGAATTGTTGGGTTAAGGTTCGAGAGGCAGAGGTCAGTTTTGGTTAACTGTCAATATTATAGATAGAAAGCAGTTAATGGAATTTCTAATTGGATGTATAAAACGAGCTCTTTAGTTCATTTCCAATTCTAGCAGAAACGGCTAGAATAGTCAAGTTGAAGGTATAGGAAAAGAAATGGAAATGGTATTGAAGTCTATTTCCAGTTCTAGCTATTGCTATAGATAAATATAAAGAAAGATACAAAGTAGGAGAATGGAACGAACTTTGGATTGAACCTACGATCTTCTGCGTATGAAGCAGAAGCAGTAGCCGGTATTTCAGGAGGACTTCTTGGTGGCCACTCGGGATCAATGAATGATATTCGCAATCTCGCGCTTAGAATCATAAGGGCGTAACTGTATTAATCGATTTATCTTTGACGATATTTTCCTTTTATCAATGTAGTGAATTGCGGTAGTTTGCCGAAGGTTCATGGTTGTAATGAAGGATGATTGCGTCTTCTACCTGAAGCAAATATAAAATCTATGAAGAGAAATCGATCAATACAGTTACGCCCCTATGATTCTGAGCGCGGGCAAAGACTCTGCTTCTATACTGCTATTACAAACGATTTTCAAAAGTTTCTAGAACGAACTGCAATTGCTAGATAAATTGATTTAAAACAATGAGCTTTGAAAATGTTAATGAACATTCTTGACCCCTCAGGGAACCTATTCCGGAATTGGAGATCCGGGGTGAACTTGTTTGATGAACCTCAATAGATCAGAAATAAACGCTTGAGACAATTTCGAGAAATTTGACACCCATATTGTTGGGGTTTCAATGAGAAATAATTTTGGCCAACCCCGGCTCCCGGAGAACCTGTTCCAGAATGGCCACTCCTGAGTCAACTTGTCTGGTGAGCCTGGGATCATGAAGGACATACGCAAGAGTTAATTTCATGAAGTTTGATACCTATATTGTTGATGTTCCATTGAACAATGTTCATGGCCACCTATGACCCCTCGAGGAACCTGTTCTGGAATGGCCAATCGAAAATCGGAACTTCTGATGGACCCAGATCGATAAGAATCAATCTACTGATGAAATTTCTAGAAGTTTAATACCCGTCTAGATAGCTGATTAGCTATCGAAATGCACGATCAGTATAATTTATGCTGGACATGTTCCCGGAAATCCGGATTTTCCTGGAATCGAATTTTAGCTTCGTGGGTACCCGGGTACCCTGCCGGCCTGTTAAGGGTGTTTTTTTGCCGGTCACTCAACGGTTAAAACGACTCACAGTGTGTTGACTCATAGACAAAAAATAAATATTGAAAATTCGTATTCTAGCATATTCTGCACATAGCAGTATTTGTATATAGTCCTTGTAATGTAAACGAGTGTCGGAAGCATAGAGATCAGTATCTATTGCGACATGCTTAAAAACTATTATGAATGTTTAGGCATAAATCAATCAGAAATTTCCCTCAAATGACAAGGTCCATAAAAACGTTTTTACGGATTTTCTACTGCATGAAGCTATAATTCGTAAGTGAAATATCTAATATTAAGCAAAAATTGTTGTCTTGCATGCAGAAAACCAGCTAAGTTAGACCTTGTATGCGAGAACAACAGAAATGTTAAATTCGTTGAACTATTATTAAATAAATCCTTAAACTTTTGTAATTTTGAGCTCGCATAAAAAATTTCAACGAGTTCCACCCTGAAACATCAACCGAATCGTTATTTTTGGTGTACCCTAGGAAATCAAGGGCATTACAGATGCATTAAATTGCCTTCCTGCTAACTTCTTGCAAAGACCGAGCTACTTGTATACTATTAAGCATACAAATGCCCATAAAAACAATCGAAAATTTACCGAGTAGGGTTACTGCTCCTGGACTTCATCTCATAGCTTCGATATTGGTCCTACGAAAAACAAAGCAATGAAAAGGTATTTGATTTGTTTATTATTTTTGTGATTTTTTTCAGCAGTGAGCATGCATGTTAGCAAAAAGAAGCGACGAAATTGGTGCCGTATTTCTTTGTTTCGCGATGAGATGAATATATGTACAGTGAGATTGAAAACGGAACAGTTCCCCTATATATTGAAACCGATTTGAGATTTTCAAATAGTTGGACGCCTCGTTAGTAATTCATAGAATTATTTCCACTGACCTCTCGTATTTTTTATTTCTTGATACAGTAAAATGGACATAAAACGATCATTCTCTAATCAGTTTAATTTGTTAACATGCCACTAAAAAAAGAAAAAGCATGGTTTAAATTGTCATTGTTAGAAATAATAGCGGACATCTTGAATTTTTGGCATTTTTTGTTTTCAAATTAACTAACCAGTTGCATTAATCTTATAAAATACATTAAAGTTTGTTCTAGGGAATATATTTTGTATAGATATTGTTCCACATATAAAAACTTCATTGACGTTTCACTATATTCAAAGTTTGAAAATAGACACCTCATATTGGTGATTTATTCGGAACAAAAGTTATGGTTTAAAACACAATTATTATATTTGTTTATTTCGGCGTTTGAGACACTCTTGCTATTACCCGTATGTGACATTTATGCTAATAGCATTGGTAATGATTTGGGTAAAGCCCTAATATGTTATATATGTGTATAAAACCATAAAACATTCATGATTTTTGTCTCGAATTTCCATATATTCAACGCGTGCGACTGCTTGAAAACAAGTTTATCTCTTTGATTGAGTGCTCTTTACAGATTCCTAGTTTGAGCGGAATCATCACTTATTAGACAGCTCTGGAAAGCCAACGATATTCATTATAATCTTGCTTGATATCAGTAAATCTTACCCTAGGGAAGTTCCCAGAGATTTTATTTTAAATTGCTTGTGGCATGTTGAATTTAGTAATAAATCGTCTTGAAGTATAAATAAACTCAAATTTCATACTTCTGAAATCGAATTGCCCAAAACACTCCGATCTAGCAATGCCTTCGAGTTTTTGAAATACCTCCAAAAAGAATGCCTATTAGCAACATGCATCCTGGTGCAGACATTGTTGAACAAGGACAAACTTTGGCTGGTTGCGTGTCTGAATTTGGAGCCCGAAAAAACGATTCCACAGCTGAAAAACCTCAAACAGCTTTTCATCATTTCGATGCCATTCGATACCATGTCTAGCGTAGTGGCATGCTTTTCAATGCAACTCCCATCCCATGCCACAATGCACGCTTCCAGGATGGGGAACCGACCGTAGGACCAAGAGGCGAGGGACTCCCAGATAAAACAGAGCCTACGCCAGCTACCTACGTAGTAATGCCTACAATGAAAATTTTGCAGTTGAAATGCAAACTCAAACTGAAGTTAATTTAGCAAGGCAAAATATGCCCACTGGTGAAATATGCGATGTGCTGATGGATTTCGGTGCACTTTTTCGACATGTGGTGTCGGGTGGTGGGCGTCGGAGGGGAACCGATACGAATGTGCCGACAGAAAGTCGATGGAAAACTGCTATCAATTATTAAAAACCAAATCGTGCGTGCAATATTGGATTACGCATAGGCGATTTGTTGCCAATTTTAGTTTTCCGTTTCATGGGCCCTTTTAGAACGGGGTGTGAATGTTTGAAATTGACTGGTTAAGAAATGCTCAGCTTAGTATTGGGCCACCTTATGGTTACGTTTATTGTGGGTGTCGTCGTGGAACGCCATACGCTCCTGCTGATTGCAGTGTGCGATGCAATTAGGTTTCCCACTTCACCAAGAGGTGATTATTTAGCACCCAAAAGTAGTGCAATTGTGCTACCTACTTGAAACAATTCCTGTGTGAAGTGGACCGCAGCTAACAGGAGTTGAAAGATATAGACCGATATGCAACGTAATAATACTTTCGCATGAACACTTGAGTCACGCAACGCAACGGAGCCCCTATTAGGGCAGGTTGTGAAAATTATTGAACTGGCTAAGGGTGAAAAAAGCTGAATACTGAACGGGCAGGGTTAATTCTCAGAAAATGCACTGTGCGGTGGGTAATGTATCAACTATAATAAGATGTTAGACTTTTCAATCTTCTTCTTCTTCATTGGCATTACATCCCCCACTGGGATAGAGCCGCCTCGCAGCTTAATGTTCATTAAGCACTTCCATTAAGCTGCATTCGTATATCATGAGGCTAACACGATGATACTTGTATGCCCAGGGAGGTCGAGACAGTTTCCAATCCGAAAATTGTCTAGACCGGCACCGGGACTCGAACCCAGCCACCCTCAGCATGGTCTTGCTTTGTAGCCGCGTATTTTACCGCACGGCTAAGGCGGGCTCCTAAGGAGGAGATCTTTCAATACTTCAATCATTTCCGACAGTCTTAAAGCACTGGCCTTAAGAGATTCAAGATGATAAAAGCAGTTCCAACCTGGAGCAACGATGAACGAGATTGTTGTGGCAAGATTGGCAATCCTCCTAAAACGTAATTTGACATTTTTCGTGGAAGAAGGAGGGTCACAGGAGGTAATGTTGACATAGGATGAAATGTTGGCTCATCAAGCAAATATGTAAATCAATAACTCAGTGGTTGTACATCGTTTTGTAGTAAAATATTTATCACCGCTGCTTTAGAAAAGTATATCCAGCACATTTCAGTTACATTTCGCTAGTTCTTGCACTTCCTCAACTGTTAAACGCAATTAACTTCCGTGAAAAATCACTTTGACATGGGTTTTAATAGCCATGTTCGATAAGCTTAAGCAGGCAGGCTGTTTCAAGTTCAAGTTCTATTGCCCTTCTTCTCCTTCTTCTTCTTGGCATTACATCCCCACACTGGGACAGAGCCGCCTCGCAGCTTAATGTTCATAAGCACTTCCACAGTTATTAACTGCGAGGTTTCTTAGCCAGGTTACCATTTTTGCATTCGTATATCATGAGGCTAGCACGATGATACTTTTATGCCCAGGGAAGTCGAGACAATTTCCAATCCGAAAATTGCCTACACCGGCACCGGGAATCGAACCCAGCCACCCTCAGTATGGTTTTGCTTTGTAGCCGCGCGTCTTACCGCACGGCTAAGGAGGGCCCTATAAAGTAGTTTTTTGAATGAACTTTCATATTTTCGCATATAAATCACACATGGTTGGCTATCATAAGCACGTTAGTTTTGGTGAAAAACTAAAATCAAAACATTCCTTAAGATAATCCGACGAAAATAACTCCGTTATAATAAGCCTCAGTGGCTGTTCGGCCACATTGAGAGTTGACGTAAAGTCAATGTCAACTTCTTTCCACGAACAGCCTAGATAGCCGTGTGGTTTTGGCAGCTGGTTATCTGGCTAAGAATAACATTACGGATTGCCTGTTCCAGTGGTAAAAGTCCACCATACAGGTGACCCCTAGTTCTCGGTGTGATGCGGATTTATGCTTACCGTGCCTACGAATGAATGGTTATTTTTATTTATCATCAGACTAAGGCCGAAGTGGCCTGTGCTGCACATAAAAGACTTCTCCATTCAGCTCGGTTCATGGCTGCACTTCGCCAACCACGCCACCTGATCGATCCACCTTGCCCGCTGTGCACCTCGCCTTCTTGTTCCCGTCGGATCGTTGTCGAGAACCATTTTCACCGGATTACTGTCCGACATTCTGGCTACGTGCCCGGCCCACCGCAGTCTTCCGATTTTCGCGGTGTGAACGATGGATGGTTCTCCCAACAGCTGATGCAACTCGTGGTTCATTCGCCTCCTCCACGTACCGTCCGCCATCTGCAACCCACCATGAATGGTACGCAGCACTTTCATTTCGATTACTCCCAGTGCGCGATGGTCCTCCACGAGCATCGTCCAGGTATCGTGCCCGTAGAGGACTGCCGGTCTAATGAGCGTTTTGTAGATTGTCAGTTTGGTACGGCGGCGAACTCTATTCGATCGAAGCGTCTTGCGGAGTCCAAAGTACGTACGATTTCCAGCCACTATGCGTCTTCGGATTTCTCTGCTGGTATCGTTATCGGCGGTCACCAGTGAGCCCAGGTACACGAATTCTTCAACCACCTCGATTTCGTCACCACCGATCGAAACTCGTGGTGGATAGCTTACATTGACCTCTCTTGAGCCTCTTCCTATCATGTACTTCGTCTTCGACGCTTCGCTTTTCAGTCTAATGTAGGCTTCCTCCATCCTCTCAAAGTTACGTGCCATGATATCAATGTCGTCGGCGAAACCAAATAACTGGACGGACTTCGTGAAAATCGTACCACTCGTGTCAATCCCTGCCCTTCGTATTACTCCCTCCAAAGCGATGTTGAATAGCAGACACGAAAGACCATCACCTTGCCGTAACCCTCTACGCGTTTCGAAGGGACTCGATAATGACCCTGAAACTCGAACTACGCACATCACCCGATCCATCGTCGCCTTGATCAACCGTATCAGTTTATCCGGAAATCCGTTTTCGTGCATTAGCTGCCATAGCTGGTCCCGATCGATTGTATCATATGCGGCTTTGAAGTCGATAAATAGATGATGTGTGGGCACGTTGTATTCGCGGCATTTCTGCAATACCTGACGTATGACGAACACCTGGTCTGTGGTAGAGCGTTCACCCATAAATCCCGCCTGGTACTGCCCCACGAACTCTCTTGCAATTGGTGTTAGTCGACGGCATAAAATTTGGGAGAGTACCTTGTAGGCGGCGTTCAGCAATGTGATTGTGCGGTAGTTGCTACAATCCAGCTTATCGCCCTTTTTGTAGATGGGACACACGACACCTTCCATCCACTCCTGCGGCAGAACCTCATCCTCCCAAACCTTGGTAATCACCCAATGCAGCGCTCTAGCCAGTGCTTCACCACCGTGTTTAAACAGCTCTCCTGGTAGTTGGTCAACTCCAGGGGCTTTGTTGTTTTTCAGCCGGCCGATCTCCTCCTGGATTTCCTGGAGATTCGGAGCCGGAAGTCGCATGTCCTGCGCGCGTGCTCCTAGGTTCATTACCATACCGCCACCGTTGTCTGCCATATCGCCATTCAGGTGCTCTTCGTAGTGCTGCCGCCACCTTTGGATCACCTCACGCTCGTTCGTAAGAAGGTTCCCGTTTATGTCCTTACACATATCGGGCTGTGGCACGTGGCCCTTACGTGAACGGTTCAACTTCTCATAGAACTTTCGTGCGTTCTTAGCGCGGTACACTTCCTCCGTCTCTTCACGGTCTCGATCTTCCTGCTGGCGCTTTTTCCTCCGGAAAATCGAGTTTTGTCTGTTTCGTGCCCGTTTGTATCGTGCCTCGTTCGCACTCGTGCGGTGTTGCAGCAATCTCGCCCATGCTGCATTCTTCTCCTCAACTAACTGCTCACATTCGCCGTCATACCAGTCGTTTCTCTGAATGAATGGTTAGGGGGGTCTAATAAGAACCTAACCGCAAACGGAGCCTGTGAAGCACCAGGCCCCCCTCCACAGTATTTAGCCCTCGCCATGGGCGTAGCCAGGATTTCGATTAGGGGGTTAGGTCTTCTGAATCGTAGTTTTATAGTAGTTTTATAAAAACACATGAATATTATTGCTTGGTACTTTTTCCTTCTAAGCTCCAAACACTTTGAAACCAAATCTACAACCAACAGTAAAGGCTGAATCTCAACAGCGCGTTGCGCGTCAGCGTTGAAGTCGGCGTTTTGTACTAAAACGTAATGCCAATAAACGTTCACACCCGGATTCTTCAGGAATGCCACCAGCAATGTCTTCGGCAATGTCTTCAGGAATTCCACCATCAATTTCGCCGGGAATTGACCAAAAATTCCACCATTATTTACTCCAAGAAATCCTCCACGAATTCCTTTATAAGTTCTGCAGGAAATCCTTCAGATAATTTTTTCGTGCTGTTTCTCATAACAAAGTTTGAAAAATTGTACCTTCGAATTCCTAAGAATATTCCGTGAAAATTCCGCAGAATTGCCAATAAACATTCCTGAGAATTTCGCTAAAAATCTTCGAACTTCCTGTGTAAATTCCATATTTTTTTCCATGAAAATTTCGAATAATTTCTTGTGAAAATTTCAAAGAATTTCTCCAGAAATTCCGCCGAAAATTTATACAGAAATTATAACTTGACAGAAATTATACCGAAAATAAATTTATGGAGGAATTGCTAGATTAATTCCTAAAGAAATCTTGGAAGAATTCCGGTGGAAACTTCAAGATTTCCACTGGACATCCTCCAGAAGTTTCTTCCAAAATTCCTCCGGGAGTTCCTCCGGGAATTCTTCCAGGAGTTCAACCGGCCGAGCCTCCAAGAATTCCTCCAGGATTACCTCCGAGAATTATTTCGGTAGTTCTATCGGCAGCTACCTACCCTACGCTCTTTGAAAATTCTGCCGGGAATTTCTCCAGAATTTCCTCCGGGAATTATACAGAAATTCCTCCAAAAGCTCCTCGCCTCCGGGAGGTCCTCTGATGATGTTGATGGTCCTGCTACATACCCCTACAAAGGTTTCAGCTAGACGAGATTTGTCTATTAGATGAATTCTCCAAGATTTTTTTCCGAGAAGTCTTCTGGTAGATTCACTGGCAGTTCCTCCGGCGGTTCATTTAAAAATTCTCCCGGGAGTTTCATCTGAAATTCCTCCGGGTGTTCCACCAGTAGCTCTTCCAGGAGATCATTCAGGCTTTTTTCAGGAAATCATTTAGGCTTTCTTTAGAAAATTAGCTGGAAATTCCTCCCGAAGTTATTCCGATAGTTTTTCGGGGAGTTCCTCCGGGAGGTCCTCTAGGATTTTTTCCTAGGAGTTTCTCCTGAAATTTCTCCGGGAGTTCTTACGGAAGCTCCTCCGGCAGTTCCTACGTGAATTCCTCCGGGAGATCCACCAGCAGTTTTTATGAGCATTTCTCCGGGAGTTTCACCGGCAGTTCCTCCGGGTGTTCCTTTAAGAAGGAACTCCCGGAGTAATTTCCGGAGGAACTCCCAGCGGAATTTCTGTAGGAATTCCCGGAGAAATTATCAGAGGAATTTTCGGAAGAACTGCCGGAGGAACTTCTAGATGAATTTATTGAAGAACTACAGGAAGAATTTCGAAAAAAGAGAAAAAGAAATTTTTAAGAAATTCTTAAATGACCTCCCGGAGGAGCTCCCAGAGAAATTTTTCGAGGAACTTCTGAAAGAATTTGTAGATGAATTCCCAAAGAAAGCCTAAATGAATTCCTGAAAGAAAGTCTGAATGAATTTCCGGAGGAACTACTAGTGGAACTCCCGGAGAAATTTGAGGAACAGCCGAGGGAATACCCGGAGTTGAATTTCTAGAGATTTCTCATTGAAATTCCCCCATTTCTCTTGAAATTCCTGCCAAATATCCTCAAAGAATCCCCTGTGAAGTTCCTGGAGGGATTACTAGAGGAACTTTTGGAAAAACTCCTAGGGGAGCTCCCGGAGGAACTCCCACAAGCACTTCCAGAGGAATTCTCACAAGGTAGTAATGAAATAATTATTGGAGAAGTTCATGAAGGAATTTCTGGAGAAATATCTGAAGGAATTCCCGAAAAAATACCAGGAGGAATTAGTGCAGAAACTCCCAGAAAGTATTCCCAGATGAATTGCTGTTCTTTGTTTGTTCTGAAGAAATTGCTGGAAGAATTTTTGGAAGATATCCTGGAGGAACTCCCAAACTAATTTCCGAATGAAATTCTGGAGTAAATTCCGAGTGAAGTTCGGAAAGAATTCTAGGACAATTTCGCGTAAAAAATCCCGGAGAAATTCCTGAAGGAAGGGAAGAATTTCCGGAGAAATACTTGAACGATTCCTGGAGAAATTCCAAAAAAAAATTCTAGGGGAATTCTTGAAAGATATTCTGAAATAATTGCGGAAAGAGTTTCTAGAAGAATTTCCGAAGATTTTTTTTATAAATTAGCAGATGAAATTATGGAGCGAAATCGGAGAATTTCCGTCATAAATTACTGAAGAAACTTCTAGTGGAATTTTATGAGGAAATTTCGTATGTATTCTTGGAGGAACATTCTAGAGAGAACATTCTGAAGGAAATGCCGGAGTTTGTCCTGGAAGAATAGCCGAAGAAATGTCTAGAAATAAAACTTGAAGAGAAGAAAAGAAATCTTCAAGAAACTTCCTCATGAATTTCCTAAAAAAAAAATAGTTGGGGGTTTTTAGATAAGGAGAAATCACAATTACAGGAGAAGGATTTTCAAACGATTTTTAGAGGAATTTGTGGATAACTTTCCGGAGGAATTTAGAAGTTCCCAGGGTAGCTTCTAGAAGGATTTCTAGGAGAATTCTTGAGCCCGAAATGTTTCGAGTTGTTTTGAACTTTCATATAGTATGGATCTTGGATACCCTTATAAGTTTTTTGGGAATCTATTGAATTTTAGTTTTCAACAAATTGCCACCTATATATGGATTCGCATTATGCGTTTTTCACAGTGTACTCTGTGTTTCGTCTTTGACGTTCGGCTTCGGCTACTCTTGTTTAATCTCAACTTGAGGTTAAATAAGGTTGGGGTTATGAATATGTTGTTTTTTTTACTTAGTTTTTCATCAAATTGTCACCTATATGGATTCGAATTATGCGTTTTTCACAGTACACTCTGTGTTTCGTCTTTGACGTTCCTCCATTGTTACGTCGTCAGTGTTTTTGTGACACCTCTCTTTAGTCCCTAGCTTAATGCGTGTGAGTCTACATAATTGGCTTTCCTATAAATGGTATATTATATGCGTTTGCATTGTGTGACTTATCCAGTATATTTTATGCTTCGCGTTTCATTGCGTTTTACAAAATGCATCGTATGAATGTAATATTGATTGTATCCTCCTTCTCCAGGAACCTGTTCCATTCTCCTTTTCAACTTCACTTCCTCTTCCTTTCCCCTTTTCACTTCCTTTTCCGTCAGGTAAATGATGAGAAAGGCCAGTGAAGGCGATGGCACAAATCTCCCAAATTGAGGGGAACGTGCCTCCTGAGCCGACATTCTGATACCTGGTACCTGATTGACATGGGTTTTAATAGCCATGTTCGATAAACTTAAGCAGGCAGGCTGTTCAAGATTTTATTCTCTAACTCCGTTATAATAAGCCTGCAATAAGCATGGTTTAAGTAGGTGCCTATATAATAAACTGCAAAAAAAATCAAGTGCTGGTTGTTTCATTAATTATGAAGAAAACCAAATATCTGAATAGATTTTAACATATAAATAAACGATGGAAATCATTATTTGTAATTGAATTTTGGTATGCTGTGAAACAACCAAAGACAACGAAATGTAAATATGTGGGATAAAACAAATAACATAATAAACTACTGAAAAATCAATATCTAATTGATTTGGAAGCATCAAAGTAAGTTTGATATGAAGAACAACGGAGAGCCACCAAAATATCAATCAAACATCCCGGGACTTCCTACTTCGGTATGCTAGTAGGATTCTTGTCGAAACCTCTGGAGATTCCCGTCGGAAAAATGCAAAAAATTCCACTGCCTACTGGTGGGAACCTGACGGCGATCCGTCACATATTGTCCTTTGAGTGTGCGGAACAAAGCTTAGCGCTACTACACTTAGACGCTAAAGCCATACACTGGCAATTTGAGTCGTTGTAGAAATCATCGCCTGGTAAACGAACACACTTCGATACTGTGAGCTACAGCAGAAAGCACAACAAAATAAGGATGAATGTGATTGATCCGCAATTGCCTTTTTTGTTTGGACCGTATTTATCACATTACCACTAGAAGATAACTTACTGAGGTGGTAAAATGTACGAGAATTTTTTAAAAGAAGCTCAAAATAGAAATAATAGACGAAGAGGCTATAGCCCCCTAGGCATCGGGGCTGGTTACGCCAATGCTGGAAGTTAATTCATACTCAATACTCTTTACCACACAATCATTGTTGAGAGAACACTATCTTCACCATAGATATAATCATAAACCAAGAATTTCCAATTCTATAGAAGTTACTGGTAAAACAGTGTGCCACCTTAAGGACTTTGTTCAGTAACTTTTGAAAAACTCTTTGTTAAAACTTGGACATGGTTTCAATACCAATTCACACTTATATTTTCACTAATGATTGAGTCCCAGAAAAAATAAATGCAAAAAAGCTATTTCTGAAGCGATTTAAAAATGGTTATAAATAACGTGTTTTTTTGGGCTACGGGGCAAGACGGCCACCTAGATAATATCAAAAACTTCAAGGAAAAATTAATATTTTAGCAGGTATGGCACTGGTACATGCTAGAGGTATCCAAAAGGAAGAATTTTCATACATTTTCAAATAAACCGTTATTAGGTGTGACTTTGAAAAAAAGGATTTATTGTACGCACCAAATTTTCAATAAATATTTTTGATACAACTATTTTCGTTACATTACAAACGTGTCATTCAAATATTGAGCAACGTAAAAAATGGTCGTTTGGGATCGTCCATGAATCATGTCACGCATAAGGAGCGAGGAAACGTGATGGTCAATACCACTGTTTTTTTAGCTCTCATACAAAAAGTGTGACATGGCGGGGAGGATTGACAATTTTCTTCATTTTTCAACGTTCAGCGGTTGAATCTGTGAACCCTGGAAGTTTACGGTTCTGGTTTCTGCATGGAAAAATTGTCCACCTTTCAAATGGAGAATCATTATTTAGTGAATAGCGTGTCATGGGATTGAAATATAATTAATGGTTTTCTTGATTTCGTCTTTTTATTCAAAAAAGCAAAACAAAAGCAACTTCAACGATAACAAAACAATCATTTCATGACTACAAAGTTCATACTAGTTTTAAAGAAAAGTCAAGTCACCTTCGGATCATTGACGATTAGTGGGTACACGTTGGACATTCATCTTTGTAACATTCGTGAAACCAAGCAGGGCATGCACCACACTTGTTCCACCCCTTACCATGCTCAGATAGAAGGAAACATTTGCCGCAAAGATCACATAAGAAATCTTCAAGTGAGTCGTCATCAACTACACGTTTGCGCTTCGTAGATTGCTTTGTATTGGGTTTCTGACGTCTCTTGTTGGCTTTCTTGATAGTTTCTATATCCTTCGATGCCTGGGACTCCTTCAAAGCCGTACGGTACGGGCTTGATGTGAGCACTGTTGCCTTTTCTTTCCTCTTTCGGGTCACCTTCCGGGTTCGTGTCTTGGGTAGCGGATGTATGGCCTCTGGAGAAACTGCAAATCCTTCGTATGAAGCACTCGAGGTTCCAGGCGGACAGTTTTCTTTATCATCAACTGCAGCAACCGAATCCACAGCAACCGAATTGTTTTCTTTGTCAGGCGATCCGCAAGCTTCGACGCCATCTCCAGTTGATGTGCCGTTGACGTTAATCGGGTTGCTGCATGAAAGGTCGATGTTGGTAACATCAGAAGGTGCAAAAAGATCGTCACTGAACACTTGCCTGTTCCGGGAAACCAATCCCGTCTTGGCAAATCCGTTAATTGCGATTGTTGCGTTGCATGTTTTAATGTAAGTCTTTCCAAAAAGTTCACTCAGCTCATTTACGGCAACGACCTTGCCTGGATTTTCCTTAAGGTATTCGTCGATTGCCCTGGAGAGATGTGTCTTTAATGGCCCCATAAAGGTTACGTCCAACGGGTTGCATCCGGTGACTACAGTGCGGCGGGAAGCTGATAACAGTCACGTGGTTCCGACTTGCCTTTTCCAAAAACACAATGTTTTTGGTATGTGAGTTGTGACCATCAAGCAGCAACAATATCGGGCTCGATTCAGTTGGTCGAGTATGTTTTGGGAAGTGATCGAAATATTTGTCGAAGTCAAAACCCGTCATCCATCCACTTTTGTTGCAATGGAATAATGTTGCCGATGGGGCGCCCTTCTTTAAGCCTTCCGTCATTCGAGCTCTTGCAAAAAGTAGCATCGGTGGGACGAAAATTCCGCTCGCTGACATGGTCAAGCAGGCCGTTGCCATGATTCCGTGTTCCGCTGATGTTATTCCGCCAACTTTCTTTTTTCCTCGCAGCGCCAGAACCCGTGATTTCTTGATTTGTGGTTCATAGAGGCATAAATTAAGTAAAAATATATAATCAAACGTGATTTTATTCTTACCGTGCAAATTGATGTTTCGTCCACATTGAATATTCTGCTCGGGAGGAACTTTTGTGGGCTTCCTGCTTTCTTAAGGAGACCGAAAAAAATTTCAACAGCAGCTCGATTGAATCCTTGAAGGCGAGCAGCTGACGTGGGTTCTGTAATCCTGAGAGAAAGTTCCCGGTGCCTGGTTCGGAAGCCATAAAACTAATCCCAACCGGCCAGCGTTCAACCGGTTCGGTGTATTAAGTTGAACGGATGGTTTATGTTGCTGCGCTCCGCTAGCTCAAACGCAAGGCTGCGCACATCACGAGGACCAATTCCGTAGCATCGTTTTTCAAGATCCAAAATGTGGTTAACCAATCCCTCCTCCTGCCGCGCGTTGAAAACATGCTCGTAACAACCCAAACTCATCTCCAAGCTGGCGCCGGGAGTGTTCTCGTTGAGCTTCATGTACTTGGCAAGAGTCTTCCTTGGAGCTTTGTATTCTTCAGCAGTTCGTTTCACCGAACTACCTTTTTCGGTCACGAACCGCACTGCCGCTTACATTCTGGCCGCTGGTCAACTTTTTCGGGACGAAATTCGCTGGTATTTACACACCATCCTGCTTTGCTGTGAACACAACAACTGCGTTTACGTTTTTGACAGCTTCATTCTAGAGAAAAATAACGAACATAGTAGGTGGCACTCTTGCCCCTACTAGTGGTGGCACACTTGCCCCAACATTAACATTCATAAATTAACTTTTTTTCGGAAAACAATTTTTTTTTACTGAGTCATCGCTAGAAACAAATACTCTTTCATTCAATTCCACACTGCAATATACACTTTCTCTATATTTTGTTTGTATGTAATCTGACAACTTATTTGAATTGGCTGGAATATTATAAAATTGCACGCAATTTTGATGCTCATTATAAAATTGATCATAAAAAGTGGAGATTTGACAATTCTATACAAAATTCCGTACACTATGTCTGGTAATACGATCGAATCTAGCTGTGTACCGGCTGGGTCGTTTAATACATATTTTATTGAATAAAGCCCGGGTGGCTCACTTGCCCCAAACTCCGCTAATTTATTATGGCTATCACTACAATATCCTTTGTAACGTTTAACAGTACGTTACGTTTTACAGTAAAAAGAAACTAAGGAGGTCACCCTAAGCTAAAATGGACGTCTACGTAAATATCTTTAAAAGGCGATATGCTATACTGGTTAGTGTATTCTAATCAAAATAGTTTTATCTGAAGAACAGATGATTTCTGATACTTTCTTAATACATACCTAATTGTGTAGGTTGGGAGCAGTGAAAAAAAGCTCTGAATAGGGTTGACAAAATCTAAATTGTTCGTGTCAATTAAACGTTTCCCAGCATACGCAGAAAGATCCCCAAACCTCCGGAAGAAGATAAAACCATCTTGGAGAAAAACTAGTCAAAAGTAAAACAGTATAAGCTCAATAAACATACATCCAATAAGATGTCAAATAAATTGGGAAATTATAGCCCTACAATTGAAAAAGATACTTTTAATATTATGACTTTTTGATTTTATGGATCGACTTTGAGACCACCTCGTAGTTCTTGGATCATGCTCCAAACAGATAACATGAGGGTTAACTTATATGTCAAGACTCATGCTTTCTCTTAAATGTAATGTCACCACCAGTCCACCATATGATATGCCACCGAGTGTATGCTGCACCTCCTATCACCAATTTATCCATCCTCGGATGCCTCGCTTGCATATTAAGTGCCTCAACCCAAAAAGTAGCAATTTTCCACACAGAAACCGCAACATAGCCGACCACTTTCAAAAATTCATACTCGAAAGCGTTGGAAACTCATGCTCATGCTCAGGTAAAATATTTGCTTACGGCCACCTTCATTCGCTGACCGGCCACCCAACAACAGGAGAGCGGTGCATTACACGATGGCCGATGGACAGAACAGGCGCGAGTTCCATGTCGAACTAAGGCACAAAGGCAGTCTACCGCGACCACACGGGAACCGACCGACCGACCCGCCCGGCGACCTGGGCCCGGGCAGAAGAATGTGATTATAATAATTGTAATTTAGCGAATTTCTTTCTAATATATTGTCTCGGGAGGTAAATTTTCTAACCGCAACACACAAGTGAACCAGGCTATAATAAACCATGGCCCGTGGTCAGTACCATAAACAAGATGCACCCTGCTGCACACTGGCCATTGTTGAGCTGGGAGTGAGCATTGACGGATGACGGGCGAGTTGCCGAACCGACGACGATCAAAACGGGAAAGTCGCTTTCCTTGCCGCGGTGTCTGTGATGGCTTGTGAACGAACACAACGGTTTCTGTGGTTAGTGATTGGACCGAATGGCCACCGCACGTCATTGCGGTCGAATCGGAACTCATGGGTCGATTTGCAACTGCTAACTGGAAATTGATGCTCTACTCGTGCTCGTGTGTATATTTGCAAACTAATTTTTGGGTAAAATAAATTGTGTCAATATAAATTGAATTTTTAATTCTTCGTAAAAACAATGGTAACTTTTACAGAAGATCGCGATGAAGTATTGTGATATGAAACAAGTCATCTAATTCACCTCCAATCTCATTCCAATATGACAAATCAACAGAAGTTTTAAACCTTTCAGCTTTGCCCCTTCTCCAACATTAGAACTGAAACTTGGACTGCCAATTTTATCAGCATTTCCACAGGTTTTAATTGGAAAGCTTTTCGGTGTCTGCCATCATATGAATATGTAGTTGCTTTCTTTCTACTAGGATATATTCCAACAAAATAAAGGCAAGTCAGAGTAGTATTCATACCTAAGACGAACAAAAATTACAAGTCTTCTTCAAAATTATTCAGACAAATTAGTCTGTCCTCTGTACTTTTAAAACTGATGGAAATACTTCTTGATGAGTATATCAAAACAGAAATACTTCGTACTAATCCATTATATAAAGCACAGATAGGCAAATCTAGGGTAACAGCTCAACATACTCTTGTTAGTAAAATAGAGAAATACTTCGCAACCAAGGTTTTACTATTAACAACTGTTCTCGATATTGAAGGTGCTTTTGACACCATGCATTGAAAAAAGTAGGACGTTGATATTATCGGCGAAGCTAAAGCTTTAGATGTCTTCTGGAGTGTGTTTTTATTTTTAGAGAACTTTATTTGAGCAGTATGAAAAAACTGAATTAAAAGGGTGCACAACGAGATTTTTTTTTATTTTGTTGCTAAAATTATTAATATATTAATAACAACAATATATTGTATGGAGACGCTGTAGAAATGACTATTACAAAACGCTTTCTCGGAAACACGAAATTTCTATATCTAAAATGGATAAAGTGATAAGGGTGCAAAGTTAGTTTTTTAACGAATTATAACTGAAAATCCTTCTTCCACTCGAAACTTACGATATGTTCTTTAAAAAAAATTTGGGGTTGTATACAAGACACGACCGCTCGACGTAAACTACGTAAAACCAAATATAGTACACTGAACCAACTATTCCGCTCTATATAGAAGAGAAGGAACCATCCCACGACAATACTACCCAGCTTTAGCAGCATCTCCCACTCTATGAAGGAGTAGGGACTCCACTATCTAGCGGCTGGAGGGCCACCCCATTCATACAACCCAGTTTAATAATAGATAATACCCTAAAAGTAGGCAATTACCCACGATTGGAACGTGCTGTATAGGGGATGTATGATACATGAAAGAACTAAAATGTTTAATAGTTTAGCGTTGATAATCAGTAGTTTCAATACTACTGGCAAATTGGTGGAAAGTTTACGAATCGATTGATATATAAATCATGAAAATCCATTGAAAGATAAAGGACCTATTAACCCTTATGCGGCCGACGGGGTACCCGTGTTCCTTTTTCAATTTCAAGTGGTGATATTTCAATGAATTTTTATAGCTGAAAGCTGAAACTCGGTGACATCTAAGAACTCCATAAAATGTAGCATCTGTGAGAAAATCACGTTGATACAGTGAGGAGGGACGTGGGGAGGGGCATCTGATTTTTTTACCACGTGGATGGCCGACAGGGTACCCGTGTTCCACTAAATTGATATTTTCATAACTTTAACAATTTTCAACCGATTTAGATAATTTTGACAGTTTTGGAAACAGAAACTCATATACTTTTTGCCCATTGTCAAGGTTTACAGCTTTTGTCCATTGTTTTTTCAAGAAATCTTTGAAGTAAGGCTTAAGAGTCTACACACGTAACCGAAGGACTATCAACCAGTTTCAAATATATTACATGCTCATTGCGCTTCTTATAATAGTCGGTGTTCACAGTATATTTTCTGGATCTTCAAAATCCTCTGCAGTAAGGCCTCAGTCATCCAAAAAAATCACTGGAATAAGATCTTATTGTCTGCTAACGTAACCAAAGGTCTATCGTGCAAATTCAAAAACGGTACATGCTCTTTATGGTGTTTAGCATATAATGCTTTCACAGTATATGTTCCGGGTCATTCAATGATCTTTTCTCAAAACATGTTTGCATTCCAAGTAGTTCTTGTTGCTGTCATTGATTCCAGGTAGTCTACGAACTCCATACAGTCAAGGTCTTCGGATCAATATCCGTAATGGAGGCAGTTATCGAAGAATAAACAAGTTTTGTGACCCCTTCTTGGCATATGTTTGTATTCCTAGTAATTCTTGTTGTTGTCGTGGGCTCTAGGTTGTCTACGAACTCCATAGATCCAAGGTCGGTGGATCAATCTCCGTAATGGAGGCAGCTATTGAAAAATAAACAAGTTTTGTGACCCCTTCTTGGTATATGTTTGTATTCCATGTAGTTCTTGTTGTTGTCGTGAGTTCCAGGTAGTCTACGAACTACATACAGTCAAGGTCTTCGGATCAATCTCCGTAATGGAGGCGTTTATCGAAGAATGAACAAGTTGCGTGACCCCTTCTTGGTATATGTTTGTATTTCATGTAGTGTTTGTTGTTGTCGTGAGTTCCAGGTAGTCTACAAACTCCATACAGTCAAGATCTTCGGATCAATTTCCGTAATGGAGGCAGTTATCGAAGAATAAACAAGTTGCGTGACCCCTTCTTGATATATGTTTGTATTCCAAGTAGTTCTTGTTGTTGTCGTTGGCGCCAGGTAGTCTACGAACTCCAAAGATTCAAGGTCTGAGGATCAACCTCCGTAATGGAGGCAGTTATTGAATAATAAACAAGTTGTGTGACCCCTTCTTAGTATATGTTTGTATTCCATGTAGTTCTTGTTGTTGTCGTGAGTTCCAGGTAGTCTACAAACTCCATACAGTGAAGATCTTCGGATCAATCTCCGTAATGGAGACAGTTATCGAAGAATAAACAAGTAGCGTGACCCTTTCTTGGTATATGTTTGTATTCCAAGTGATTCTTGTTGTCGTGGGCTCCAGGTAGTCTACGAACTCCATAGAGTCAAGGTCGGTGGATCAACCTCCGTAACGGATGCAGTTATTGAAGAACAACTGGGAGGGACGGAAGATAGCGGTTTTCCTCCAAAACCTTTTCCGAACTTAATCTATCACATGTTGTGCATATGCATAATCGAGTTTCAGACATAGTAATTAATTTCCACTCCGGGTGGCTCAATACCCGGAACATAGGCAATTAACCTTGAATGTACTTAACCCGAAAGGCGATCTCTCTTCGCTTATGTGGTCGGGTTGGGATCTGACGACCAACTGGCACAATCTCACACAACCCTACTTCATCGAGCGCCGTTGGTGATGAATCAAGTGTGTATGAGCCAGATAATACTAAATACTCATCCTACTTGGTTGGCATTGTACAACATATATGAGAGAGTTAGTTCTAAGAATGTATTGCGAGAGTTCGGCTACATGTCCGGTGCTGTGAATTTGGTTTCATCAGTACCCGCTAAGCTGCGGAGGACGACGGAGGTCCTTCGTTGCTTTATAGGGAAAGCACCTGTCTAGCGTACTGGTTTCGTGGGATCAAACCCCACCGAAGTTCTGTAGATCAATCTCCAATGGAGGCAGTTATCGAAGAATAAACAAGTTTTGTGACCCCATCTTGGTATATGTTTGTATTCCAAGTAGTTCTTGTTGTTGTCTTAAGCTCCAGGTAGTCTATGAAATAGAGTCAAGGTCGGTGGATCAACCTCCTTAATGGAGGCAGTTATTTGAAAATAAACAAGTTGTGAGACCTCTTTTTGGTATATGTTTGTGTTTTAAGTAGTTATTTTCATTGTCGTGGGCTCCGTAATGAAGGCAAGGCAAAATACGTGAATGGAATCCGTAATTTTTTGTCGATGAGACTTACAAACTTCTTAACAGGTACTCATAAATGAATAATAATCTACAGGCAGTGAAAGTTATTTAATGAAAATCATTGTTGTTAGCGGCAAATTGGGTAGAAAACGTGATAAAATCGGGTTAGGCAAAATCAAACCTTATATGAGTGAATGTACGCATTCATAGTAGTTTTTGTTTTTGCCATGATACTAGGTAGTCTATGAACTCCATATAGGAATGATCTGCAGATCAACCCACGAACGGAAGGCTATTGGTATATGTTTGCATTTCAAGTAGTTCAACTTGTTGTCATTAGCTCTGGGCAGTTATTCAAGAAACCTGATATATGAAAGATGAAACCTCATCTTGATATATTAGCATTCCAAGTAGTTATTGTTGTCTTGTTGTTGTTGGTTTCAGGTAGTATACAAACTTCATTCATATCACTAATATGAAGTTGTCTATTCTTTGGAAATGCAAAATGTGAATAAATCGGAACGATACAACTTCACGTCGTGAGCGTGAGGGAAAAAACTGGAAAAAAGATCATGTACCATATTAAAATAAGATTAAGGACACTCTTCACGGAATCCAAGTTTCAAAGTGCTCACGTTTTCGGAGGCACACCAATCGATACGGAGGCGGCGCACAACTGTCATTTTTGTTGGTTTAGCTTTGCTGCATGAGTGAAATAAGCATTTCTTTGGAAGACCATAAACATATGCAATGGACGTATTCTATTCTATGTACTACAAAGGGCACTTTTGAAACAAGCCAAAAGATCTCTGGGTACCCATGCAGATTTAAAGGCCTATTCCAGGGTTTTCTTGGATGACCATGAACCTATGCAATGGACGCAATCTATTCTATGTACCACAAAAGGCATGTAACAGTTTTGAAAAAATATGAAAGATGTTTGGTTACTCGCGTAGATCTTAAGGCCTTTTCCAGGGTTTTCTTGGATTACCATGAACTTATGCAATAAAGGCGTTCTATTCTATGTACCACAAAGGGCATGTACCAGTTTTGAAACAATCTAAAAGATCTCTGGTTACGAGTGTAGATCTTAAGGCCTTTTCCAGGATTTTCTTGGATGAACATAAACATATGCAATGAAAGCACTCTTTTCTATGTACCACAAAGGGCATAAACCACTTTTGAAACAATCTAAAAAAAACTATGGTTACGCGTGTAGACCTGAAGGCCTTTTCCAGGGTTTTCTTGGATGACCATGAACATATGCAATGAAGGCGCCAGAGGACTTATCCGAGAGATTTCTTCGATAGCGCAGAACATATGTAGTGATCACATTTGATTTCAAGATGCGCAAAGAGCATGTACCACTTTTGAGACAAGTCCATAGACCCATGGTTACGAGTGTAGACCTTAAGGCCTTACTCCAGAGATTTCTTGGATGACTCGGAACATATACTGTGAACGCATTCTATGCCAAGTACCACAAAGAGCATGTACCGTATTTGAATTTGCATAATAGGCCTTTGGTTACGCGAGTAGATTTTTAGGCTTTACTCCAGAGATTTCTCGGATAACTAAGACCTCATTTCAGGGATTTTTGCACTACCCGAAGCATATACTGTGAACACCTTCAATTCTAAGAAGCGCAAAGAGCTTGTAGCATATTTAAAACTGGTTGAATAGCTTTTGGTTACGCGTGTAGACTCATAAGCCTTACTTCAAAGATTTCTTGAATAACCATAGGCATAAGCTGTAAACCTTGACAATGGGCAAAAAGTATATGAGTTTCTGTTTCCAAAACTGTCAAAATTATCCAAATCGGTTGAAAATTGTTGAAGTTATGAGAATATCAATTTATGGGAACACGGGTACCCTGTCGGCCATCCACGTGTGTTTTTTGTTGGCCGCATAAGGGTTAATGTTACAAATCTTACATGATTTCGTGACGGTCTCCAGTTTTGAAATTCTCATTTGCCACCCTGTATCAGAGTCTTCCCCTTAGACGTAGTTTACGTCAAAACTGTTCATAAATTGACATTTCAATTTTTCATGGCTCAAATTCATCTGGGGTTTTTAGTAGGTAGCAGATATGGCCACTGCATGGGGAATAATAAGTAGAGCCCTTGTTAATAAACAGAAAAACATATAATTTGTTTCCACTGCCTTATAAAGGGTTAAGCCATTCAAAATCTGGGCTGGACTTTATGTTCAGCACATTTTCCTGCTGGCATTGTACTTGCCACACAAGATACAGTTAGTGCAATGGCGGGCATAGAAAAGCGTTCAATTAATACTGAGGAAATGCTAATAGAATACTGAATAGAAGTTGAAAAGCAGGCCAAGTTCCAGTTGGAATTGAAGAAGAAGAAGAAGCTCTGCGAGTGGATGCTTTTTCATCCAATGAAAAGTTGATGCATTACTAGTTTATTTGTGGACGCAGTACCGCCCGTGGCAAGTATTTTTTTTCAATCAAAGTTTCCAACGTCTGTTTTTTTTTCTGTATCTGATGGTAAAAAAGAATTGAAGTGTCAAATATTTTATTTTTTTGTGAGAATTTCCCCGCATGCTGCGTCTGGTTGGCTAGTTACCGGTCAGACAAACAGCGCTATTATATTTATGATGATGATGATGATATAAATCGTTTGTAAGTGCCTTAAGGTAGGCAATTATCATGTTCTACTTCAAATGAAAATCGTAAGGTGAAATTTGACAACAAGTGCTCCTCATATATTCCAAAAACGTTTTGGTTAATCGTGTTGCTATACTAATGAAAATTGTGAATTCCCTATGAATGCTAAAATAATGTGACTATTATCCGTTCATCTAATGGGCGAAAGTAGGTAAGTCCATTCAGAAAATTACTTGTTTGGGCAAAGGAAGAAACTCTTGCCCAGCCTGCCTGCTAAAAAGTTAATGCTGAAAAACCGATTCAAAGTGATTTTTCACATAAGCTTATTGCGATTATCAGCTGAAGAAGCACATGAATCTAGCATAGTGTGACTAAAATATGCTTGATATTTACACAAAACAATATATTATCGCTGAGTCAGTGAGTCATTGATTTGAACGTTACATCCTAAGTTAACGTTAGCTCTCGTTGCCTTATAGTATCAACTTCCATGTGTGAATGTCCAGATTTCATAGATTTATGTGAGATCTCCTACGGCTTGTTTAGTTCAGCACACTGTTCAGTAACACATGCAAACATGTAAATTATATTTCGGTTCTGATTCGTACCTGCGCAACGATCACTGTAATAGTTAACTTGCTTAAAAGTGGTTGGCGTTTTTAACAAATTTTCGATCAAGCATGATCCGATTTCTTGTGAACCACGACGAGCTACCGTTTCATTCCACAAATAACAGGTTGCGCTGTTTGTGTCCAGATGCTTTTCAAATACGGTTACATTGAGAATATAAAGCTGACGTGAGTAGGAGCATTGTCCGCATGTAAGATGTGGTGTTGGCAGTTGTTTTTGTAGATCAAACGAAGCTGTTCTCACTCATTTCTCATCATCATCAAGCTGTAAAGAAAAGAATATATATTCACTCCAAGGAAGTTTTGACGTAGAATTACGTCCTTCGGTAAGATAGGCGGGTCATTTCAAATTTTCAAATTAGGAACCGTCACGAAAAGAGGTCAGGAGGTACGAGACAATAACTCAGCCGTTTTTCAACGGATTACGGAGATTTTGGTATGAATCGATCAGAAAACTCTCTAAGATTCAATACAACTATTGTAAACAATTGATTCAATGCATTCAACTATTGAAAATCTCAATTTCTCCAGCTAATGTAGAAACTGCACTATAACAGTAAATTGCCTACATTTCGGCTATTAGCCATCTGGCATGAACAAACATAAAATGTTGATGATCAAATTTCGTTTCCACTATCGCACTATACGTAGTTCTACGTTTAATTTGCGGTCGTATCTTTGACACAAGCATCAATCAAGCATGATACAAGGAGACCCATAGTGTTATATACCCATTGACTCAGCTCGACGAATTGAGATAATGTCTGGCTATTTGTGTATATATGTGCGCAAAATAAAACTAAAAAATGTTTTAAAAACTAGCTTGCAACAAGTTGAATTGGCGGAAAACCGTTTCCTATTGAAAATTGACCAGATTGGACTATGGAATCCAAAATTATGGCCAAAATACGATTTTTATATAAAACCTACAAGGTTAAAATACTTCACTCTTCCATTTACTTCCGATATATTCACATTTGTATCAACAGATACGTATTTCGTTTCCTACTTGAAAACTTCCGCAGTGTTTTGTTATCGACAATAAAGAGTTGATAACAAAACACCGAAGAAGTTTTCAAGTAGAAAACGAAATACGTATCTGTTGATGCAAAAGTGAATATAGCAGAAGTAAATGGAAGAGTGAAGTATTTTAACCTTGTAACATTATCCTCTAAGATGCTCAATATTAATTATTTATTTAATACAAAAGCTTGCTAAAAACTCTCACTCCTTTTATTAATATATCTAAAGCACGAGAAAGACACAAACACTGCTAGGTGGATCAATCAGGGTTTTTTAATCATAAATCTGCTTGGCTCCAGGTTGGTGGCCGGGACTTCAACCAGGCATTTTTGACCCTCTGAGACTTGATCAAATCGTTTGTCAGATATGGCCAGTGCTATCGGCAGGTGCCTTGCTACAGTAGATGGTAGTATCATCATCATCATCATCATCATCTGCGACTTGGTCGCAGTGGCAAAGCAGTATCGGAAGTCCCTGCTGGAAATTAGTATGTAGGAAGAGAATAATTAGCCTCTTCACTGAGAAGAAGCAAATGGCGACGTATGGTCACCCTTGATGCAACTCCTAAGCTGAGCAAGGTCGTGCAGGTTGCCGATCCGAAGAAGATGAAAGATCCAGTACCGCATACAAGTAAGGGGCTGAAGTTCGTCGGGAGAAAGGCCTACCTAAAGGTCGTGCATCCCAAGATAGTGAAGGATAATCTATTAAGCAAGCTCGTCAGGAGGAAGACGTACCCTAGAGAGAGGTCGTAAATCCCAAGAAGGCGAAAGCAGAAGGGATAAAAGCTGCATGAAAGTCGGCTAGCGAAGCCGCTGCAGACATTTCGGCAATGTTAACAAACTTAAAATCGGTCGTCGAAGCAGGTAGCTTCACCGCTTGGCTGGTTGTCTAGAGTAGTCAATTTACAAACGCTAGGGGGGAAATCCTACTAGAAACGCTTGCAAGGTTGAAAGTGGTTCTTCTGAACGATGGGCAAGCATCGACCTTCAGAGGATCAAGAGGCGAGTCATATATCTGCTTAACGTTCTGTTGTACATGTTGGGCAGTCGAATCTTAATTAAAGGATGGAGAGGGGTATACGTCTAGTGACCATCAAGCTGTTCGTTTCTGTATTAACTATACCACTCGTGAGATCGCAAGACAGACTATTTCTGTTGATTCAGGACGGATGATCGCAGTTTGATCTCGAGCTGGACGTTGTAGCCCCGTGCTGGGAGGATACCACGCTAGGTCTGAGTGGTGAGGAGTTTACTGATATAATGACAAGGGCGTGATACGTGTCCATGCACAGGAAAACATAACATAGGGCTGGCCGTCAACCGGTGAATTGGTTGAACGACATGATTGCAAACCTTCGTAGAACCTGTCTAGAAGCTTAAAGAAGACTGTGACGTGCCAGAACAGAGGAGGACTACGAAGGGCTTCATACATTTGACCGAATAGGTCATTTGACCGAATGGGTCATTTGACCAAATAGGTTATTTAGCCGAAAATGCCGTTTAGTCGTTTTTGTTTGTTTGGTAGAACAAGTCATTTGGCCGAAAAATGGTTTTAGCCAAATAAGTCATTTGATCGAAAACGCTGTTTGGCCTCAATGGCCGTTTGCCAGAAAGGGTTCTTGTGAAGCGTCTGAGCGACTTTGTTAGATTAATTTTCACCTTACAATAACTGCATTGCTTCAAGCCTGCACAGTCTGCTTACTGTCCAGAGCCTATAGTCGAAGTGGAGTCGATGGTAATATTGTAATACATGTAATATTTGCATGCGCGATTCGAAATTGAGCGAAATGCCATGCTGCTTGTTAGCGGCACGGATACGAGCTAAAATAGCCTCTCATAGATGAGTTTTAGGATCGTGAACATTTGGAATATGGCAACCCCGCCACAACTTGACATTTGGCCTTAGTTTCGCGTACCCACTTGCAAATCGCAGATGGCGCTTCGAAACATAAACAATGGGTCATCCTACACCGTCGCCACGCTTTTTCTCCGTAGAAACCATGTTTTTTTGTTTCGTCATTTGTTGTCAACAAACAACGGACAGGGGCGTCATATGGATGGGGTGAATTGGTAATTGCAATTAATGAAAAGATTCTGAGCAAAATTTCCAATGCTTAAAATGTTGAATTTTGTCGCTTTGGAAAAAGAAATTTGTTTTATATATCGCCCATTTAACAACGAGTTCCTACTGATCTTTGCAGCTTTAATAGTTGAATCTAAGAAGTTAAATTTGTTAGCTGTATAAATGATTATTCTTTATCATACAGCTTCATAACTTGATTATCATAGAATGATAAGATGTGAGAACAAAGGAACTTGCGGTTGATTTGATACTACCATCATGGCTAGGTAGTTTCTTTTTAAAACACACACAATGGTTCACATTTGGATCAGAATGAAACGTGGTTATTTTTGTAACGAAGGATAGTTTTGTAGAGTATTTAAATCGATGTGCCGTTTTAATTAAATAAATAACCCCTACAGTTTATTTTCGCTGACCGTAATGATTTACGGGTTTAACGTTTTGTTAACTGCATAAAATCGTCGGTGCATATTCTTAAATTAACACTCGGTACGATAATTTCAACTGCAACATCTTTTTGCGTGGGGGAAGTCGAGAAACTTTCCAACTCAAAATTTCATACATATTTATTACATTAGCCTCACAACTCGGGAATTTGGTTCGCGAATTTTTTACGCGTGTTTAACATATTATACGATGTTGGGCACGAATTATTTGAAATTGAGCGCGGATAATAACAATCTCGGCCCCATTTAAAATACACGGAACGCGGGGACCAAAATCCGGCGGAAAGTTTTCCTAAGGTGTAAGGTTACTTTTACCTCAAACAAAGCCTCTCGTTAGTCCGCCTAATTCAGATTTTTTCAGAATAAAAAGTACAAACACGCATTTAAATATATTATCTTATCTGTTTTCAAATGGCTATTTTGCTATTTTGAAAAGCAACATCCCCCGTGCCCATTTATCCAATAACGTTGCTTTCCTCCTCTGTATTTCCAGCCCATTTCACCCATTAATACTTCACATAACATATTCTATCCGCGAAATCCTTATAAATTTCCAAGTTATACGACATTTGAGCGCTATATTTCTGCCATTTGATTTGTTTTGGCAATCGCTCCTTCAACCTTCAGTCGGTCATCTTAAGATGTAAGCTTACAGTCATCAGCTACCGCCTCTTTCCTAATATTAATTCTAGTTTGGATTGATTTTTGTTACGGTATTTAGTACTGGACATTACGTTCGTTATCGCTTTTTTTCATGGTTCTGATAATCACAAGTTTGACAGATCCCATTAAACTTATTAAGCCAAAATTTCGGGGTACAGTGGTATCGTAGTAGAGATGTCAAGTTGTTCCCGGGTTGGTACTCCTATAAATACTTGTTTCGAATAATCCAGCAACAAACCACGTTGTAGTTTTATCTATAATTTAAGCACATAGCCCCGTAGTGCTTGAATATATACGAGCCTATACCAAAATAACTAATAAGTAATGCAATTGTGTTATAATTAATAAATAAGAAAAAAATAGGTTTATCTTTAACCCTTTACGCCATAATCGAGAAATGCTCCCGATATAAGTAAGTTTGACAGAACCACCTGAACCAATTTTTCGGGGTACACTGACAATGTACTGGAGACGTCAAGTTGCTCACGGGTTGGAATATGGTGACACAGAAGCGCAATAGATCATATCGTAGCTGCAAAGTTGATGGCGTATTGTACAACAACCACGTATTCAAACTTTCATAACTTTTAACTTTTAATTTAAAACTCAAATTGTTTTTTCAATAGTGGTGGCAATGCATTTTAATCAATGCAAAAACATGCAAAATGATCGAATAAATATGATCTATTCCCCGAACGAGATTTTTTGCCCTTTAAAATGTGATTTTTTCAATATTTTTATAATGCACGAGAAAAGCATCATTACTGCTAGGTGGATTAATCGTAATTTTTTTATTAATGGTGTTATTTTCTTTGTTTTTCTTCAGAATCATTCTTTTTTTTGGAAACAACAAGTGCTGAATCAATTGGTAGCGCTGTTATTAAAACCCAGTGATGATCTGAAGGAGAAATTTGGCGAAATACAGGACAAAAACGACCCATATAGAATTTTAAGAAGGCTTCCAAAATCTTGGTCCGCATACAAAAATTTGCAAGAATTCAAGGTTTTGCAACGAACTGCTGAAGACGCGAAGAAACTGCAGATTGAAAAAGGTTTTATGTGCACACCAGACACAAAAGTAAGTATGTTATCGTTAAGCGACGATACTTAGAGACTTATTTGAAAGTGACGAGATAAGCCAAGCATGCCCCGGCAAAAGGGATTTTGTAATGGTAAATATGGCAGGAGAAAAAGTTGATGTACACCGCAAATTGCTTTAATGTAATCTTCGGGAGGTATATTCAATTTTCAAGGAGCAGGATCCTAATATAAAAATGTTTTGTTTGTTTGGGTTTTCTATGTTTTGCAGCAGCTGTCCGAAACATTGCATTCTGGCTGGTTCAAGTGGAACTCATACTATCTGCGTATGCATGTTAATATTTAAAACCCTTAAGGATAGAAAACTTCAACCAGAAAATGTGCAATCGTATCATGACTTGTTATTTTTTTAATGCTCTGTACAACCTTACAGAGAAATGTTACGCAAATACTGGAGTCTGAGCTTGTGAATCTTCTTAAAAACATTTTTTTTTGGAATTTAAACAGTGGAAGCAAACACATCGTTGTCATTTATATTCAACGCAAATGGATGCACCAGAGACGCATGACCGTTCCTTGCATATATAAGCAGAAAACAGAAATTTTCAAAAAATGTGGCTCAAAAACGGCTTGGTGGATTTTTAAAATTATTTGACTGTATGTGTAAAAACGTTTGAAATTTTATTTAAAAAATAATCGTTGTGGTTCAAAAGGTTGAAAATAATAAAAATCAGATATTTAGATTAGGCTAGGTGTACCAGTTGTGGCTATAGCACCTGTTGTCGCACTAGTGCTTTATATGCCAAATGACCAATCAAATCACCGCAAACCAAGTTTATATCGATAAAGCATATTCATATGACACGATAGCACCTTTGATTTCCTCCAAAACAAGCAAAGCATAATTATAAAAATTGATTTTGCTTAAATTATAACGTCCTTTGCACCAGTTGTCGCACATAGTGGCACTATGGTGCATGCGTTCCTATTATGGATTAATAAATTTTGAGGATAATAACAAATTTCATTGTGGTTTTCACTGCTATTCTAAGGAGCAGGAAGTAAAACCTTTGATATATAAAGTCCACCCACATGCCTTTTACTTATTTTTTTTTTAAATAGTTGTTCTTGTGTATGGCGACAATTTGTACACCGACCCTATTTAAACATTTTAAAGCTTATTATTTCCCTTGAACGATATTTTTCTGAAATCTATAACTGAAAATCTTTTCATTTGTGCCACAAGGTTGCAAATCGGTCCATTGGTTTAAAAGTTCGCTGATTAGTATTGATGTTCAACTAAGGCTAAGGCTAAACCATTTCATATAAAACTTTCAAATACCGATTATAATTTTAATCTGTGAATTCAGAACATTTATATCGTGATTTTAGTTTATTTAAGTATTTTCAATCTTTTCAGACCTAGTTTCGAAGTTGTGTTTTTATTTGCGTTTATTTTCTGTCGGCCAATTTCCTCACAAATCACAACCACCTACATGCCAGGATGACAACTCCTACACCTGGACCCTACGTTAGACCTGTGCGCCACTCTACTTTGAACCGGCTGCGTGAATGCTGTTTTTTAACGGCTTCGCCTGCGCCACGTTGCGATCGTACTCAGCGACGGCGTGGATTGGCTCGGATCAAAATTATCCCTCAGAGCAATTCTTTGTGAAATCGAAGGTCGATTTATATTTGTATTTTTTGATTTCCCTGAAATTTTGAATATACATTCTTTATGGCCAAAAAACATTATCTGCATCATTGGTTTGCCATTTTAACTCTGGTGTAACTTTTGACAAAATCGACCCCATTGATTACCTTACTTTTCACATAGCCCCATTGATTACCTAAAACTTTACCAAAGACACCAGAATGATAGGACATGCCGTTTTCAAGTTATATTTTTGACGTAAACTACGTCTAAGGGGAAGACTCTGATACAGGGTGTAAAACGGAAATTTCCAAATTCGAGACCGTCACGAAATTAGGATAGATTTCTAACGCTAATAGCTCCATTATCTTTCAATGGATTTTCGAGATTTTATTATCAATCGAATCGGCAACTCTCTAGCAATTTTATAAGCCTATTGTAACTTTTGATTATCAACGTAAAAACATTAAAAATTCCAAATCTTTACCAACCCAGTAAAATTTTACAGTTTCGTTACGACCGCCGTCTGCGGTTGGTTCTTGCGCTCTAATTTTGTGCGGTGATTCGCACAAAAAGTACAAAATAGAACCGGAGCAAAAAAGTAGTGTTTATGAAAAAGTGCTACAGATGCTGGAGCAAGAGGTGAATATTAAAATTGATTATCAACTTTAAACAAGGTAACACTCTTACTGTTTTGACGGAAATTGAGTAAAATTTCTGTGGGATAGAAAGAGAGAGCAATATTTTACGAAGTCTTCGGGTTGATTATATTTAGGGGGAGATCCTCCAGTTCCGGACACATAAGCCATTTAACAGAAGAACTTTAACTATCCGGATTATGTTTCCTTTTATACCATACTAGTAGAACGTACCCTGTGTTGCTCGGGTTTTTACGTTTAACGTTCGAAATGTCATTTTCTGCGTTGATTGCGACGCCGCACTCTAGATCATTTTTCGAGCGATCGAACTCGCCCTAAAATTGTATTTTGACAATTTTCCCAACTTTTCCTTTAAAATTTACTAACCTTTTGCATATAGAAACACAGCGGATCCCAATACGAATCGATTAGTGAGGCAATCTCGCAAATCGGTCATCCTCTTCGTGAATTAAAATTGCCTCAAAGGAAGAATAGATAGAAGAAAGAAACACAAAATATGACTATTGACCATTGATGATTCATGTACAAACTATATTTAATCATTTGAACACGTTTTCCGACGATGAAAAATTTTACGATTCAGAAAAATGTCTCCTAGTACCGGACACCATTGCATCATGTTCAAATGTGACTAAGTTCCTGTTACATGAGTAAAGACATCATTCAGAATAGTAATATTATTCACGTGCTTTGTTGTAAATATTAAAAATTGTTAGTGGAGCTTATTTGACTCTTCAGCTAAATTTTTTTTTACATCCTAATCCAAATTCCCACCTTTTTCAATGTCCTTTTCAATTTTTGTTTCTGCTAATTTCTGTAGCTTTCTCAGCAAGAAGAAACAATTGAATTGAAGTAAGTGTAACAAAACAAGTGTGAAGAATTTTTATTCAACTTCAAATTTTGTACAAAGTTTATCACATGGAGATCTGATATTTCTTGCCGTAGCTTCCTTTTGTACTTAATAAGATGAAGGAGGGACCTCTGCAAGTAGTGTCGTTTTAAGAAGTGTCCGGTATTGGGAGGTGTCCGGCGCTGGGAGATCTCCCACTAAATAGTTAATGATCCGCCTCACGAAACGATCTCTCACATACGGGGCGATTTCTATAGTAATTTCCATACAAACTTCAAACTGCACGTACTCAGTTATATTAAAACCAATTCAGTTGAACATTTAAGAGGTTCACCAAAACGGCAAATGTTATTGTTCAAGCATAAGGGAGCGCAGAAGTCAAAATTTCAATCACTCTAGGCTCTAACCAAAATAATTATCTTATGTTCTGTTTTACGTAGTTTACGTCGGGCGGTCGTATCTTGTGTATAACCCTTCTGATTTTTTGAAAGTGCTCAAGGTGTTTTTGCTTAGGCCCTTGTCAAAAGTTACACCAGAGTTAAAATGGCAAGCCAATGATGCAGATAATGTTTTTTGACCATAAAGGATGTATATTCAAAATATCAGGGTCAGGCTTGTAAAATGTCATCTGCATGTCATTTGACTAATTTGTTCATAACTTTCTTCAGAATCCAAATTTATTCCATAATTTTGAATGTACTCATAACGCATGAGTAGGGCTATATTTTTGTCCAAGGGTACATTGCTCTAAGTATAACATCTGAGGCTGGAGAGTGAAAACTCTCCAAAATGTCACGTGTCATTTGACATAATGTCATTTGAATGACATTTTGCCTCCCACGCCCCAGATTACATATTTACAGCAAAGTCTTGTTAGACAAAGTTGTAGGTCCATTTAAGTGCTATAAGTTCGTCATACAACATGAATTGATAGCTACCTTCTGAAAAAAGTTCTGGGAAAATTATACAAACGAATGCAAATGACATTTTACAACACTGATCAGGGTAATCAAAAAATACAAAATTGAAATCTTCAAAAAAATCGTGATTTCACAGAGAATTGCTGCTCAAACATTTCCTAAAGCATGCCTGTTTTAAATGTTTGCATTTCTCGTGCGCTTGTGCGCTTGATTTTGTGTGTTTTGGAAATTTCCAATAACAATGTCAACACGTCTTGCATTTATTTTCTTTCCAAACGATCGCCTGAATATTTTAGGTCGATCACATACTCATGCTTGTGCGTGCGCAAGCGCGTCCAAGACAAAAGAATTTCTGTTGTTGATATTCTGACGACTACTGCATCGACTCATTCATTCGACTGTCACTGTAAATCCTTACTTTGTTTTCTGCCCAAAATTTTTGTGGTTTCTGTTGACGTTTACCTCTGAAATTGTCTTACGGACGCAAATCGGACTCATTTTTGGTCAATACATAATTTTATTCGTTTAAAACCGATTTTAGATTTGACATAATAGGGGAACAGACGGCTTTGGCAGGTTTTGTTCTATTATTGGCAGGGGGGTTTTTGTCGACCGAATTTTATGAAATTCGGCCACAATATTCTTTGATATGCAAAGAATGTTTGGGCCAAGTTTGAGCATAATCAGTCATAAAAAAACCCCTGCCAATAATAGAACAAAACCTGCCAAAGCCGTCATTACCCCTATATACATTTGTGGAAAGTGCAAAAATATTCAATGATCAATATTCAACCGAATATTTATAGTCCAGAGCCGACTATGAATGTGTTTGGAAGTGAAGAAAGATGGGATTCACCAAATAACTTCGATTATTTTGCACTCTGCTTTTAAGTTAATCGTTACAGTAAACTCTTCAAGAAATCTAAATACATTACCAGGACGACTTCTGAACATTTTTCAGGAAATTATGGAGAATTCCTCAAAAAAATCTAAATTTTTCTCCGAGAATCTTGGCGATATTTCTTCCGAAATCCTGTATAATTGTTCCAGACATTCTGCAGGAACTCCTTCTAACATGTCTCCATGAATTTGTTTAGAGATATCTTTACGACTTCCTCCAGAGAGTTACCGTTTCTAGGTATATTTCCCAAAATTCTAACAAAAGGAATTGCTGGTGTATACCCCCCTTCCCCTGTGGATGAAATAAACAAGTTTTCTTGGAGAAGGAGTTTTTCACAATTCCTGGAGAAAGAATTTCCTCAAAACGGTACCAACATGATTTCCTAGTTTGGAACCCGTTATGTAGGAAATGTGTGCTAATATTTCTAGCTCTTTTGTATGTCAAATACTCCAATGATGCTCTTCTTCCTGTAAAAAAACCAACCTTATTCCTTCATGGTTTGAAATCATGACTTTTTCGTTCGCAACCACTCACAGCAAAATGTGGAAAATTAAAAAAAAAATCCCTACCTTCCTATCTAATATTTTGACACTTGACTCGCCTGACCTACATAGTTTTAGGTCTAGTTTTGTTACGAGCATCTCAAACCCAGTAAATATTAGGGAATAGCAAGGATGCGTTTTGCATCGGGGGCGCGTTTTTAGGCCCTTCTCCTATGTAAGGTTTGAGAGCTAACCGCGGAGGAGGTTGGTACTCGGATTCTGATGGCTTTTCCGCAAACGTGACCTTTAAGTGGTCTTGTTGTGTAGGGGTTATCACGCCTATCTAGAGAGTAGAAGGTTGAGGGTTCGAGTCCCTCCAAGACACGTGGATTCTTTTTCGCAAATTTCATATCAATTTGTCCATTTCGAAACATATGCTGTGCATATGCACAGCCAAGATATTTAACAAAAAAGTACCTAGAAATTCGTTAAAAGTTCCTGTAATTTGACTGTTTTTACTTCCCCGGTACATCCAAATTCTCCCAATGTGCCTTGTGTTATTTTGATGAAATCTCAAACCCGCCCTTGAAATTGATCGGTGTCTTGAATCGCTTCATAAGAGCAGAAAAAAGAGGAATTCGGGGACAGTTCCCAACCGTATTCCGGACGACAATGTATGCTCTGCAATCAGTCGGTTACACATTTTTTCCTAGGAAAAACGTAGCATTGGGGCGATTTTAATTGTCTTCCCGGACTCGTGTACTGTAATTAAAGACCACAGAGCCCGATACGGTTGTCGCCGCCGTTGCGGAACACGAAGAAGCACAAAACTGTCCGTTTTGTTTTCCACTCATACCGAACGTGTCGTTACTGAGCACCTCCCGAATGCCCCGAACCGAGTCATCCTTCCGCATTTTACTTTGGTCGGGGGCTAAGAAATACGCTGCCTCATTCAACCAACCCGCCGCCGTGCCGTTGTCCGCCAGGGGTTTGGAGAAAGAAATTAAACGAGGACATTTCTAAGAGTGGCGTAAAGATGGAACGACAAGTTTTCTTCGCAATGTTTGTCCACTTGTGTGCATGTGTGGGAAGTGAGTCGCTTCTTCACGCACCTTTAATGATACGTTCCGTCAATCGGAGTAATGAAAAGTTTTATTGTTTTATTAAGTCAGTTTCCGAGCGGCTGCAACGCCGTTGTCACTGATGCGAAAATTGCCAAGACGTGCAATTAGGTCCGCACAAAGTGGCACTGTTCGACACGGGTACCACCCGCTGCTAAAACGACCAGTTTTCTGATTACGTACTTTACTGCAGAAAGAAAGGCAAGATAAATAGAAAATAGCCCCGCTACTTATAGGTTGAATGAGACTCTAATTGCAAAAATTAGGACGAGCAGTCAATTGTTCCATTTCACTCCTTAGATGTGGCAACTGATTTCGCTCACGATGCTTTAAGACTAAATTGACCAGATTTTTCTTGCGCCAATTCGGAACACCTTATACATCATATATGTAGACATAGGGTATATGCCTTAAACCTCAGCCTAATATGCTTTGGTGGAGCACATTTATCATTGTAAATGTCCATATATTGAAGCTATAACCAAATGAACCACAAACCTGAATCCCAACTCCGTCCATTCTGAAATTACGGTACCTAACCTTGAGTCGCCACGAGTATGTTGGTCCATGTCCCTTTTCCTTTACTTGATAATAATGATATAGTTTGTTCACACTTTCGTACCTGACCTCCAATTTTACGGAAAACTAAATTTTCAAAATGATGGTTCTCATAAGTCTTCTATCGGAATTTGGTTCTGTTTTCTGCAATCGATCACAAAATTCCTATAGTCTCATGGACATTGGTCATCGTTTTGAAAATGGACATGGTTCCGGAGATATTGGTGGGAGTACTGGGGTAACCTCCCGGTCCGGAAAAATTACCACTGCCTAATCAAGCCGGAAACGCGTCTTTCGACTTCAACATTTTACAAAACAAGTTCATTGGAATGTATTTTGAAAGTATGTAGTCCATCTGGTCACATTCCGGAACACCATGGAATGCTGGTTCTTTGGGGGAAGCGGCCACTTTTTGGTCAATTCCGAGACCTGGCTTCCGACGTATCAAATATTATGAAGTTTGCAAATTAAGTTCATAATAATTTGTTCTGAGGGTATTTGGTCCATCCAGTCACATTCCGGGACGCTCTGGAATGCTGGCTCACGGGAGGAAGTGGCCACTTCATGATTATTATTGAAACCTGGCTTGCGATGTATCAAAATTCATGATTTTGAAAAACATGCCCGTAGGAATTTGTTCTGAGGGTATTTTGTCCATCTGGTCACAATCTGGAATTCTGGTTCCTTGGAGAAAGTGCTAATTATTACTAAAACCTGACTTGCGACGTATCAAATTCCATGATTTTGAAAAAGTCCGTAGGAAATTGTTTTGGGGGTATTTTATCCATCTGGTCACAATTCGGGACGCCCTGGAAAGCTAGTTCCCTGGGGAAGTGGCCACTTTTTGATAGATTCTGAAACCTGGCTTGCAACGTATGATTTTACAAAACAAATCCATAAGAATGTGTTCTGAGGGTATTTGGTCCATCTGGTCACATTCCGGAATACCCTGGAAAATTGGTTCCCCGGGGAAGTGGCCACTTTTTAGTCAATATTAAAACCATCTGGTCACATTCCTGACTGCCCTGGAATGCTAGTTCCATGTGGGAAGTGGCCATTTTATGAATACACTGGTCGACCTTAGCCTTAGGGGGCCTTCCTTATCCTGTAGACCTTGTAGACCGAATGATCTGAATTCCAAAACAATTTGGAGAACCTAGAACGTCTGCATCAAACTAATTTGGACTGCACATAATATGCGTAGACTCTAGGGCCTTGTGTGGACCTGCTGGGTTGGTTTCGGCTGTAAACCAGGCGTAGTAGACCTTGTAGACCAAATGATCTGAAATCCAGAACAATTTGAAGAACATGATAGTCTTGCAGAGACAAGCTGTGTTGATTTCCATTTTGAACGAACATTTTATATGACAGCATCCGTCCTCCAGCTGATATAGCAAAAAAAGGGTCTATAGAAACATAAAAAACTACTACAGGAATACTACAGGAAACTCGATGAGGTGGATAAGACAACCGTGAAAGAGTTCACTTGTCATAAGACGAGTTTGTACAATCCCATTTAATTCCACCACCTCATTGTACTCTGACAGATACGTATTTCGACCTCAACAGTAAGGTCGTCTTCAGTGTCTCGTACTTGACTCGACTAAGTCGTAAGTCGAGTCAAGTACGAGACACTGAAGACGACCTTACTGTTAAGGTCGAAATACGTATCTGTCAAGGTACAATTAAGTGGTGGAATTAAATGGGATGGTACATTGGTACAAACTCGTCTTATGACAAGTGAAGACATTCCACTTAAAAGCTCAACATAATTTTCTTAACTAAGTGAAAGCTGTTTCGGCTGTTCGGCCACATTGAGAGTTGACGTAAAGTCAATGTCAACTTCTCTCCACGAACAGCCTAGATAGCCGTGTGATGTCGGCAGCTGGTTATCTGGCTAAGAATAACATTACGGATTGCCTGTTCCAGTGGTAAAAGTCCACCATACAGGTGACCCCTAATTCTCGGTGTGATGCGGCTTTATGCTTACCGTGCCTACGAATGAATGGTTAGGGGGGTCTAATAAGAACCTAACCGCAAACGGAGCCTGTGAAGCACCAGGGCCCCCTTCACAGTATTTTAGCCCTCGCTGCGCTAACCGGAGATATGGCGTAGTTGACTCTTTACTTCTCCGAGATAATTGGCTACTCTTATTCAACCTCATCGTGAGGTTAAATAAGAGTAGGGTTATGAATATGTGTTTTAATTAGTTTTCAACAAATTGTCACCAATGTGGATTCGCATTATGCGTTTTTTACAATGTGCTTTGTGTATGTTACCTATATGGATTCGCATTATGCGTTTTTTCACAGTGTACTCTGTGTTTCGTCTTTTACGTTCGGCTTCAGCTACTCTTGTTTAATCTCAACTTGAGGTTGAATAAGGGGGGGATTATGAATGTTTTTTACTTAGTTTTTCAACAAATTTTCACCTATATGGATTCGCATTATGCGTTTTTTTTTACAATGTACTTTGTGTTTGTCACCTATATGGATTCGAATTATTTTTTTTTAAAGTGTAATCTGTGTTTCGTCTTTGATGTTTGGCTTCAGCTACTCTTGTTTAATCTCAACTTGAGGTTGAATAAGGGTGGGGTTATGAAAATGTTTTTTTTACTTAGTTTTTTTTTTCAACCAATTGCCACCTATATGGATTCGCATTATGCGTTTTTTTTTACAATGTACTTTGTGTATGTCACCTTTATGGATTCGCATTATGCGTTTTTCACAGTGTACTGTGTGTCTCGTCCTTGACGTTCGGCTTCGGCTACTCTTGTTCAATCTCAACGTGAGGTTAAATAAGAGTGGGGTTATGAATATGTGTTTTACTTAGTTTTCCAACAAACTTCCACCTATATGGATTCGCATTATGCATTTTTTGCCTTTCTCGTATACTAAGTATACGGTAAAGGCTATATGATCGCTCCAAAAACAAACTTTTTATAGAAGGCCCGGAGACCCATAGTGTTATATACCAATCGACTCAGTTCGACGAATCGAGGTGATGTCTGTGTGTGTGTGTGTGTGTGTGTGTGCGCAAAACTACTCAAAAAATGTCACTCATTTTTCGGGCACTTATCCTCAACCGATTTGCTCACAACAAGTTGCATTCGACGCAGAATCCTGTCTCATTGTTTCCTATTTGAAATTGGCCAGATCGGACTATGGGATCAGAAGTTATGGCCAAAATACAAATTCATACGAAAAAATCGCGTAAAAAATGTCACTAATTTTTCGGGCACTTATCCTCATCCGATTTGCTTGCAACAAGTTGCATTCGACGCAAAATCCTGTCCCATTGTTTCCTATTTGAAATTGGCCAGATCGGACCATGGGATCAGAAGTTATGGCCAAAATACAAATTCATACGAAAAAATCGCGTAAAAAATGTCACTCATTTTTCGGGCACTTATCCTGATCCGATTTGCTTGCAACAAGTAGCATTCGACGCAGAATCCTGTCCCATTGTTTCCTATTTGAAATTGGTCAGATCGGACTATGGGATCAGAAGTTATGGCCAAAATACAAATTCATACGAAAAAATCGCGTAAAAAATGTCACTCATTTTTCGAGCACTTATCCTCAACCGATTTGCTCGCAACAAGTTGCATTCGACGCAGAATCCTGTCCTATTTGAAATTGGTCAGATCGGACTATGGGATCAGAAGTTATGGCCAAAATACAAATTCATACGAAAAAATCGCGTAAAAAATGTCACTCATTTTCCGGGCACTTATCCTCAATCGATTTGCTCACAACAAGTTGCATTCGACGTAGAATCCTGTCTAGTTGTTTCCTATTGAAAATTGGCCATATCGGACTATGGGATCGAAAATTATACCATTTTGCCTTTCTCGTATACTAAGTATACGGTAAAGGCTATATGATCGCTCAAAAACAAACTTTTTATAGAAGGCCCGGAGACCCATAGTGTTATATACCAATCGACTCAGTTCGACGAATTGAGGTGATGTCTGTGTGTGTGTGTGTGTATGTGTGTGTGTGTGTGTGCGCACCAAACGACGTAAAAAATGTCACTCATTTTTTAGGCACTTATCCTCAACCGATTTGCTCGCAACAAATTGCATTCGACGCAGAATCCTTTCCCATTGTTTCCTATTGAAAATTGGCCACGTCGGACTATGGGATCGGAAGTTATGGCCAAAATACAAATTTATACGTAAAAATCGCGTAAAAAATGTCACTCATTTTTCGGGCACTTATCCTAAACCGATTTGCTCGCAACAAATTGCATTTGATGGAGAATCTTGTCCCATTGTTTTCAACTGAAAATCGGTCTGATCGTACTATGGGATCAGAAGTTATGGCCAAAATACAAATTCATACGTAAATATCGCGTAAAAATGTCACTCATTTTTCGGGCACTTATTCTCAACCGATTTGCTCGCAACAAATTGCATTCGACGCAGAATCCTTTCCCATTGTTTCCTATTGAAAATTGGCCACGTAGGACTATGGGATTGGAAGTTATGGCCAAAATACAAATTTATACGTAAATATCGCGTAAAAAATGTCACTCATTTTTCGGGCACTTATCCTCAACCGATTTGCTCGCAACAAATTGCATTCGACGCAGAATCCTTTCCCATTGTTTCCTATTGAAAATTGGCCACGTAGGACTATGGGATTGGAAGTTATGGCCAAAATGCAAATTTATACGTAAATATCGCGTAAAAAATGTCACTCATTTTTCGGGCACTTATCCTCAACCGATTTGCTCGCAACAAATTGCATTCGACGCAGAATCCTTTCCCATTGTTTCCTATTGAAAATTGGCCACGTAGGACTATGGGATTGGAAGTTATGGCCAAAATACAAATTTATACGTAAATATCGCGTAAAAAATGTCACTCATTTTTCGGGCACTTATCCTCAACAGACTTGCTCGCATCAAATTGCATTCGACGCAGAATCCTTTCCCATTGTTTCCTATTGAAAATTGGCAACGTCGGACTATGGGATTGGAAGTTATGGCCAACATACAAATTTATACGTAAATATCGCGTAAAAAATGTCACTCATTTTTCGGGAACTTATCCTCAACCGATTTGCTCGCAACAAATTCCATTCGACGCAGAATCCTTTCCCATTGTTTCCTATTGAAAATTGGCCACGTCGGACTATGGGATTGGAAGTTATGGCCAAAATACAAATTTATACGTAAATATCGCGTAAAAAATGTTACTCATTTTTCGGGCACTTATCCTCATCCGATTTGCTCGCAACAAATTGCATTCGACGCAGAATCCTTTCCCATTGTTTCCTATTGAAAATTGACCAGGTCGGACTATGGGATCGGAAGTTATGGCAAAACCACCTTTTGCCTTTCTCGTATACTAAGTATACGGTAAAGGCTATATGATCGCTCCAAAACAAACTTTTTATAGAAGGCCCGGAGACCCATAGTGTTATATACCAATCGACTCAGTTCGACGAATTGAGGTGATGTCTGTGTGTGTGTGTGTGTGTGTGTGTGTGTGTGTGTGTGTGTGTGTGTGTGTGTGTGTGTGTGTGTGTGTGTGTGTGTGTGTGTGTGTGTGTGTGTGCACAAAACGACGCAAAAAATGTCACTCATTTTTTAGGCACTTATCCTCAACCGATTTGCTCGCAACAAATTGCATTCGACGCAGAATCCTTTCCCATTGTTTCCTATTGAAAATTGGCCACGTCGGACTACGGGATCGGAAGTTATGGCCATAATACAAATTTATACGTAAAAATCGCGTAAAAAATGTCACTCATTTTTCGGGCACTTATCCTCAACCGATTTGCTCGCAACAAATTGCATTCGACGCAGAATTCTTTCCCATTGTTTCCTATTGAAAATTGGCCACGGCGGACTATGGGATTGGAAGTTATGGCCAAAATACAAATTTATACGTAAATATCGCGTAAAAATGTCACTCATTTTTCGGGCACTTATCCTCAACCGATTTGCTCGCAACAAATTGCATTCGACGCAGAATCCTTTCCCATTGTTTCCTATTGAAAATTGACCAGGTCGGACTATGGGATCGGAAGTTACCTTTTGCCTTTCTCGTATACTAAGTATACGGTAAAGGCTATATGATCGCTCCAAAAACAAACTTTTTATAGAAGGCCCGGAGACCCATAGTGTTATATACCAATCGACTCAGTTCGACGAATTGAGGTGATGTCTGTGTGTGTGTGTGTGTTTTTTTTTTTTTTTTTTTTTATAGAGGGATGAAGGCAAATCTGCTTACAGACACCTGAAATTATCACTCAGGGAGTGGGGTTGGCGCGGTCGGCAGAAGGCCGGCCCGCCGAACCCACTAAACCCACCCAAGTAACAGAAGGTTACTTGAGTTACCCTCTCTTCACATGCCCTGTTCCCCCCGGGACTTACTGGATGTCAATACTTCGGAGGGGGGCTGTGCTCATGCACTTCACGTGTTCAGCCTCTAGCTAGCACAGCTAGTTCGCTACATTTTCTCATCGAAGCATTTTTTATTCGGTTTGCGCGTCTCTTAATCTTTGACGCTCACTGTTTCTCTTCCTCATGCCATTCAGCACCACTGTATCTTTGAGCCATTTAGCTCTCGACGTGTTCGCAGTCTACTCAGATAGTCCCCGGCGGCGAATCTATCCTACTCCGACGGGAAGTCCCCCGGCGGCGAGGGCTTCCCCGAAAACCGACGACCCGTGGAAGTTTATTGCGTGTCCAACACTAATGTCTCACCTAGATAGTCCGAGGCACTTTCTCACTTCAACGGGAAACCGGTTGGGTGCCAAAGTCGGTCCAGAGATTCCGGGTGGAGCATAACGTCCGGTTCACTGGCGCTTCGACTACCCAAAACCGATTATTCGACGCGTCACGAACTACTCAGCATAGTCCCCGGCGGTGGATCTAGCCTACTCCGACTAGAAGCTTCCCGGTAGCGGAAACTCTCCCGAACGGAACTTTTGTTAACATTGAGCCGTTCGGCTCCCAGCATAGTTTCCTTGACTTTTTGCTACACTTTTTCGTTGAGCCATTTAGCTCCCAGCTAAATCGCGGGCTACTCGGATGATCCCCGGCGGCAGATCTATCCTACTCCGACAGGGAGTTCCCCGACGTTGGAATTTCCCTCGGAACCGACGACTCGCTTCTGTGTAAGACTTGTTTTACCACTTTTAACATTTCTGGTGTTTTCCAGATCAGCGCAGGACGGAGGCCTTTCTTACTTCAGCGAGTGACCGGTCCGAGTGCCGAAGTCGATCCAGAGATTCCGGGTGGAGCATAGCGTCCGGTTCAATGGTGCTCCGACGACCCGAAACCAGTTCTACCAACGCGTCACGTTCTACTCGGCCTAGTCCCCGACGATGGATCTAGCCTACTCCGACTAGAGGTTCCCCGGCGGCGGAAACTCTTCGATATTAATCTTCTGTATTCTTGAGCCATTAAGCTCCCAACTGGATCGCGATTTACTCAGATAGTCCCCGGCGGCGGATCTATCCTACACCGACAGGAAGTTCCCCGACGACGGAAGCTTCCCCGTGACCGACCGACCGATTATGATCGCTTCCAGACACCCTCTGGTCTTCACGCCATTTTCGCTGCAGCGATTTCATGATCTGCGTTACCACTCTTCCTATTTCGTTCCACGTATTCTCATTTTTGCACATTTCTTGCACGATGTTCTCGGGTTTATATTACTAGCGCTGCCTACTGAGAGCACACATCGCTCTGTCCTGAATCGAGGACAGTCGAAAAAACACGTGCTCCGGTGTCTCCTCGCAGTTCGGACAGGCCGGGCAAAGGGGGGACTCTGTGTGTCCGAATCTGTGCATATACTTCTACAACATCCATGGCCCGAAAGGAATTGTTTCAGGAAAAAGATGATTTCCCCGTGTTTTCTGTCCACCCACAACGACAGGTTCGGAAAAAGCCGATATGTCCACCTTCCTTTCGAACTACTGTTCCAAGCCAGCTGCCACTTCCTCATCGAATCGGCTCTCGTAATCATGCGAGCACCAACCGTTCCTCGCAGTCTGTAGCACTCACAGTCCTCCTCCAATAAGATGTTTATGGGGGTCATTCCTACTATGGCACAGACCGCATCCATCGATATGGTACGGTATGCACTTGCCACTCTCATGGCCATCAGCCTATAGGTGCTATTGAGCCGAGTAAGGTTCCTTCTCGTGATTTCACCAGCCGCCCAGACAGGAGCTCCGTATCTGAGGATTGACGTAGATACGCTGGCCAGGAGTCTTCTCTTACTGCTACTAATCGCGGAACTGTTTGACATGATTCTGGTCAAAGCTGTGATCGCTTTAGTTGCCTTCTCGCAAGCATAATCAACGTGGCTATTGAAATTGAGCCGGTCGTCGATCATTACCCCGAGGTGCTTTACCTCTCGTTTTGAGGCGATGGTGGCTTCTCCGGCCGTAATCGTACTATGCTGTACTGCTTTTCGGTTGCTGATCATCATCACTTCGGTTTTGTGATGGGCCAATGCCAGCTTTTTCCCGCACATCCAGTTTTCGATTATTTCTATCGCCTGCCCTGCTCGTACTTCTACCTCTTCTATTGTTTCACCTAATACCATGAGAGCCACGTCGTCCGCAAACCCAACGATCTTCACACCTCTTGGTAGTGTTAGCTGCAACAGCCCATCGTACATCGCGTTCCACAACGTCGGCCCCAGAATGGAGCCTTGGGGAACACCCGCTGTTATGCCTATTCTCTTCAGGCCTTCGTGTGTTTCGTAGACCAACGTCCTATTCTCGAAGTAACTCTTCAGAATTCTGCACAGGTACCCTGGAACCCCATTCTGTGTAGGGAGCTGGCTATTGCTTCCCAGCTGGCACTGTTGAACGCATTTTTCACGTCTAAGGTTACCACAGCGCAGTAACGGTTTCCTCTCCTCTTTTGCTTCTTGGCTGCTTCAGCTGCTTCGACGACTATCCGGATGGCGTCAACTGTGGACCTGCTCTTCCGAAACCCGAACTGCATGCTTGATAATCCGTTTGCACCTTCTGTGTGGATCGCCAGTCTGTTAAGGATGACTCTCTCAAGGAGTTTTCCGACCGTGTCTAGCAGGCAAATAGGCCTGTAGGCCGATGGATCTCCGGGTGGCTTACCCGGCTTCGGCAACAGTACTAACTTTTGCCGCTTCCAGCACTCAGGAAAGTTTCCTTCGTCTATGCAATTCTGCAATGTGGTGCGAAACATGTCCGGGTTGACCTGGATCGCCGTTTTCAAGACCAGATTGGGGATGCCATCTAGTCCCGGAGCCTTATTAGTTTTAGGCTTTTTGCTGCCGTAACTAGTTCGAGGTTAGTGACACGGGCTTCATCTCTGCTGGTGTTGGCCTCACCATAAGGTGTGGGAGGCCAGACTGGTGCTTCGTGATACGGAAACAGTCCCTCAATAATTGCTTTGAGTTTTTCTGGGCTCCTCTCTAGCGGTATCGCTGGGCCTTTAATCTTAGCCATAGCGACCCTGTATGCATCCCCCCATGGGTTTGCATTCGCGTTGTGGCAGAGCTCATTCATGCAGGCTGCCTTACTGAGCCTAATTTCCTTTTTAAGAGCGGCTTTGGCCGCCCTAAACACTGGTCTGCGGTCTTCTCTTTCTACATCGCTGCGGGCTCTCTGCATCCTCCTCCTTGCTCGAAAACAGCTACGACGGAGTTCTGCGATCGTTTCATTCCACCAATAGATTTGCCTGCGTGCATACCGTGGCTGTACCTTTCTCGGCATGGTTGCATCGCAGGCTCGGGTCAATGCTGCAACCAGCTCGTCTGGACTCAGATTTTGAAGATTGCGCTCGAATCGCATTGCTTCCGCAAACACATCCTTGTCAAAGGATTCTGTCTTCCACTTTCGCTCCTTGATACTGCTCTCGCGTGGTTCCGAGTGTACCCTCCCTCCGACACAATACAGGACCGCTTGATGGTCGCTATGCGTATAGTCCTCGCAGACTCTCCAGTTCGTGTTCCTTGCTAAGGCAGGACTGCAGAAGGTAACATCAATGATGGACTCTCTGCCATCCCTTCGATATGTGCTCGTCGAACCTTCATTAATCAAGTCTACATTGAGCCTGGCAAATGCTTCTAGTAGACTCCAACCTCTAGGGTTAGTGCAACGACTGCCCCACTCTACTGCCCAGGCGTTGAAGTCCCCAGCAATGACGACTGGCCTCCTGTCGATAAGTTCCTCTGCTACCTTATCCAGCATCCGGTTGAACTGATCAATCGTCCAACGTGGCGGTGCGTAGCAGCTACATATATAGATTCCGTTAACTTTGGCGATCACGAAGCCTTCAGCTGCGCGATACACAATTTCTTGGTATGGGTATCTTCCTACCGTACATATAGCGGCGGTTCCTGCTTCATCCGCTACCCAATTACCGTTTCCTGGCGGGATCCGGTATGGATCAGAGATGATTGCAACGTCGCATTTCGAATCCCTCGCAGATTGCCACAGCAGGTGCTGCGCAGTATCACAGCGGTTGAGGTTAATTTGTATTACCTCCACTGTAATTTACTTGACATCGCCTGTTTGAACGCTGGACATTTTTGACCACCAGTAACATGGTCTCTGCGCTCATCGCTTCTACAGATCTGGCATTTCGGTGGCTTTTTGCAGCTTTGTGCCTTATGACCTTCTTCACCGCATCTTCTACAAAGTTTTGACCTATCAGGGCCCTTGCAGTTCCGTGCCAGGTGGCCAAACTCTTGGCACCTGAAGCACACCTCTGGTTGCTGAGAGAGGCTCAACGAACACACCGACCAACCGACTTTTATTCTGCCGATTCGCAGTGCTTTGTCAGCAGCATCTGCCGGAAGTTTTATAGCAGCGATCTGCGTGCCTGATGGACCCCTTCTTAGTCGGATTGTTATGTCAACATCGCCCAACTCGAGTTGCTCCTTCATTGCGGTAGTTACCTCGTCCGCCGTGGTAATTTCATCCAGGTCCACACATTGGAGGCACGCTTCAGGCGTCATCGCTCTCACCTGTGCCTTATCGCCAACCACCTTCTCCGTTAGCTCCTTATATGATGAGCTCTTATTCTTGGAGTCCTTTTTCAAAGATCATGTCACCCGCCCGTGTGCGCCTGATTCTCTGTACATCTGCGCCAAAGTCCTTCAATTCCGGAGCTGTCCTTATTGTTCGCAGGACCTCCAAATACCCTTCCTCGCTAGTCTTCACCACCAGTGCTTCGCCCTTCTTCTTCACGCTTCTCTTGGTGATTTTTTGCCGCTCATCTATTTTGCTGCGGCTCTTTTCGTCTTCTTTTGGACCACCTGCCAGGGGTCCCTAAGTTGCCGTCACCGGCTTGGTCCGGCTGTGCGGCAACCATTTGTTTGCGTAGAGCCTCCCTTTGTTTTTTGGAGCCTCCTGGTCGCTCGTCTCCTGGCGAGGATCTGTTCCTCTTAGGCACAGAGACCGGTGTGTCTTCCGGCCGCCCCAGCTTCCTTTCTCCGTTATTGCCAAGTCCCCCAGGGACCAATCCAGGTGTTTCCTGTAATGGCACCGCTGATAAAAGGGCGTTTTTGGCTGTAGCCAGTTCGCTCTCGGCATTTTCTGCTCTCTGCGTCAGATTATTCCAATCTGTCATTGCTGACCCGAGGGCTTTTCGGATCTTTAACACCAGCTCTTTGATATCCTTGTGCACGTTGTGTTTCTTATCGACGAACTCGTGGAGCTCTTCTGCCCATTTCTTTGCGATAAGAACCTTCGGCTGTTGTTGGGCTATGTTCCACCCATGGCTCGTGGGCAACTGCTGTTGCGATTTGTCGCGTTGTTGCTTCTGCTCCTTTATCTGCTGATGCTCGCTTTTATGATCTTGGCTGCTCACTCTAGTGGTTTTTCGCTGTAGTACCTCTCGATGCTGTTCTTCTTCTTCTTCTTGGGTTTGCTGAGGCGGAGACCTCGTCAGCCCGCTTTTGGCGAACGGGTTCGCCCCACTTGCTCCTTCGTTGCTTTCTGGAATTTTATTCATGATAAAAGGGTCCCCCCTCCGGGCCGTTATCTCCACCTGCTGTAGGTAGTCGCCTGTTGTGATCCCATGGGTCCCTATGTAAACAGTGAGGTCCATGCAAGGGTTGACTCCGGTGCCTTATAGCACCGTGTTCAGAGCCGGATCGGCGTAAATCAGGAATGCTACATCTGAACCTACTACCCACCGATATTGGTGGCAGATTTTGAGCGTTACCGGAGGCCTGCCAGGTTGTTTATCGGGACGGAGGCAGTCGGACTATTAGCCTGCTTGCCATTTCAAAAAGATGTCACTCGTTTTTACTCAGGAAGCAGAATAGCTCGACCGTCAGCTCATAGACACCTAATCCTATCCATAAATCAAGATTCATCCGATGACGTTTGCCGTTGACCAGTATACCATAATCAGGATCTTACTGGTATCAATCCTGATGTGCCGGTTGGCACTCCTGCTGGGCTTGTGTGCTTTGAGCGGCGCACGGTCGCTTTGGTAAAGCCTGCTTACGGACTCATGCAGCTTTTTATAGAGGTTTAACAGAGCCCACTGTCAAACCCCACCACGTCCTAGGCAGGCTCCACAACTCGCAGAGGCCGTGGGGAGGGGTCGTCAAGCCCTTGGACATAGTCCCTGCTGCCCGTGTGTGTGTGTGTGTGTGTGTGTGTGTGTGTGTGTGTGTGTGTGTGTGTGTGTGTGTGTGTGTGTGTGTGTGTGTGTGTGTGTGTGTGTGTGTGTGTGTGTGTGTGTGTGTGTGTGTGTGTGTGTGTGTGTGTGTGTGTGTGTGCGCACAAAACGTCGCAAAAAATGTTACTCATTTTTAGGCACTTATCCTCAACCGATTTGCTCGCAACAAATTGCATTCGACGCAGAATCCTTTCCCATTATTTCCTATTGAAAATTGGCCACGTCGGACTATGGGATCGGAAGTTATGGCCAAAATACAAATTTATACGTAAAAATCGCGTAAAAAATGTCACTCATTTTTCGGGCACTTATCCTCAACCGATTTGCTCGCAACAAGTTGCATTCGACGCAGAATCCTTTCCCATTATTTCCTAGTGAAAATTGGCCACGTAGGACTATGGGATTGGAAGTTATGGCCAAAATACAAATTTATTCGTAAATATCGCGTAAAAAATGTCACTCATTTTTCGGGCACTTATCCTCAACCGATTTGCTCGCAACAAATTGCATTCGACGCAGAATCCTTTCCCATTGTTTCCTATTGAAAATTGACCAGGTCGGACTATGGGATCGGAAGTTATGGCAAAACCACCTTTTTGCCTTTCTCGTATACTAAGTATACGGTAAAGGCTATATGATCGCTCCAAAAACAAACTTTTTATAGAAGGCCCGAGACCCATAGTGTTATATACCAATCGACTCAGTTCGACGAATTGAGGTGATGTCTGTGTGTGTGTGTGTGTGTGTGTGTGTGTGTGTGTGTGTGTGTGTGTGTGTGTGTGTGTGTGTGTGTGTGTGTGTGTGTGTGTGTGTGTGTGTGTGTGCGCACAAACCGACGCAAAAATGTCACTCATTTTTTAGGCACTTATCCTCAACCGCGGGCAGCAGGGACTATGTCCAAGGGCTTGACGATCCCTCCCCAGGCCATCTGCGAGTTGTGGGGCTTGCCTAGGATGTGGTGGGGTTTGACAGTGGGCCCTGTTAAACCTCTATAAAAAGCTGCATGTATCCGCAAGTAGGCTCCACCAAAGCGACCGTGTGCCGCTCAAAGCGCACAAGCCCAAGTCCTGGTGTTAGGTGGGACGCTAAACAGCCCTGACACGACGGCCCTCCGACGAGACAGGAGGTTTGCGCAGGCCCAATAAGCCGCCTAGAAAACCAATCATTACGAACAATATAAGAGATAATGCGACTCGATATAATCGGCAAAGACCTAGGCGACGAATACAGGATCACGATTGGAAGCTTGGAACATGGAATTGCAAGTCGCTAGGTTTCGCAGGTTGCGACAGGATGATCTACGATGAATTACATCCCCGCAACCTCGACGTCGTGGCGCTGCAGGAGATTTGCTGGACAGGACAGAAAGTGTGGAAAAGCGGGCATCGAGCGGCTACCTTCTACCAAAGCTGTGGCACCACCAACGAGCTGGGAACCGGCTTCATAGTGCTGGGTAAGATGCGCCAACGCGTGATTGGGTGGCAGCCAATCAACGCAAGGATGTGCAAGCTGAGGATTAAAGGCCGTTTCTTCAACTATAGCATCATCAACGTGCACTGCCCACACGAAGGGAGACCCGACGACGAGAAAGAAGCGTTCTACGCACAGCTGGAGCAGACATACGATGGATGCCCACTGCGGGACGTTAAAATCGTCATCGGTGACATGAACGCACAGGTAGGAAGGGAGGAAATGTATAGATCGGTCATCGGACCGGATAGTCTGCACACCGTATCGAATGACAACGGCCAACGATGCATAAACTTCGCAGCCTCCCGCGGAATGGTAGTCCGAAGCACCTTCTTTCCCCGCAAAAATATCCACAAGGCCACATGGAGATCACCTAACCAAGAAACGGAAAACCAAATCGACCACGTTCTAATCGACGGTAAATTCTTCTCCGACATCACGAACGTCCGCACTTACCGCAGTGCGAATATTGAATCCGACCACTACCTCGTTGCAGTATGCCTGCGCTCAAAACTCTCGACGGTGTACAACACGCGTCGAAGTCGGACGCCGCGGCTTAACATTGGGCGGCTACAAGACGGTAGACTTGCCCAAGAATACGCGCAGCAGCTGGAAGTGGCACTTCCAACGGAAGAGCAGCTAGGCGCAGCATCTCTTGAAGATGGCTGGAGAGATATTCGATCCGCCATTGGTAGCACCGCAACCGCTGCACTTGGCACGGTGCCCCGGATCAGAGAAACGACTGGTATGATGGCGAATGTGAGCAGTTAGTGGAAGAGAAGAATGCAGCATGGGCGAGATTGCTGCAACACCGCACGAGGGCGAACGAGGCACGATATAAACAGGCGCGAAACAGACAAAACTCGATTTTCCGGAGGAAAAAGCGCCAGCAGGAAGATCGAGACCGTGAAGAAACGGAGCAACTGTACCGCGCTAATAACACACGAAAGTTCTATGAGAAGTTAAACCGTTCACGTAAGGGCCACGTGCCACAGCCCGATATGTGTAAGGACATAAACGGGAACCTTCTTACGAACGAGTGTGAGGTGATCCAAAGGTGGCGGCAGCACTACGAAGAACACCTGAATGGCGATGTGGCAGACGAAGATGGCGGTATGGTGATGGACCTGGGAGAACGCGCGCAGGACATAATTCTACCGGCTCCGGATCTCCAGGAAATCCAGGAGGAGATTGGCCGGCTCAAGAACAACAAAGCCCCTGGGGTTGACCAACTACCAGGAGAGCTATTTAAACACGGTGGTGAGGCACTGGCTAGAGCGCTGCACTGGGTCATTACCAAGATTTGGGAGGAGGAAGTTTTGCCGCAGGAGTGGATGGAAGGTGTCGTGTGTCCCATCTACAAAAAGGGCGATAAGCTGGATTGTAGCAACTACCGCGCAATCACATTGCTGAACGCCGCCTACAAGGTACTCTCCCAAATTTTATGCCGTCGACTAGCACCAACTGCAAGGGAGTTCGTGGGGCAGTACCAGGCGGGTTTTATGGGCGAACGCTCCACCACGGACCAGGTGTTTGCCATTCGCCAAGTACTGCAGAAATGCCGCGAATACAACGTGCCCACACATCATCTATTCATCGACTTCAAAGCCGCATATGATACAATCGATCGGGACCAGCTATGGCAGCTAATGCACGAACACGGTTTTCCGGATAAACTGACACGGTTGATCAAAGCGACGATGGATCGGGTGATGTGCGTAGTTCGAGTTTCAGGGGCATTCTCGAGTCCCTTCGAAACCCGCAGAGGGTTACGGCAAGGTGATGGTCTTTCGTGTTTGCTATTCAACATCGCTTTGGAAGGTGTAATACGAAGAGCAGGGATTAACACGAGTGGTACAATTTTCAATAAGTCCGTCCAGCTATTTGGTTTCGCCGACGACATAGATATTATGGCACGTAACTTTGAGAAGATGGAGGAAGCCTACATCAGACTGAAGAGGGAAGCTAAGCGGATCGGACTAGTCATCAACACGTCGAAGACGAAGTACATGATAGGAAGAGGTTCAAGAGAAGACAATGTGAGCCACCCACCGCGAGTTTGCATCGGTGGTGACGAAATCGAGGTGGTAGAAGAATTTGTGTACTTGGGCTCACTGGTGACTGCCGAAAATGACACCAGCAGAGAAATTCGGAGACGCATAGTGGCTGGAAATCGTACGTACTTTGGACTCCGCAAGACGCTCCGATCGAATAGAGTTCGCCGCCGTACCAAACTGACAATCTACAAAACGCTAATTAGACCGGTAGTCCTCTACGGACACGAGACCTGGACGATGCTCGTGGAGGACCAACGCGCACTTGGAGTTTTCGAAAGGAAAGTGCTGCGTACCATCTATGGTGGGGTGCAGATGGCGGACGGTACGTGGAGGAGGCGAATGAACCACGAACTGCATCAGCTGTTGGGAGAACCATCCATCGTTCACACCGCGAAAATCGGACGACTGCGATGGGCCGGGCACGTAGCCAGAATGTCGGACAGTAATCCGGTGAAAATGATTCTCGACAACGATCCGAAGGGCACAAGAAGGCGAGGTGCGCAGCGGGCAAGGTGGATCGATCAGGTGGAAGATGACTTGCGGACCCTTCGTAGACTGCGTGGTTGGCGACGTGTAGCCATGGACCGAGCCGAATGGAGAAGACTCTTATATACCGCACAGGCCACTCCGGCCTTAGTCTGAATAAATAATAATAAATAATCCTTAACCGATTTGCTCACAACAAGTTGCATTCGACGTAGAATCCTTTCCCATTGTTTCCTATTGAAAATTGGCCACGTCGGACTATGGGATCGGAAGTTATGGCCAAAATACAAATTTATACGTAAAAATCGCGTAAAAAATGTCACTCATTTTTCGGGCACTTATCCTCAACCGATTTGCTCGCAACAAATTGCATTTGACGCAGAATCCTTTCCCATTGTTTCCTATTGAAAATTGGCCACGTCGGACTATGGAATTGGAAGTTATGGCCAACATACAAATTTATACGTAAATATCGCGTAAAAAATGTCACTCATTTTTCGGGCACTTATCCTCAACCGATTTGCTCGCAACAAATTGCATTCGACGCAGAATCCTTTCCCATTGTTTCCTATTGAAAATTGGCCACGTCGGACTATGGGATTGGAAGTTATGGCCAAAATACAAATTTATACGTAAATATCGCGTAAAAAATGTCACTCATTTTTCGGGCACTTAATCTCAACCGATTTGCTCGCAACAAATTGCATTCGACGCAGAATCCTTTCCCATTGTTTCCTATTGAAAATTGGCCACGTTGGACTATGGGATTGGAAGTTATGGCCAAAATACAAATTTATACGTAAATATCGCGTAAAAAATGTCACTCATTTTTCGGGCACTTATCCTCAACCGACTTGCTCGCAACAAATTGCATTCGACGCAGAATCCTTTCCCATTGTTTCCTATTGAAAATTGGCCACGTCGGACTATGGGATTGGAAGTTATGGCCAAAATACAAATTTATACGTAAATATCGCGTAAAAAATGTCACTCATTTTTCGGGCACTTATCCTCAACCGATTTGCTCGCAACAAATTGCATTCGACGCAAAATCCTTTCCCATTGTTTCCTATTGAAAATTGGCCACGTCGGACTATGGGATTGGAAGTTATGGCCAAAATACAAATTTATACGTAAATATCGCGTAAAAAATGTCACTCATTTTTCGGGCACTTATCCTCAACCGATTTGCTCGCAACAAATTGCATTCGACTCAGAATCCTTTCCCATTGTTTCCTAGTAAAAATTGGCCACTTCGGACTATGGGATTGGAAGTTATGGCCAAAATACAAATTTATACGTAAATATCGCGTAAAAAATGTTACTCATTTTTCGGGCACTTAAACTCATCCGATTTGCTCGCAACAAATTGCATTCGACGCAGAATCCTTTCCCATTGTTTCCTATTGAAAATTGACCAGGTCGGACTATGGGATCGGAAGTTATGGCAAAACCACCTTTTTGCCTTCCTCGTATACTAAGTATACGGTAAAGGCTATATGATCGCTCCAAAAACAAACTTTTCATAGAAGGCCCGGAGACCCATAGTGTTATATACCAATCGACTCAGTTCGACGAATTGAGGTGATGTCTGTGTGTGTGTGTGTGTGTGTGTGTGTGTGTGTGTGTGTGTGTGTGTGTGTGTGTGTGTGTGTGTGTGTGTGTGTGTGTGTGTGTGTGTGTATGTGTGTGTGTGTGTGTGTGTGTGTGTGTGTGCGCAAAACTACTCAAAAAATGTCACTCATTTTTGGGCACTTATCCTCAACCAATTTGCTCGCAACAAGTTGCATTCGACGCAGAATCCTGTCCCATTGTTTCCTATTTGAAATTGGCCAGATCGGACTATGGGATCGAGAGTTATGGCCAAAATACAAATTCATACGAAAAAATCGCGTTAAAAATGTCACTCATTTTTCGGGCACCGATTTCAACCGATTTGCTCGCAACAAGTTGCATTCAACGCAGAATCCTGTCCCATTGTTTTCTATTTGGAATTGGCCACATCGGACTATGGGATCAAAAGTTATGGCCAAAATACAAATTCATACAAAAAATCGCGTAAAAAATGTCACTCATTTTTCGGGCACTTACTCTCAACCGATTTGCTCGCAATAAGTTGCATTCGACGCAGAATCCTGTCCCATTGTTTCCTATTTGAAATTGGCCAGATCAGACTATGATATCAAAAGTTATGGTCAAAATACAAATTCATACAAAAAAATCGCGTAAAAAATGTCACTCATTTTTCGGGCACTTGTCCTCAACCGATTTGCTCGCAACAAGTTGCATTCGACGCAGAATCCTGTCCCATTGATTTCTATCCGAAATTGGCCAGATCGGACTATGGAATCGAAAGTTATGGCCAAAATACAAATTCATACAAAAAAATCGCGTAAAAATGTCACTCATTTTTCGGGCACTTATCCTCAACCGATTTGCTCGCAACAAGTTGCATTCGACGCAGAATCCTGTCTAATTGTTTCCTATTCGAAATTGGCCAGATCGGACTATGGGATCGAAAGTTATGGCCAAAATACAAATTCATACGAAAAAATCGCGTAAAAATGTCACTCATTTTTCGGGCACTTATCCTCAACCGATTTGCTTGCTACAAGTTGTATTCGACGCAGAATCCTGTCTAATTGTTTCCTATTCGAAATTGGCCAGATCGGACTATGGGATCGAAAGTTATGGCCAAAATACAAATTCATACAAAAAAATCGCGTAAAAATGTCACTCATTTTTCGGGCACTTATCCTCAACCGATTTGCTCGCAATAAGTTGCATTCGACGCAGAATCCTGTCCCATTGTTTCCTATTTGAAATTGGCCAGATCAGACTATGATATCAAAAGTTATGGTCAAAATACAAATTCATACAAAAAACGAACAGTGGGTAATGTCTGTGACATAACCGCTAAGTGGACGTAGGACTTGACTTGACCATGCCTTCAAGATACATAATATGTCCAAATTTCTCACATCAACTATTTTGGATAAATAATCGGCGTTGCATACCATTCCTTGGCAAAATCTTCTCATCAAACCGACACAGAAATCAAACCTACCTCGAACAAGAATCATCAAAAAAAATCAGGAAGTATCTGTCCGGCCACGAAATATTAGCCTCGACAGTGGCAACCTTCCCACTGAAGGACTGCCTGAAATAAACCACAAGCAGGAGATGTAGACTGTATCTCAGCCCTTCCACTGAAGAGCCTTCTAATCCGTGCGATAGCGACTGAAGGAGAACATTATTTTTAACTCTTCGAGCCTTGAAAAAGGCTGTTTGCTTCGGCTGAGTGAAAAAGTAAGAAAACGATCTTTTCAAATATCCTCGAATTTCTAGTGATGGTATAAAAAAGACTGAATGCTCTGCGAGCGAATGCACTTTTCTTTTATACCTTTTTTTGAATCTTCTCTGCTTCCCAATTGGTGGGCCAATCAGCCAGTGTCTTGTATCCCGCTTCTTTGTCAGCCAAAGCGTCATCATCATCAACGCGTTCGAGAAGGGCTTCTTCTTTTTTACGCGCTGCTGTCACAGATTGTAATGACTCGCACACGTCACGCACTGCTTCTTTTATACACAAAGAAAATATTCCGGTGGACCCGAAGGCCCGTGACATAACGCATTCTGATGTCCGTGTTAGGAATGCACAAGATTGGTTACATATGAATTTTTTACTGCCTTTGACAAGAATTGAATTTTTCAATAGTTTATCGTTGAAAATCTCAAATTTCAATGAAATATGCAAAATGGTGGAGAGTATCCGAGTCGATTGATATATAAATCTTAAAAATCCATCGAAAGATAAAAGCGCTAGTAACGTTCAAAATCTTCCCTTCCAGCGTAACGCTCTCGATTTCCAAAAATCTAAATGACACCCAGTATAGTGAAGAAAGACGTAAGTCCTACGTCAAAGACCGCGTAAATCCCTAAATGTGTCTGAATGAGCCATGGAAATCCCGAAATTCTAGTGAAAACAAAATCGCATAAAAAGCGAATCGTGTACAAAAGCCGCGTAAGTGTCCAAAAAAATTGAAAATCCATCGAGAAACGGCTGAGATATTAACGATCAAAGTCTATCATATTTTCGTGACGTTTTTTGATTTTTCGAAAACGTAAAGTGTACCCCAATATAGAAAAGACAGACGTAGTTCTACGTCAAAAAATGAAATTCCGCATAAATTTACGGGGAACCTTTTGCAAGAATGAAGAAATTTCCACAGATGTTCTCGGAGAAACACCCGCAGACAATTTTGGAGCGACTTCTTCAGAAATTCCAAGAAGGACCATCTAGATGAGTTGTTATATCAACTCCTTTTTTCTTAATCCTATTTTCAATTTTGTACAAACATGTGTAACGTTGAAGTTAAAACATATACTTAAAATCAGTAATATTATAAAAACGAACTCGAAAAAAGACGTTCACTAAATTGTTGTAATGTTCAGCGTAATATTTAACATTGATATTTAATGTGTATTTGCTTAGAATTTAGTTTTGGGTCGCACGGATTTGGCGCAGAATGGATTTTCAGTGGTAATAGTGGTAATAGAGTATACTTGCTGAAACACAAAATCACGTTAACCAAGAATATTCAAAAGCTTTATACAAACGTTTGAAAAAGTTACACAAAATTCAGTAGCTATTTACCTATTCACATCAACAAATAAATCAAATTTTAAATTGAAATATTTAGACTCAAAACAGTGACAATTTTTGGAATTCTAATGGAGAAATTTCAAAAATTTTCGTTGAAATCTTAGAATAAGAAACGCATTTTCTTTTGTCGTGAGCGAGGAAGACAGAATTTTGTAACAATTCATCGCCATGAACGCGAATTAATAAAATTGTCACGCAAACGCTCTCTAATTAGTTGATTGTACTACATTTTCAAAATGATTCTATTGCGAAAAACTCTTTAGTAAGTATATTAGTGGTTCTGAAAAGATCCATTCACAATGTTAGATGTAAATTTCCTCTTGAGCGGTTCAACTGGGAGTTTATGATTGTTTAAAACATTATGAATCGATGTCTGCAGGAATACCAAACGCTTAGCCGCTGCTGCCATCGGTCGAGAAAACTTGATCAGTAGTGTTGTCGTCGACACTCTATCGTCACACACCGCCGTGCCGCGCTTACTGTTGGCTTCTCGACAATGCCGGGCTGAAAATGCCGATGATGCTGACCTGAGAATGCTGACGATTCTGCCTTGCTCTTAAAAAGGCTTTAGGTTTGCGAATGCGTGGCTGAGATGATGATGCAACCGTTCAAAAAATCCGACGATGCGATGCTGTTATTGCTTTGCCTGTTTCGGTCAGATTGAGAGGAAAAATTCGCGCTGCGCTATTTTATGCCTTCTTAACAGACCTAGCGTGAGCTCATTCGTTGACGTCTGCACCAATCAGAACGTGGCAATGGAATGATGCAAGAATGATGCGGTACCCATATTTATAGGTTTTCGTGAATTCAATGTTTTGCTTTGAAAACAGTTTTAGGCCTATTGAAACAAGTTTTCGGATATTATCAAGCATTGATATGAAAGGCATACTTGAAAGCTGTCGATTGAGGGGTTAACTGCAGAAATCTGTTCACTAGGGCAAAAGCTATTAACGTTTGAAATCTTTCAACACAGCGTAACGCGGCCGATTTAGAAATTTTGAAATGACACCCGGTATAGTAAAGAGAGACGTAAGTCCTACGTCAAAATCGCGTAAAAAATGTCACTCATTTTTCGGGCACTTGTCCTCAACCGATTTGCTCGCAACAAGTTGCATTCGACGCAGAATCCTGTCTCATTGATTTCTATTCGAAATTGGCCAGATCGAACTATGGGATCAGAAGTTATGGCCAAAATACAAATTCATACGAAAAAATCGCGTAAAAATGTCACTCATTTTTCGGGCACTTATCCTCAACCGATTTGCTCGCAACAAGTTGCATTCGACGCAGAATCCTGTCCCATTGTTTCCTATTTGAAATTGGCCAGATCAGACTATGATATCAAAAGTTATGGTCAAAATACAAATTCATACAAAAAAATCGCGTAAAAAATGTCACTCATTTTTCGGGCACTTGTCCTCAACCGATTTGCTCGCAACAAGTTGCATTCGACGCAGAATCCTGTCTCATTGATTCCTATTCGAAATTGGCCAGATCGGACTATGGAATCGAAAGTTATGGCCAAAATACAAATTCATACAAAATAATCGCGTAAAAATGTCACTCATTTTTCGGGCACTTATCCTCAACCGATTTGCTCGCAACAAGTTGCATTCGACGCAGAATCCTGTCCCATTGTTTCCTATTCGAAATTGTCCAGATCGGACTATGGGATCGAAAGTTATGGCCAAAATACAAATTCATACAAAAAAATCGCGTAAAAATGTCACTCATTTTTCGGGCACTTATCCTCAACCGATTTGCTTGCTACAAGTTGTATTCGACGCAGAATCCTGTTCCATTGTTTTCTATTTGAAATTGGCCAGATCGAACTATGGGATCGAAAGTTATGGCCAAAATACAAATTCATACGAAAAATCGCGTAAAAAATGTCACTCATTTTTCGAGTACTTAAACTCAACCGATTTGCTCGCAACAAGTTGCATTTGACGTAGAACCCTGTCCCGTTGTTTCCTATTGGCCATATCGGACTATGGGATCGAAAATTATACCACTTTTTGCCTTTCTCGTATACTAAGTATACGGTAAAGGCTATATGATCGCTCCAAAAACAAACTTTTTATAGAAGGCCCGGAGACCCATAGTGTTATATACCAATCGACTCAGGTCGACGAATCGAGGTGATGTCTGTGTGTGTGTGTGTGTGTGTGTGTGTGTGTGTGTGTGTGTGTGTGTGTGTGTGTGTGTGTGTGTGTGTGTGTGTGTGTGTGTGTGTGTGTGTGTGTGTGTGTGTGTGTGTGTGTGTGTGTGTGTGTGTGTATGTGTGTGTGTGTGTGTGTGCGCAAAACTACTCAAAAATGTCACTCATTTTTCGGGCACTTATCCTCAACCGATTTGCTCGCAAACAAGTTGCATTCGACGCAGAATCCTGTCCCATTGTCCCGCAAGTTTAGCATTTTCTGCTACATTTTCACTTTAGCACGCTAGACAAAGTTATTGTCTTTAGATATCTGCCAAAAAATCCAACATAAATTTGTGTATAGCTTTCTAATAATCGAAAGAGAATGTAACCGAAGAGAGGCTCTCTTTTGCACATACGACCTATTCTCAAAGCACTCTAGATTTTATGCCTTGGAAAGGCCAAATGCGTGAACGGTACCCGTTATTTCTTGTCGAAATTGCTTACAGAATATTTCCCAGGTACACAGAAGTCGTTCGTAATAAACTATGGCGGTGAAAGTTATTTCATGAAAATCAATGTTATTTTTAGTATTATTTACGAAAATAAAAAGAATGACAAAATTTTTTGGGGTGATCGGGTCGAAAACGTGACAAAATCGGGACGTGATAAAATCGGGTCGAAATCGTGATAAAATCGGGGGTAGACAAAATCGGGGAGTGACAAAATCGGGTCAACACTGTATTTTTAAACTTACTTTTGAGTTATTTTTTCTCTTCTCTTTCATCCACTCTTTCTTTTGTTGTCAAAAACAAAAGAGCCAAACAATCTAACGACGCCAGTTCAATACGGGAAGCCAATTTTGAGTTTTAATATCTGCGGTCAAAATTGAGTGTTACTTACATTTGGGTAAATAAATTTTCCGTTGGGTACTTTTTTAACATGGGAGTAAAGGCCCTTTACTTAATTTTGGCTTCGCGTACGGATGTTCGAGGTTGGGTGAATTAAACTCACTATTGGGTAGTTTATTTTTTCCGTGTATATATACTTATACGTATACATATATTGGCGCTTTGATGTTGCATGAAGAAGAAGAAGCAGAAAGATGATAATTTCCTATTCGAAATTGGCCAGATCGAACTATGGGATCAGAAGTTATGGCCAAAATACAAATTCATACGAAAAAATCGCGTAAAAATGTCACTCATTTTTCGGGCACTTATCCTCAACCGATTTGCTCGCAACAAGTTGCATTCGACGCAGAATCCTGTCCCATTATTTCCCTTTTAAAATTGGCCAGATCGGACTATGGGATCAGAAGTTATGGCCAAAATACAAATTCATACGAAAAAATCGCGTAAAAAATGTCACTCATTTTTCGGGCATTTATCCTCAACCGATTTGCTCGCAACAAGTTGCATTCGACGCAGAATCCTGTCCCATTGTTTCCTATTTGAAATTGGTCAGATCGGACTATGGGATCAGAAGTTATGGCCAAAATACAAATTCATATGAAAAAATCGCGTAAAAAATGTCACTCATTTTTCGGGAATTTATCCTCAACCGATTTGCTCGCAACAAATGCATTCGATGCAGAATCCTGTCCCATTGTTTCCTATTCGAAATTGGCCAGATCGAACTATGGGATCAGAAGTTAAGGCCAAAATACAAATTCATACGAAAAAATCGCGTAAAAAATGTCACTCATTTTCCGGGCACTTATCCTCAATCGATTTGCTCACAACAAGTTGCATTCGACGTAGAATCCTGTCCCGTTGTTTCCTATTTGAAATTGGTCAGATCGGACTATGGAATCAGAAGTTATGGCCAAAATACAAATTCATACGAAAAAATCGCGTAAAAAATGTCACTCATTTTTCGGGAAATTATTCTCAATCGATTTGCTCGCAACAAGTTGCATTCGATGCAAAATCCTGTCTTATTGTTTCCTATTTGAAATTGGCCAGATCGAACTATGGGATCAGAAGTTATGGCCAAAATACAAATTCATACGAAAAAATCGCGTAAAAAATTTCACTCATTTTTCGGGCACTTATCCTCAACTGATTTGTTCGCAATAAGTTGCATTCGACGCAAAATCCTGTCCCATTGTTTCCTATTTGAAATTGGCCAGATCGAACTATGGGATCAGAAGTTATGGCCAAAATACAAATTCATACGAAAAAATCGCGTAAAAAATGTCACTCATTTTTCGGGCACTTATCCTCAACCGATTTGCTCGCAACAAATTGCATTCGACGCAAAATCCTGTCCCATTGTTTCCTATTTGAAATTGGCCAGATCGAACTATGGGATCAGAAGTTTTGGCCAAAATACAAATTCATACGAAAAAATCGCGTAAAAAATGTCACTCATTTTCCGGGCACTTATCCTCAATCGATTTGCAAACAACAAGTTGCATTCGACGTAGAATCCTGTCCCGTTGTTTCCTATTGAAAATTGGCCATATCAGACTATGGGATCGAAAATTATACCATTCTTGCCTTTCTTGTATACAAAGTATACGTAAAGGCTATATGTTCGCTCCAAAAACGAACTTTTTATAGGAGTCCCGGAGACCCATAGTGTTATATACCGATCGACTCAGCTCGACGAATTGAAGTGATGTCTGTGTGTATGTGTGTGCGCAAAATAATCTCACTCATTTTTCAGGCACTTATCATTAACCGATTTGCTCGCAACAAGTTGCATTCGACGCGGAATCTTGTCCCATTGTTTCGTATTGAAAATTGGCCGAATCGGACTATGGGCTTCGGAGTTATGGCCAAAATATATTTTTTTACAACAAAAATTCTCACTCACTTTTTAGACACTTACTCTTAGCTGATTTGCTCGCAACAAGTTGCATTCGATGCAGAATCCGGTCCCATTGTTTCCTGTTGAAAATTGGCCGGATCGGACTAAAGGCTCAGAAGTTATGGTCAAAATACTTTTTTTCACCAAAAGTGCGTAGAAATTACTCACTCGAAAGAAACGAGAAAGGCACCATCACCGCTAGGTGGATTAATCTGGGTTTTTACAATGTACTTTTTGTATGTTACCTATATGGATTCGCATTATGCGTTTTTTTTTTCACAGTGTACTCTGTGTCTCGTCCTTGACGTTCGTCCATTGTTACGTCCTCTGTGTTTTTGTGACACCTCTCTTTAGTCCCTAGCTGAATGCGTCTACATAATTGGCTTTCCTATAAATGGTTCCATTCTCCTTTCCAACTTCACTTCCTCTTCCTTTCCCCTTTTCACTTCCTTTTCCGTCAGGTAAATGATGAGAAAGGCCAGTGAAGGCGATGGCACAAATCTCCGAAATTGAGGGGAACGTGCCTCCTGAGCCGACGTTCTGATACCTGATACCTGAAGTGAAAGAGTTGTTAAAATCGCATAGAAGACGCCCGGGAACCTGCTGTTTGAAATCATAATTATAATGATTTCTTGATCGCAGTATACGATATGTTCACCAAGAATATGTAAGCTCTAACATGCAATTAGGTTCGAGTTTCCATAATACAAGTTCCATGCAATTTTTTGCACGCTTGTTCATTTATTTAATAAAACGGATGAGCCTTTGTTGTAAGAGAAAGGCAAAAATTGATTATTTTGCTCCTGGGAACCAAGATTCTAGGGTGCTCCGGAATGTGACCAGATAAATTAAATCCCCTAAGAACACAATACTACAGTGAACTCTCCCTTACTCGATATTCAAGGGACCATCGAGATAGGGAGTTATCGAGATAGAGACCACATTTATATCCTTCTTCCTAAATATCAAACACTTTTCATAACATGTAGAAATATGGTTTAGGATTATTTGTCAGACTGCCATTTGGCCATGTTCCACATAGGTTACTGCAACTTATATGTGATCGGATTCATTCACAATCAAGTTGCTGCAACCATTTTTATCTGACTTGTGCTGCTCGGGCGAAAGTCGTTTAACCGAACAGTTAAAATTGATTTCCTCATTAAATGAAGTGAGGAGTGAGATGTTCGAAATGAATAGTGAAAAGTGAGAATTGAGAAGTGAGAAATGAGACGCTCGAAGGCACCACTTCTCCACTTTTTCCTTCGCGCAGCATACCGAGACAGCGTTGCCGGATGAGGGTGAGCTCGACGGGGCCGCTCTTGAGGACTGCGGAGGAGGGAAGAAGTCGACGAAACGATTGGTTCGACGAGAAGTGCATACAGATTCTGGAGGAGAAGGACGCAGCGTGGGCGGTCGGCAGAAGACGGAAGCGGAGATAGCAGACCCGCCTTTTCCAGGAGAAGAAACGCCGCCTAGAAGAAGCGGAGTGCGAGGAGATGGAACAGCTGTGCCGTTCTCAAGAAACACGCAAGTTCTATCAGAAGCTCAACGCATCCCGCAAAGGCTTCGTGTCGCGAGCCGAAATCCTGCACATTTCGGCTCGTGGCACGATAAGGATGGGAGCACCTTGACGTACGAACGTGTGGTGATCGAAAAATGGAAGCAGCACTACGAGGAACATTTGAATGGCGCTAAGAGTACAGGCAGAGAAAGTCAAGGCAACGAAGGAGATGACTTCCTCACTTCAGCGGATGACGGAAGCCAACCAGACCCCACCTTGAGGGAAGTGGGATGCCATACATCAGCTAAAGACCAATAAAGCAGCTGGTGAGGATGGTATCGGAGCTGAGCTCATCAAGATGAGCGTGGAAAAGCTGGCCATTTGCCTGCACAAACTGATAGTCAGAATCTGGGAAACTAAACAGAGCTACCGGAGGAGTGGAAGGAAGGGGTCATATGCCCGATCTACAAGAAAGGCAACAAGCTGATGTGTGAGAACTTTCAAGCGATCACCATCCTTCATGCCGCCTACAAAGTGATATCCCAGATCCGTTGTCTGTCACCATTATCGTGGGAAGTTATCAAGCCGGCTACGTTGACGGCCGCTCGACAACGGACCAGATCTTTACTGTACGGCAAATCCTTCAAAAATGCCGTGAATACCAGGTCCCAACGCACTATCTGTTCGTTGATTTTAAGGCGGCATACGACAGTATAGACCGCGTAGAGCTATGGAAATTTATGGACGAGAACAGCTTTCCTAGGAAGCTTACCAGACTGATCAAAAAACGGTGGATGGTGTGCAAAACTGTGTAAAGATTTCGGGCGAACACTCTAGTTCGTTTGAAGTGAGGTGCTGATTAAGATAAGGTGATGGACTTTCCTGCCTGTTGTTCAACATTGCTCTACAAGGTATCATGCGGAGAGCCGGGTGTAACAGACGGGGAACGATTTTTAACAGATCCAGTCAATTTATTTGTTTCGCGGATGACATGGACATTGTCGGCCGAACGTTTGCAAAGGTGGCAGAACTGTACACCCGCCTGAAACGTGAAGCAACAAAAGTTGGACTGGTGGTGAATGCGTCAAAGACAAAGTACATGCTTGTGGGTGGAATCGAGCGGGATAGGGCCTGCCTGGGAAGCAGTGTTACGATAGACGGGGATATCTTCGAGGTGGTCGAGGAATTCGTCTACCTTGGATCCTTGCTAACGACTGATAACAATGTTAGTCGTGAAATACGAAGGCGCATCATCTGTGGAAGTTGGGCCTACTACGGACTCCAGAAGAAACTGCGGTCAAAAAAGATTCGCCACCGTGTTCGTGTTATGTACAAGACCGGCTGATAAGACCGGTAGTCCTCTACGGCAAGGATGTTATCAATCATTTAGTAATTTGCGTTCTATCATTCAGTAGTTTGTCAATAACTCATTACAGAAGCTGAATTTCAAAATGTGTTGTATGGTGGACTTCTAGTGCGAAGGTTTTTCTACAAATCTGCCAAATGCTTCGTTATAAGAATTGAACTAATAACAGAGTTATAGCGCTAGTTGCAGTAACTTAAACTAAATGATTGGAATTTTGTTATCGTTTAGTCTAAGTTACTGAAAGTTTAGCTATAAATCCGTTATTAGTGGTTTTCGAGAGATGGATGCTTAGGACCATCTTTGCCAGTGTGTGGCGGCGAACGATTAACCATGAGCTTGCTCAACTCTATGGTGAACTCAGCATCTAGAAGGTAGCTAATGCCGCTTTGGACGAACAAAAACTTTAAAATTTCCTCGGAAACTCCTCAAAATTTACGCTGAAAACGATTCGAAATATCCTCGAAGAATTAGCATATTTCTCGTCAGACGCTTCAAAATTTTCTCTGCAAACGCCTTGGAATTTCTTGGGGAAACTTTTTGAAATTTCTCTTGAAATGGTCCGAAATTGTCTCAGAAAACTCTTCTGATTTTTTTTCCGGGAAACGCTTTGAAATTTCTTCTGAAAACGCTTAAATTTTTTTTCTGGAAATGCTTCTAAATTTACTCGGACACTCTTTTGAATTTTCTCAGAAAACGAAATTTCGAGTATTCGAGTATTCGAATATGCGAGAAGTATACTTCTAAAGCCTCAAAATAAGAATTTGTGCTCTAAAAATAAACCTCCAATTATTGGTACATTGTTCCAGTAGTTGCGATATGTGTTTATTTGTGTTCCTCTAGTTGTGAATCCCGTTGATATCAAATGGGACTCGCAACTTTAGGAACACTACCGCAACTATTGGTGCAAAGAGCCGAAAGTGTTAAGGAAATTCGGAGTGTATTACCAGTTTTGAATTATTTCCTTTGACGTTTTTCTCTAAATTTTATTATGAATTATTAACACTGCAAGTATCAACCCCTGCAAAAATCGTGGAACGGCAACTTTGCCCGATATATCTCAAGTGTTTTTAGTCCAATTGTCATGATTCTTTCCAGTTACAATTTGTAGGATATCAGGATTTCGTTAGCGACTACAGATTGTCAATCCGTATACTGGCCGCTGAGAATCATCCGGAATATTCCATTCCACGTTTTTTTTGCAACACTTACATGTACATGTACATTATATTTATGTTGCTTGCAAGTCGTACCGAACTTATGCCAAATAAAAATTAACATTATGTTTCATCAATAGGTTATTTTATTTGTGTTTCTAAAAATCCAGTTTGTAAAAAATAAGCAAGAAAAATAAATAATTTTCTTATACCAAGAAAACGGGATTAGAATTTGGATGATTTGTGCAGTTGATAAGTGTATGGTCACTGGGGGAAACGAAGTTGGATCGCGGCGCAAGTGCGCTGATCAGACTGAAAACTGCAATCTGAAGTGGTAAATGACGATTTATTAAATTTTGGAATTTAGGAATTTAAAATTCAGGATTTATATGAGGATTTAAATTAATTGATTTAGTATGAGATAAGATAAATCGATAAACAAAATTTATTATCTGAAATTAGGGATTCAGGAATTTATGAATTAAGAAATTTAGGAATACTGGAATCTAGGAGTTTGCGAGTTTAAGAGTTTAGGAATTTTAACTAGGTATCATTTTTTCTTTGACGTTATTTTAGATATCAGAAAGCAAACCTCATCGACCGAGTTTATACATTTCCCTGATAAGTTGAATTTTATGAAGCATTGTTTACATTGTTTGAAGGTCCATTAATGGCTTACGACACTTACGTCCACTTCGTATGATTTTAGCACTGCAAACCGTAGTAGCGCTTTTGTATCGTGAATAAAAACAAATTTGAATTTTCCATCTGTTTACAACATTTTAAACTATTTGATCCACATTACTATGTAACGTACTGATAAGTCTTAATGAAACTTACTACAATTATTTTTAATCGTTTGAATCACAAACATGTGCTTTTGCCTGTCGTGTTGAGGCGGGTTTTCTTCTGCTACGACAATAGAGGCTTGTTTGCAGCCGTTTGATCATTTATTCATTCAATTAGAATTCATTTGTTGATCAAAATCATTATCATATCAGGGGGGAAGGGGAATTTAATTTCTTTTTGCTTTTTTTTCGTTTCAGAGAGCGAACAAAGGCGCCTAAACCTAGGCTATTAGCCAGGGCAAGGCTAATACCTTCGCCCCATCCGAGGAAAATCATCGACAAGTATAATGGAGTGACTAAAATTTCTTAGCAAAGTCACTCCCAACGTATTTCCACAAATTTTCTATCATTTGCTTATAATGATACTCCTAAACCACATACCCTACCCACCATCCAATTCCTTGACATCTATGAGGGCGTCGGTGAGTCGCTGGCCTCTCGTTAAGTAGATGTCATATCATCATTTCCTTCCCTTTCCTAGTAACGGAGAAGATGGGCGTGGCCGGCAATGATAGCTTTCATGTTTTATCATTTTGGACCCCCAATTGGATTTCCATTGAATCCCAAATGGAAATCCATGAGCAATTGGGGTAAGAAAGGTAAAGAATATACATGACAACTATCAGTTTGCAATCTACGAAATACTCCGTTACAACGCAACGCAACGCAAGAGTTTAGGAATTTGGGAATTCGGGAATCCTCGTTGAATACCTTCAAGAGTTCTTCCAGAGACCCATCGTGAAGACCCTCCAGGATTCCATACAAGAGAATCCCACAGAATTTCCTCCTGGATTTCCTGAAGGAGCTATACAAAGAGATCTTAGAGAATTTTTTTCATAAATTCCTTCTGCAGTTCCTCCACGAATATATCCTGAAGTTCAACCAGAAATTCCCTCTGATGAGCCCATAGCAATTTCTCCTGAAGTTCCTGCTTAATTCCACTCTGAAGTTCTTCCACAAATGTGTCATAAAATGTCAGAATTCCTTCCCGAATTCCACTACAAATTCCTCCTGGAGTTCCCACGATAACTCTACCCAGATATTTTTGAAAGTTCCTTCAGAAAATCATTTTGGAACTTCTTCAGTGTTTCCTTCTTTGGTTCCATCAGAAATTTCTTAAGCTTATCGTTTTAATTTCGTACTAAAATTGCTCCGGGAGTTTTCTAAATTTAAAATATCGCTGTAGAATGATTTCTTTTTCTCACATTTGTCACTAGAAGTTGTAACCGCCGTGAGTTAACCCAAGAATTGTCCCAATTGCCGCAGGAATTCATTCTGAATTGTCCCCAGGAACTCAATCGGAATTCCCTCAGGCATCCAATCCAAATCCAATCCAAATCCAATCCAAATCCAATCCAAATCCAATCCAAATCCAATCCAAATCCAATCCAAATCCAATCCAAATCAATCAATCAATCCGTCAATCAAATCCAATCCAGAATCAATCAATATCCAATCCAAATCCATTCAATCCAGTCAATCAGATCCAATCCAAAGTCCAAATCAATCCAGATCAGTCAGATCAGTCCAGATCCAAGTCAAGTCAGTCCAATCAGTCAAATCCAGTCAAATCCAGATCCAATCAGTCCAATCCAATCCAAATCGATCAAATCGAGTCCAGGTCAGTCCAGTCGAGTCAAATCCAGTCCAGGTCAGTCCAGATCAGTCAGGTCAGTCAGATCCAGTCAGGTCAGTCCAGTCAGTCAGATCCAGTCCAGGTCAGTCAGATCGAGTCCAGTCAGATCCGGTCAGTCAGATCCAGTCCAGGTCAGTCAGGTCAGTCCAAGATCAGTCAGATCAAGTCAAGTCAGTCCGATCAGTCCAAGTCAGTCCAGGTCAATTCCAGAATCAGTCCAGATCCGTCAGTCGATCCAGTCCAGGTCAGGTCGATCAGGTCAGTCCAGGTCAGTCCAGTCCAGTCGGATCAGTCAAATCGATCCAGATCAGTCAGATCGGTCCAGTCGGTCCAGATCCAGTCCAAGTCGATCCAGTCCAGGTCAGGTCAGTCAGATCCAGTCCAGATCCAGTCCAGATCCAGTCCGATCCAGTCCAGATCCAGTCAGATCAGTCCAGATCCAGTCCAAGTCAGTCCAGGTCCAAGTCCAGGTCAGTCAGTCCGGTCCAGTCCAGTCAGTCCAGGTCAGTCCAGATCCAGTCCAGATCGAGTCAGTCCAGGATCCAGTCCAAAGTCCAGATTCGAGTCCAGTCCAGGTCCAGTCGATCCAGTCAGATCCAGTCCAGGTCAGTCCAGATCAGTCAGATCGGTCAGGTCAAGTCCAGTCCAGATCCAGGTCAGTCCAAGTCCAGTCCAGGTCAGTCCAGATCCAGTCCAGATCCAGTCCAGATCCAGTCCAGGTCAGTCAGATCCAGTCCAAGGTCCAGTCGATCAGTCCAGTCCAGGTCAGTCCAGGTCAGTCCAGATCCAGTCAAGTCGGTCCAGTCAGATCCAGTCCAGATCCGGTCAGAGTCAGTCAGGTCAGTCCAGTCAGTCCAGATCTGATCCGGTCCAGATCGATCCAGAGTCAGTCAGGTCCAGTCAGGTCAGTCGGTCAAGTCGGTCAGTCCAGATCCAGTCAGATCCAGTCCAGGTCAGTCCAGGTCAGTCAGATCCAGTCCAGGTCAGTCCAGATCCAGTCCAGTCAGATCCAGATCAGTCCAAGGTCGGTCAGATCCAGTCCAGGTCAGTCCAGATCCAGTCCAGGTCCAGTCCAGATCCAGTCCAGGTCAGATCGGTCAGATCGGTCAGGTCAGTCCAGGTCAGTCCAGATCCAGTCCAGATCAGTCCAGTCCAGAGTCAGTCCAAGATCCAGTCCAGGTCCAGTCAGATCGTCCAAGTCAGTCCAGTCCAGATCCAGGTCGGTCCAGTCCAGTCCAGATCGGTCAGGTCGGTCAGATCCAGTCCAGGTCCAGTCAGATCAGTCCATCCAGTCAGATCGAGTCCAGGTCAGTCAGATCCAGTCCAGGTCAGTCAGTCCAGTCGATCCAGTCCAGATCCAGTCCAGGTCAGTCCAGATCCAGTCCAGGTCAGTCAGTCGATCCAGATCCAGTCAGGTCAGTCCAGATCCAGTCCAGGTCAGTCCAGGTCAGTCCAGGTCAGTCAGGTCAGTCCAGATCCGGTCAGGTCAGTCAGGTCAGTCCAGGTCAGTCCAGATCAGTCCAGGTCGGTCAGGTCCAGTCCAGGTCAGTCAGGTCAGTCCAGATCCGAGTCCCAGTCCAGATCAGTCCAGGTCAGTCCAGATCAGTCAAAGTCCAGTCCAGGTCAGTCCAGATCCAGTCAGGTCGGTCCAGATCCAGTCAGGTCAGTCCAGATCAGTCCAGGTCCAGTCCAGGTCAGTCCAGGTCAGTCCAGGTCCAGTCCAGATCAGTCCAGATCCAGTCCAGGTCAGTCCCAGGTCAGTCCAGGTCAGTCCAGATCCGATCCAGGTCAGTCCAGGTCGGTCAGTCCAGTCAGATCCAGTCCAAGTCAGTCCAGATCAGTCAGATCCAGTCAAGTCAGTCAAGTCCAGTCAGGTCGGTCCAGGTCCAGTCCAGATCCAGTCCAGGTCAGTCCAGATCCAGGTCAGTCCAGATCGGTCCAGGTCCAGTCAGGTCCAAGTCCAGGTCCAGTCAGATCCAGTCAGGTCCAGTCAAGATCAGGTCAAGTCAGTCCAGATCCAGTCCAGGTCAGTCCAGTCCAGTCCAGGTCAGTCCAGATCAGTCCAGATCCAGTCAGGTCCAGTCAGATCCAGTCCAAGTCAGTCCAGATCCAGTCCAGATCCAGTCCAGGTCAGTCCAGATCCAGTCAGATCCAGTCAGATCAGTCAGGTCCAGTCGGTCAGGTCAGTCCAGGTCGGTCAAGTCCAGATCCAGTCCAGATCGGTCAGATCCGGTCAGGTCAGTCCAGATCCAGGTCCAGGTCGATCCAGTCGGTCCAGTCGGTCAGTCAATTCCAGTCCAGGTCAGTCAGGTCAGTCGATCCAGTCAGATCCAGTCAGATCCAGTCCAGATCGAGTCCAGGTCAGTCCAAGATCGGTCCAGAAGTCAATCCAGTCCAGTCGGTCAGTCCAGGTCCAGTCCAGATCCAGTCCAGGTCAGTCAGGTCAGTCCAGGTCAGTCCAGGTCAGTCCAGGTCAGTCCAGGTCCAGTCCAGGTCAGTCAGGTCAGTCCAAGGTCAGTCCAGGTCAGTCCAGATCCAGTCAGATCCAGTCAGATCCAGTCAGGTCAGTCCAGATCAGTCAAGTCGGTCCAGGTCCAGTCAGGTCAGTCCAGATCCAGTCCAAGGTCAGTCCAGTCAGTCCAGATCCAGTCCAGGTCCAGTCAGGTCCGGTCAGGTCAGTCCAGTCAGTCAGTCAGGTCAGTCCAGATCCAGTCCAGGTCAGTCCAGATCCAGTCCAGAGTCCAGTCAGTCAGGTCCAGTCCAGATCAGTCCAGGTCAGTCCAGGTCGGTCAGATCCAGTCCAGGTCAGTCCAGATCAGTCCAGGTCAGTCCAGTCGGTTCCAGTCCAAGTCAGTCCAGATCAGTCAGATCGGTCCAGTCAGTCCAGATCCAGTCCAGGTCAGTCCAGATCAGTCAAGTCGGTCAGGTCAGTCCAGGTCAGTCCAGATCCAGTCCAGATCCAGTCAGGTCGGTCAGGATCAGTCCAGGTCCAGTCGGAGTCAGTCCAGGTCAGTCCAGGTCCAGTCCAGGTCAGTCAGTCAGATCCAGTCCAGATCCAGTCCAGTCAGTCCAGGTCAGTCCAGATCCAGTCAGAGTCAGTCCCAGTCAGTCCAGTCCAGTCCAGATCCAGTCCAGAGTCAGTCCAGGTCAGTCCAGGTCCAGTCCAGGTCAGTCCAGGTCCAGTCAGTCCAGTCCAGGTCAGTCCAGATCCAGTCCAGGTCCAGTCAGGTCAGTCCAGTCAGTCCAGTCCAGTCAGGTCAGTCCGATCAGTCCAGATCCAGGTCAGTCCAGGTCAGTCCAGATCTCCAGGTCCAGTCCAGGTCGGTCCAGATCCAGTCAGGTCAGTCCAGGTCCAGTCCAGGTCGGTCCAGATCCAGTCCAGTCAGTCCAGGTCAGTCAGATCAGTCCAGGTCAGTCCAAGATCCAGTCGGTCAGATCCAGTCCAGGTCGGTCCAGATCCGGTCAGATCCAGTCAGATCCAGTCCAGGTCAGTCCAGATCCAGTCCAGGTCCAGTCAGGTCCAGTCCAGGTCAGTCCAGTCAGTCCAGTCAAGTCAGTCCAGATCCAGTCCAGATCGATCCAGATCAGTCCAGGTCGGTCCAGATCAGTCCAGATCAGTCCCAGGTCGGTCCAGGTCAGTCCAGATCCAGTCCAGGTCAGATCCAGTCAGTCGATCCAGTCAGGTCAGATCCAAGTCCAGTCGATCCAGGTCAGTCCAGATCCAGTCCAGGTCAGTCAGGTCCAGGTCAGAGTCCAGGTCAGTCCAGATCCAGTCCAGATCCAGTCCAGGTCAGTCCAGTCCAGTCCAGGTCCAGTCCAGGTCAGTCAGATCCAGTCCAGGTCAGTCAGTCCAGTCCAGATCCAGTCCAGATCAGTCAAGTCAGTCCAGATCCAGGTCAGGTCAGTCCAGATCCAGTCCAGGTCAGTCCAAGTCAGTCCAGTCAGTCCAGGTCGGTCAGGTCCAGTCCAGGTCCAGTCAGTCCAGTCAGGTCCAGGTCAGTCCAGGTCAAGTCCAGTCAGGTCAGTCAGGTCAGTCCAGGTCAGTCCAGATCAGTCCAGGTCAGTCAATCCAGGTCAGTCCAGGTCAGTCCAGATCCAGTCGTCCAGGTCAGTCAGGAGTCGGTCCAGATCCAGTCAGGTCAGTCCAGATCCAGTCCAGATCCAGTCCAGGTCAGTCCAGGTCAGTCCAGATCCAGTCCAGGTCAGTCCAGTCCAGTCCAGGTCAGTCAGGTCAGTCCAGAGTCAGGTCAGTCCAGATCCAGTCAGGTCAGTCCAGTCAGTCCAGTCCAGTCCAGTCAGTCAGTCAGGTCAGTCCAGATCCAGTCCAGATCCAGTCAGATCCAGTCAGATCAGTCCAGATCCAGTCAAGATCGGTCAGGTCAGTCAGGTCAGTCAGGTCAGTCCAGTCCAGTCCAGGTCAGTCCAGATCCAGTCCAGATCCAGTCAGGTCAGGTCCAGGTCAGTCAGATCGGTCCAGATCCAGTCAGGTCAGTCCAGGTCCAGTCCAGGTCAGGTCAGTCCAGGTCAGATCAGTCAGATCCAGTCAGATCCAGTCCAGGTCCAGTCCAGGTCAGTCCAGGTCCAGTCAGATCGGTCCAGTCGGTCCAGGTCAGTCCAGATCCAGTCAGTCAGTCCAGATCCAGTCCAGGTCAGTCCAGGTCAGTCAGGTCAGTCCAGATCCAGTCAAGTCCAGTCCAGATCGGTCCAGATCCAGTCCAAGCCAGGTCCCAGTCCAGATCCAGTCAGGTCAGTCCAGGTCAGTCCAGATCCAGTCAGATCAGTCATCGGTCCAGATCAGTCCAGATCCAGTCCAAGATCCCGGTCAGATCCAGTCAGGTCAGTCAAGTCCAGTCAGATCCGGTCGGTCCAGGTCGGTCCAGATCAGTCGATCAGTCCAGTCCAGATCCAGGTCAGATCCAGTCCAGGTCAGTCCAGTGTCAGTCTAGGAGTCCAGGTCAAATCATCGGTCAGGTCAGTCCAAGTCAGTCCAGGTCAGTCCAGGTCAGTCAAGTCAGTCCAGATCCAGTCCAGGTCAGTCCAGATCCAGTCAGGTCAGTCCAGGTCGAGTCCAAGATCCAGTCCAGATCAGTCCAAGGTCAGTCCAGGTCAGTCCAGATCCAGTCAGGTCCAGTCCAGATCCAGTCAGGTCAGTCCAGATCCAGTCAGTCAAGTCAGTCCAGTCAGATCAGTCCAGGTCCAGTCAGTCAGATCCAGGTCCAGATCCAGTCAAGTCAGTCCAGATCCAGTCCAGGTCGGTCAGGTCCAGGTCAGTCAGGTCAGTCCAGGTCAGTCCAGATCCAGTCAGGTCAGATCCAGTCAGGTCAGTCCAAGTCAGTCAGGTCAGTCCAGGTCAGTCCAAGTCGGTCCAGATCCAGTCCAGATCCGGTCCAGGTCAGTCCAGATCCAGTCAGGTCAGTCCAGATCCGGTCCAGGTCGATCCAGTCCGGTCCAGTCCAGGTCAGTCCAGGTCGGTCAGGTCAATTCCAGTCAGGTCAGTCAAGTCCAGTCCAGATCCAGTCCAAGGTCAGTCCAAGTCAGTCAGATCCAGTCCAGGTCCAGTCAGGTCAGTCCAGGTCCAGTCCAGGTCCAGTCCAGGTCGGTCAGGTCAGTCCAGGTCAGTCAGGTCAGTCAGGTCAGTCCAGGTCAGTCAGATCGGTCCAGGTCAGTCCAGTCAAGTCGGTCCAGATCCAGTCCAGGTCAGTCCAGGTCAGTCCAGTCCAGTCCAGGTCGATCAGTCCGGTCCAGATCCAGTCCAGGTCAGTCCAGATCCAGTCCAGGTCAGTCCAGGTCAGTCCAGATCAGTCCAGGTCCAGTCCAGATCAGTCCAAGGTCCAGTCCAGGTCAGTCAGGTCAGTCAGAGTCCAGTCCAGATCAGTCAGATCCAGTCAGGTCAGTCCAGATCAGTCCAGGATCCAGTCCAGGTCAGTCAGTCAGATCCAGTCCAGGTCGGTCCAGGTCCAGTCCAGTCCGATCCAGTCAGTCCAGATCCAGTCCAGATCCAGTCAGGTCGGTCCAGGTCAGTCCAGGTCAGTCCAGTCAGATCAGGTCCAGTCCAAGTCCAGTCCAGATCAGTCCAGATCCAGTCCAGGTCAGTCCAGATCCAGTCCAGATCCAGTCTGAGTCAAGTCAGGTCAGTCCAGATCCCGGTCAGGTCCAGTCAGTCCAGTCCAGATCAGTCCAGGTTCGGTCCAGATCGATCCAGGTCGGTCCAGGTCAGTCCAGATCCAGTCAGGTCCAGTCAGGTCCAGATCGGTCAGGTCAGTCCAGGTCAGTCCAGGTCAGTCCAGGTCAGTCCAGATCGATCCAGATCCAGTCAGGTCAGTCCAGATCCAGTCCAGATCAGTCCAGGTCAGTCCAGGTCCAGTCCAGGTCAGTCAGTCCAGATCCAGTCAGGTCAGTCCAGATCCAGTCCAGATCCAGTCAGGTCAGTCCAGATCCAGTCAGGTCAGTCCAGGTCAGTCCAGATCCAGTCAGATCGGTCAGGATCGGTCAGATCCAGGTCAGTCCAGATCCAGTCCAGGTCCAGTCCAGATCCAGTCCAGGTCAGTCAGATCCAGTCCAGGTCCAGTCAAGGTCAGTCAGATCCAGTCAGATCAGTCAGTCAGATCCAGTCCAGGTCGGTCAGTCCAGTCCAGATCCAGTCCAGAGTCAGTCCAGGTCGAGTCCAGTCCAGTCCAGATCAGTCAGGTCCAGTCCAGGTCAGTCAGTCAGGTCCAGTCAGGTCAGTCCAGGTCAGTCGATCAGTCCAGATCCAGTCAGTCAGATCAGTCAGTCGGTCCGATCCAGTCCAGTCAGTCAGGTCAGTCCAGGTCAGTCCAGTCAGTCCAGATCCAGTCCAGATCCAGTCCAGGTCAGTCCAGTCAGTCAGATCCAGTCAAGATCAGTCAGGTCAGTCCAGGTCAGTCCAGGTCCAGTCAGTCAGTCAGTCAGGTCAGTCCAAGATCAGTCCAGATCAGTCCAGGATCGGTCCAGGTCCAGTCCAGGTCAGTCCAGTCAGTCCAGGTCAGTCAAGTCCAGTCCAGATCCAGTCCAGTCAGTCCAGATGTCAGGTCCAGTCCAAGATCCAGTCCAGGTCAGTCAGTCAGGTCCGGTCCAGGTCAGTCCAGGTCAGTCAGATCCAGTCCAAGTCGGTCCAGGTCAGTCCAGATCGGTCCAGGTCCAAGTCAGATCCAGTCAGTCAGTCAGTCAGTCAGATCCGGTCAGTCCAGTCCAGGTCGGTCAGGTCCAGTCCAGATCCAGTCCAGGTCCAGTCCAGGTCAGTCCAGTCCAGTCAGGTCAGATCCAGGTCAGGTCCAGGTCCAGTCAGGTCAGTCAGGTCGGTCAGTCCAGATCAGTCAAGTCAGGTCAGGTCAGTCCAAGGTCAGTCCAGATCCAGTCCAGGTCGAGTCCAGATCGGTCCAGGTCCAGTCCAGGTCCAGTCCCAGGTCAGTCCAGATCCAGTCAGATCCAGTCCAGATCCAGTCCAGGTCAGTCAGGTCAGTCCAGATCCAGTCCAGATCAGTCCAGATCAGTCCAGGTCAGTCCAGGTCCGGTCCAGGTCAGTCCAGATCCAGTCCAGTCGGTCCAGTCCAGTCAGATCAGTCCAGGTCGGTCGGTCAGTCAGGTCAGTCCAGGTCAGTCCAGATCCAGTCAAAGTCAGTCCAGATCCAGTCCAGGTCCAGTCAGATCAGTCCAGATCCGGTCCAGTCAGTCAGGTCAGGTCCAATCCAGTCCAGATCAGTCCAGTCCAGTCGTCCAGATCCAGTCGGTCCAGATCCAGTCAGATCAGTCCAGGTCAGTCCAAGTCCAGTCAGGTCAGTCCAGGTCAGTCCAGTCCAGTCAGGTCAGTCCAGATCCAGTCAGTCCAGGTCAGTCAAGTCAGTCCAGATCCGGTCAGGTCAGTCCAGATCCAGTCCAGGTCAGTCCAGGATCCAGTCAGGATCAGTCCAGGTCGGTCCAGATCCAGTCCAGATCCAGTCCAGATCAGTCCAGGTCAGTCCAGGTCGAGTCAGATCCAGTCCAGGTCAGTCCAGGTCAGTCCAGATCCAGTCAAGTCCAGTCCAGATCCAGTCAGGTCAGTCCAGATCCAGTCCAGTCCAGTCCAAGGTCAGTCCAGATCCAGTCCAGAGTCAGTCAGGTCAGTCCAGATCCAGTCCAGGTCAGTCCAAGGTCAGTCCAGGTCGGTCCAGGTCAGTCAGATCCAGTCCAGGTCCAGTCCAGATCCAGTCAGGAGTCAGTCAGTCAGGTCAGTCCAGATCCAGTCCAGGTCAGTCAGAGTCAGGTCAAGATTCAGTCAGTCCGGTCCAGTCAGGTCCAGGTCGATCCAGGTCAGTCAGTCAGTCAGGTCAGTCAGATCCAGTCCAGGATCAGTCCAGGTCAGTCCAGATCCAGTCCAGGTCAGTCCAGATCCAGTCCAGGTCCAGTCCAGGTCAGTCCAGATCGGTCCAGGTCCAGTCCAGATCCAGTCCATCGGTCAGTCCAGTCAGGTCAGTCAGGTCAGTCGGTCAGTCAGGATCGAGTCCAGGTCCAGTCAGATCCAGTCAGATCGGTCAAGTCAGTCCCAGGTCCAGTCAGATCAGTCCAGGTCGATTCAGGTCAGTCCAGGTCAGTCCAGATCAGTCCAGGTCCAGTCCAGGTCAGTCAAAGTCAAGTCCAGTCAGTCCAGATCAGGTCAAAGTCCAGGTCGGTCCAGGAGTCCAGTCCAGGTCCAGTCCAGGTCAAGTCCAGGTCGAGTCCAGATCAAGTCCAGGTCCAGTCCAGATCAGTCAGGTCAGTCCAGGTCCAGTCCAGATCAGTCCAGTCAGTCCAGGTCGGTCCAGGTCAAGATCCAGTCCAGGTCAGTCAGGTCAGTCCAAGGTCAGTCCAGGTCAGTCCAGGTCAGTCCAGATCCAGGTCAGGTCCAGTCCAGGTCCAGTCAGATCCAGTCCAGGTCGGTCAGATCAGTCCAGATCCAGTCCAAGTCAAGTCAGATCCAGTCAAATTCAGATCCAAGTCAGGTCCAGTCCAGATCAGTCAGAGATCGAGGTCAGTCAGATCAATCCAGATCCAGTCAGGTCAGTCCAGGTCGGTCCAGGTCAGTCCAGATCCAGTCAGTCAAGTCCAGTCCAGGTCAAGTCAATCCAGGTCGGTCAGGTCCAGTCCAGGTCAGTCCAGTCCAGTCCAGTCAGAGTCAGTCCGATCCAGTCAGTCCAGATCGGTCAGTCCAGTCCAGGTCAGTCTCAGGTCCAGTCAGGTCGGTCCCAAGTCAGTCCAGATCCAGTCCAGGTCCAGTCCAGGTCAGTCCAGTCAGTCAGGTCAGTCAGGTCCAGGTCAGATCCAGTCCAGATTGTCCAGGTCCGGTCAGATCGAGTCCAGTCCAGTCCAGGTCAGTCCAGTCAGGTCCAGTCGGTCCAGATCGGTCCCAGTCAGATCCAGTCAGGTCAGATCCAGATCCAGTCCAGTCCAGTCCAGGTCGGTCCAGGTCAGTCAAGTCAGTCCAGGTCAGTCAGATCGGTCAGTCCAGTCCAGATCCAGTCCAGTCAGTCAGTCGGTCAAGGTCGATCCAGGTCAGTCCGATCCAGTCAGGTCCAGTCCAGATCGGTCCAGGTCAGTCAGAGTCAGTCCAGGTCCGATCCAGTCCAGATCCAGTCAAGATCAGTCAAGTCAGTCCAGATCCAGTCCAGGTCAGTCCAGATCCAGTCGGTCCAGTCCAGATTCAGTCCAGGTCCAGTCCAGATCAGGTCAGATCCAAGTCAGGTCAGTCAGTCCAGTCCAGGTCGGTCAGGTCCAGATCAGTCCAGATCCAGTCAGATCCAGTCCAGATCCAAGATCCAGATCAGTCGGTCAGTCCAGGTCAGTCCGGTCAAGTCCAGATCCAGTCAGTCCAGGTCCAGTCAGGTCCAGGTCCAGGTCGGTCAGATCCAGTCCAGGTCAGTCCAGATCCAGTCAGATCGGTCAAGTCCAGTCAGGTCGGTCAGATCCAGTCAGATCCGGTCCAGGTCCAGTCGGTCCAGTCAGATCCAGTCAGGTCCAGTCCAGTCAGTCCAGAGTCGGTTCCAGATCCAGTCAAGTCAGATCCAGTCAGTCAGTCAGGTCCAGTCAGGTCAAGATCGGTCAGGTCAGTCAGATCCGGTCAGATCCAGTCCAGGTCGGTCCAGATCCAGTCCAGATTCCAGGTCAAGTCCAGTCCCAGGTCAGTCCAGATCCAGTCCAGGTCAGTCAGGTCCAGTCCAGTCAGTCAGTCCAGGTCCAGTCCAGTCAGTCGGTCAGGTCCAGTCAGGTCAGATCCAATTGATTCAGTCCAAAGTCCAGTCCAGATCCAGTCCAGATCCAGTCCAGGTCGAGTCAGTCCAAGATCAGTCAGGTCAGTCAGATCCAGTCCAGATCCAGTGTCAGTCCAGGTCAGTCCAGGTCGATCCAGATCCAGTCGGATCCAGTCCAGATCCAGTCAGTCAGTCCAAGTCAGTCAGTCCAGGTCAGTCAGATCAGGTCAGTCCAGGTCCAAGTCAGTCAAGATCCGGTCCAGATCCAGTCAGATCCAGTCCAGTCAGTCCAGGTCGAGTCCAGATCCAGTCCAGATCCAGTCCAGGTCGGTCCAGTCGATCCAGGTCCAGTCCAGGTCCAGATCCAGTCGAGTCCAAGTCGATCCAGTCCAGGTCAGTCCAGATCCAGTCAGGTCCAGTCCAGGTCAGTCCAAGATCAGTCCAGGTCCAGTCCAGGTCAGGTCCGATCAGGTCAGTCCAGATCGGTCCAAGATCCAGTCCAGGTCGGTCCAGGTCCAGTCAGTCCAGATCCAGTCCAGGTCAGTCCAGGTCGGTTCCAGGTCAGTCGATCCAGTCCAAGATTGAGTCCAGGTCAGTCCAGATCGGTCATCGGTTCCAGATCAGTCAGTCCAGTCAGTCGATCCAGATCCAGTCAGGTCAGTCCAGGTCAGTCCAGGTCAGTCCAGATCCAGTCCAGGTCAGTCCAGGTCAGTCGGTCAAGTCCAGATCCAGGTCGGTCCAGATCCAGTCCAGGTCGGTCAGTCCAGATCCAGTCCAGGTCAGTCCAGATCCAGTCCAGATCAGTCCAGGTCAGTCCAGGTCGTCGATCCAGTCGAGGTCCAGTCCAGATCCAGTCCAGGTCGGTCAGTCCAGTCCAAGTCAGTCCAGTCAGTCCGATCCAGGTCAGTCCGATCCAGTCAGAGTCCAGTCCAGTCAGTCCAGATCCAGTCAGTCAGGTCCAGTCGGTCCAGGTCAGTCAGATCAGTCCAGAGTCCAGTCCAGGTCAGTCCAGGATCCGGTCCAGGTCGGTCAGGTCGGTCAAGGTCAGTCCAGTCCAGTCAGGTCCAGTCCAGGTCCAGATCGGTCAGTCCAGTCCAGATCAGTCCAGGTCAGTCAGATCAGTCAGGTCAGTCCAGTCCAGTCCAGATCCAGTCAATTGGTCCAGTCCAGGTCCAGATCAGTCAGGTCAGTCAGATCCAGTACCAGATCGGTCAGATCCAGTCCAGGTCAGTCAAGTCAGTCCAGATCCAGTCCAGTCAGTCTAGTTCCCAGATCCAGTCAGATCTAGTCCAGATCCAGTCCAGATCAGTCCAGGTCAGTCCAGGTCAGTCAGATCAGTCCAGGTCAGTCCAGGTCGGTCCAGGTCCAGTCCAGATCCAGTCAGGTCCAGTCAGGTCAGGTCGTCAGTCCAGGTCCAGATCCAGTCAGGTCAGTCAGTCCAGATCCAGTCCAGTCAGTCAGTCCAGATCAGTCCAGATCCAGTCCAGATCAGTCCAGGTCAGTCCAGGTCAGTCCAGGTCCAGTCCAGATCAGTCAGGTCAATCCAGATCAGTCCAGATCCAGTCCAGATCCGGTCAGGTCAGTCCAGATCCAGTTCAGATCAGTACCAGATCCAGTACCAGATCCAGTCCAGGTCGGTCCAGGCCAGTCCAGGTGCAGTCCAGGCCCAGTCCAGATCCAGTCCAGTCGATCTAGTCCAGAGTACAGTCAGTTCCAGGTCAGTCCAGATCCAGTCCAAGTCTGGTCAGGTACGGTCCAGAGTCAGTCCAGATCGGGTTCCAGGTCCAGTCCAGCTCCAGTCAGGTCAGTCAGATCCAGTCCAGGTCAGTCCAGGTCAGTCCAGGTCCAGGTCCAGATCCAGTCCAGAGTCAGTCCAAGTCAGTCAGATCCAGTCAGAGTCCAGTCAAAGGTCGGTCAGTCAGTCAGTCCAGGTCAGTCCAGGTCAGTCAGATCCAGTCAGTCGGTCCAGATCCAGTCCAGGTCAGTCCAGGTCAGTCCAGATCCAGTCCAGGTCAAGGTCAGTCCAGGTCCAAGTCCAGGTCGGTCAGATCGGTCCAGGTCAATCCAGTCCAGGTCAGATCCAGTCAATTGTCCAGGTCAGTCCAAGTCGGTCAGGTCAGTCCAGTCAGGTCAGGTCAGTCCAGGTCAGTCAGGTCAGTCAAGTCGGTCAGAGTCCAGTCCAGATCCAGTCCAAAGTCAGTCCAGGTCCAGGTCCAGAGTCAGTCCAGGTCAGTCCGATCCAGTCCAGTCAGTCCAGGTCGGATCCAGTCAGTCCAGATCCAATCCAAGTCAGTCAAATCCAGTCCAAGTCAGTCCAGGTCAGTCCAAGATCCAGTCCATTTGCCATCTCGCTGCTCGTATATCATGAGACTAACACGATGATAGTTTTATTCCCAGGGAGACATTTTCCAAAACGAAAATTGCCTAGACCGGCACCGGGAATCGAATTCAACCACCCTCAGCATGGTCTTGCTTTATAGACACTCATCTTACCGCTATGCTGAGGGCCCATGCAGAATATATATTAGCATATATGTCTCATATGCAGTTCCTTAAACAAACATTTCAATTATTATAAAAATATACAAAATGTTATTCCAGCGTTTCATCATCGTCTCTTTCGAACCTCCGTGAAACACCTTCCGACGCAGGATGACGTGTCATAGTGCACACACCTACAGAAAAAAAAACCGGAAGCGCACCAAATTCATGCAGCAGAGCACAGTCACAGTCGCAATGGAACGCAAGTGCATTCGAAAGCAGCAGCCAGTTTCGATGATCCTTCTTGGATGGCGAGGCCCGCTGGCTCAATAATGGCCAAACGTGAGACAAAGCGCGAGAAATCCGCCGACGTTGCCACACCATGAATGGTGCGAAAATCATGGCGCGTTGCGAATAGGTGGCAGCTTTTGGGTTTTTTGTTCCGTGTGCACACGGTTGCAATTTCGACTCAGCGGGGCAATATTCTCGCGACTGGGCATCCGACACGGTTTTTCTGGTGGCGAGTGGCTTCATCAATAATTTGGCCCTTGAGTGCAATGTTCGGTCGGAAGTGCAGAAAACGCATCGCTGGCTCGCTCGGTAAGGGTCATATCGAGCTTCTGACGCTCAGCGGGAATCTGTGCTAGCTCCATGCCATAGAGGTCGAAAAACGCGATCAAACAGAAGGTGATGATGATGACATAGATGCAGGCGCCTAGCGAAAAAGTGTTTTTCTCGCACCGAGACCGTGTGCGCTGGTTGAAATTGTTTGATACGATGCGGAAAAGGTTGCATGCATCCGCCACTCGGCCAAGTGCCAATTTGCATTCCCACTAGACTTTGGTTGTGGCCACCAAACCAAAGTGCTTTTTTCAAGTAACATTAAAACATTGCTTTCCTATGAATTTAACGGAACATCTAAAAGATGAGCTGAATCATTTATAACTTGATTGTGATTTCAGAAGCGTAAGCATTTTATTTATTTATTTATTTCGTCAAACATAATGTAGACTGGGCTACGAAATGGTGATTTGACATCCGGGAAGGAGCGCCTAACGCTTCCATGGGTCTTCCGATGACAATTGACCGCCAGCTAAGGGTTGCGTACTCAGCTGGTAGTGTAGCATGGGCACTGTTGTCCTTCTGACATCAGCTAGAGTGAGAGGGTGCGTCCTGTGGGGTCTGCCTAGGATGTGATTCGACAGTGGGCTCTGTTGAACTTCTATAAAAAGCTGCATGTGTCCACAAGCAGGCTCTATCAAAGCGACCGTGTGCCGCTCAAAGCACACTAGCCTAGTCCTGGTGTTGTGTGGGAATTTAAACAAATTTGACCCGACTGATCGAGCGTCTGTTCACCAAGGAGGTGCGGATCCAACAGCGTATGTTCTGGCATCCAGCGGCTGAGTATGAAATGCTATTCTCCGGAAGCTATACCCAAGATGGCAGCCCCATCCCGGTGGATATGGAACTTTGGGCCAACAACCTACTGTTCCCCAAACATCAATTTGATCGAGAATCCGATAATGAAAGAACACGGACTCATTTTACGACGACAACTCTTAGCGCGAAACAACGGACACGAATAGGAACTTGGAACGTTTTAACCCTAGCTCAGCAGGGTAAATTGGCACAACTTGCCAATGAGGCACGCCGCATGAAGCTTGAGATCCTGGGGCTGAGTGAAGTCCGTTGGCCAAACATTGGAGAACACAGAACGCCGTCGGGACAAGTTCTGCTATACTCTGGTTTACGTGGTGAACACGCTCCCCGGCATCGCGAAGTTGGCTTTCTAATAAGCGCTCAGGCACACTCTGCGCTTATGAAGTGGGAACCTATAAGTGAAAGGATAATTGTTGCCAGATTTAGAACATGGGTCCGAAACCTTACTATAATCCAATGTTATGCGCCAACCGATGCTGCCGATCTGCAAGACAAAGAGAACTTCTACAGTCAACTCAATGCCGTCGTAGATAGAATTCCGAAGGGTGATATCAAGATCGGTTTGGGCGACTTCAATGCGAAGATCGGATCCAACAATGTAACCTCTCATTTCGGTTGCATTTATTTTGTTAATATTTTGAACATAGTTTTTTCTTTTCTGTTAAATTTATTATTATTATTATAATTTTAATTATTACTCTTATTTTATCTCTTTTTCATTACTATTACTATTTTGGCTATTGTTTAAAAATTATGGATTCGTAATGGAAATTAAAAAAAAAATAGAATGAATCAAAAAAAAAACATATCGAAACAATCCTTCGCCAACCCCATTGAACACCCCTGCATCCCTCCTTACCACACACCGTTACACCATTACGCCACTGTTGACTACGACTGTCAACCAAAAATCCTATACCAGGAAAGACGAATCCCGCCGCTGTCATCGAGACGGGCGGTTTCTATTAGGTGAACGTTTTTCATTCGCTACGGTTGTGCCTAATTCTAAAAGTTTTCTTTCCTCCGGGCAGTGAACGCGAAGCCATTTTCAAACGGTGGTAGGGTAACCAACTTGATTTGGACCCCTACACATTTTGGACCCTCCTGGCAACATTTTTCAGATTTCTGAACTAGAAACAATGCCGCTGCTAATTCTCCCATTGGCTTCAGGATCTGTTCAGCATCTGTTCCACTGGTTTTCCGTGCGAAAAAGCGATATTTAGATGAAATTTCGAGGAAATTAGTTTGTTCAAGAAGGCGAGCGTTACAATGCGTTACGCTTAAAAGTATGCATCACTGAAAATCTCAGAACGTACACAATAAGTTTTTGTCGATATTAGTGCTGTCCAATGAGAGCTTGAAGTAGCTCGAAGTTTCTCCCTGTCCTGCTCATGCCCATTTGTTGACAAAAAAGAACGAGCAGGACGGGAACAACTTCGAGCTACTTCGAGCTGCTCATTGGACAGCACTATTGTGAATTTAAAACGCAGGAATCTTCTCATTGATGCATGCCAATCGAAAGATAAAACTTGGCTTCGATTTACTTGACCAGGGTAAATTAGAAATTCGACTTTGAAGAGACTAAATTGGGGGTGTCCAAAATATGTACATTTGGGGGTCCAAAATATGTTGCACTGTCCAAAACGAAGAATATTTTCAATTCAGAAAATGGAAAATTTCACTGATTTATCAATAACTGAAGCTCATTTAGAATTTCTATTTCATAAATAACACTTTCATCTTTGAAATGGTGTCATTTCCGCCCATATCGAACCTGTATTTCAATAGATATAAGCATATATAGGGATGCACTTCCTCTAGGGGTCCAAAATAGGACAGTTACCCTAGTACGACTGTGTAGTAAAGCATCCAGAAGTGAATCGATTCCGGTCTAGGGAACTCCGCCGGAGAGAACGAACTCGTTGTGTTTGGTGAAGTTGAGCTAAAGTGGGATCCCGATCCAATATCGTCGCCATCCGATCGCTGATGCGGAGCGTTTCCGACCGAACCTTAATCGTTGGGAACCACGAAGAGAGGGGCCGTCGAATTTCGGTTCCGGTATGCTGTTTAGCACGCCACTAGAAGGAAGCACCGGCCACGAGGGCATCTCCATCCAGAACGACGAAGGTTTGAAGCAAAGCCTCGGCATGGTTCGTCGAAGATCCGTCGCAGTTAGCCATTCTTCCTAGATGGCGACACCGACTCGAAAGCATGGGAGATCATTCATCAGTCCCTCAACTAATAACGAAGACGCGATAAAAGGAAATAGTTCGAATGAATGAATAGCAGCTTGAAGACCATCACGAGATGGGGGATAGGGTTTACACAGTATGGTAGAAAACGAGGATCATTACAAACATCTCAGACCGCATCGTGCTGTGCGGTTCTTTCTCTCTTTGCGGAAGGAAGTTTTTAATACTACCCGAAGCTATTTTAATTTCAACGGTGCTTCTTAGCGCTATTTGTACCCACTGATCCCGTTACGATCTTTGCAAGGACCCGTGCCTTCGTTTTACGTTGGACCCGTTTGCGGACGTAAAATTCCGACAAGCGGTGGTAATCCTGCAGGGACACCGTTCTGGGAAAAAAACCTCTTAGAAGGTCACGTCTCCACGCTCAGCAATGAGTATTAACAAAAACAAGAGGAAGGGGAGTCTCTGAATTCTCCGCTTCCTTCAAAGAAACAAGGTTTCAAGACCGTCCTGCCCAAGCGCGGAAAAATAGAAGGAAGCTGGAGAATTAAGATATTCCTTCTAACTCTAATATCGGAAATAATTTTCTCCAATCGAACTGAGCAATCAGTTAGATTTGATTAATGATGAAATTGAGCAAATCGAATCTACCTCTAGCCCAGGTGATTCGATTCATGCGAAAAAGCAAAGGATTCCGCCAATTGTGGTATCTGTTGCCGAGTTTTCTGGCTTCCGGAATGAGATTTTGAGTAACCTTCAGGGGATCAAGGTTTCATTTCAGATTGCTAGGAAGGGTGACTGCCGCGTTTTGCCGGGATCCTTTGACGATCGCAAACGTCTTCTTCACTATTTAACTGAGAAGCGCCATAAATTCTTCACATACGATGACAAAACTGAGCGATTGTTCAAAGTCGTCTTGAAAGGTCTCCCCAGTGATGACAAATCACTGGATGAGATTAAAATTGAAATTTCTCAATTACTTGGATTTTCACCAGTCCAAGTAATTAAGATGAAAAAGAAATCCCATTCTGGTACTTCCCAGAGGGCATTTCAAGAATTTTATTTGGTTCATTTTAATAAAAGTGAACTAAATAGTATGAAAAGTTTGGAAAAGGCCTGTATTATGTCTCATGCCCGTGTTACATGTGAACATTTCCGCAGGCCTGGGGAAAATTTCCAAAACCCTACCCAGTGCCGTAAGTGCCAAAAGTGGGGTCATGGAACCAAACATTGTCACATGGATGCTAAATGCATGATTTGTGGTGGAACCTTTCACGCCAAGGACGCATGTCCTGTGAGAGAAGATTCCAATAAATTGAAGTGCGCAAACTGTGGGGGCAATCATAAATCCAATTTCTGGGAATGCCCTTCACGCAAAAAAGTTTTGAATTCCCGTGCAAAATTGATGACGGGAAATTCCAATCGGATCCCAGATTCGACGGGTAGAAATTTTTCAAACGCTCAAATTTCGAAACCGGTTACCGTTCGAGCAATTCATTCCCACCACAATTCACAAACAAATTTTGCCGCTCGTCAACGGGTAGCAAGCTCTTCAGTAAATTCCAATTGTTCCAATGTTCCTACGTATGCAAACATCGCTTCTGGTAGACTAAATTTCTCTTCTCAAAATGAGGTTTATACCCATGTCCCAACGGAAAATAATGGTCATGTTGCCGATTCAGGTAGCATGACTGCTTCCGATTCTGATTTTTAACTGAACAATTGCATCACATGATTGATGCAATGTTCAAAGCAAATACAATTCCTGAAGCTGTTCAGGTTGGTATAAAGTACACACACAAAATTGTTATCGGACTCCGTTTCAATGGATCCAAATAATTGTGTGAAAGTTCTAAATTGGAATGCCCGCTCTCTAAAGGGTAAGGAAGATGAATTATTCAACTTCCTAACAGTTCATAATGTGCATATTGCCATTATAACAGAAACTTATTTAAAGCCCGGACTCTCCATTAAAAGAGATCCAAATTATTTTATCTACAGAAATGATCGTCTTGACAGCGCCTGTGGTGGGGTCGCCATTGTCATTAATAGACGTATCAAACATAAATTATTTTCTTCGTTTGAAACCAAAGTTTTCGAAACCTTGGGAGTTTCTGTTGAAACAAATTTTGGACAATTTTCTTTCATTGCAGCCTACTTGCCTTTTCAATGCAATGGGCAGCAAAAGAATTTGTTGAAAGCTGATCTTCAAATTCTGACTCGCAACAAATCAAAATTCTTCGTAATTGGTGACTTCAATGCCAAACACCGTTCATGGAATAATGCTCAAAGCAATTCCAATGGTAAAATTTTATTTAAAGATTGTTCTGCGGGATATTATACTATTCAAGTATACTATATATATATATATATATATATATATATATATATATATATATATATATATATATATATTATACTATACAACGGATTCAAGTCAGCTGTGTGGCCAATTGGTAACTCAAGCTGACTTTGACATTTGAAATCTCACAAGAAGCCATTTATAATCCAATCAGCTCTACTTTTAATTATCATAGAGCTGATTGCGATTTATATAAAACGTATATCGATAGGAATTTTGATGTTGATATTCCTCTCGATACCAAAAGTGATATTGATCATGCTCTCGTATCTTTGACAAATTTAATTGTCGAAGCCAGAGGCATTGCAATTCCGAAAAGTGAAGTTAAATTCAACTCCATTATTATTGACGACGATCTTCAGCTACTGATCCGTCTTAAAAATGTGAGAAGAAGGCAATACCAAAGAACTCGCGATCCCGCGTTGAAAGTTATTTGGCGAGATTTGCAAAATGAAATTAAAAACGTTTCGCTATTCTGAGAAATACCAACTTTGAGTATAATGTCTCGAAGTTGGATCCCAGTTCGAAACCATTTTGGAAATTCACAAAATTCTTAAAAACCTCAAAAGCCAATTCCAGCGCTTAAAGAGGGAAATAAAATTTTATTAACAAATGGCGAAAAGGCTCAAAAACTTGCTCAGCAGTTCGAGAGTGCCCATAATTTTAGTCTAGGTCTCACTAGTCCAATTGAGGATCAGGTTACACGGAGCTTCGAAGACATTCTCAATCAAGAGAATGTTTTTGACCCTTCGTTGGGAACTAATTTGGATGAAGTGAGATCTATTACTAGAAAATTTAAAAATATGAAAGCCCCAGGTGATGATGGTATTTTCTACAAACTTATCAAAAATTTCTTGAGAGCTCTTTATTCTTTTTGGTTAATTTATTTAACAAATGTTTTCAATTGGCATACTTCCCAGATAAATGGAAAATGCCAAAGTTGTTCCAATTTTGAAGCCGGACAAAATCCAGCTGAGGCTTCTAGTTATCGCTTTCTTCAATAAGCAAACTGTTTGAAAAGATTATTTTAAATAGAATGATGGTTCATATTAATGACAATTCTATTTTTGCTGATGAGCAATTTGGTTTTCGCCATGGGCATTCAACCACTCATCAGTTATTAAGAGCTACGAACTTAATTCGGCTCAACAAATCTGAAGGATATTCGACTGGAGTTGCTCTTCTTGATATAGAGAAAGCATTTGACAGTGTTTGGCATGAAGGTTTGATTGTAAAATTGATGAATTTTAATTTTCCTCTGTACATCATTAAACTGATCCAAAATTATTTATCAGATCGCTCGCTGCAGGTAAACTATCAGAATACTAAATCTGATAGATTACCTGTAAGGGCTGGTGTCCCCCAAGGCAGCATACTGGGGCCCATATTGTATAACATTTTTACTTCTGACTTACCTGATTTACCACCAGGGTGTCAAAAATCTTTGTTCGCAGATGACACGGGCCTTTCTGCCAAAGGGCGAAGCCTTCGTGTCATTTGTAGTAGATTGCAAAAAAGTTTGGATATTTTCTCCACTTACTTGCAAAAATGGAAAATTTCCCCGAATGCTTCCAAAACTCAGCTTATAATTTTCCCACATAAGCCGAGAGCTTCTTATTTGAAACCTTCTAGCAGACATATTGTCACTATGAATGGGGTTCCAATTAATTGGTCTAGCGAAGCTAAATATTTAGGACTTCTGCTAGATCAAAAATTAACTTTAAAAATCACATTGAAGGCCTTCAAGCCAATGTAACAAATATGTTAAGTGCCTATATCCACTTATAACAGAAAATCAAAACTTTGTCTTAAGAGCAAACTTTTGATTTACAAACAAATTTTTAGACCTGCCATGTTGTATGCTGTGCCAATATGGGCTAGTTGCTGAGCTTCGCAGAAATCCCAAAAAGTTCTGGAGCTTTGTAAACAGCAAGAAGAAGGATAATGGTCTCCCAGTCTCCATGTTCAACGAAACTACCGAAGTAGACGGTACACTCGATAAATGCAACCTGTTTGCGAACCGTTTTGCCAATGTCTTCACCAATGACTCCCTGTCAGAATCTGACTTAGAATTAGCAACTACGGATGTCACCCCAGATACTGTCTGCCTCAATAGTCTACAAGTTAGCGATGGAGATATCATAAAAGCTTCGAAAAAACTAAAACCCAGTTCCTCACCTGGTCCGGATGGCATACCAACATGCGTGTTGAAAAGATGCATAGGTCAGCTGTTAGATCCTCTTCGCCACATTTTCAACCTGTCATTATCGTCCGGAACATTCCCGGAGGAATGGAAAGCTTCATTCATGTTTCCTATTTTCAAAAAAAGGAGATCGTCGTGACATTTGTAACTATCGAGGAATTACGTCGCTCTGTTCAACATCGAAACTTTTGGAAGTGTTAGTTAACGAGTCTTTGCTGCACAGTTCCAGGAACTACATCAGTACTAAACAACATGGATTCATCCCAAAGCGCTCCGTAACATCGAATCTGGTTGAGTTTACCTCGTTCGTGCTTCGTAATATGGATCGAAAAACTCAAGTAGACGCAGTTTATACAGACCTGAAAGCAGCATTCGACTGCCTTAATCACGATATTCTGATAGCAAAGCTGAACAAGCTCGGCATTGGTGGCGCACTCCTGAATTGGTTAAATTCATACCTACGGGACCGCGTACTTAAGGTCAAAATTGGCTCATGTTGTTCCTCCCCATTCGTCAGTACTTCAGGCGTACCCCAAGGTAGCAATCTTGGACCGACGCTGTTTGCGTTATTTTTCAACGACGTCTGCACGAGAATACCCCACTGCTCCAGATCGCTGTACGCAGACGATCTTAAGATTTTCAACACTGTTCGCTCCATTGAAGATGCACAACACCTCCAACAGCTTTTAACCAATTTTGAAAACTGGTGCAGCCGCAACAAAATGTCCCTTAGCCTCAATAAGTGTCAGGTAATAACATTCTCACGTAAGCAGATCGATATTGAGGCTTCTTATCAACTCAATGGCGAAACCCTGCAGAGAGTTTTATCCGTAACGGATTTAGGAGTAATACTCGATTCCAAACTTAACTTCATACAACATATGACTTCCATTGTTAGTAAGGCAAATCGTCAACTAGGTTTTATCACAAAAGTTTGTCAATCATTTCGTGATCCATATTGTTTTCGTTCGCTTTACTGCTCATTAGTTCGTTCAATACTTGAATTCTCGTCCATTGTTTGGTCCTCCTATTATGTTACGTGGAGTCTGCGTGTAGAATCTGTCCAGCGTCGCTTTATTCGCCGTGCATTAACGTATCTTCCGTGGAATGACCCTATTAACTTGCCCCGTATGAAAATCGGTGCTTACTCTTAAATCTGGATACTCTATCAGCACGACGTACAAAATCTGAAGCTATTTTCGCTGCAAAGATTATACTAGGAGAAATTGATGCACCTAATATTTTAAGCAATATTAATTTTTTGGCTCCTCTCGTTCCCTTCTGCTCTTTCAACACTCTTGCATTGCCTTTTAGACGTACAAACTATGGAAAAAGCGATCCTATTTATAAAGTTTGTGCCGCGTTCAATAAGTTTTCCCATTGTTTTGATTTTACATGTAATAGTGGTTCGTTCAAAAGAAGAATTGATAGTGTTAGGAATAATGATAGTTAGCGTTAGTTTCCATGTTCAATTAGACAGATAAGTGTTCGTTGAATGTACATTGTTGTAATTTTTGTTTAAAAGATGCAGGTTTTTTTAACAAGCTCTGCTTGTTTTTCCTGCCAGAACAGATAACAACATCAATAAATACCAGAAAGAAGGCACTCCAGAGGATTCAAAATAAAATTTTGAAAATGATTCTGAAGTTGCCTCCGTGGTATAGTACCAATGAACTTCATAGAATTTCTAATATTGAGGCATTGCAACAAATATCCAACAAAATAATTTCCAATTTTAGACAAAAATCGTTGCAATCTTCTATTGCAACGATTAACTCCTTGTACCCTTAGTATAAAATAGGTTAAGTTTAGTTTAAGTTGAAAACATTGTAATTCCTCCATGGTTCAATCCAACCAGAGGAAAAAACTCTAACTGCCCGAGGCAATTTAAATGTATTCATAATAACTAAATGCGTAACATAGCAAATAAGGATGATAGTGTTAGAAAACACGGAACACCTAGTCTAAGAGATGAATGCATGTATTAGATAATTAGCAAATAAAATTAGTTAAAAAAAAAAAAAAAATTACAAACATTTCAAATTTATTGCTTATCTACACAGTTGTCATCGTTATTGGCCTATACATCTACCACTACCTATGCGTGCGTGCTCTCTCCCCTGTACTCTATCTACCCCCAACATCACATGTGCACATGTAGTTAACTCTACTCACGTATCCGCCTTCTAGCGCCGGCGCGGCATGGTGGGCTCAGCTGAAGATGTCCCTGTGTTCAACGGCTTGGCTTGCTCCTATTGTCCACTAGTTGCTTTTGTCTATCGGCTCGGCTAGCTTCGCTTAGCACAGCGTGGGAAAGGTTATTGTTCGCCGGCATGGGGAGAACGCGATGATGAATTCACCTACCAGAGCGGGTGAGTCTTTCTCGATAATCGATTTCCGTTTTCTCGGGCGATGAACGGTGGTATTTACACCGACGATGAAATTTTAAGAGGACGATGCTCCAACGTCCGTTGGGCCCGACAGACATGTGGTGTCGGTACACCAGAAGGAGATTTGCCAGTCGGGTGCGTACTCACGTGGACCTCGATGTAGAACGAGCTGGGGCGTGATGTTGACGACGCGGCCCTTCCGGTTCCGGATGGATATGAGCCGGCGGATTGCCCGTCGACAGTTGTTGGCGGATGCTGTCCGAGTTTCCTAAATACGAGAGGAAAAGCCGTCGAACGGCTGTGCGACAAATAAAAGAATTACGAGAGCAACGCCGACTATGAATGCACGACTTTACTACCTTTCTTGCTACCACTTAACACTTAGATAGCACAATATTCTACTCGGGGAAACTGATTGGAATTTCTGCAATGATCAAGAACTATTTAACACTGAACTACTTCCTTTAGATTAACTTTCTCACTATCAAGATTAAACGGAACGCGGGAAAACTTCCTAATCGTTTCAACTGTCCAGGCAAAGTGAAAAAGAATCTTTGGGCCCTCAGATTAAATAGCCTTGGGAATTGTCTACTTTTGGCGAAGAGTTTAAAGTCGATTTTCATGTTCTTGTTCTGGTTTCTGACTTCTCGCTCCCACCAGTAATCGCAAAGCGAACTTCCTTGCCCTTATCCCCAATCCCCCAAGGTCTTCCTCCGAACTTGACCTTCGGCTCATCTCTGATCGCGAGCAACCAATTAACTCTCGCGAGAGGGTTAACAATTATTATGTACCACCTCAGGTGTTGGCAAACGATAGCCTATGCGTAGGCGAATCGTAAAATATGTTTCAAGCGCGCAATTCTTAAGACGGTTTATGCTTCTCTTCGGTCGTTCCATGTGTATTGATGCAAACAATTATATGTACAAGATATTTATTTAAATAATTTATACAAATTCTCTTCGTGTGACGGGCTACCGTTACAGTGTGTAACCCTACCCCTTTCCTTTCTCCTTCCTTAATAATGATAATTAAAGTAAAACCATGAATGAAATGTAAATAGCTCACGTTTACTTAATTTTTATGCTGAGCCCTGCTTGTTCTCCCATCTTACTCGTGTTTGGTCCACTTTGGCCATTTTTTTAAAGGAAGTTCTTCCGTATTCCAATTCTAATTCTTTCTGGAGCCATCTATATTGAAACGACTCTGATTCGCATAACAATAGGTGTCCTAATCAAGTTTATAGTCTTACAACAACTCGAACCATGGACGCATTATGGGACGCCATGGTCTCGGAGAAATTAGCTGAAACGGAGAGCTGTTTGCAGAATTTTGTGGTAAAAACGACATGATGATCGGGGGATCGCTCTTCCCTCATCGACCGGTTCACAAGGTCACGTGGGTCTCCCGTGACGGCTTTACAGAAAATCAAATCAACCACATCTGCATCAGCCGAAATCGCGTCTGATCATCACCTCCTCATCGGCAAAATACGCCTGCTCATTGCGTGGATTCGTTGGCAGGAGGAGAAAGTTGGACGATGGTTCAATACACGTTGAAGAACTGGAGACGCGTGCTGCAGATATTCCGGAAGGTGGCAGCGTGGAAGACCTATGGACCGCCATCAAGAATGCCTTCATCGCCACCAGCGAGAACAATCTGGGAGAACTACGCACCCAGAGTGAACAATGGATCACCGATGAGACCTGGAGAAAGATTGAGGAGCGAAGAAAAGCTAAAGCCGCGATAGAGCGATCGAAAACCAGAGGAGCCAAAGTCTTAGCCCGTCAACGATACGCGGCTCTTGAGAAGGAAGTAAAGCGCTCATGTCGACGGGACAAGCGAGTGTGGGCAGACTCTCTGGCCGACGAAGGAGAGAGAGCCGCCGAAACCGGGGTCATTCGCCTCCTCTACGATATTTCACGACGCTTAATCGGGGCGAAGATGAATGCAACGATGCCTGTGAAAGACGCGAATGATCAGTTATTGACCGACCCAACTGACCAACTGAAACGCTGGTTCGAGCACTTCGAACAACTTTTTCAAGTGCCAGCCAGGCCATCACCACCTCGGCATGATCTGTCAGCGTGTTTCGTCGATTCGTGACTTGGGCGTTACAATGGACTCGAAATTGCGGTTCAACGAACATATTTCTGCAATAATGGCGAAGGCATTCGCAGTTTTTGGATTTATTCGTAGGAATGCAGCTCATTTCACCCATGTTTACACTTTTTGACCCTTCCTTCGGAAGTGTCTATAATTTCACTTTGTATGCGTTACGCAGGTGTGTTACGTATTAATCTATCAAGTAATCTCGTGAATTATTAAATAAAATGTATGGTATTTGAAACAAATTCACTTTGACATTGAAAATATAATTACAACAAATGATGTGATATGGAAATATGCCTATTTTTCTGATTTGTTTCAAAGAAACAAATGATTTTATTTGAGGAACATATAGAAGCATGTACAAAAAAATCTTCTCAGAAAAGCAAAAACGTAAAAATTGAAAGGGATTTTAAAAATTTCTTCAGTGGAAGCTAGATAGCAAATGTGAGCATGTTTTGAGACACTAATAGATCACTTGTATGCATGTATGTGTGCGTATGTGTGCAAAATCTGAAATTTACTACCATAAAAATCTAGCTCATTTTTAAGGTATTGAACGAAATTAGTTTTATCAAATTAGACATCCATAAGGCGAAATATATGTTATTATTGAACGCTATTGAGTTTCGTTCAGATCAATGACTGATTTAGTAAGTTCTAGATTAATTAACATCAAGGTCTCTGGAAATTACGAGTACATTATAAGCAACCAGCGTTACGATAATTACTAACCATATCACAATCGTTATTCAATCCAACGAGCGCCTTACAGATAGGCAGCATGAAGTACAGTACGTTATCATTCGTTGAGTTGTCACTCAACCCATGACATCCGCCTTTGGGTAGGCAATTATTTTGTTACTTTCACGGTAAATCGCCGTGGGAAGTAGAATAGTTTAATCTCGTTTTAAATACTGGAGTCTGAAAAAAAATTCCTCATAACAAAGGAAGGGTCAAAATCTCACTGTAGGTGGATTAATCTGGGTTTTTTTTTATTTTAGAATATGCAGCCCCTATTTGGACGCCGTACCATACGATCCAAGTGATTTGCATTGAACGAGTTCAAAAGCAGTTCATCCGTTTTGCACTTCGGCACCTACCGTGGAACGATCCAATGCACTTACCTGACTATAGAGCCCGATGTCAGCTAATTGACCTGGAACTACTCTCAACTAGACGACTCACCTTCAGAAGACTTGTAGTGTATGACATCATCAGCAGTAACATAGACTGTCCGGACTTGCTCGTGGATGTACAATTGAGCATACCTAGCCATAGCCTGCGTCACGCTGATTTACTCGCTGTCCCAACGCACCAAACAACGTACGGATACAATAATCCCTCTAGTTCCTGCCTTAGAGCTTTTAATAATGTTTGTAATTTGTTTGATTTTAATGTGTCCAAGTATTGTTTCAAATCTAGAATAAGGAACTTAGAATAAGAGTAGTCTGTACGATTCAATCGAAGACGAATAAACAATTTAACAAATACCGAAGCTCCATCACTGCAAGAGATTCAAACAGCCATCCAAAGCATGAAATCGAATAAAGCCCCAGGGGTCTACCGCATATCAGCCGAGATGCTCAAAGCTGACCCCATGACATACCGATACTGCATTGCTTATCAATAGTAATGAAGTAATTCGACATGCACTTAAACACTAAGGATACGGGTAACGCTACAATAGATCTAATAATTGGTCGCAGTGACACACCCGAACAGGAAAAAAAATTGCCTCTGGCCTCCTGGGCGGAGACCTGAACAACCTACCTCTTGCGAAGGGGGTTTCGCCTACACTACTACCACTAATTGAAGAATTTGACTGGCGAGGCAATATATAGCTGTGTACCGTTCTCAAAGTTCTATGCAAAGTTATCCTAGCTTGGATTCAGGAGAAGATCGATGCGACTCACCGGCGGCAGCAGGCCGGATTCCACGCCGGAAGATCCTGTGTGGACCATATTGTCACGCTCCGTTTCATTTTGGAGCAGGTCATCGAATTACAAGAGTCCCTTTACTTGGTATTCATTGACTACGAAAAAGCTTTCGACCGTCTCAATCACGAGAATATGTGGGATGCCATAAGACGCAAGGGGGTTCCTGAGAAAATCATCGGCCTCATCGAGGCACAGCACGAGGCCGATAGAATGCTGCACAATGGGGTCTTGTCCGACCCTACCCAAGCAGCAAAAGTCTAATGAAACTGGTTACAGCAACCTAATAATGACTAAATCTGGTCGCACATAAGCTGCTGTGATCTATGTACATGTGTGCTGCTAGGTTATCCGGGTCGTAGCTGGTGTAAGGCAAGGATGCATTCTATCACTGTTACTGTTCTTCATCGTAATCGACGAGATTCTGGTAGGTGCGATTGACCGTGAACCAAACCACGGGCTGTTATGGCAGCCTATAACCATGCGGCACCTAAACGACTTCGAATTGGCTGATGACGTTGCACTCCTTGCTCAACGGCGCTCTGATATGCAGATTAAGCTCAACAACCTTTCCGAGCGCTCCACTTCGACAGGTTTAGTCATCAACGTCAACAAAACCAAATCGTTGTATGTAACACGGTGACCCCTTCCAGTTTCACAGTAGCCGGGCAATCAGTGGAGAATGTTGAAAGCTTCCAATATCTTGGTAGCCAAAAGGCGTCAGACGGCGGTACCTAGATCGACATAGGCGCATGGATCAAGAAAGCAAGGGCTGCCTTTGCGAGTTTAAGAAATATCTGGAACGCACCGAAATACGAATTTTCAACTTCAGCGAAACATGGTGTGTATCAGTGAAGAACACTCAACGGCTGCAGGTGTTCATCAACAGATGCCTGCGGTATATAATTCGGGCCTGGTGGCCTCACAACTGGATCTCAAGCAACGAGCTCCATCGTCGTTGTCACCAGAGGCCGATAGCAACAGAAATTCGGGATCGGAAGTGGGGTTGGGTAGGTCAAACTCTACGTAGGGGCGGAAATGGAATCTGTAAACAAGCATTAGACTGGAACCCAGCGGGACATCGCAGCAGAGGCAGACCCAGAGGCTCATGGCGGCGAAGCCTCAATAAAGAAATAAAAGCGTTCGACGGAAATCTAACACGGCAACAGGTCAAAGCGATAGCTGGACATCGCTCAGGATGGAGATCTTTCAAGTCGGCCCTTTGCAACACCGGAAATGTACAGGATTATAAGTAAATAATGTCCCATCGAGGGTGAAAATGGATCATCGCTCTCACCGGCAACCTTCTTCTTCTTCTTCTTCTTATTGGCGTTACTTCCCCACACTGGGACAGAGCCGCCTCGCAGCTTAGTGTTCATTAACCACTTCCACAGTTATTCACTGCGAGGTTTCTAAGCCAAGTTACCATTTTTGCATTCGTATATCATGAGGCTAACACGATGATACTTTTATGCCCAGGGAAGTCGAGACAATTTCCAATCCGAAAATTGCCTAGACAGGCACCGGGAATCGAACCCAGCCACCCTCAGCATGGTCTTGCTTTGTAGTAGCGCGTCGTACCGCACGGCTAAGGAGGGCCCCCCGGCAGCCTGGATGTCGGATAGCAAAATCGTTCAAAAAAGGTCTCTTATATTTAGTCTTCTTGCCCTCAATCAAATACATTCAATCTATTCTACAAGCATTCTAAGAACTTGAAATAGTGACCCATTCTCACCCCCATTTGATCCATTGTCACCCCCATTGTGCGAAACAATATCATTTACAAATGAGATCATGGCAAACTCACGACACTTTTTTAATGATTCAATATCTATAAGCATATTATACATAATTTGATGGACGAGTTTCATTGCAACAACAAGCCCCATTGAAAGCGATGCTTGTCCTCAACAACTTTTTGGAATATCGTTTAATACTTGAACGAATCTTCTACAAACAGATTCTTCAATATACTCAAAAATCGACATTTTTGTTTATATATGGCCTATGAAATCTAGCTCGAGATGTTTTTGGGTTGAATTCATCTGGAAGTTTCAGTTACATATACGTTTTTTTATAGCCTGCAGGGTTTGCAGAAATTGCTCTCAATAGATAACAAACAACGATAAAAGAGAGGCAAAAACCTCTTCGAATCATAACAAGCCATAAAAACAAAACTATCGCACTTGTATACAAGGAAAAACTGATTCGCTTTGTTCTCGCTCATTGTTGGGGACCATATTTTTGACCCTTCCTTCGGAAGTGTATATAATTTCGCTTTGTATGCGTTACGCAGACGTGTTACGTATTAATCTACCAATAAATCTCTTGAATTATTAAATAAAATGTATGGTATTTGGAACAAATTCACTTTAATATTGAAAATATAATTATAACAAATGATGTGGTATAGAAATATGCATATTTTTCTGATTTGTTTCAAAGAAACAATTGATTTTAATTGAGGAACATTTAGAAGCATGTAGCAAACAATCTTCTCAGAAAAGCAAAAACGTAAAAATTTAAAGGGATTTCAAAAATTTCTTCAGTGGAAACTAGATAGCAAATGTAAGCATGTTTTGAGACACTAATAGACCACTTATATGCATGTATGTGTGCGTATGTGTGCAAATTCTGAAATTTACTAACATATAAATCTCACTCATTTTTAAGGTATTAAACAAGATTAGTATTACAAAATTAGACATCCATAAGGCGAAATATATGTTATTATTGAACGCTATTGAGTTTCGTTCAGATCAATGACTGATTTATTTAGTTCTGGATTAATTAATATCGAGGTCTCTGGAAATTACGAGTATATGTATTAGCTACCAGCGTTACGCTAGTTACTAACCATGTTACAATAGCTATTTAATCCGACGTGCGCCTGATAGATAGGCAGCATGACATACAGTACGTATTCGTTCATTTTGTTGTCACTCAACCCATGGAATCCGCCTTTAGGTAGGCAATTAATTTGTCACTTTATAGTTCAATCACGGTGGGAAGTTGAGTGCTTTAATCTCGTTTTAAATACTGGAGTCTAACAATATTTCCTTACGACTAAGGAAGGGTCAAAATCTTACTGTAGGTACATTAATCTGGGTTTTTTCGCACAAATGTGTAAAACAAGTTGAAATGCATCATCAGAACCGGTGCCCTCCGCATTTGGGGCTTATTGAAAGAAAATTTATCATGGGTAGTATCCCCCCGAATCAGTTCATTATCGAAACAGCAACCGAAAAACGTCTCTCACGGTATGCTACCTATCGAGGTTCTGCAGCGTCTGAATGTAACCTCAATCTGGTGACAGATTAGTAGTAGGGGAAGAGGCCCCAAAACGCCCCCCGGGGCAAAACGACTTTCGGGTATTCATTTATATTTGCCATGTTTGAGATAGCCTTAATAAAACTAGACGTGAAATTATGTAGGTTATGCGAAAAAAGTGTCAAAATAGTAGATAGGAATGTAGGAAAAACTGAAATTTTTCACATTTTGATGAAACATTTAACATTTTGGCGAGGCAAAACGCGCGTCTCCACGCACTGTCCATACCAGAATGCTGATGTGCCGACACATGGTAGGGGAAGGGGGGGCAATATGCCCTAGCTAAGCAAACACTGCTCTATTGTCTTATTTGTAACGCTATTCATTAGATGCCATTAAAAAAATGTCAAAAATCTCAATCATATTGATAATATTCACATTTCAAAAAAGTGGTGATATTCTGTTGCCGGAAAACGCCTTTTAGCTGGCAGCTCCTAGGGAATAAAGTACCACGCGTCGGCGAATCAGCATTCTAGTATGGATAGTCCGTGGAGACGCAAGTACTTTGTAGGTTATTGCCACTAGGGCGTTTTGCCTCGCCAAAATGTTAGATGTTTCTTCAAAATGTGGACATATTCGGTTTTTCCGACCTTTCCATGCACTATTTTGAAACTTTCCTCGCCTATCCTACATAATTTTAGATCTAGTTTTGGTACGGACATATTAATGACGGTAAATATGAGGGAAACCACAAAAGGCGTTTTGCATCGGGGGGGCGTTTTGGGGCCTCTTCCCCTACCCTAAGAGCTGCCTGCTAAAAGGCGATTTGCCTCATGAGTTTTCCGGCAACGAAATATCACTACTTTTTTGAAATGCGTATATTATCAATATTATTATTATATTATTTTATATTATTTTTTCTAATTTTAATATGGCATCAGCTAGCTATATTGTTTAACTGTTGCGTGAGGTAGAAACACCCATAAAAATCGTTATAGCTAAGGCATAAAAGCAGTCTATGCTTAGCTAGGGCGTATTGCCCCTCCTTCCCCTACTTCTTGATGGACTCAGGGGCAGCCAACCAATCACGAACTCGACCCTTGTCGCAGTCAGTGGAAAGTACTCCTGTTGGGACACCGTGCAACGTTTCGCTTAATTATGCTTTGTTAAAGGGCCCCGACCTCCTCTGCTCATTATTGGCAATCTTGCTACAGTTTCGCCAAGGACGTGTTGGACTTTCCGGGGACATCCGTGAAATGTTCCATCAGATACTCATGCGAGCTGATGACCAGCATTGTCACAGGTTCTTCTGGGAGGATGAGCGCGGTACAACTGCTACGTACGTACTGCAAGTGATGAGTTTTGGAGCCTGTTGCTCTCCAAGTAGCGCGCAGTACGTTAAAAACGTAAACGCGGAGCGGTTCAGGGCAACACATCCAAGCGCAGTGGAGGCAATTACGGGACGGCACCATGTGGATGATATGCTAGTAAGCGTCGACGAGGAAAGCGAAGCAATCAAGCTGGCGGATGATGTGAAATATATACATTCACAAGGTGGTTTCGAGATCCGCAACTGGATGAGTAACTCTAAAGTGGTTCGAACGGCGCTGCAGGAGGGAGATACGGCGGAGAAGGATATGGATGTAGCATCTGAAATCGCCATCGAGAAAGTGCTCGGAATGTGGTGGTGTACGACGACGGACGAGTTCACGTTCAAAGTAGGATGGAACCGTTATGACGCACCGCTGCTGACAGGGCAACGACCACCTACCAAACGAGAAATGCTTCGGGTCTTAATGACCATTTTCGACCCTCTGGGACTCGTTGCACATTTTCTGATATTCCTCAAGGTTCTGCTTCAAGAAGTGTGGCGAAGTAAAGTTCAGTGGGATGAATGTGTTCCAGAAGATATATATAGGAAGTGGCAGCTATGGACAAAAGTATTACCCAACGTAGAAACTGTTCGCATTCCGCGCTGCTATAGCTCTTCCATAGATCTAATCAGCTGCACCGATATTCAACTCCACACGTTTGTCGATGCTAGCGAGAATGGGTTTGCTGCAGTTGCCTTTCTTCGATTCGAACATAACGGATCCGTGAAGTGTTCAATCGTCGCCTCCAAAGCTCGAGTGGTTCCACTGAAGTTCCTCTCAATACCTCGGCTAGAACTTCAAGTAGCTGTCCTAGGTGCAAGGTTGGCACAGACCATAATGTCCTCGCTATCGCTCCGTATAACTCAAAGGGTGTATTGGACAGATTCCCGAGACGTGCTGCACTGGATAAATTCAGACCACCGCCGCTATTCACAATTTGTCGCCTTTCGTATAAGCGAAATTCTTGAAATGTCTGAACAAGAAGAATGGCGATGGGTTCCTACAAGACTCAATGCAGCGGATGATGGAACAAAGTGGAATGGAGTTCCAGATCTTTCACCGGAAAGCAGATGGTTTACCGGGCCAGACTTCCTATGGTGCCCACAAACGAAATGGCGCGAAACCCTTTCAATACGCGCACCTACTGCTACAGAACTTCGGCTACACCTACTGGTACACCGCAGGGTGTTGATCCCTTCACTAATTCTGGCGCACAATTTCTCCAGTTGGAAGCATCTACACAACACTGTGGCTTTCGTCTTGCGTTATGTATCCAATTTACGTAAAAAGGTTAAACAACAGCAAACCAATTTAGGACCGCTTTCTATGAAGGAGCTTGGGGAGGCAGAAGCGTACTTATTTCGTGCAGCACAACGAGAAGGATTTCCAGATGATATAGCTATCTTGGAGCAAGCGAGCTCAACTACCTCAGTGCAGTCACTTCCAAGAAATAGTTCGCTGAACAAACTTAACCCATGGTTGGATGACAAAGGAGTTATGAGGATGCGGAGTAGAATCGGCGCATGCCAATTCATCAGTGACGATACTAAACATCCGATAATACTACCCCGTAAGCATCACGTCACCACACTAATCATAAGGTACTACCGTCAAAAATACCACCATTGTAACCACGAAACCGTAGTCAACGAATTAAGACAGAGATTTCATATTTCACGCATCCGCGTCGAGTTTGCAGCAGCCCGTCAAAATTGTCAGAAGTGTAAAAATACAGAATAGCTAATCAGTTTTGGAAGCGCTAAAGCAGTTCCCCAGCCGCCAATCATGGCGGACCTTCCAGCAGTACGACTTGCAGCATTCACTCGACCCTTCACGTACATCGGTGTGGACTATTTTGGACCTATGGAGGTGGTCGTCGGTAGAAGGACGGAAAAACGATGGGGAATGCTAATCACCTGTTTGACCGTCCGTGCAATCCATATCGAGCTGGTTTGTTCACTTAGCACCAGTTCGTGTATAATGGGCTTGCGAAACTTCATCTCACGCAGGGGTACTCCACGAAGAATCTACAGTGATCGTGGTACAAATTTTATCGGCGCTTCCCGAGAATTGAAAGAGGCCATGGCGGCTGTCAACCAAACAACACTAATGAAAGAGTTCGTGTGCCCTGAAACGGAGTGGATCTTTAACCCGCCAGCAGCACCGCACATGGGCGGGTGTTGGGAAAGATTGATCCGAACAGTGAAGACCAACCTCATAGTGATCCGACCAGCATCAACACTAACGGATGAAGTGTTGCGGCACACACTTATCGAGGTAGAGAACGTCATCAACGCGCGGCCCCTGACACATGTCCCAAACGATGATGATTCGGCACCCGCGCTAACCCCGAACCATTTCCTACTCGGGTCGTCGAATGGGTCAAAGCCGCTCACAACCTTGGATGACAGTGGTTACACAATGAAGCGAAACTATCTCACCTCTCAAGTGCTAGCTAATCAGTTTTGGAAGCGCTGGGTAAGCGACTATCTTCCAGAAATAGCCAGACGAACAAAATGGTTCGAATGCAGGAAGCCGATATCCGTCGGCGACATAGTCGTCATCGTCGATTCCAGGTTACCAAGAAATAGTTGGCCAAAAGGAAGAATCATACAGGTCAACATTGGAAGAGATAGATGCATCCGGTCCGCCACGGTTCAAACAGCTAATGGAGTCTATGAGCGACCAACTACGATGCTGGCAGTCCTAGATGATCACCGCGAAACAGAGTAAGCCTGCCGGAAGTTGGCATACCCGGGGAAGTGTTAACGACGCGCAGTTCCACTGTACTGGCAACGCTCTTCCAAGCACTAACACACCTAGACAGAGTAATACCTAGATTGTTCCTCTTGATACGATGTGTAGACAAATAGGACGATGAGAAGGCAAGGAAAAAGATTGGATTGTTTTGATTGCTAGAACGATTGAAGACACGTTAATCTACAGCTAAACTATTTCCCTAAAATCTTATATCTAATGTAACTATTGCTTCATCTAAAGTGAACATTTGTTAAGCTTAATAATCTAATTGATAGTAGTACGGTAAGAGTGATTAATTAAAACTGAATTATGAGAGAACTATAAATTAATACTAAACATATTCTAAACTAGCTTAACCACGGGGATGACAAACTACGCCTTTTTTGTCACATCTTTTCTGAGTCACCAATACGAGTGCACTGCGAATGCAACACAAACCACTTCCAGGGTGAAAATTATATAAAACGAACGAAGGCATAGACAGTGCCTTACGCAAGTAACATTCTAAAGAATTGAGCAAATAAGTTGAACATTCTTAAGTTTAAAGCATGGAATCGAGTCTAAAATAGTTTTAATTTATAGTTCGTTCATTTTTTCTCTATTTTCTCATGATTGTATCATGTTGCATTATTGAGTGAAACGGGCGTTTTGCATCATATTCTTCTGTAAAAACGTAAACATTCAAAACTCGCGCACATACTTTTGCCAAATAAATCAATATTGGGGTGATTTGACACTGGGGGATAAATTTATCACCCAAAAAAGCACGAACAGGCGAACCTGTCAAAATCCATAGTGAAAAAATTGGGTGTCGTTCCCCTGAGCTTAACCTAAACCCAGCCTCTAAGGCCAGTTTCCGATTCAGTGCGGTTCAGATACATCCTAACGCCTAAGTAGAACGGATTAGTAGTTGGTAAGTAAGTCAACTATACTTACTATCAAAGAAAACATGCATTATTCAAATAATTCATAATGCTAAATAATTAATGTAGGTATCATCTCAAGCAACATTTACCGTCAGTGCACCTGTTACCGCCTGGCGCCGAGTAGTAAACGTGAGTAAAACATTACAAAAATTGTTACCCCAATCATCTAAACAATGTGAACTGTCTTACCCAGGAATTTTATAATCCCTCCGAAATAAACGGATTAGAAAAACGGAAATTTACTCTTTGTTGCACGGTGTCCCAACAACTTCGGACTTGTTTCAAGTCAGTATTTGTTTTTATGAGAAGTAGAACATAACACAATTCTTGAATCCTTGAGAAGGATGGTTCAATCAAATCAGCGCATTGTAAGAAACCGTTAGGAATTAATGAGTCATGTTCCTACATTGTAGCTGTGTTGTATTCGATGGATGGAAATTTTGTGATCACGATCAGTTCATCTGTAACCATTCTGAAAAAAAGTATTCTGATCCAAGGAGTTTTCAAGAAAGATTATGAAGGTTCTAGTTTGAAGGAATTGAGAGATATCGGAAGGAACCTCGTTCTACAAGTCGATGCATCAGACATTGCAACAACGGAGAAACTGACTCGTGACCAAAGTTTTAATTCATTCAGGCATCATGTTCGGATAGGAAAAGTGACCGCTGCAGTCATGGTAGAAGTTATGCATCAGTCAGGTAAACAATACCCAGAAAATAGGCAATTAACTTTGATTGAACTGAAGATGTATTGCTGTTTGGCTACGATGTGTTCTAAGGGTCTGTCTCATTTGGAGAATTAAACTGAAATTCAACTTAAAAGTAACATTTCAATAATTATCGAATAACCCTGCTCGTAAAGTAAGATTGCTTTTGACAGATATCGAATCATTTTGCATCGATGTCTTATTGGGGTTACTGGGTAGCACCAGCCATTCTTATGACCGGGTGATTTTTCAATTTTCGAATTGTCACTTCAGAACAATATTTCCGACAAATTTTATGTCCTGCGATCAACGGAAATTACTTTAAGAATTCTATTTCCTTGTTAGGTTAAGTTGTTTATTTAAATAAAAAATGTTTGTAATAACAATTTAAACATTGCTTAATTTAACAACGACAAGCGAATGCTGATTTGTTGTTAACATCTAAACTTAGTTAACCCTTAGAGGCGCAAGGCGATCGTCGGAAATATTTTTAACGTAAATAACCATTGAAATCATTAACATTAAACATATTTTCATTGCGCATTCGAGGGTTAAGCAGGTAAATCAGGAATCATTCATTTCATTCATTTATTTAGTCTACATCTAAACAGATAACACTCAATCAACAATTTGACGCCACAATACACGGTTCGAGGCCGCATCTTTCCATCCTCGAATACGCCCCACGCTCGCTAAGTCGTTCTGCACCTGGTCTGCCCATCTCGCTCGCTGCGCTCCACGCCGTCTCGTACCTGCCGGATCGGAAGCGAACACCATCTTTGCAGGGTTGCTGTCCGGCATTCTTGCAACATGTCCTGCCCATCGTACCCTTCCGACTTTAGCTACCTTCTGGATACTGAGTTCGCCGTAGAGTTGGGCGAGCGTGTGGTTCATTCTTCGCCGCCACACACCGTCTTCTTGCACACCGCCAAAGATGGTCCTAAGCACCCGTCTCTCGAATACTCCGAGTGCTTGCAAGTCCTCCTCGAGCATTGTCCATGTTTCATGTCCGTATAGGACAACCGGTCTTATTCACGTCTTGTACATGACACATTTGGTGCGGTGGCGAATCTTTTTTGACCGCAGTTTCTTCTGGAGCTCATAGTAGGCCCGACTTCCACAGATGATGCGCTTTCGTATTTCACGACTAACATTGTTATCAGTCGTTAGCAAGGATCCGAGGTAGACGAATGCCTCGATCACCTCGAAGGTATCCCCGTCTATCGTAACACTGCTTCCCAGACGGGCCCTGTCGCGCTCGGTTCCACCCACAAGCATGTACTTTGTCTTTGACGCATTCACCACCAGTCCAACTTTTGTTGCTTCACGTTTCAGGCGGGTGTACAGTTCTGCCACCTTTGCAAATGTTCGGCCGACAATGTCCATGTCATCCGCGAAACAAATAAATTGACTGGATCCGTTGAAAATCGTACCCCAGCTGTTAAACCCGGCTCTCCGCATGACACCTTCTAGCGCAATGTTGAACAACAGGCACGAAAGTCCAACACCTTGTCTTAGTCCCCGGCGCGATTCGAACGAACTGGAGTGTTCGCCCGAAATCTTCACACCGTTTTGCACACCATCCACCGTTGCTTTGCTGAGCCTGGTAAGCTTCACAAGGAAGCTGTTCTCGTCCATTATTGCCCATAGCTCTACACGGCTATAATGTCGTATGCCGCCTTGAAATCAACGAACAGATGATGCGTTGGGACCAGGTATTCGCGGCATTTTTTAAGGATTTGCCGCACAGTAAAGATCTGGTCCGTTGTCGAGCGGCCGTCAACGAAGCCGGCTTGATAACTTCCCACGAACTCATTCACTAATGGTGACAGACGACGGAAGATGATCTGAGATATCACTTTGTAGGCGGCATTAAGGATGGTGATCGCTCGAAAGTTCTCACACTCCAACTTGTCGCCTCTTATGTTGATGGGGCATATAACCCCTTCCTTCCACTCCTCCGGTAGCTGTTATGTTTCCCAGATTCTGACTATCAGTTTGTGCAGGCAAGTGGCCAGCTTTTCCGGGCCCATCTTGATGAGCTCTTCTCCGATACCATCCTTACCAGCTGCTTTATTGGTCATTAGCTGTTAGATGGCATCCTTAACTTTCCTCAAGGTAGGGGCGGGTTGGCTTCCATCGTCCGCTGAACTGACGTAGTCATCTCCTCCACTGCCTTGACTTTCACTGCCTGTACTCTCAGCGCCATCCAAATGTTCCTCGTAGTGTTGCTTCCACCTTTCGATCACCACACGTTCGTCCGTCAATATGTTCCCATCCTTATCCCGGCATATTTCGGCTCGCGGCACGAAGCCTTTGCGGGATGCGTTGAGCTTCTGGTAGAACTTGCGTGTTTCTTGAGAACGGTACAGCTGTTCCATCTCCTCGCACTCCGCTTCTTCCAGGCGGCGTTTCTTCTCCTGAAAAAGGCAGGTCTGCTGTCTCCGCTTCCGTCTATAACGTTCCACGTTCTGCCGGGTACCTTGCTGCAGCGCGACCGCCCGCGCTGCGTCCTTCTCCTCCAGAATCTGTCTGCACTCTTCGTCAAACCAATCGTTCCGTCGACTTCGTCCCATATACCCGACGTTGTTCTCCGCTTCGTCGTTAATGGCTGCTTTGACTGTATTCCAGCAGTCCTCAAGAGGGGCCCCATCGAGCTCACCCTCTTCCGGCAACGCTGCCTCGAGATGCTGCGCGTATGCAGTGGCGACATCAGGTTGCTTCAGTCGCTCTAGGTCATACCGCGGCGGTCGTCGGTACCGAACATTGTTGATGGATAGTTTTGGGCGCAGTTTAACCATCAACAGATAGTGATCGGAGTCGATGTTAGCGCCACGACATGTTCTGACGTCGATAATGTCGGAGAAGTGCCGTAAATCATTCAGAACGTGATCGATTTGTGATTCTATGTTGGAAGTAGGTGCTGCGAATGGCCATATTCTTGGAGGCGGCGAAATCAATTAGTCGTAGGCCGTTTTCGTTCATCAGCCGATGAGAGCTGAACTTCCCAATAGTCGGTCTAAACTCCTCCTCTTGGCCAACCTGAGCGTTCAAATCTCCTATGATGATTTTAACGTCGTGGGTGGGGCAGCTGACGTACTCACGTTCCAGCTGCGCGTAGAATGCGTCCATATCATCATCAGTGCTTCCGGAGTGTGGGCTATGGACGTTGATTATGCTGAAGTTGAAGAACCGGCCTTTGATCCTCAACCTGCACATTCTTTCATTGATCGGCCAACACCCGATCACGCGCCTTTGCATACCGCCCATCACTATGAAAGCTGTTCCCAGCTCGTGTGTGTTACCGTAGCTCTGATAGATGGTATGATTACCTCTAAACGTTCGCACCACGATGCCGAGTCCACGGTCCTTGAGCACATCGGCGAGTATGCGTGTGCTCCCGATGAAGTTGAGAAATTTGCAGTTCCACGAACCGAGTTTCCAATCGCTAGTCCCTTTTCGTCGCAGTGGTCTTCGCCGATGGTTTCGGTCCGTACTCTCTTGTTGATTGTTTGTAGCGTGAGTTTTTGGCTGGCTTGCAGGGCCTGACACCAAACCTCCTAAATTTCCGGAGGACCATGGTGCACAGTTTCACTTGCTGGCACTCGGACGTTGATCAGCCGCCCCTAACATGGAGAACAGACGCTGTTGTGAGCCGATCCTGACATGGAGAACAGACGCTCAATAAGATTTGCACTTTCGGAGAGGAGCAAACCCCCCCTTCCCTATCAGCATACGACCATAGTTCCCACCGGGGTTGGTTACCCGATCTTCCCTAAGGTTGCTCGTATCCCGGCCAGCACCACGGGGTGGTAGGGATAGTAGTTCCTGGGTACGAGGCTAAGGACCGCGAGATGGGGTCTATTTTATTCCTTCAGGTACGCGAAGTACCAATGGTACGCTTTACCCAGCATTTGCCGTACCGCCCATTAATATAGAGGGGTTATTGAATATCAGTAATATTATAAATTAATAATCATTAGACTAGGAACACAATATTAGAATCTCATCACGTGCATCGTCTTTGTTCTGTCTCTTGTATCGACCATTCACATCTAATTTGAGGTTCAGCCAAAGAAGCAAAGTGTACAACAGGCGCGCAGTATATGCCCAGCAGTAACAACACTATAATTAGTACGGTGGATGTTACTTAGGTCCTTTTCAAAAGTTAAGCGAGATTTAATGTCTTTTTTTTTGTTGGGGCGTAGAACCACTGCGTCCATTGAGTTGAACTTTTGTGGTATACCCCTGGTTACTATCAACTATTCGCATCTTCTAGGTTGATCACCATTTGTCAAGTAAACAACCTAAGACGCCTATTTTCCCAGTCCGGGATAATTGAGTTAATAAAACCCACTACCTTTCCAGGATTTGCAGTCTAAATATCTCCTGGTTGCATAAAGCCACTATTTCAAGACAAAATTTTCAAAACGACTTATCTGCTTTTGTAAACAAAGATTCAAACGGCGATTTGACGAATCTGATAGCTCTCCCCCACAAACCAACACCATCAACAGGTAGCGGAAACATTCAGCTACCTATTGATGGTATTAGTTAGCGTGGGAGAGCTATCAGATTCGTCAAATCGTCGTTTGAAACTTTGTTTACAAAAGCAGATAAGTCCTTTTGAAAATTTTGTCTTGATTTAGAAATTTAGATCTACCCTTGTACAATGCATCACAACTGCAAAGCAGATGTTCCGAGGTTCCACGTTCCATGTTACAGAAACGACAGATATCATTCTGAATCTGGCCAATATTTTTCAAGTGATATCTGCTCGGGCAGTGTCCGGTTATTAGGCCAGTAAAGGTGCAAAGAGCTCTCTTGCTGAGCTCATAGAGCTTTTCGGTTACTTTAACATTGGGAATTATAAATCTCTTTGATTGAGCACACTTTTCGGCAACCAACCAATTGGTCATCAACCTTTGTGCTTCCCAGGATTTTAATTCCATTTTTATGGTACAGTATGATATACCGCAGAGAGGTTCTGGGCCAATAAACTGTGTGTTTGAACCTCGTTTCGCAAACTCGTCTGCCTTTTCATTATCTCCAATGCCACAGTGCCCTGGAACAGATTTACGGAGTTCTCTTGGCACACCTTTCGCAATGAAAGAATGCAGTCCTAGACAAGTTTTGACGTACATTTAAAGCTACTCAACGCTTTGAGTGCCGCTTGACTATCTGTGAAAATGTCTTTCCGATCGCACACTCAATATGAGCATTCCAGTTCAGTTTAGAATCCAGAATGACTCCCAGGTATTTGACCTGTTCACTAAGCTGAATTTCTAGTCCTCCAAGCTTTAGAGCTTTTAGATCAAGTTTACTTTTCTTAGTGAATGGTACAATTACAATTTTTTACGGATTAATGCTAAGGCCTTCCTGAATACACAACGATTGGGTAAAATTTAGAGCCCATTGCATTCTTTCAGAAATGATATTGTCGAATCTCCTCACTATGATGACAATATCGTCAGCAAAGCCTACAACCTCGAAACCTTTTTCTTTCAAGCTTCCTAGAAGATCGTCTACAACTAAGGACCACATTAGTGGTGAGAGGACCCCTCCTTGAGGGCAACCTTTGGTTGCCCATACTGTAAGAGACGAACTTCCCAGCTCTGAAGAGATTTCTCTTTTTGCAAGCATGCTGTGAATCCATTTGATAATGTTCGTGTCGAAGTTTCTTTTCTTCATGGCACGATCCATTGACGAATAAGAAGCGTTATCGAAAGCTCCTTCAATATCCAAGAAAGAACAAAGTGCTATTTCTTTTGCCGATAGCGCTTTTTCCACTTTAGATACCACTGTATGAGTTGCCGTAATTGTTGACTTACCGGACTGTTAAGCAAACTGGACTTAGACAGTGGATGTTTAATCATGTAATTGGAGTTGATATAATCACTCAACACCTTTTCCATAGTTTTCAACAGAACTGATGTAAGACTAATGGGCTTGAACGATTTAGGATGCGTCTTATCTCGCTTTCATACTTTTGGTATTGCCTCCATGAAGACGGAATATAATTGAGTCTTAGACTTGCCTTAAAAATCTCAATTAACGGCGGAATCAGCACTGCTTCGACGTTTTGAAGCATTGCTGGAATTATTTCATCCGATCCTGCAGATTTATAAGGCTCAAAAGATCTCACTCAGACATTTTAGTTGGTCTTGCTGAATATCTTTGACTTTCAACCGAACCACTTGTTGTTGGGTCTACACACACACATAATCGATCCAGGAAAGTGGGTTTCCATAATCAACTTTAATGTTTCACCAGAAGTTTGTGTGGAAAATCCATCCACTTTTTTCAGAATGGTTTGGTAAGATAAAGTATGATTGTATCTTGTACCAGAATCAATAATCACGGTTGTAGTTTTTGAAATAATTGAGTTATTAACAAAATATAAAATCGATTAAGAGAAATCGATCAATACAGTTACGCCACTATGAAACTTAGCGCGAGAAATGTATGCTGATCACCACCTAGCGGTGATGATGCCTTTCTCGTTCATTATCGGCAGAGGGTCCGCGACGTTAGGCATAAGTACGTTAGGCATAAGGACGTTAGGCATAATGTACGTTAGGCATAATGGACGTTTGGCATAATTCTGCCTTCTTTATGCCATAGGCTGTATTTTTGGGTCGTTTTATGCCTAACGTCCATTATGCCTAACGTACATTATGCCTGACGTCCGTTATGCCTAACGTCCATTATGCCTAACGTACTTATGCCTATCGTCCTTATGCCTAACGTACTTATGCCTAACGGGGTGTACCCATCGGCAGATCCCCCAGCGCCGGAAACCTCCCAAAACCGGACACTTCTTAAAACGATACTTGCGGAGGTCCCTCTACCATCTTGTGTAGTACAAAAGAAAGCTATTGAAAAGTCATCCACCTGCATGGAATATCAGTTCCTCGTGTTGTAAACTTTGTACAAGATTTGAAATTGAACAAAAATGCCAAAAACAGATGTCATAAAAAGAGGTTCAGGTCTCCCTTAACACTGAGCGCATTCTTTGGTGAATTCAGCAACAACAATCGATAAAAAAAAAAGAACGCAGCTATTGGATCTATGATCAATATATCAAATCCGTGAGATTCTTCTCAAACAAGTTCTTTTTTAACTGCTTCAAATCAACCATTTTTAAACGAGATTAGCAATAAAAAAAAAATAAAATTAAAAATAGGGTGATCTCCCCGGACTCCTCTGCAATTGTTTCAAAACAAGTTCAGTTGGCGTGCCTTCTACCAGGGTATTTTTTTGCCATCTACAGTTACCGCCTGGAGCGTTTAGATGTGCAGTATGTGAGTACATTTCTATATCCATGCAACAACCAAACAGTGTGTACCTTATGCAAATATGTGGTACGGCAGGCAACAGTATCGACACAGGAGGCTCACTTGGGGATATGACGACCATTTGCCACACGACAAACACAGAAGCTACGACATGTATATGAGATGCAATGTGCGCACTTTTTTGGTTTTCGGAATTGTTTTTTATAGCTATCGCTTTTGGTTTGGATAACATGAAATGGTTTCTTTTAGATTTATGTAGTGGATCTTATGATTTTAAGACATCGAGCTGTTAAAATGTTATTCGCCAGTTTGAGGAATGTGAATGCTTAATTATAAACACAAACTTTTGTTTTAATCTGTCTCCGCATCGTTTTTTTTTCTGCCCAAAAATAATAATTTGAGGTGGAAACAATAACTTTTATTAAATATTTTTAACGGCCATACTAACAACTATATAAACGAGCATTTACTTCACTTTGTAATGGTATCTAGGTAGTTAACACTAACAAGCTTGATTAAAGATGCTTAATGGAAATATGTCGACATAATTAGTTTTCCTTCCTCACTAACAATTTAACAAACTCCTGTGGCAGCTATGAGAGGTCGTAGAGTTCTCAGCATCATTCCCATCATTTCCTCAGCATTCGCAAGGACGTGGTCAGGACGTATCTCGACTATTGGAGAGTATATTGCTTCCATCTAAGAGATAGTGATTAGTCCCAAATCAATATCTGTGGTGACGGATGAAAGTGACCTTACTTTCATACAATAGTCCAGGCTTGTACCACCTACGAGTTTGTGCGAATTGCTCAATGCTTATGATAATGCTAACTATCGGATTTTTTTTTCAAATATTTTCTTCTGTGGATTTACCAATACCTCTACCATTGGTACCTTTACCCCACTAATATAAAATCGTTTCCTTACCCAATTAAAAATCGTTTATTTCGTTATTTTATTAACCTACATCATACAAAGAGATGTCTTCAAATTTGTTGATTATAAATCGAAATACTATCAAATTTGTTGGTCGACTACCAAAAACAATTGTACCAAAATGAAACCAAACGGAAAAGGTAGCGATAAACAGACAATCAAAAACTCACATAATCAAATGCAGCTCCCTTAATAGTTCGGTTTGAGCAAAAACAAAAAAGCACACGAATCGAAACACCCAAAATTAAACGGAACTGATAAACAATAATTTCCTCGAATTGCTCGCTCGCGATTGTAAGCAGAGAGGAAAACTCCTACAAGGATTGCCGCACAAGACTAAACAAAAACGAGGTTTTTGTTGCGATTTGCTATCACGAGGATTGCGCAAAAAAAACTGTTCAAATTTATTCTGGTGAGTAGGCTGCTGTGGCCACTGCTCGACGGCTGCGGTGCCAAAGATCTCACAAAAGCCGCCCGTAACTGTGATTATATGCCATCGCAATGCCGGGCTACATAAGTGGAAATTGGCGAAATAAAATAAATGAAAATGCTATCACGATGACTTCTCCCCGGAGACCTTTTGGGTGGAATGCTGTCAAAAGCGATGCCAGGACTCGTAACAGCCATCGCACATTGTTATCCTTTTGTTGGCTCTCTCTCTATAGTTATCGTTCAATCTCTCCAGCAAACGAGAGAGACTGCTTTGTAGTGGTGCAGCATAATTTATGAGAGTGCGATCAACTTATGGTAGGCTCCACCCCCCAAGTACAGAGTGTGCGTTCGTGGTTGAGTGCAGCCGAAGCCACATCGGCAACAGTGTACCACCACCACCGGAGGGAACTCAGCACTCAGCAGAGCATTTTCCTCCATTCGCGGTTTGCTGCCATGCTGCGTTGATCGTTGATGGAAGAACCGCAGCATATTTTCCCACCCAGCAAACGCAACGTTTCGGTAGCGGAACTCTTCTCTGCCGCTCTTCTGCACTCGATGGGCGCATATCTCAGCAATGTCGTGCGTTCGTGCGTTGATGTTCCCTTTTTTCTCTTTCGAACGTTTCCGTACCCTAAATTCGTAAAATTGAATTAATGTTGCTCAAGATTGAATCATAATTGTAAGCATGTTCTTCTCGTTTATTAAAGCTATCTTCGTTGAAGCACGTCTCGCGTCGAATAATGCTGTACTGGTGTGGATGCTTCGTCAGACGCATCGAGACGAGTGGCAAACAGATTTTCTGCAAATTTCTATGGATCCAAGTTACACCATTGAACAGTAGATGGGATCGACCGAATGCGGGTGGTAGGTAGTAAGATATGTACGCAGATTTTTGTAATAAAACAACACACAAAAAACAGATGTTAACGTGTGTTAGCTCCTTCAATAGAGCTTACGCACCTGGATTTTGGGCCCGGTATCATTTTACACATTTCCCGGGTGAACCGCAAGGCTCATTTTTCTCTTTGACGCTTCAAGCGAATCGTTGGAAGGATAGAATAATAAGGCTTATAAAACGAAGTTTCTATATTGTAATTAGTTTTCAACTGCTTTTCAATTGTCCACTTCAAATTAATTGAACAAATCTTTTGATGCAAGTTGTACAACATTTGTGATAATTATTCACTAAAATTCATTTTAACAAGAAAGTTTTTTTGTTAATATATTTTTTGAATGAATATTTTTCTTGTTTGAAAAGAAATCTCTATGGAGAAACAAAAAAAAAAGAATTCTAGCATGATTTTGAAATTGTTTACTTTCTCTTTAGATTATTACAATGCCATACTAACATCTACTTCCGATTTTTCACCATAAATCTAAAGAAAATAGCTTTGTCTATTGTGTTGAGATGAAAAAGTTTGCATCAAATACAAAACTAGCCTAGATATAAAGCAAAGAGAGAGTAATGAAAGAAAGTCTATCATTTCGACATTTTCAAAAATCATACTAGAATTGTGAAACTCTGGTTATTGCTCCAACTTACACTCCAACTTTCTAGTAGTAAGACTTAGTATCCCTTACGACCAACATTCTTGGAGCTAATTTGTTTCTCCGATCCTGACTATCATGCTACGTTTTGACAGGGCAAGTGAATTGAACAACTCAGTTGAATTCAATTGACTTGCCAAAAGTTGAACATGTTAAACTTTCTTTTCGTTCAAGTGAATTGAATTAAGGTGTTCGTTCAATTCGCGTTCGATTCAAGCGACTTGCTCAATTCACTTGTCTTGTCTAAACGTAGCATCAGTCATCTTGATGAGTTCAACTGCGATATCATCCTTATGCTACAAGGCAAGTGAATTGAGCAAGTTGCTTGTATCGAGCGCGAATGGAACATGTAAACACCTTAATTCAATTCACTTGAACGAAAAGAAAGTTGAACATGTTCAACTTTTGGCAAGTCAATTGAATTCAACTGAGTTGTTCAATTCACTTGCCTTGTCAAAACGTAGCATTACTAGCTACCTTAATGTTCGTGAGCCATGCAAGGACATCTTCAGCTACTTTAAAAACAGTGACTGGTTGGTATTCATCGTCCGCTGAACTGATAAACAAGGATGTTATCGATCATTTAGTAATCTGCGTTCGATCATTTAGTAGTTTGTCAATAACTCATTCCAGAGGCTGAATTTCAAAACGTGTTGTATGGTCGACTTTTAGTGCGAAGGTTTTTCTACAACTCTCCTTAACAGGTCGATGTTCGAATTCCACTGCTAAAGGAGTTACGGTGCTAGTTGCTATACTTATACTAAATGATAACCAAATATGCAATCATTTAGTCTAAGTTACTGCTACTAGCGCTATAGCTCCGTTATTAGTGAGTTTCAAACAACGAACTGTTAGGCAGAGTTGTAGAAAAACCTTCGCACTAGAAGTCCACCATACAACACATTTTGAAATTTAGCCTCTGGAATGAGTTATTGAAAAACTACTAAATGATCGAAGGCAGATTACTAAATGATCGATAACATCCTTGCTGATAAATATATGTTCTCTGCTGATTGTGCTCACAGTGCTATTCGGATGTTCATGGTAGTGTTTCCTCTATTTTTCGAACAAATCACGTTAGTCCGTTAAAACTGCAGGGTAACATCTAGGAGGCGTTTCTATTCCCGAAAAGTCTGGTCTGCTGTTTTTTCTTCCATTTGTAGCATTGCAGGTCCTACCGGGTTCCTTGCTGCTGCGGAACCACCATAGGGTCCCTTTGGATCTCTCAGGTATGCGAAGCAACCCAAGAACGACACGAACGGCAGAAAAATGATTCCAAAAAAAAACCAGAATAATCCACCTAGCGGTGATGGTGCCATAAAACAAGAAAATACAAGAGTAACAAGAAAAGCTCATAAGAAAGGTCAAAATTGCACTTTAGGGAGATAGATTCAATTATTTCCATCAATTCACATTTATTTGCGTTTATTTAAATGCATTGCCGCAGTTTTTAAAAAACAATTTTTTTTTTCGAATTTGAAATTTGGGAAAAATGTGGAAAAAATCAATATTTTTCTAATAACTCCGGAACGCAATGGCCGATTGAGCCAATTTTCAATTGCGAAAAATAAAGAAGGATTCCGCGTCGAATGCAACGAATGCGAATAAATCGGATAATGCGAAGTGCCAAAAAGTGTGTCCCACATTTTTTGTACACATACACACATACACACACATACATACATACATACATACAGTTATCACCTCAATTCGTCGAGCTGAGTCGATTGATATATAACACTATGGATATCCAAGCCTTCTATCAAAAGTTCTGTTCTGGAGAAATGCTATAGCCTTTACGTATACTTAGTATACGAGAAAGGCAAAAAGAAAGTTTATGAAAAGTTGAAACACATGTGACGCGCTCGTAATCAAGACAAGAGCTAGCAGTGATGATGCTTGCTACTGGTATTTCGTGGGGCAGTTATACTTGCGGTGGCAGTCCACTAATCTTCGAAAAAAAGGGGGTGCTTAGATATCATGCACGCGTACAAAAAAGGATGAGATTGAGCAACGACTGCTATGGGCACATAAAATATAGCGCACGCGAGTCTCACGAAGCTTGTGTTCCGCACATTAACATTGGTGAGTCGCATTTAGACATCTCAATGCGATCAGCTCATGCGCTGTTTGCCATAGCAAACCTATGCAAACAACAGTGGAGGTGCGTAAAACAGCTTGGACGCGAAATTTTCATTCAATAATATCGTCCCCTAAGTAACGCCACCTAGCGCATGAAATGAGTCTCATGAGACGTACATTGAGACACGCTCATTCAGTTATTTTATGCGCGCTAGCTTCTCTCGTCGCACTGAATCGATGCTACGTGAGCTTTTGTAGCTCATGGCACACTGTCTCACCCGGGTTAGGGACAAAAAGTCGAAAGACAAAAGGTTGAGGGACAAATGGTCGAAGGGACAAATGGTCGAGGGCACAAATGGTCGAAAGGACAAAACGTCGAACAGGACAAAAGGTCCAATCAAAATGGTGCACACTGGCACCACGCGAGCGCGTACACATCAAATACACAGAAGTTGTTACACGCTGATGTATTTTAAATGCACGCTCCTGCGGCGTGCACTTTTCTGAGTAATCGAAGTGACATACACAAAATGTGTATGTCACTTTACGGGCAGCAGGGACTATGTCCAAGGACTTGACGATCCCTCCCCAGGCCATCTGCGAGTTGTGGGGCTTGCCTAGGATGTGGTGGGGTTTGACAGTGGGCCCCGTTAAACCTCTATAGAAAGCTGCATGTATCCGCAAGTAGGCCCCACCAAAGCGACCGTGTGCCGCTCAAAGCGCACAAGCCCAAGTCCTGGTGTTAGGTGGGACGCTAAACAGCCCTGACACGACGGCCCTCCGACGAGACAGGAGGTTTGCGCAGGCCCAATAAGCCGCCTAGAAAACCAATCATTACGAACAATATAAGAGATAATGCGACTCGATATAATCGGCAAAGACCTAGGCGACGAATACAGGATCACGATTGGAAACTTGGAACATGGAATTGCAAGTCGCTAGGTTTCGCAGGTTGCGACAGGATGATCTACGATGAATTACATCCCCGCAACTTCGACGTCGTGGCGCTGCAGGAGATTTGCTGGACAGGACAGAAAGTGTGGAAAAGCGGGCATCGAGCGGCTACCTTCTACCAAAGCTGTGGCACCACCAACGAGCTGGGAACCGGCTTCATAGTGCTGGGTAAGATGCGCCAACGCGTGATTGGGTGGCAGCCAATCAACGCAAGGATGTGCAAGCTAAGTATTAAAGGCCGTTTCTTCAACTATAGCATCATCAACGTGCACTGCCCACACGAAGGGAGACCCGACGACGAGAAAGAAGCGTTCTACGCACAGCTGGAGCAGACATACGATAGATGCCCACTGCGGGACGTTAAAATCGTCATCGGTGACATGAACACACAGGTAGGAAGGGAGGAAATGTATAGACCGGTCATCGGACCGGATAGTCTGCACACCATATCGAATGACAACGGCCAACGATGCATAAACTTCGCAGCCTCCCGCGGAATGGTAGTCCAAAGCACCTCCTTTCCCCGCAAAACTATCCACAAGGCCACATGGAGATCACCTAACCAAGAAACGGCAAACCAAGTCGACCACGTTCTAATCGACGGTAAATTCTTCTCCGACATCACGAACGTCCGCACTTACCGCAGTGCGAATATTGAATCCGACCACTACCTCGTTGCAGTATGCCTGCGCTCAAAACTCTCGACGGTGTACAACACGCGTCGAAGTCGGACGCCGCGGTTTAACATTGGGCGGCTACAAGACGGTAGACTAGCCCAAGAATACGCGCAGCAGCTGGAAGTGGCACTTCCAACGGAAGAGCAGCTAGGCGCAGCGTCTCTTGAAGATGGCTGGAGAGATATTCGATCCGCCATTGGTAGCACCGCAACCGCTGCACTTGGCACGGTGCCCCCGGATCAGAGAAACAACTGGTATGACGGCGAATGTGAGCAGTTAGTAGAAGAGAAGAATGCAGCATGGGCGAGATTGCTGCAACACCGCACGAGGGCGAACGAGGCACGATATAAACGGGCACGGAACAGACAAAACTCGATTTTCCGGAGGAAAAAGCGCCAGCAGGAAGATCGAGACCGTGAAAAGACTGTACCGCGCTAATAACACACGAAAGTTCTATGAGAAGTTAAACCGTTCACGTAAGGGCCACGTGCCACAGCCTGATATGTGTAAGGACATAAACGGGAACCTTATTACGAACGAGCGTGAGGTGATCCAAAGGTGGCGGCAGCACTACGAAGAATACCTGAATGGTGATGTGGCAGACGAAGATGGCGGTATGGTGATGGACCTGGGAGAACGCGCGCAGGACATAATTCTACCGGCTCCGGATCTCCAGGAAATCCAGGAGGAGATTGACCGGCTGAAAACCAACAAAGCCCCTGGGGTTGATCAACTACCAGGAGAGCTATTTAAACACGGCGGTGAGGCACTGGCTAGAGCGCTGCACTGGGTCATTACCAAGGTTTGGGAGAAAGAAGTTCTGCCGCCGAAGTGGATGGAAGTGTCATATGTCCCATCTACGAAAAGGGCGATAAGCTGGATTGTAACAACTACCGCGCAATCACATTGCTGAATGCCGCCTACAAACTCTCCCAAATTTTATGCCGTCGACTACCACCAATCGCAAGGGAGTTCGTGGGGCAGTGCCAGGCGGGTTTTATGGGCGAACGCTCAACCACAGACCAGGTGTTCGCCATTCGCCAAGTACTGCATAAATGCCGCGAATACAACGTGCCACACATAATCTATTCATCGACTTCGAAGCCGCATATGATACAATCGATCGAGACCAGCTATGGCAGCTAATACACGAACACGGATTTCCGGATAAACTGATACAGATGATCAAGGCGACGATGGATCGGGTGATGTGCGTAGTCCGAGTTTCAGGGGCATTCTCGAGTCCCTTCGAAACGCGCAGAGGGTTACGGCAAGGTGACGGTCTTTCGTGTCTGCTATTCAACATCGCTTTGGAAGGGGTAAAACGAAGAGCAGGGTGGTACACGAGTGGTACAATTTTCAATAAGACCGTCCAGCTATTTGGCTTCGCCGACGACATAGATATTATGGCACGTAACTTTGAGAAGATGGAGGAAGCCTACATCAGACTGAAGAGGGAAGCCAAGCGGATCGGTCATTAACACGTCGAAGACAAAGTACATGACAGGAAGAGGTTCAAGAGAAGACAATGTGAGCCACCCACCGCGAGTTTGCATCGGTGGTGACGAAATCGAGGTGGTAGAAGAATTTATGTACTTGGGCTCACTAGTGACTGCCGAAAATGATACCAGCAGAGAAATTCGGAGACGCATAGTGGCTGGAAATCGTACGTACTTTGGACTCCGCAAGACGCTCCGATCGAATAGAGTTCGCCGCCGTACCAAACTGACAATCTACAAAACGCTCATTAGACCGGTAGTCCTCTACGGACACGAGACCTGGACGATGCTCGTGGAGGACCAACGCGCACTTGGAGGAAAGTGCTGCGTACCATCTATGGTGGGATGCAGATGGTGGACGGTACGTGGAGGAGGCGAATGAACCACGAGATGCATGAGCTGCTGAGAGAACCATCCATCACACCGCGAAAATGCACGTAGCCAGAATGTCGGACAATAACCCGGTGAAAGTGGTTCTCGACAACGATTCGACGGGCACAAGAAGGCGAGGTGCGCAGCGGGCAAGGTGGATCGATCAGGTGGAAGATGACTTGCGGACCCTCCGTAGACTGCGTGGTTGGCGACGTGTAGTCATGGACCGAGCCGAATGGAGAAGACTCTTATATACCGCACAGGCCACTTCGGCCTTAGTCTGAATAAATAATAATAATAATGAAGAATTTGACAAACTGATTCTGATCATTTTTGGTGACATTTGATTTTTAGTTTGGGTATATGGCATGTATTTTAAATTAACGATCTATCTAAAAAAACACCAAACTTCAACAGTTTTAAGTATAACTGGTTGGATAACATGTTTTAGCATTAGTATATCATTATCCATCATAATACATAATGAATAATGGAATCCTACGTGCTACAAAAGAATAACACTGAAAAACTAACTTTTTCTTCAAACTAATATTAATCTTAAGTTCGGACGAGTTCAGATGAGTTCTTGGCAGCAATACAAGCGTGGAACAACTATTTTTCATTATGTTCTAGTCTCGTAATTTGAATCTTTTTTATTCACAACTAAAACTTAATTTTAAAATTTTAGAAAAAATGTTAGCGTGCCTGAATAAGTGTTTAAAATATTATTTCATGATATGATCTAACATACCTTAAACTTGAAAGCCCATATTGAAAAGTTCATTAAAATAGTAAATAACGCTCCAAAGAACTCAAGAACTCACTCAAACCACATCACACTGGGGCAGCCCTTGTCCAAACAACATGAAAAAAATATCTCAGACATTGAAACGTCTTCAGCGAAGTTTCAATATACATTAATGCCGACATTTTGGTCAATATTCACAATTTTATGCGATATTCGCATAAAAGTCCCATACGCCAAATCGGTTAAACAGCGTTTTTTAATGTGATTTCTTCAGAGAAGTTGTTTGTCACTTAATTTCGATGAATCTTGTTGAAAAATTCAACATTCCAGAGCCTGCTGTGATGATTTATTTGCTTATTTCGAAAAGAAAGATCCCTCAATGAAATTTGATTAGTAATTGAACTTTATAACTTTATCAACACATATGCTTCACGATTCGTGAAGATCATTTCAAATGCTAAAAAATTACTTCCTTATGATTTTTAATTCGTCAGGGTGGTAAATAATTAAACAATATGATTAACACTTTATAAGGCAGTGACAAGTATATTGCCACCAACAAATTATATGTTTTTCTGTTTATTAACAAGAGCTCTACTTATTATTTCCCATGTAGTGGCTTTATTTGCTTCCTACCCAAGTAACAATTGAGTTTGTATCAGAGTTTTATAGCGTTCTTCAAAACCTAATCTCAAAACCTTCCATGCAGTCCTCGCAGTTTCCACAACCTCCTGTAGATTTCTATATAACCATGTTACAGCCAGTTGGCCCAGTTTTATTGCAATCATTAAAACCTGATATGCGTTCCAGTTCAGAACCAACGGTTTTATAATAAACTTCAAGTCTCACATAAAACATGCAACACAAAACCTCCTCCAGACTTGGTGGTTTTGAGAACCACTATCTAACCATGATACAACCACTTCAGGACTATGGTATAACAAACAAGCCGATAATTAGACAGCTGTCAAACTCTCAGGTCGATTATTTGTTTATCGTTTGTACTCGAATAGGAATATGTTTTTTTTCCTGCATTATATGGATTACATGTCAGCAACAAAAAATTAAGAATTATTATCAGCCATGTTCAATAAAAGTTCATATCTGGCTTTTAGTGTTCTATGCATGTTTGAAGGCGTGCCAGAGATTTTTCATGGTGAAACCATGATAAATAATCAGTATTTGAACAATGCGCTTCGTTAATTTGTTATTATTTAGAAATTTTTAAATTTAATTAATTGCCTTAGTGAATTACTTTCGAAATAATTTCAATGAATAACCACTTTGTTTGATCAAATAATCAAAGCATTATTCTTAAAACTTATTTAGATGATCAATTTTATTAAACGATTAGGTGTAACATAAATGTGCATGATATTTCGATTATGAAATTCATTATTTTTTTCATATCGGCGACATTTTTTCAAATAAAACTTTGATTGCATAAAATATACCTCTATATAACCACTACTCCTGAACTGGCCCTATCTTGGCATTTGAAACAACTAGAGGCTTTATATTAGCCTTTATCAAGACCAGGTTACGACTAGCAAGTTTTATCTTGGTCAAAATAAAAGCTTGGTAGTTTTATATATAATGACAACATGACAACGTAGACAGATACAAGAAAAAATCATAAACAAACATTTTTTGCCCTCGGCATCGGATGCAAGAAATTTTAAAAATTAGTATACATAGTGATAATTGTTAAATGGAACATTTTGAATCATAAAAGTGTTTTACTGTGTTAAAGTAGTAAAGCATGTATAGATGAAATACATATTTTTATTCCCCTCATCGGCAAATGCTGTTTTAACAGTTTTTTCGACGACCTAAATATATAAGGGAACTGCTCCTGGATTTCATCGCATGGCTCCGATGTTCATCCCATCAAAAACAGAGCAATGAAAAGGTATTTGATTTGTGATTTTTTTCAACAGGAGCACTTATGTTGACAAAAATAAGCGACGAAATTGGTACCGTATTTATTTGCTTTCTGATGAGATGAATGTATGTTCAGTGAGATGGAGATCAAAACAGTTCCCCTACATAATTCACGACGTAGAAAAAACTGCAATTGGGTTTTTTTTTAATTTACGACTGAAATCGAAATGAAAAGACTTCCGTGGGTCAAACAATTTGTGCTGAATTTGAAATTTGGTTCCTATCCATTAGGGTAGCTCAAAAAACACTTTTTCAATTTTTTGATGGGCCGCCCTCTTATTCGGTTCTATTTGATGCCCTGATGCTCTGGACAAAATTTCAGCCAAATCGGTCAACGTTTGGGTAGTGCTAAACTCGTTGGAAGTTTATATGGAAAAATGTATGCAGAAAAATCCAAAAACAGTGATTTGCAGTTAGACGGTACAATTCACGATCAAGAACCATGATACTCATTCAGTTCTTGTAGAATTAAATACAGAATGTTATGCTGAAAACCGCGAGAAGATTAAAGTTTATTAGGCAAATATATTAGCATTTTACTGGAGTGTTGTAGGGGTGAATTTATTTCTTTTCATAGGTAAAAGAAACGAAATTTGCTCAAACCCCACTTCAGAGAAATGCTAATAACTTAGCCAGGCAAACTCTAATCTTCTCGCGGTTTTCTGCATAACATTTTGTATTAAATTCTTCAAGATATGATTGAGTACCATGGTTCTTCATCGTAAGTTGTGCCGTCCAACTGCAACTCACTGTTTTTGGATGTTTCTGCATACATTTTTGCATTTAAACTTCCAACGAGTTTAGCACCGCCCAAACGTTGACCGATTTGGCTGAAATTTTGTCCAGAGCATCAGGGCATCAAATAGAACCAAATAAGGGGGCGGCCCATCAAAAAAATTGAAAAAAGTTTTTACCATACTAATTTGAGCCACCCTACTATCCATTGTAGTAGTTGAAAGCTTTGTATTCCTATACAGGTCTTCTTCAGGATTGAAGGTTATATGTGGGTTTTATACAGGACTTTACGAAGCTTAGTAGCTTTTGTCTTGATCAAAACCAACATATAACTAAACTGTTGGCTTTATGTCAGTTCCATTTTTTAGCTCTGAGGAGGAACACAGGAGCGTTATAAGACCTAAAGAGCTGTAGTTTTATATTGGAATTCAAAACGTAGTTTTCAAGTACTCTTGCGGATCTGATTAAATGACAACTGTATAAAACCAAAATAAAACATTAAGCATTTCTACATGCCGTAATAAAACCTCTATAAAACTAGCATAAATCTTCGAAGCATTGCGATTGTTACTTGGGTAGTAACACCCCAGATGAATTTGAGCCATAAAATAAATTGAAATGTCAATTTGAGAACAGTTTTTTCACGAACAGATCGTAAGTTTCGAGTGGAAGAAGGATTTTCAGTCATAATTCATTAAAAAACGAGATAGATTTTTTTTCCCATTGGTATTAATTATTTTGAATCTCCTGTGTTAGATTATTACGTGATTAGCGTGAAAAAAGCTTTGCCTTTCTGTATATTTGGTTTTTGGATTTTTGAAGAAATTGTGATTTTTTTCACTTATAATGCGTTTTCCGACTAGGACTCTTCACCAAAAAATGTAACGTGCCTTGATTTGACTGGTTTTACGTAAAACCTAATTTTTAAAAATCTTTTATTTATTTTTGTTGTTGCCTGTTTTTCCGCTTGCCGGGCAGTGGCAACTATATTGCCACCAATGTTGTCCCGCTTGACGGGCAGTGGCAACTATATTGCCACCAATTTTTCAATGTTTCTGAACTGTTTAATGTATAACAAACATACATTTGAGTTTAATACCATGTCAACATTGTGTCCTATTGTTGTTTTTGTTAATTTATTGTTTAGATTCGTCTGCCTTATAAAGGGTTAAATGACCAAAATAAGATACGTATCGCTCTTGTTGAAAAAATATACATGAAATGATGAAATTTTATTATTGCCCCTTTGGAAGTTTTAAATAAATCTCTTAAATAAAGCTATTGTTTACAAAAGCAGTTTCGCCCTTTTGAAATGTTGCTGCAGATTTTTTTTAAGCACTTGAAATGATCTTCAGTAAAATTCATTTTTTTAATTTATCGGAAATCATGTCTTAGGAATAGTATTTGGATGAAAGGGTATGAGTTTTTATGTCCATTGTTGATAAAAACGCCTGCCCGACTCTGCCCTATCTCATGAACAACATAAGGACTGTTCAGTTTATTGAGAGGATACTTTTACGTGACGACATAAAACAGATTGGTCAATTTGCATGGAGTTTGCTTTATTGTATATTATAATACACTGTCAATCAACTGTTATTTTTTAAATGAGATAAAACAGTTTAACTCCAACAAAATGGCGCCTATTGTCAAAGCTTCTCGAATTTCGAGTAAACATAAATCTTCCAACACAATTTTTTATAATCAAAATTGACTAATCTGATTGTAAAAAAAATGTAAATCGGCATGTCAACAAAATCATCAAGAAGATCGGAGAGAAACACACTAATGCTGTCCAATGAGCAGCTCGAAGTAGCTCGAAGTTGTTCTCGTCCTGCTCGTTCTTTTTTGTCAACAAATGGGCATGAGCAGGACAGGGAGAAACTTCGAGCTACTTCAAGCTCTCATTGGACAGCACTACTGTCAATGATTTGTCGATATTTGTGAATATCGCAAATTTCTGAATTAGAATTGTTTCGTAGATAATTGGATTTCATTTCTAGAAGGTCAGATAATATATTTAACGAAAAAACATATTTCTAAGAAGATTGTTGGTTTAAAAAACATCGACAATACAACGTGTCTTCTTTGTAAACTAAACAGTCCTTATGTGGCAAGTACTATAAATTTGCCCTTTTTCTGCGATTAATCGCCAGAAATATTTTTTTCTAACTGGATCACCATCACGAATCGTGTATTTTGTCATTTTCAACAACATTTAACAGTTAAAGTTTTGATAAAGTTCAATTACTAATCAAATTTCATTGATGGATCTTTCTTTTCGAAATAAGCAAATAAATCATCACAGCAGGCTTGGAATTTCGATTTTTGAAATAAGATTCATCGAAATTACCTAAGTGACAAACAACTTCTCTGAAGAAATCACATTTAAAAATCACTGTTTAACCGATTTGACGTATGGGAATTTTAGGCGTACATAGCTTAAAGTTGTGAATGAAAGGATCTTGCACATTGAGGACAGATTTGGTGAGAAAATTCCATTGCAAATTATCATAATTTACATTAAAACTATATAATTATATATAAAATATCCATCAGGGCACCCGATTGAAGCGATTTGGATAGGAAGAGTGGAATTGCCAACTTCCTATTGTTAACATTTCGTGGATAAAGGGCGGGCTCTTCTCCCCATCTATTGGGTCAATCTGGGGAACGAGGGCTAGATTGTATTATTGTATGTACGAACTTTCTTCTGGAAGGAGATTCTCTATCCATCCCGTGGTTTCGCATAAGTGTCTCTGCTTATGGAACCACCCCACCCATTTTTGGCCCTTCTTACAGGAGTTTGATGAAATACATACAATAGTATAATCATGATCAAATCGTTTGTCAGATATGGCCAGTGCTATCGGCAGGTGCCTTGCTACAATAGATGGTAGTATCATCATCATCATCATCATCACATAGCTTAAAGTTGAGAATATTGACCAAAATGTCGGCATTTATGTATATTGCAACTACGCTGAAGACAACTAAAGTCCATTTCGTTATTTCAATGACTGAGAGGTTTTTTCCATGTTTGGACAAGGTCTGCCCCAGTGTGAACCCCTCAACTTTAGTAGAGTAGCTGGGCAAGCAGTGCAGAAGGTCGAAAACTTTCAATATCTTGGCAGCCAGTTAGCGTCGGACGGTGATCGACATAGGAGCACGGATCATAAAGAGTAGGGCTGCTTTGGAAGTTAACGAAATTTATGGAGATTCAATCAGATTAGTCAACGCACCAAATTTCGAATACTCAACTCAAACGAAAAATCTGTGTTGTTATACCGTGGATAATCAAAATTCGGACACACTTAAACTTCGGACGCTTGAATTCGTATGGGAAATTTTCTGAAATATTTCACCGAAATGTTTCGTTAAGCTGGTACGGAAGGACTAATAGTTTTTGCTTGTTTTAGTATAGTTACATTTTAATAAGACATGTTAATACAATGCGACGAAATGATTAAAAGACAGTCTGAGCTGTGCAGTGAGAATTGTTTTCAATAATTCTTCCCGGTACTGTGTAATCAGGTGTCCGAAGTTTGAATCTTTGTGTCCGAAATATGATTCCAACCCCGCCGGTGTCCGAGGTTTGAATCAAACAGAAGCCGGACATTTTCATAAATTGCAAACATTCTTTGCAATATTCTGCACGTATTAAATACGTAGTTCAAAGATGAATACTGTACTCAGTGATTGCAATGGTGATTTAAACGGTGCGATTTAAAATGCGAGTTAACAGGATGTTTGTATATCAGAAAGTGCTTAAGCGTCCGAAGTTTGAGTTTGCACGGTACGCCAGTGAGTCTTGGTGTATCAGCAGAGATTTCACAGAAACTGCAAGTATCAAGTATCACAATTGGATCTCGAATGCTGAGCTCCATCGACGATGCCATCAAAAACCGATATCAAAAAGAAATTTGAGATTGTAAATGGAGCTGGGTTGGCCACACATTATGAAAAAGCGGAGAAGAAATCTGCAAACAAGCGCTCGTGGCGGCGTAGCCTCAACAAGTAAATAAAGGAAGTCGACAGGAATCCGACCTGGGCCCAGGTCAAGGCTAAAGCGAGCAGCCGCCCAGAATGAACATCCTTTACATTGGCCTTATGTACCCCTAGGGGTGCTCAGGATACAAGAGGTGAGTGAGAGATAGGCCTTCGTGGACCTAAACGAATCTTCATGAACCGTCGCAGTCTTCGTGAAAATACGTAAATCTTCACAGACTTTTCTGAGCCCTTGCGAACAAATGCAGACCATGGTAGACCTTTGCAAACTTCCACGGATCTTCGCGGACCTTCTTGGATCTTCGACAACCTTCACTTCTGCAAAACTTTGCATACTGTCTGCACCCCATCATAGATGCTACGCAACACTTTCCTTTTGAAAACCTCAAGCGCAGGTCCCCCACGAACATCGTACAGATCTTGCATCTGTAGAGAACTACTGGTCCAATGAAAATTTTCTAAATTATTAATTTGGTACGGCGGCGATCTATATGCGGTCGGTGCGCTTTGCACGGTTTCCAGCCACAATGCTTCTCCGAATTTCTCTACCTGTATCGTTTTCGTCACCAGTGAGACACAGTCACTTATTTTTCAACCACCTTGATTTTGTCACCACTTATACAAACTCAGCTTTCTTCTTCAGTCTAATGTAGGCTTCTTCCATTTTCTCAAAGTTACGTGCCATAATATCGATGTTGTCGGGAAACCAAAATGCACGATCCATCTTCGCCTTGATCAACCGTGTCAGTTTATATAATATGCGGCTTTGAATTCGACGAATAAATTATTTGTGGGCATGTAGTATTCGCAACATTTCTGCAATACCTGTTGTATGACGAACACCTGGTCCGTGGTAGAACGTTCGCCCATTGTCTCATACGGCACTGCTTTATTAAATCTCTTGGTGCTAGTCAACGGCTTAACATTAAGAAGACTACATGGTAGGCGGCGTTCAACAATGTGATTACTTATCGCCAGCTTATCGCCCTTATTGTAGATAGGGCACGTGACACCTTCCCACCACTCCTGCAGCGGAATCTTATCATCCGAAACCTTGGTAAATACCCAGAGCAGCGCTCTAGCTGTGCCTCCAAGATTTATCTAACTTGGCATCACAGACAAGTATTATGCGTCTTGATTTTTTGTCCCATTGGGGTTAAGTGTCTTTGGTGATTAGGAACCCACATAAATGTTTTACAGCCAAAAAATTTAAGCTTCATCGGTCTGCAAACATCTGAATGGATTCATTCCAGGAGCTAGTTTCTTTGTTACGGATTCCATCAAATGTATCACGACATTGCTTTGCATGAACACAGACATCAAAAAACGCTTTGCGTTGCTTCCGTACTGAGTGTTGTGCCCTTGAAAACACGAGTACATTTGGTTTTGGATTCCGTGAGGATTGTCCTTAACGTACGATAATTGCATAACTTCAAACTATTTTTCCTAGTAGTGATATTGTATTTCACGTAATTAAGTTACGGTTAACTTCATAGTGATTCAATTTAATAGCGTCAAGAAAGATTTGTTCCCCGTCAAATACATCTTGTTGCAAGAGAGTTATTTTAGAATTACTATACACACGTACATAAATTTGCTCGATTTATCTAGTAGGAGTCGATTTGTACATTAAACTATAGGACTACAAGACTTTAACAAACAGTTCGCTTCCGGAGAAAAAGTAGCCTTTCGGTATAACTTTGCAAACATTAAATATTACTTGACTTGATTGCTGCACCATGCGACGAGTTGGCATATTATTAGTGAATCGATTTATAGACATATATAAATGATTCAACATCAGAAGACACCAATGTACATGGATCCACTTTTCACGATGTACATAATATCCCGTCAAAATAATTCAACTCGTCTTGAAGTCAAAACATATAGACTCGAGACAACTTTTCCGTCACTTTCTCTTCGACACGCATTACGCGCAAGAGTAGATAAAGTTAGTCACTCTTTTGAACACTTTTGCACTGGTTTGTGATACCCCGTAGCCGTAAGTGAAGCAACGCTTTTTCCTCCCAACCTTTAAAAAGATGTGGGAGCAACAGAGAAAAATGAGAGAAAGGGAAATCCGGAACATGAAAGGAAGGCGGATCGTAAGAATTATCGATTTTCATCCCACAGGGTGTTTACACAGCCTTAACTGAATTTCTCGGCAGCGAGGTTTGTTTAACTTGGAATGAATCATATTATTATCTTTATGTCCGATAGTATGAAGAGAATAACAAATGCCTTTACTTATAGCGTTTCAATTTACTCCGTTGTAATGCGATTTAATGTACCTTTAATGAACTTTCAACAGACTTCCACAAGCTTAAATTAATTCGGCTGTGAATCCAATTGCCGAGATCTTGGTAAAAATTATTATTAGAATATCAAGATTCGAGAACAAATTATTGTTTAATGTCGATGTCGAGGTCTGTGTCAGACTTTGCTCGGGTAGTCATCACGAAAAATCGATCATATAAGCAAAATCAAGTACACGCATATTGCACCTGATCCAGATTTACAGAACTGGTATTAAACATTCGATACTCTAAGTATTAAAACCAGTAGATTACAAAATAGCCTGAATGCAGTTCGTCTTTCATTGACACACGATAGTGCTTCACTCGCCGAGGTCTGCTGAAATCGAAGCCAACGATAATGGTGTGGAGAAATGTTTACACATTAATCCTTCCGTTGGACCATATGTAATTCATACTTATTTGTATTGTAATCCTGCGATCAGCGCACCTTTCGGGATGTTGTCTATTAGCCCCGACCGCGTGTAAATATGCAACCATACCGTGTGCAATGCATGCATCGGAGTCAGTTAGTGCACGGCGAAAGAGCATGTGAATAATGAACAACTAATGACCTGAACGTATGGCGTATTGGCGAACACACCCTCCGATGATGGGGCTTCTTGCTTGTTCTGCTCGCACCTATCGGACAAAGTCTATATGGCCCGACTTTACCAAAGCCAATGTCCTAACACGGGTGGATTTGCCAACTTCGGATTCATCCGGGGCGGCCATTGTTTGGACAACCTGCTTGAGCCCATATTCTTACGTGCCGCGGCCCGAGCCGATAGCAACAGCCCATCCAGCGCAGATGTATGGTTTCTTGCACGGACCGGACTGCCTGGGTAAACACTACTGGCCGGCTATTGACGGAATTCTACGCTAGCACTGCGCTTTCACTACGCTGTGAGCGAGCGGCTAGAACGGGCATTCTGTTTGTGAGTTTAATTGAGCTTCACTCGCTGTAAATTGGTATCGGCACATATAAATAGTATCGAGCAGCAAGTCGGGAGAGCAGATAAATAAGCATTAATGTATTTGTTGATTGGAAATAAAAAAAGGAATGGCAGTTAATTCGGTTGTACAAATTTGGCGATTTTCCGATAAACAAAAACAATATCAAAGATATTTTGGTGGGATTTCTACAGCAAATACTTATGATCTTCCAATAGCAGCATTTGGAAGAATTGTTCATATTTTAAACTTAAATTACGGTTATCATAAACAATTTTGTGCATGTTGTTATACATTTTAAACAATAATAAATGCTTTTCAGAAGCCGAATTAATTTTATGATTTTTGAGTAAACTCATACCTCATGAAACATCAGAAATCTCTTCAGAATGAATTTGATCGAAAATAAAATTCTACATACCATCTCGACAACTGCGTCATCGACATACATTTTCAATTAATCACTGTCGTACAAATTATGCAAAATTCGGATCTCTCAATCAGATGATGGTCATCTATAATCAACACTGCGAAACTATTGACTTTACAATGTCTCGGCAGAGCCTAAAAAATATTTTGACACAATTCGAAACCCAAACACATCTAAAATTACATTAAATCGCAAAATTAAACACTACCTAACCAATCAGCCCGATATGTGTAAGGACATAAACGGGAACCTTCTTACAAACGAGCGTGAGGTGATCCAAAGGTGGCGGCAGCACTACAAAGAGCACCTGAATGGCGATGTGGCAGACAACGGTGGCAGCATGGAAATGAACCTAGGATGCGATTTCCGGCTCCGAATCTCCAGGAAATCCAGGAGGAGATCGGCCGGCTGAAAAACAACAAAGCCCCTAGGGTTGACCAACTACCAGGAGAGCTGTTTAAACACGGTGGTGAGGCACTGACTAGAGCGCTGCACTGGGTAATTACCAAGGTTTGGGAGGATGAGGTTCTGCCGCAGGAGTGGATAGAAGGTGTCGTGTGTCCCATCTACAAAAAGAGCGATAAGCTGGATTGTAGCAACTACCGCGCAATCACATTGCTGAACGCCGCCTACAAAGTACTCTACCAAATTTTATGCCGCCGACTAACACCAATTACAAGAGAGTTCGTGGGGCAGTACCAGGCGGGATTTATGGGTGAACGCTCTACCACAGATCAGGTGTTCGCCGTACGTTAGGTATTGCAGAAATGCCGCGAATACAACGTGCCCACACATCATTTATTTATCGACTTCAAACCCGCATATGATACAATAGGCATTATGGCAGCTATTGCACGAAAACGGTTTTCCGAATAAACTGATACGGTTGATCAAGGCGACAATGGATCGGGTGGTGTGCGTAGTTCGAGTTTCAGGGGCATTCTCAAGTCCCTTCGAAACGCGCAGAGGGTTACGTCAAGGTGATGGTCTTTCGTGTCTGCTATTCAACATCGCCTTGAAAGGAGTAATACGGGCAGAGAGCGACACGAGTGGTACGATTTTCACGAAGTCCGTCCAGTTATTTGGTTTCACCGACGATATAGATATGATGTCACGTAACTTTGAGAGGATGGAGGAAGCCTACATTAGACTGAAAAGCGAAGCTAAACGGATTGGACTAGTCATCAACACGTCCAAGACGAAGTACATGATAGGAAGAGGTTCAAGAGAGCACAATGTAAGCCACCCACCACGAGTTTGTATTGGTGGTGACGAAATCGAGGTGATTGAAGAATTCGTGTATTTGGGCTCACCAGCAGAGAAATTCCGAGACGCATCATGGCAGGAAACCGTACGTACTTTGGACTCCGCAAAACGCTCCGATCGAATAGAGTTCGCCGCCGTACCAAACTGACAATCTACAAAACGCTTATTGATACCTGGACGATGCTCGTGGAGGACCAACGCGCACTGGGAGTTTTCGAAAGGAAAGAGCTGCGTACCATCTATGGGGGGGTGCAGATGGCGGACGGTACGTGGAGGAGGCAAATGAATCACGAGTTGCATCAGCTGTAGGAAGAACCATCCATCCTTGTGTTTGTCTATTTTTCGATTATTTTTCGTGAATAAACCTACTAGATCAGCGGTTCTCAACCTGGGGTACATGTACCCCTGGGGGTACCTTCGCTGGCCCTAGGGGGTACCTCGGACAAACATGCGTAATGGCGGACATATTATAATTTCAATCAATATTCATTCACTTGTTATAAGACGAGTTTGTACAATCTCATTGAATTCCTCCACTTAATTGAATCTTGACAGATACGTATTTCGACCTCAACAGTAAGGTCGTCTTCAGTGTCTCGTACTTGACTCGACTTAGTCGAGACTTAGCTCGGAAGCCTCCTCTCAAGAGGCTCGGAAGCCTCCTCTCAAGAGGCTCGGAAGCCTCCTCTCAAGAGGCTCGGAAGCCACCTCTCAAGAGGCTCGGAAGCCTCCTCTCAAGAGGCTCGGAAGCCTCCTCTCAAGAGGCTCGGAAGCCTCCTCTCAAGAGGCTCGGAAGCCTGCTTTCAAGAGGCTCAGGCCTCCTTTCAAGAGGCTCAGGCCTCCTTTCAAGAGGCTCAGGCCTCCTTTCAAGAGGCTCAGAAGCCTCCTTTCAAGAGGCTCAGAAGCCTCCTTTCAAGAGGCTCAGAGCCTCCTTTCAAGAGGCTCAGGCCTCCTTTCAAGAGGCCCCGAAGCCTCCTTTTAAGAGGCTCGGAAGCCCCCTTTCCAGGGGCTTCGGAAGCCTCCTTTCAAGAGGCTCAGAGCCTCCTTTCAAGAGGCTCAGGCCTCCTTTCAAGAGGCTCAGGAAGCCTCCTTTCAAGAGGCTCAGAGCCTCCTTTCAAGAGGCCTGGAAGCCTCCTTTCAAGAGGCCTGGAAGCCTCCTTTCAAGAGGCTCAGAAGCCTCCTTTCAAGAGGCTCAGAAGCCTCCTTTCAAGAGGCTCAGAAGCCTCCTTTCAAGAGGCTCAGAAGCCTCCTTTCAAGAGGCTCCAGCCTCCTTTCAAGAGGCTCAGAAGCCTCCTTTCAAGAGGCTCAGAGCCTCCTTTCAAGAGGCCTCAGAGCCTCCTTTCAAGAGGCTCAGAAGCCTCCTTTCAAGAGGCCTGGAAGCCTCCTTTCAAGAGGCTCAGGCCTCCTTCAAGAGGCCTGGAAGCCTCCTTTCAAGAGGCTCAGAAGCCTCCTTTCAAGAGGCTCAGAAGCCTCCTTTCAAGAGGCTCCAAGCCTCCTTTCAAGAGGCTCAGAGCCTCCTTTCAAGATGCTCAGAAGCCTCCTTTCAAGAGAGGCTCAGAGCCTCCTTTCAAGAGGCTCCAGAGCCTCCTTTCAAGAGGCTCAGAAGCCTCCTTTCAAGAGGCTCAAGCCTCCTTTCAAGAGGCTCAGCCTCCTTTCAAGAGGCTCAGGCCTCCTTTCAAGAGGCTCCGGAAGCCTCCTTTCAAGAGGCCTCAGAGCCTCCTTTCAAGAGGCCTGGAAGCCTCCTTCAAGAGGCTCAGAAGCCTCCTTTCAAGAGGCTCAGGCCTCCTTTCAAGAGGCCTCAGAAGCCTCCTTTCAAGAGGCCTGGAAGCCTCCTTTCAAGAGGCTCAGGCCTCCTTCAAGAGGCTCAGAAGCCTCCTTTTCAAGAGGCTCAGAGCCTCCTTTCAAGAGGCTCAGAAGCCTCCTTTCAAGAGGCCTCAGCCTCCTTTCAAGAGGCTCAGCCTCCTTTCAAGAGGCTCAGAAGCCTCCTTTCAAGAGGCCTCAGAGCCTCCTTTCAAGAGGCTCAGAAGCCTCCTTTCAAGAGGCTCAGAAGCCTCCTTTCAAGAGGCCTCAGAGCCTCCTTTCAAGAGGCTCAGAAGCCTCCTTTCAAGAGGCTCAGAAGCCTCCTTTCAAGAGGCTCAGCCTCCTTTCAAGAGGCCTCGTAAGCCTCCTTTAAGAGGGCCTGGAAGCCTCCTTTCAAGAGGCTCAGAAGCCTCCTTTCAAGAGGATCAGAAGCCTCCTTTCAAGAGGCTCAGAAGCCTCCTTTCAAGAGGCTCAGGAAGCCTCCTTTCAAGAGGCTCAGAAGCCTCCTTTCAAGAAGCTCAGAAGCCTCCTTTCAAGAGGCTCAGGCCTCCTTTCAAGAGGCTCAGAAGCCTCCTTTCAAGAGGCTCAGAAGCCTCCTTTCAAGAGGCTCAGAAGCCTCCTTTCAAGAGGTTCAGGCCTCCTTTCAAGAGGTTCAGAAGCCTCCTTTCAAGAGGTTCAGAAGCCTCCTTTCAAGAGGCTCAGAAGCCTCCTTTCAAGAGGCTCAGAAGCCTCCTTTCAAGAGGCCTCAGAAGCCTCCTTTCAAGAGGCTCAGGAAGCCTCCTTTCAAGAGGCTCAGAAGCCTCCTTTCAAGAGGCTCAGAAGCCTCCTTTCAAGAGGCTCAGAAGCCTCCTTTCAAGAGGCTCAGAAGCCTGCTTTCAAGAGGCTCAGGCCTCCTTTCAAGAGGCTCAGAGCCTGCTTTCAAGAGGCTCAGGCCTCCTTTCAAGAGGCTCAGAAGCCTCCTTTCAAGAGGCTCAGAAGCCTCCTTTCAAGAGGCTCAGAAGCCTCCTTTCAAGAGGCTCAGAAGCCTCCTTTCAAGAGGCTCAGAAGCCTCCTTTCAAGAGGCTCAGAGCCTCCTTTCAAGAGGCTCAGAAGCCTCCTTTCAAGAGGCTCAGAGCCTCCTTTCAAGAGGCTCAGAAGCCTCCTTTCAAGAGGCTCAGAAGCCTCCTTTCAAGAGGCTCAGGCCTCCTTTCAAGAGGCTCAGGCCTCCTTTCAAGAGGCTCAGAGCCTCCTTTCAAGAGGCCCAGAAGCCTCCTTTCAAGAGGCTCAGAAGCCTCTCTTCAAGAGGCCCAGAAGCCTCCCTTCAAGAGGCTCAGAAGCCTCCTTTCAAGAGGCTCAGAAGCCTCCTTTCAAGAGGCTCAGAAGCCTCCTTTCAAGAGGCTCAGAAGCCTCCTTTCAAGAGGCTCAGAAGCCTCCTTTCAAGAGGCTCAGAAGCCTCCTTTCAAGAGGCTCAGAAGCCTCCTTTCAAGAGGCCTCAGAAGCCTCCTTTCAAGAGGCTCGTAAGCCTGCTTTCAAGAGGCTCAGAAGCCTCCTTTCAAGAGGCTCAGAAGCCTCCTTTCAAGAGGCTCAGAAGCCTCCTTTCAAGAGGCTCGTAAGCCTCCCTTTCAAGAGGCTCAGAAGCCTCCTTTCAAGAGGCTCAGAAGCCTCCTTTCAAGAGGCTCAAGCCTCCTTTCAAGAGGCTCAGAAGCCTCCTTTCAAGAGGCTCAGAAGCCTCCTTTCAAGAGGATCAAGCCTCCTTTCAAGAGGATCAGAGCCTCCTTTCAAGAGGCTCAGAAGCCTCCTTTCAAGAGGCTCAGAAGCCTCCTTTCAAGAGGCTCAGAGCCTCCTTTCAAGAGGCTCAGAAGCCTCCTTTCAAGAGGCTCAGAAGCCTCCTTTCAAGAGGCTCAGAAGCCTCCTTTCAAGAGGCTCAGAAGCCTCCTTTCAAGAGGCTCAGAAGCCTCCTTTCAAGAGGCTCAGAAGCCTCCTTTCAAGAGGCTCAGAAGCCTCCTTTCAAGAGGCTCAGAAGCCTCCTTTCAAGAGGCTCAGAAGCCTCCTTTCAAGAGGCTCAGAAGCCTCCTTTCAAGAGGCTCAGAAGCCTCCTTTCAAGAGGCTCAGAAGCCTCCTTTCAAGAGGCTCAGAAGCCTCCTTTCAAGAGGCTCAGAAGCCTCCTTTCAAGAGGCTCAGAAGCCTCCTTTCAAGAGGCTCAAAAGCATCCTTTCAAGAGGCGCTGAAACTTTTTTCCTTGAGGATCGGAAGGATCCTTTCGAGAGGCTCGGAAGCCTCTTTTCAATAGGTTTGGAAGCCTCCTTTCAAGTGGTTAGCTTGCCTTCTTTCAAAAGGCTCGTAAGCCTGCTTTCAAGAGGCTCGGAAGTCTACTTTCAAGTGGTTCGGAAGCTTTCTTTCGAGAGGCTCGGAAGCCTCCTTTCAAGAGGCTCGGAAGCCTCCTTTCAAGAGGCTCGGAAGCCTCCTTTCAAGAGGCTCAGAAGCCTCCTTTCAAGAGGCTCAGAAGCCTCCTTTCAAGAGGCTCAGAAGCCTCCTTTCAAGAGGCTCAGAAGCCTCCTTTCAAGAGGCTCAGAAGCCTCCTTTCAAGAGGCTCGGAAGCCTCCTTTCAAGAGGCTCGGAAGCCTCCTTTCAAGAGGCTCAAAAGCATCCTTCCAAGAGGCGCTGAAGCTTTTTTCCTTGAGGATCGGAAGGCTCCTTTCGAGAGGCTCGGAAGCCTCTTTTCAATAGGTTTGGAAGCCTCCTTTCAAGTGGTTAGGTTGCCTTCTTTCAAGAGGCTCGTAAGCCTGCTTTCAAGAGGCTCGGAAGTCTACTTTCAAGTGGTTCGGAAGCCTTCTTTCGAGAGGCTCGGCAGCCTCCTTTCAAGAGGCTCGGAAGCTTCGCTTCAAGAAGCTCAGAATTCTTCTTTCAATAGGCTTGGAAGCATTCTATCAAGAGGCTCAGAAGCGTTCTTTCAAGATGCAATGGAAGCTTCCTTTTAAGTGGCTTGAAAACCGCCTTCAAGAGCCTCGGAAGTCTCTCTACAAGAGGCTCAGAAGCCCCTAATAAATAGGCGCGGAAGCCTACTCTAAAGGAACTCAAAAGCTTAAAGGAGCTCCCTTCAAAAGGGCTCGGAATTATGTTTTCAAGAGGATTGGAAGCCTACTTTCGAGAGGGGGTACCTCAAATAATGCAAAAGTTCGAAGGGGTACCTCTCAAGAAAAAGGTTGAGAACCGATGTACTAGATGTATACCGGCCTTAGTTACGTGCGGTTACGTTTTATGTATCATGGAAGCATGAACGACATCAGCATGTTGCAGTAATATTTTAGAACACTTTATGTATTGCGTTAATTTGGGCGCATCGCTTTATTATACTTGTTCTGTTGCTCGACTATTTTAAAGCTCATTAACCCATTAGCGCCCGAATTAACTCACTTTCATGATTTGATTTTTTCCAGGAACATCTCAACATATTAAAATAATAAACTTAAAATAATTTAATTGAAAATCTACGGTCACAATTTTTTTTAGCACGGTGGGCCATATGTGTTGAAAATGATGAAAAAATGATTGTACCGATTGAGCAGTATAATCGATAGCAAATATAATCGGCACAAGCATCATATAGTTTTTGGGAGACGCAGGGAGACCGGAGAAAGTCCTAATGCTAGTTGGAAATCCCTTCTACATTTTGGGTTCCCACGGGCTCCCACGCAAACGAACCATAATTTTGTGCCTAACTCGAAAACGAATCAAGTAATTGGAAATTTTACTCTCTCTCTCACTCTTTCTCTCTCTTCCTCTCACTCTTTCTCTCTCTCCCTCTCACTCTTTCTCTCTCTCCCTCTCACTCTTTCTCTTTCTCTCCCTCTCACTCTTTCTCTCTCTCCCTCTCAAGAGCCACGCAGAATGGATACGTTTGCGTACGTTTTGACACTTTTCCCATGGGAAAACATCCATTGTGTTTGGCCCATTACTCTTTCTCTCTCTCCCTCTCACTCTTTCTCTCTCTCCCTCTCACTTTTTCTCTCTCTCCCTCTCACTCTTTCTCTTTCTCTCTCCCTCTCACTCTTTCTCTCTCTACCACTCACTCTTTCTCTCTCTCCGTCTCACTCTTTCTATCGCTCCCTCTCACTCTTTCTCTCTCTCCCTCTCACTCTTTCTCTCTCCCCCTCTCACTCTTTCTCTCTCTCCCTCTCACGCTTTCTCTCTCTCCCTTAGTGCTATTCGTAGGTCCTGATTTATTCGTTCTTATCTCTAAAATGAGCAAGGAGTAATGAAATGATTTTTCCCACCAAAAACGGTTATATATTGTGAAATTATTGTACGAAAACATTAATCGTGGGGAGTGAAAATAGAAAAAAGTATGTGCTGACTGTCATCTGCTTGGCGTGGCTGCTGCTGCGGCTGCTACTGCGGCTGCTGCTGCGGCTGCCGTGGTTTTGTTTTTATGGTTAAAAAATGAATGGTTAGAAGATTCTGATAGCTTGAGATGAAATTCAAAACATTTGAAGCTGCCATCGATCATATCACCGTTGAAAAGGTTCAACGGGAGATAGTTGCTTTGCCACCAGCACCAGAACAATCCAGCGACGAAAGTTCCGCCGATGAGGAACTAGTATTGGATGGAGATATACGTGCTCCTGGCCCAGTTGAAATTTACTCATCGTGTGAAGACCTAAGTGGAGTATTATCGGATATTGATGCGAGCATAGTAGAAGGATGGATTATTTTCATGTAGCTAACTAGTCAGGGTCTTGAGATACAGTTTGATGTTTTATGCAGAAGAAGTTTGGATGCTCACTAGCGCCACCTCGTACAAACATTCATAATTATTTGGATCAGTTCTTGACCCGCCAAGGTACTCTGAACAACTTTGCTGAAGACTCCATGTAGCTAACTAGTCAGGTTTTTGAGGTATAGAGTGATGCTGTTTGGAAGTTCACTACTCATTACTTGATTTTTGTATGAAAAAGTTCAGTTTTCTATGGACGCCTACGCCACCTAGTGAGTCAGTTCTGATTTAAATTGTTCATCATATGAAAGATATTAGTTCATAGAACAATATTGACGAAGACATGTATAGCATTTGAGCTAAAACTTCACAACAGATATAAAAAATGTAACTGATCTATAAATAGATCACTGGGCGTTAACCCGTTAAACCTTGTATAGTATGTTGCCGTGCATTAGGCGCAATTTGATGCTTGATGAACTTGAAAAACCTTCAACCGGAAACCATTTTCCCAGCCAATCAAAATTCAGCAAATGTAATAAAAGAAAAACCGGAAACCAAATCTAAACCATTCAAAATTCAGGGAAATGGAACAAAGCCGGAATAGCAAATTGTTGGGAGATAGACCAAATCAAGAGACGAAACCCAAATCACTCTTGTAAAGACTGTGGTCTAGTAATGGTGGATTTCAAAGATAACTGATTTTGCAAAGTTTAACCGTGAGTGAAAAGTTTTAAAACGGAAAAGCGAGTTGTGAATTCGTTGCTAAATTTCCAAAGTAATAATAACTAAAAAAACCCTAGCAGTTCTAATATATTATCGGAAGTGGTTCTTTAAGTTAAATAGAGTGTGAATGAAAACCGGCAGAATTAGAAAGGTGAGATGTTTTATTAAAATATGAGTGCACTGGCTTAAAGTTTACGTTAAACAGGCAAGCACCCCATTCAACGTGGGTGTTTGTTCTAGACCGCAAGAATCAGGGCCGTCATCACACTCGGTCGTCGCTAGGTGGCAAGCAGCCTGACCACCACCTTGGGTCCGGGTCACCTAATACCCGTAGAACCCGGCTGTGTGGCCGCTCTAGGAAACGACGATTTCAAACCGATCCGAAGAACCCACGTGCGTCGACGCTAGGGGTTCCATTCCCGGAAACGATTTCCCGGGATTCCCGATTCCCGGGATGCACACTTTAGTTTCCCGAATTTCCCGGGAAATTATTATGTTAAAGTATTTACCAATTTTTGGAGACGACTGTGATCTATGGTTAAAGTATTTGGAAATACTTTTCTTATTTTGCAAATTTGATGAGGGAGTGTCAATTATATTTTTGACTAACATCTTCTCACTGTTCCCATAATGAAATTTCTATTTAATAGCATATTTCGCTTTCAAAGTAGATTACTCCCCATATTATAAATTAAGTTTTCATCTGTAGATGCTACAGTATTGTTCGGTTCAACCCTAATGCGTGTTGAAGGGAGGCGAAGCAAAGCATACGTTTCCATCGGTCGTCTATTTAGTTTAGTCAGCCCAGTAATGCCCGGTTTTCGATGTCGAAATCTAGTATTTGATGAAATTTATCAATAGCAAGAACAATTATTATTATTATTGTCTTTATTACTGAGGTTTTCGACCCTAGACCGGTTCACCTCATTAGCAAGAACAAAGTTATTTAAATAATTATACAGAGCGACAAATTTTCTCCTGAATGCAGGCATTTAAGCAAGGGGAGTTTTATTGCCAGAGGTTTATTTTTAAGACTTTTAATACTTTTTGATTCAAACCCCAATACGTGTTCCAAACAGACTCATGTCCCGAACACTCGTTTTTGTTTTGAGATATGTCTTTCTTTTTCTAAATTATAATGAACTATTTAGAATTTACTGTCTGGATATGTCAGACTACAAAATTTAACATATTTTAGGTCTTTACTATAAGGTCATTACAACAGTCTAAGCTTGAGCTTGAGCTTGAGCTTGATTGACTGCTCGTAGTTGCTACTCCATTATGACCAGATCAGCTGTTCTTGCACAGGGAACCAACAGATGTTTGCTTGGGACTAGCACACATCTTCAATGTACAAGTACTGGTGATCTCATTTGTTAAGTCATACTGGCGCCTGCCACGTCAGAATGCAAGTCAATGTAGGGTAGGGGGAGGAAATGATGATGCAATCACTCGCCCACTGCAAGCCGAATATACCTCTGTACTTGCCACGAGTTCATGCGGATTTTGTTGGAATTTCTGGGTTAGGTTGGAGAGGCAGAGGTCCGTCTTGGTTAACGAGCTGCCAATGTGATAGATAGGAGAAGGCAACTGATGGAATTTCTAATTGGATGTAGGAAACAAGCTCTATAGTTAATTTCCAATTCTAGCAGATTACTGTTAGAATACTCAAGTTGAAGGCAGTGTTGCATTTGAACGCGTTCAGTTTGCGTTCAAAAATATTGAACTGAACCCGTGATCATAATAACAGCACGCGCGTTCCGTTCAAAAAATTGAACTCCAAAGAGGGTTTGCTTGAACACAGTATGAATTTTGTTCGTTCACACCACTGCTTCCGATCTTCTGTTCGCCTTGCTATGTAATCAAACACTGAGATTAAACCAAATAATTCAAGTAGAGTCCATAAACATGTGTCTTCCCATTCGAACTATATAACTTTTAATAATTGCAAAAAAAAAATGACTTTGTTATTTAATAAATAGTTTAAGAACTTGATGGAAATTTATGTTTCCTGCAAGTCAAGATTCGAGAAAATGTATGAAGAAAAAGCACCCGTTACGTTCTTCTGATATTATCTACTTTATGTTTTAATACAGAAAATAAATGATTTGTTTAGATGCTATTGAAAAGCTTTCATGCTTTGAATCTCTTACGCAATTTAGCGGTTTGTCAGTTTGATATCGGTACAACTATTAGGTTTCGGCTCGTTTTCGCATTCCGCACGATAGAAATAAAATGAGAATCCGCCATCCTTGACCAAAAAGAACAATATTGTTTTTAGAACAACATCCTCGTTCGTCTTCTCTTATGATAATTTAACTCAGGATTTGGCCGATCACTCACTATACTAAGCAGGTAGTATCGATTGTTTACGGATTGGTGACCATGTTTCGACAGAATGCTATTTAATAGGGCGAATACTTGACCACACCCACAAATTCCATAATCCAAGGACAATCAGCCAATAATTACCGATGAAATAGGCCGATTAAAGTTTCCAAAGTTTCTACGAAACAATTTGGTATTCACAGCCATGTGTAGAGATAATGTTTTTAAGGCAGCAATACAAAATACTGGAAGAAGGGCTGCTGTTCAAAAATCAAAGCTATTTTACCTGTCTTTGACACGAGTTAGTCCTATCCAATTCAATTCTACTGTTTGTAGTCCTTTTGAGTATAAAGGACCGGGAAGAAAATTTCCAGATAAGCAGCCAAAATTCCCTGATCTCAAATTCTAAGCCCCGCCGTGCATCCTCCTTAATTTTTGTAAACGTATCCTCGCCTTACCACGAGAACGTTGGCCTACGTCATGTTCTGAGTCACATTTCCATAATGTTATTACGGTTAATATTTTTTTGTTATTATTTAAAAAAAAAAGACTTTATAAAGGCATCAGATTGTTTAATTTCACTTACGTGATATTTTGAACGCGTTCAAAAATGAGAACTAAACGCAGAGTTCAAGAGTCAAATGAAAATTCTGAACGATGATCCAAGATTGCTGTGATCAAGTTCAGATTAAAAGAACGAACGGGCTTTTCTTAGCACGCGTTCAGGTTAAAATGCAACACTGGTTGAAGGTATAGGAATAGTAATGGAAACGGTATGGAAGTCCATTTCCAGTTCTAGCGATTGTTAGAACATGAAAAATAAAGAGAAAGATACAAAGTAGGAGAATGGAACGGACCTGGGATTGAACCCACGACCTCCTGCGTATGAGGCAGAAGACTACCAAGCCCGCTTATAAGGTCATTACAACAGTCTAATAACAAAAACTCGCCAAACAGCAATTTTATGCGTTTCTGGTACTGCTCAAAGTTTGACAGAAAGAATCATTTAATATTCATAGTTAGGATTTGTAAGGTACGACCATAAAACGCTCGTCTGAAAGTATTTTTTCGCATTTGAAAAAAAATGCTCACATATCTCAAATTCAAAGGCGAAATGTGCTTAAGTGTTCGTATCAAGGTTCGTATTATAGATAAAATTTGACTAGAATATTGTTTGCATTAAGAAAATATACAGACGAGTACCAGAATGGTTGATGTTAGAAACCTTTCGACAATAACAGATCAAATCCTACCAAAGTGGTCTTCTCCTTCATATCAAGGAAGAATCAAGGAATCATCTGGACACAGCAGATCTTACTTACGAGAGCAGATGCTGAAACTTCGCCATTTGATGCTCATGATATAGCGAACGTTTTGCAGACAAAGGCAACGCTTATCAAACTAAACAAAACAGAGAAAAAATTTCAGACTTTTCAACAACTCTTAAAACATTTTTGCACAATGTAGCAAGTATCAATTTCTTGAGGTCGAGAGTATATTTTTATTCTAGGTTATTATTTCACGCTACGATTTTGAGTTTTGCATAATTGTTTTATTTCCCGGGATCCCGGGAAACCAACCAACTCCTAGTCGACGCCATCCGTAGCCATCCTTCGTTGGATCTCCAAAGCCTGCTGGCCAGCAAGTAAGCCCGTTCTTTATGTGCACTAATGAAAAATGAGCTCGAAGAACATTTGTAAATTATGTAAACATTTGTAAATGCAAGGTTGGTTTTACACTCTTTAAGTTTGTTTTAGTTTTTTTTCTCTCTTAGTATTAGAAGTGTTTTGGAATATTTTTAGAATTAGTTCGCTATTTTACATTACGAGCTCGGTGGTCTAGTGGCTACCGCTTCTGCCTTATAAGCAGGAGGTCGTGGGTTCAATTCCAGGCTCGTCCCTTTCCTACTTTGTATTTCTATCTTAGTTCTTTCTGTGTTTCACGTTATACCAAAACGATTCCTACTGTTATAACCTTCCACACAATCCCAAAACCTCCCGTGGCACCTATGAGAGGTCGTAGAGTTCTCTGCATCTTTCTTAAGTAGGTGTCCAACAAACCATCCTTCCCCTTCCTCAGCATTCGCAAGGACGTGGCCAGGACAGATCTCGACTATTGGAGAGTACTTTGCTTCCATCTAAGAGTTAGTGATTAGTCCCAAATTCAATATCTGTGGTAACGGATGAAAGTGATGCTACTCTCATACAATAGTCTTGGCTTGTACCACCTACGAATTTGTGCGAACTGCTAAATGCTAATGCTAATGCTAATGCTAATTAGTTCGCTATTTTACATTACAGTTATTAATTTCGGTCAATTCATTAAATTTAATTATTTCGCAAATTAGTTGTTCTCTTTAACCCTTTATTTTCTTTTAGCCTTTCAAAGCGTTTGGAAATCTTAGTGTTGATTTATTGGTCTTTTGATTTTTCTATCGAATTGAAATCAGTTATTTTAGTGTAAGATTTTGATTGGTTTCGCTTGGTTTTAGTTGCGGTAAAATTTGATGCCCCCCTTAGCCGTGCGGTAAGACGCGCGGCTACAAAGCAAGACCATGGGTTCGATTCTCGGTGCCGGTCTAGGCAATTTTCGAATTGAAAATTGTCTCGACTTCCCTGAGCATAAAAGTATCATCGTGTTAGCCTCATGATGCAGAAATGGTAGCCTGGCTTAGAAACCTCGCAGTTAATAACTGTGGAAGTGCTTAATGAACACTAAGCTGCGAGGCAGCTCTGTCACAGTGTGGGGATGTAATGCCAATAAGAAGAAGAAAAAAAAATGCTGTGAAGCTCGAGCGTTTTGGGAAAAACTACCTGCCCTGAAGTAGAAGTCTCTGGCCGGACTAAACGGAGCTAGTGATCCTTTTTACAAAGATGGCGCTTAAGTCACTAGTTTTGTGTAACTTTACACGTGGCTTATCGGACAATTTGATTCCGGAACCGGGACTAAGGTTTCAATATCAAGAAGAAACTTCAAAAAAAATCTTGTGCATTTTTCTGTGAGAACTTTGTAATGACTTCAATTCCGAGTGAAATGGAACTTAGAAAGAATCTCTCGTTGAATCTCTAAAAAAGAATTGTTTGGAAATTACTACGAACAAAACAAACTCCAGTATAAAAACCGAAAAAATTTCCTTAGAATTTCGAAGAAATTTCCATGGGAATTCTGTTTGAGAATTCAAAGCAATTCCGTTGGAAATACAAATAATTTTCGGTGGAAAAAATAGTTCACGTTTTTTTCCTGGTTTTTACCAAAGCTTCTTTTGAATTTCTGCGGCAAATTCTTCCGAAACTTCACAAGAAATTCTTTTCCATTTCCATGAAAAGTTCTTCAATATTTTCAAGGAGAACACTTCTAAGCCTTAAAATATTCTGAATTTCAAAGAAATGTTCAACGGGAATTCTAATTCCAAATCTTCGAATTTCACAAGGATTTTTTTTTTCTTAGAGTTTTTTTTGGAAAAATCTTTTTTTTTTATTTCGTAGAATAAATCTTTACAACTCCAACATTTTTTTTTTAAATTTTCGCCACAAATTTTTACGAAAGTTAATTGGGAATTTAATCATCTTGGAGAAGTCATTTTCATTTTTTCGTAGTTTTAGTTCGTAGTAGTTTTTTACTGAAAATTTCCTGCAATTTTTTTTCTAATTTCCTTGGGAAAGTTGCTAAGGAAATGATTAAGAAACTTTAAGGAAAGTACTAAATTTTCATTTAATTTGGAAATATTGGAAATATAAGAAATTTTTGGAAATACAAGAAAATTTTGGTATCTTAGAAATCTAATAGAAACCGTTGAAATTAAAAAAAAAATCTTTTTGAAAATCAGAAGAATTTCCTTTGAAAATTCAGAAAAGTTTTCCCAGGATATTCAAAAAATCTTCGGAAACTCTGAGAAAAAATAGTTTATTGGAATTTCATTGTAATGTACTTCGGAAAATTCATCCTCCGCTAGTTCTTAGAAATGTCAGCCAAAAAATTTTCGGAATTCTTCCATGGAATTTCCGAACAATTTGTAGTGAAAATTTTAAAGTTTTTTTTCCATGGAGACTCCGAAGAATTTCTTATTTCTCGTTTCGAAAAGTTTCCTTAGGAACTACAGAAAAAATATTCTTGAATATTCAGATCAACTTTTCGTGGATAGAAAAAGAAAATGTTGTTGAAATGAAAAAGTTTGAAAAATATCGTGAAAATTAAATAGTTCCGATCGAACTAAAGTGAATTAGATCTGACATTGTTATGTTCAAACATTTTTTGGTTTTATAATTCCGCAATCGTAGATGGAAAAAAATCGTCACGTCGCTCCCGGCTGAAGCGTTGTTTGTGTGTAACCGAAAATTTTAGATCCGACTCATACTTCTAGTTATGCATCGATTCTGTAGTAATCAAAATAAATTGCTTCTAAAATATTCTGCAACTCCGAGGGCATTGTTAAGTTAACGCCAAATTATTCTATTCGAATGGGAAGCTGCATAAATATGAAGAAAACATAGGTGTCGACAAGAAACCCTGCGATACTGGGATTTCAAAATTAATCCAAGCAATGTAATAATTTAGGCATTTCCTTAAGAAGCCTGTTTTTTATGATAATCCCGATGACCAATTCGGATGTTTTAAATAAATGCTAAAAAGGCAGAAATCATAAATAAAACCTAGACGAAATGTGAAGCTCAGTATGTAAATTAGTAAATTTCATCAGATTTTTTAAAATTAATTTATGGACTCTGATAACATTCTTTTCTAAGTTTAGAAGCTTCTCGAAATAATATATCTTAAGAAATAATATAATATTTTAGGAGCTACAGAAGATCTCAAATACTCTTAGGAATATTTCGGGAAATGTCTGAACCAACACCAATTTTTCTCGAAATTCTTCAAACATATTCGTACGCATTTTTTACGCATCTGAAGCATCGAAGGGGTATGCGAGTTTTAGATATCCAAATACCTGATACACATTACAATATTTTCGAATTCAAAAAAAATATAGATCCCTAGATGCGTTTAGTTTGATTTTATATTCATGTTTTTGTCAACAGTTTTGTAGATCGGTAGTGTTAATCATATGTTTTCAGCATTATAATTTTTTTGAGGAAAAAAAACACTTGGTCATATGGAGGGGACGACTTCCTCCAAATGACTACGATAAACCACATGGATGGAGGAGGGTTGAAAATCTTGAAAAACATAACCACGTGGTTTCTGGATGGCTTCAGTTTCCTATGAACGTATAACAAATAATCCATACATCTTTGGAAAATGATACTTAAAATATATTTTTAACTTTATAAATTGTATTTTGCGCAATTTTTAACGTGATGATGCTTCATAATTTTGGTCATATGATCCAATATCAAATAAAAGTTTGATACATATAAAATCCATGCTCAACGGAAAATGTACAAATATATGTGTGTATGAACATTTGAATTCGAATTCAGAAATACCAACTTCAAGTGGGATGATGGAAAAAGTGCATGCATCACTTCGTGCTGAGTCGACGTGTGTATCGGGAAAAGTCTCACTAACTGAATTCAGTATTAGGACGTTGAAAATATTCGCCTTCGATAAATGTACTATTAGACGAAGTTTTATTCAAAGCGTCCACCATTCTACACATTATGAAATTCAGTTGAATTAAATTATCTGCTAAATTCTTGAAGTGCAGTATTTCAGTTAGCTTAGCATTTAACATTGCTGCAACAAAATTCAACTGAAAAATTCTAACAAGAACAGTTCTTGTTACTGTTACTACAGTTACTGTTCATTCAGCTATTTGATATTAAATATTTTAATCATATTCATTCCATTATATTCTATTTCAATGCAATTATACAACATTATTAAATTGGTGATAATCGCTAGATAAGAATTTTATTTATATCTTAAGCCGTAAGGCGCAAGGCGTTTTTTTATCGTCGAAAATATTGCTAACGTAAATAAACATTAAAACCAATAACATTAAACTTATTTTCGGTTTGTTGTTTTTAAAACAACATTGCGCTTTCAAGGGTTAATGATTTCAAAACACATCTGTAATGTTGTTTCTGTTACAGCACTCAATGCTGCTATATAGAAGTGATAAGTGTAGTAAAGATAAATCAACTCTAATCTCGTTCAAACATAATGAACATCGTGATACTCTTGGGACAAATAACACAGTTGTGTCACAAGTAGTCACATTTTTCATACAGCACTTAATAGCTCAAAGCATCTTCAACATTCATCCGGCATATGCTATCACTAACATCCATTCGTGTTGGGATTTTTTCCACTGAAAATATTTTCCGAGTTAAGCCACCATGAAACTGCCACCCCCAATCGTCACTTTGAGGCACTTAGATCTTTTTTTTTGCGTGTGCTGCTCCTCCTAACTTACACATACGCACCGATGGCCGCCGTCTTCTGAATCATAAAAATCAGCAGCAAATAGAGGAGCCGATGACACCCCGCTCAAATCCCGGCTTCCGGCCGCGAGGGTAGCAGCTTGGGCAATGAGCATCTCGGCGACACTAGTCCAGGTTCCTGTAACGTGCGACGACGGATTCCTTTTGTTTGGCACCCGTTGTTTCAGCATCAACTGGAAATCATCTATCGCAAACGCATATCTCAAGTTGCATTTTCCATTTTGGAGCTCTCCTCACCCGAAGATGCCGTTTGTTGTCTCGCTTTGGTCAATACCGTGCGCGATGTTTGTGCCTCTCCTCTAACACTATGCAATTTGTGTGCAACAGTGTAGGTTGGAAGCGATATCACCAACACATCACGGTGCCTACACACAGCGGGAATGATGGTGTTTTAATGGTAGAGGCGTGTTTTTAAAATAAAAGCAATTTAGGGGAGAAGAGCGAGCACGATGAGCGAGGTGAAAAAATCTCGCTCTCTTTCCCCTCCATATAAGTGGAAAAAAATATTGTCTTCACTGTAGCACACACAGAGATGGTAGTCCTCGCCGCGCGTAGAAATACATACAGGTTTCGGCGGCTGCCAAAGGCGCCTCGATCGACACGGAGATTGCTGTCACATATAATTTCCCCCATATCAGGCAAGCCATTCTGGGTACTTCCCCCCTCCCACGACGGTCATCCTTCACCGTGCACGAACGGAGCACTTTCCTATCCGGATGCAGTGTTGCCGGGTTTTTTTTTCTGGTGTACCGTGGACGTGTTGTGAAATATCAAAATAGGATTCTGTACCGAGGTGTAGAATGTTTGGCCAGAAGTTTTCGTCGGTGCGTCGTACAGTCAGATATTGAATATTGAATGGCTATGAGATGGCAGACTGGTTCGTATCCTTGAAGCCAAGCAGCTGGAAATGGCACTTTCAATAGAAGAGCAGCTTGTTTTAAAGCTGGTAGGAGAAATATGCTAGCACAGCCCTAGATACGATGAGCTCTAAGTCAATAAATAACTGGTATGGCGGTGAATGCGAACAGCTAGTGAAGGGGAATGCTGCATAAGATTACTTCAACACGTCACGAGGGTGAACCAAACGGATGCGGAACAGCAAAACAGGATTTTCCAGAATAAAATGCGTCAGTCAAAAACTCCTACCCGCGGATCGATGGAGAAGCTGTGTACCACTATAACAACAAACAAAAGCTTTATAGGAAGTTACAATGCTTTCAATACGTGTAAGTGTCGACAAAAAACCTCTCGAACCACAATGTGAGGTAATCAGTAATGGTGGCAGCATGGAGGGGCTTAGTGACAAAAAGGTAAACAAGGAGAGTAGCACAAAACAAATTGCCTGGATAAACGATTACTGAATTTCAGATCCCAAGAAAATCCCGTTGGAAATCAATCAGCTGAACCCCCTTGATCAACTGCCAGAATGGCTGGACTATTTTCGCATTTTTCATCTTAAAACGAACAGATCCTGCCTGCTGTAAATACTCCGTGATTACAAAGCTGCTTACCATTCACAAGACATAATCCTAAAATCACAAGATATAAAAACATTTAAACATAAAAACACAATCAGTGAGAAGTGCACTGCAAGGGATATTGCAATCGTCAGGAAAATACAAATTTATGCAACAGAATGCAGATAATCTCCAATTGATAAATGTTGTAATACTAACAGACTGTACTGCCGTAATCTGAAAAAGTGACGTATGCGCCATTTTCCAAAAATGGTGTTAACGAGTACTACTCATCGAGCTCTTTAACAGAAAAATGAAAAACATGCATGTTGTAAAATGGCTGTTACGTCACTTTTCCAGATTACGGCAGTGTAGAGCTTTTGAATAAAGATGATTACGGTAAGAAATAGCAAAAAAACAGAGTTTATAAACCTGTATAGCATGTGGCAGCGGGAGGACGATGGAGGAGGCAGAATTTGGATGAAAATGTTTAGGCCAACTGTCAAATCGTTCCGTTTCCATCGCCGTATCGCTGGTATTCGTACAACGGGATTGAAAAAGGTTTTCAATAATCCAGGTAACGCAATCCCTTCATTGATCGACGGAAATTCTATCGAAAAAGATCATAGCAGGCAAAATCGTCAGATCACCGAAGCATTCCGAGCATCAGCGACTGGAAGCTTACAAAGGCAATCCAGATTATTAATTTGAACCCGACTAGTGCTTCTAAGCAATAGCAGGTGCATTCAGCTGCTATGGACTAAAAATCGTTTTTTTTTTCATTTTTCAAAACAAAACACTACATGAATGAAACAAATACGAATTCCCTGCAAATTATGAATTCAATTCATTTGGCAACACTTCGCCGGATCCCCACCGGAGGGCAAATGAGGAACCTTTTGGTGTGTTTTCCAGGCAAAAACTCCTAGATAATAACTTCATGCGATGTGACCGACACCGGGGTGGAAGCAGGGATTTATGCTGCCTTTGGGTTTCGCCTAGGAGTATGGCAGCTCAACCGAACTGCGGGAAACCAAGCTGCTGCTGCTGCTGTAATCGCGCCGTTGTCATCTCAATGTTTGTCTGACTTTGAAGCGACAGCCGCCCATACACTGCACTGCACGCTGGTGTTGGGCGCGCACCGGGGTGGAGTGGGTTTCCTGCGGTGGGTGTTGGTTGGGTGCCCTTGGATGCTGCGGGAGTGCTATAATTGAACATACTCACCCATCGCATGGATGGAGCACCGCTGCCAGTGCCACCGCGTGTCGGATCATCAACACCGACCGTGTCGTATTGGGAGAGTTTTTCTATGCGCGCTCTCTTCGCGCCTATGCTTATCGTGCCGTTGTCATCTCGCCATGGCCACGGCAGCGGAGCTACCCCCGCGCACGCTATTCGTAGTAGTCATCGCATAGAGTCGTCGCCGTCGTGATCGTCGTTCGATGCCTGCTCGGTGAAAAGCCGTGAGTACGAGGAGAATCTTTTTTCTGCGTTTTGTTCCTCTGCCGTCGTCTCAGTAGCCGTCGCTAAAATTTCTCGACGCGACGGCGGGCAGCAGATAGCAAGCGTTGACTGCCGGAGTGTGGATTCACGCGCGCCTTTGCGCTCTTTCTCTCGTGACATAAGCACGCCGCAAAAATATCAATAATAATACCAAACGCAAGCAATAACACACGGCAAAAAAACTCAACAGCATAAGCAACACATTTTAACACATAAGCTGCCTGATGCTCCCCGCGTATGAAACTGCATGAAAATCTTTTTCACTTGGACCGTTTACACCAACGGCGGCGCGTTGACCAGATCGCAGTTTTGTGTGTGAAATTCGTGCGGCGCGTCGTCAATTTCGCTCGTCGCTCGTCGCCAACTTTGGTGGTTGGGATTTTCGGTTTTCGGTGGAGCCAACGCGCGCGGACTTTGGTGTCCCCCACAGGAAGAAAAACAAAACATTCCGCGCTGGGAGTTCGGTCCTGAGTGGGGTTGCAGCCCTAACTGGCGAGTCGTGACACATTTTGTGCGAGTGTGAATCTTCTGTATCCCCGCGGATGGGAAACTCTGATACCGATCGGTAGACGGTCACGAATTTGGTGTGTTTACCGGGCGTCTAGTTTTAATTAACCGCTACCGCGTGTGCGAGTGCATCGGGGTTCCGGTTCCATCCAACTAGTAAAGTTAATTAAAGATGGAGTTGAAAATCTGCCAGGGCTCGCGGAAAAGGGAAACTACTGTTTGAGGCAGAACAGAATCAGTGCAGTGTGCATGTTGTGAACGTGGCGATTAGGATTGAGTGAGAATCGTTCGCAACAATGGATGGAATCGAACGGATTGAAGACTCGTACAAGGTTTTTAACATTGGCTACATCAAGCTTTATAATAATTCGACAGTATGGATCGGTTCAATAAGAACTGCATCAGAACATGCATCAATTTCATTGTGTTCAGTGGAGATACTCTCAGGTGATCGATGTGGCTGTTGATGGAACGGGACCAAACTAAGTTCAAATAAAATAGACGCGTCGGCAAAAAAATAAGGGGATCACTAATCGAATGACGGTTTGATAGCTATCTTTTCATGCGAATTTCAATTAAAAAGCACTAAAATATAATTTGTTATCAATTTCATTATTATTACTGGTATGATTCTACTCAAATAGCAATAATCGAGGCCACATTTGCGAGCAAACTGGCTTGCGGTCCTGCAGAGGAAGCATCGCCCTTGAGATTTTCGGGCTGAAACGCCTCGTTGTCAAAATCCAATTGAAGCGTATCTCATGTTTACATATGGGTTTGCTCAAGGCCGCCTCTAGATGGGGTACTTTTATTTTTTGTTTGCAATTAAACACAGAATTCGAAAAGTTTTTGAATTTAGCCAATAATCTTCTTCTATCTCTATCTGTCTTTCTTTTTCTTTATATAATAATTAGTTTTTTTAGGCAACATAATTCACAAACGGATGAACCGATTTGCAAGGTTTCCTCATTAATCGATTCGTCTTGCGATCAGCTGTGTTTGTACATACCATCAATATGAAGGGGAAAGTTGTAAAATTATCGAAATACATACAACTGTTTCATGAGTTTTGAAGAAAGCCATCAAACTCGATCTGAAATTAATCTAGAGTGATTGACAGATCGATAATAAAACCTGAGCGAGGTCGGGCCCTCCTTAGCCGTGCGGTAAGATGCGCGGCTACAAAGCAAGACCATGCTGAGGGTAGCTGGGTTCGTTTCCCGGTCTAGGAAATTTGACGGGTTGTAAATTTTCTGGACCTCCCTGGGCATAAAAGTATCATCGTTTTAGCCTCATAATATACAAATGCAAAAATGGTGACTTGGCTAAGGAACCTCGCAGTTAATAACTGTGGAAGTACTTAATGAACACTAAACTGCGAGGTGGTAATATCCCAGTGGGAGGGGTTTTGGTGTATATGTAATGTCAATGAAAAAGATGAAGAGAAATGAGATCGGGAAGGTTCGCCTGAAGTATTGAATATTTGATACCATTGTCGGAATTGACAATGGGTCTGGGGCAGTGATGGAAAATGTCGAAACAAAATGGCATGGGATTGCTATTATTAATTTGCTGATAATTTTTTTTTTAATTTCTTTTTTTTTGCTTTGTTTTTTGGTCCTTATTACTGCAAGGAGTAAAATATTTGTAACTAATATAATATAGAAGACTATAACGGTGAATGATATACTCTCAAATATTTCTCTAACTTTTTGAACGGGAAATAAAAAAAGTTCCAAAAACTTCGAGAATTCCAATATATTAACATTGAACGGGAATTATCAAGATATTATTTCTAGTCTAGTCTAGTTTGCACATAAACAGCCAGTTTGTGACAGAATCATGGAAAATAACAGACTCGACTACATCTATAATTTTTCTTGTCAAAATGTATGTTTAAAGCACATTATAAATGTAGTTTAAATATAAAAACGGCCGGGCCTGCTGTGCAGCGTTGATAAAAATACCTTTGAGAATTAAGCCTTAACACTAGAGCACGCGTGTGCACAATGGTCGGATTCGTCAAATTTCACGACATAAATCGATAACTCGAAAACCATCAGTGCTAGAGTTTTGACGTCTTCGGAAGAAATGATCTACAAGAAGAGATCTATTTTTGGTGTAAGTTGTCATTAGGGTGGCCCTCCGGTGAAAATTTTTTGGAAACGTATTTTTTTACTCTTTTGAGTTAGGAGTTCATATAATTCCACAAAGTTGTAGAGAATTTAATTCTAAGCATTTTTGCTTAATAAACATTTATTTTATCTCATATATGTGATGTTTTATGACAAAATTGCTAAATTTAGATAGGGTGGTCCCGAAAAAAATAGTTTTTAGCTTCCACTTTCATCAATACAGAATATTTTCAAAAACTGTCTTCCCATCGCTTCACGGTCTTTGGATGGCGCATCTTTTGGTTACATAAGATGGTTGATAGCTTCATTTTCAAGCATATTATAAGCGTTTTTTCATGAAAAAGTGATATTTTTCTGAGCATTCTACTGTAGCTAGTAGCAAATATTAGCAAACATTTCAATCGTAATCTGAAAGTATACATGCAGGCCCATCAAATCCATGGTATTTCATTTGTCCATGTTTGTCCACTTTTATTTGATAATCATATTAGTTTTTGTATGAAAAATCAGCTATTCCATGGGAAACACATATACCATATCTCTGATTTTCGCAATATTTGGTAGAATCATTCTTTTTTCTAAAATAGATAAACTCACTTTTTAATTTTGTCCGATTTCGATCCAGGGTGGTCGAAAAAATCAACATTTTTGAAAAAAAAAATTTAAGCATAATTTTTGAACTACTGGACCAATTATCAATGTTCATGGAATCACATGTAGTCATTGGCATAGAAACTGTGAAAATGAAATTATGGTGCGAATTAACCATGAAAAACCAACTTGAATTTTATGATTTTGTATTTCGCCACAAAAGTAGCGCTCTTTAGCATTTATTTCATGAGAACACCTTGAAAATCGTTAAAATGTCAAAATGGTTTTTTCAACTCCTTTTTCACACGAATTGATTTAAATATTTTAGATAAAGAACGATTCTTTGTGGGCTTTGTGGTCGTGCGGTTAGCGCCGTCAATCGTCTAGAGGCATGGACTATGGAGCGTGGGCTCGAATCCCGCCTCGGTTAGAAGGAAACATTTCGTGATCGAAAAATTCTCCACTGGGTATAATAGTCCTGCCAGTTGTCAAGGTGTTAAGTGTTCAGTCTGTACGACCTCTGGTCGAAGACGGTGTTCTTGTCTTTTATTCCACCAAATATTGAGAAAATCCAAAAGATGATATATGTGTTTCACCCTAATTTTTCGTACAAAAATAATACTATCGTCAAACAAAAGTGGACAAAGATGGACAAATGAAATACCATGGATTTGATGGGCCTGCATGTATACTTTCAGATTACGATTGAAATGTTTGCTAATATTTGCTACTAGCTACAGTAGAATGCTCAGAAAAATAACACTTTGTCATGAAAAAACGCTTATAATATGCTTGAAAATGAAGCTATCATACATCTTATGTAACCAAAAGATGCGCCATCCAAAGACCGTGAAGCGATGCGAAGACAGTTTTTGAAAATATTCTGTATTGATGAAAGTGGAAGCTAAAAACTATTTTTTTCGGGACCACCCTATCTAAATTTAGCAATTTTGTCATAAAACATCACCTATCTATATAATAAAAATGAAATGGTTTGTGTTCGTATCCGCATAACTCAAAAACGGCTGGATGGATTTTCTTCATTACTTTAACCGAAAGGTTCATTATAGTTTCCGACGGGTTTATATGATATTTGATCATGCAAAAATAACGAATTAAGATGAGTAAATCGAGCAAAACTAAAAGTTAGATTCGTATGGAAATTGTGCAGAACAGTTTACAACGCACATTTTCGCCTACTATGCAGGACAACGTCTGCCGGGTCGACTAGTCTATATAATAAAAATGAAATGGTCTGTGTTCGTATCCGCATAACTCGAAAACGGCTGGATGGATTTTCTTCATTCCTTCAGCAGGAATGTTGGTTATCGTTTCCGACGGGTTTATATGATATTTCCTCATGCGAAAATCACGAATAAGGTAGAGTAAATCGTGAAAAACTAGAATTTAGATTTGTATGCAAACCTCCCATGGTTCGCAACGCGCATTTTCGCCTACTATGCAGGACAACGTCTGCCGGGTCGACTAGTATGAGATAAAATAAATGTTTATTAAGCAAAAATGCTTAGAATTAAATTCTCTACAACTTTGTAGAATTATACGAACTCCTAACTCAGAAGGGTAAAAAAATAAATTTCAAAAAAAAATTCACCGAAGGGCCACCCTAATGACAACTTACACCAAAAATAGATCTCTTCTTGAAGATCATTTCTTCTGAAGTCGTCAAAACTCTAGCACTGATGATTTTCGAGTTATCGATTTATGTCGTGAAATTTGACGAATCCGACCATTGTGGTGTGGTTGTATTTTGTATAACACTAACGAAAAAACATCGCTTGCGGTACACAACACGAGCGAACCTGCATGACCGATCAAAACCGCGGGCGTGCTGAACGGTTGATTTCACATTTAAGCCATATATAGAACCGGGACATCTTGTACAAACCGTTCCGTTTACATTATGAGATTCATTATAATAAAACATAAATAAAAATTTAATAAATCGCGAATTAAAATTGTTCCTTGTTCAAAGCGTGTTTAAATCAATTTTAGAAAGCAAAATCAGTGATTTTGTGAGAAAACGAAGGGTTGGGTCTTAGAAGGTAAGACAAGAAAAAAATCAGTGCGTCCAACAAAGAAAAACACGTAAAATCATGCAATGATGGAAATCGCGAGTCGAACTAGGTACGATTCTCTGGGCCATTAGCTTGGTAGGATGTGCCTCGCGCTTGAGGTTTGAGAATGTGAACTCCTCCCAACACTGCTTCTATGTAGCAACATATTTCACCGTAGTATTTCGGATTACTCGAATGCTTCTACCAAGTAGTACAATAATCAACAATCATTCTTACTCACTACTACTGACTACAATTCCAGCATATTTGAATTATTAAAAAAAAAATTTGTTTTGAATGCTCAAATCCATAGGCTTCGGAGTAAAACCCCAAGGCTGATGCATGTGAGAAAGACAGTTTCATAAGAAAACATTCATAATTAAGACATTCATAATAAAGAATGTGTCCAAGCTTCAAAACCATTGTATGATCAAATACAATAATATCTAATCTAATCACGGTGTCTCTATGGTGAAATATTATTTTTCAAAAAATCAGTGCCTCTGAAACACTTACCACGCGAAAGCATGTGATCTCCTCTTTTATATCATGGGTAAACTAAAATGTTGTATGAGGGAATCTAGAACAATTTTTATTTTTATCATTATTTTTGGTGCAACCTCCATAGAAATCTAAAATGATACACCCAACCGGCGGTTGTTAGATTTTCCAACAATTCTGTATAAGAATCTACCAAAACCTGTATATGAACTGGGAATATGCGAAATTGCTAGATTCTTATACAAATATTGTATAATATTCTAACAATTTTGTAAGCTTTTCTAACATTTTTTGTATAAAAAACTAACAATTTCGCATATGCCCAGTTCTTACAGGTTTTGGTAAATGCTTATACAGAATTGTTGGAAAATCTAACAAGTACCGGTTGGGTGTAGCCTATTCAACCGCCCGATAGAATATTTAAAACGTAAAAGAGGAAAGCCTTTACTTTCGTGCAGTGGGTGTTTTAGAAATACTGATTTTTTGAAAATTACTAAAAATGACAAAGTTGAATAAACCCTTTGAGATTTAGCGAAAGTAGTTTCTCCACGGTCTACATAACAGTATTTTGGTCTAGAAAATCTTTTGTCAGGTTTGAGAAATGTCTGAAAAAAAACAAAAAATAAAGCTTCTTTGGGGAAGTTCTAAATGAAAAAAGCAATAAAACGATAAAAAAAACCCACGGAAGAAGAAAAAAATGCCATACCTCTTTAGGGCGACTGCGCGCTTTAGTCTTGACCTGGCCAAAATTCCTATCGACTTCTTTCATTTCTTGGCTGAGGTTTCGTCGTCTGGGAACCTTGGATCTGGATTTGTTGCGGCATCCAGCCGAATTTCAAATCCAGCTTTTGCTGACGGATGTCAACTCCTTCGAAATGATAGAATATCTGTTGATATCAGTTTTCGACGGCAACGTCGAAGGAGCTTAGCTTTAGAGATTCAGTTGGGAGTCGATCGACGAGTTTCATGCCATCGAAAGCATTTCCGTAGTCGTAGAATATCTAATAGAGGGAGTCTTAAAATCTTAGAGTCTTAGAATGGTGACCTTCTCCAGAATGGTATGGAACGGGACCATATAGTCTGCTGTCGCCGGAGAGTCGTTGCTCCTGTAACCGATTTAGGATAACTTTGAACATATGACCGGGGTTCTGCCGAATCGCACCAAGCACCTTTGAAAAATTTGCCCAAGTTGTGTGTCTCAGATTCAGTTAATTATAAATCGCATCGGACATCGCTCAACCCCATAGCTGAGGATATCCTGCAATTTTTTTTGTAATAAAATAATTTAATAATAATAATTAAATAATTAAATAATACATTTACGCAAATATCATAAGGTCAGCTTTGAGCGTCTATGCTAATATGTTGTCGACCCCTCCCAGGGACCTTGTTGTTTCATGCTTTTGTTGACTTTGGAGTTGAGTTGACAGTTCACGCCAAGATGTTGATGGTTGGTCGGGCGTCGAAACTTGAAGAAGGTGCACGAAGTGCTCGATCCCAAATTTCAGATGATCAATTGGGTTGATGAATTACTGACCTGTCGTGTCTTTGGTATTGGTATTTTCGGATTCATGCTAGCTCTACTCAGGCCTCATAAGACATCTTAAATGAAGTTTTTGTTATCCCCAGTTGTTGCGGTTTTCTCCCTTTATCGAGAAGATAGTCTGCCCACTCTTATTACATAAATTTTGTCCTGACTGCAGCAGCAACGTTCAATTTTCTTTTCTAGAGACAAATTTTGTTGACAGGTTTCGTATTTTACTGCATTGGTCTTGTCCGTTTTATTGCGGTCTCTATTTCATAAATATGAGAAAAACGGCTGCGTTTCGTCCGACGTTTCGAAACGGGTATAGTGTCTTTTTCAGGAAAGTAGTAATCCGAAGAAGACACTATACCCGTGTCGAAACGTCGGATGCATAGTAAAGCTCGTTTTAATTAGATGAGACTGCGTTGCCGTTTTTCTCATATATTTATGAGTGAACGTTACAGACTACCCCGCTTCAGTAGAAGGCCTTTTTTTACACTCTTTAATTTTGCACCAGTAATTTACTCTTTTTGCTGAGTGCGCAGCTCATCGAGGTTGATGTCGCTGGTTTCGATAAAGACATCATTAATATCCGTTAGTTCTACGCTGTCACATACGATTTTTTCAATGCTGGATCTTCTACTTGGCGTGACAGTGATTCGACGTTCGAGCCGCTAAATTTGTACAATACATAATTAAATCTCTCCAACTAAAAGGTGGTGGTCAAACGGGATGTCAGTGCTGAATTTATTCCGGACATCAAGAAGGTTTCGTCTCCATTTTTGACTGATACAGATGTGGTTGATTTGATTTTTAGTCCATCACAAGAGACCGAGACTAGCCGATGGGGAAAAAGCGATTCTACAATCATCATGTCGTTATTCTCACGGAACTCAACAAACAGCTCACCGTTTACGCTCATTTCTTCAAAATCGTTGTAGTTGGAACCGATCATCGTATTGTTCCATATGCAATGCCGATGATTCAGGCAACTTAAAAAAAAAACATGCATGCATATGTTCCAATAAGTAGGAAGTAAGGATTATTAAAAATGGCCAGACCATTACTGAAAATCTAGTAATAGGACCAAGTCGTACCAAAAAAAAACCAACTCCGGACCTATTCCGATCAAGATATATAAATTCCTGGAGTGGGGCCATCGGTGGTTGGGAGGCATTGGTTGACGTGGTTAGGTCAATAAATTTCATCTTCGCAGTAAATCAGTTGCCAACATTTCTGAAATACCTCGAAGCAGATTCTCGTATTCAGCATGCCTTTAGATAAGTGGCTCGTTTAAAGCTTTACCAGATTATATAGACACAAGAGAAAAAAAAAGAAAATCAAAATATCATCGAATATTGTTTTTCACCATCATGCAAGTGTCTGGTTTAAAGGAATCGAAAATGTCACTGGATCAAATGCGTTAACGTGTTTAAACCTTAAATCTCAATCCTCAAAAACCTTTAAATCTCAAATACAAACAAACTCTCTATCACTACTTCATAGTATCTATTATTTGAAATTGGCTTAGATTTCTTAGTCATGAGCACAAATTATACGCGTTTTTACAGTCTACTCTGTGTATCGACTTTGGCGTATTGAAGTCTTCATCTTGGGTTTCTTCCCCAGAAACTTTTTCTATTCTTCTTTTTATTCACTTTCCTGTTCCTTAAAATTTTTCACTTCCTTTTCCATCAGGTAAATGATAAAAAAAAAGTCAGTGAATATCTGGGCCTATCTGGGCCGACGTTCTGATACCTGTATCAGTTATTGACGGAAAAGGACCTTTCGAACATTATTCAAACGTTTGATTACGGATATAGTCACGAGGGAATTGTTCTCGTAAAAGATTAAACCTGAAACACTTTGAACCGGTAAATTTGTGAAAATACATCACACTGTTTGATTTTTGCCGGTTTAGGATTTATAAATAAAATGAGTTAACCCCATCAAAAAATTCACAAAAAATCAAAGTAAATTCAAGTGGTAGCCAACCGCGTTAAAAACCTTGATTCTTCTTCTTCTTATTCTTCTTATTGGCATTACATCCCCACATTGGGACAGAGCCGCCTCGCAGCTTAGTGTTCTTTAAGCACTTCCACAGTGTTTTACTGCGAGGCTTCTAAGCCAAGTTACCATTTTTGCATTCGTATATCATGAGGCTAACACGATGATACTTTTATGACCAGGGAAGTCGAGATAATTTCCAATCCGACCGTCTAGACCGGCACCGGGAATCGAACCCAGCCACCCTCAGCATGGTCTTTGTAGCCGCGCGTCTTACCGCAGGACTAAGGAAGATTAGATTTTTCATAATTTCCCATAGTGCAATTTTGTATTTCGGCGCTCCCCTAAGGCCTGCACCCTTGCACAGTAGTGGAAAGCCGGACCTCAGAATTTTTTTCGTGATTTTCGTGAAGCTCATATTTTTTAATTTAACATGTATATTGAATAAGCTAGTTCTTTGAAGTTTTTGAACCCAATCTCAGGTTTTGTCCGGCAGGGCAAAGGGTGTATGAGGGCCCGCCACTGTGCCTTGGCGGGGGCAATCTGGCCAACCACACGCTACGGCGTTGGGATGCTAGTAATCCAATTCTAACAGCCTAATTATTTTAAAATCCCTGAAAAGTATATCTGTCCCGTCGCACAAGTGCAGTGCGTTGCCATTTTTTTTGGAATGATCCGGTAAGCCTACTGATACATTAATGGACTTAATCTCCATAGTCCATATGGTCGGGGCTCTGCCAAATCTCACCAAGCGCCAATAACAAATTATCCATTTTTCTGCCCAAGCTTTCGTTCATCAGATTTAATTAATCGCAAGTCGTATCGGATATCACTCACCTTGAAAAGTAAGGATATCTTACAATACATGTAGATTTTCTTTGATATGTCATGATATGTCATGATTTCCGTTGTACGAAAAAAATATCACAAGTGAGCCAAAAGCCACTTGATGCGGTTTGGCAGCACCCCGACCGTATGATAATTGCTAGTAACGCTTCTATAAAAATGAACAAGATATGACTGAATCTGGTTGATGTATGATATAGTAAACGATCCGATCTTCATAACTGAAATTTATTATTTTAATTAAATAATTGAAGTTTTTTGTAGAAAATAAATTCCTGAATTGTCCTTGAAACAGTATGATCATCGTTAAATAAAATGTTAGGGAACAGGCTTTGCAATTCATACAGTCAGGGTCGGATATATGGGGGTCCGGGGAGGTCGTGGCCCCCACAAAACCCTATGTACCAAAGCCAACCTTTTTTGTACATTTCGGGGCCTCCGCAAACTGTCGGCACTGGGACTCCCTTCCGGCCAATTCTTGGCGAACCCAGATCGGATTTCAAGGCCAGAGTAATATAAATATTTAGCGACATTTTCATGAATAAAGTTGCTGGATAGCCCTATTTCCTATGTTTTTTTATTCAGACTAGAATACATAGTTAGAATTTAAAATAAATTGAAAAGGCTCGTTTCTGTGTACAATATGAACTTAAAATCATTTCAAACCTATCACATTGGCAATTCGTTAACTAAGGCAAACCTTTGCCAAAGAACCTAGCCCCAAATTTTTGATATTTAGTAGATTGAGAGTTCGACTGTTTATATTAAATTATTTGCGAGGATTCGGCTTTTCAGGCTGGATATTTTCAGAACAACCGTTTTAAATCTGTCCCAACGTTTCGGCAAGTGTTTGTTGCCTTCATCAGGGGAAAAAATCATGAATGGTATTTTATGTCTATTGTCTGCAATCTACCAACATTTGAAGAGACAATATCCTTAGCAAAAACCTTAGACGTAGGATAACATTCATATTTTTTTCCTCTGATGAAGGCAACAAAAACTTGCCGAAACGTTGGGACAGATCTTAAACGGTTGGTCTAAAAATATCCAGCTTGAAAAGCCGATACCTCGATAACCAAATAACCGATAACTCCAAAACAAAACAAAATCCGCCTGTACTCGCGGCAAGTGCAGAGATGTTCTTTAGGCTTGCAGCGGGCTCGTGACGGCATCGACGTTTACATCCGATCTCCGATCGACCGTAAGGTTGTGGCCATAATTGACTATTGAAAATTCGATCTCTCGCATTGTGCACATTAAAATTAGAAAGCAACTTCCATGCTCCCTCCATTGGCTTCCTATGCAATTGCGATTGTTCTGGTAGAACTCAGTATTGAAACATGATAATTCTATCGTATCTTATAACCGGAAAGCGACCGAGGAATACTTTGCATCTCTACACAAGACATTGGTTAGGATAGGTTAGGACATGAGTTAGTATGTCAGGTTAAGAATTTTTTTTATTCCTTTCTTTATTTGGTAGGCACTCTGTGTTACTTAACCGCTACTATGTCGTGATCTACTGTGCGCATCCAGCGACTGACGACGGTTTGGTGGAGCGGCTGGGAATCGAACCCATGACCCATGACCATGACAGGTTAAGATTTGGTTTCTTCTGGTTCAACTTCTGTAATGGCAACTGGGGCTGGTTGGCAGAGTGGCTTTTGTGGAAAGGCTTTTGGGCGCAGTGGCGACATCTATACTAATTTTGGTAGGGTATTAGGCCATGTACCGACGTAATTTCAGGTGTTTTTGTAAAGTAGTATTTGTAATACGAATCAATTTACATTCGATTACCAAAAACATGGTACGATGAAAAGGGTATTCAAAAACCTACAAAATGCTGTAACAATTTCCAGGGTAACCGTATTTTTGGGTTTGTAAATTGTGATTGTTTTGGAAAACATCCATTGAGGTAGGTTAGGTTTTGTGTGTGCTGGTTGGCCGAGATGTAAATTTAGTAAACGCCAATCGACACAAATTTTAGCTAATCCCGCAATAAACCTATCTTTGATTGAAGAGAAAACTATGTCAAACAAAGCGAATGCTAGCGGAGGAGAAGAAAGTAGCGAAGGCTGTAAAAAGTTCACTAAAATTTTTGTAAAGTTAAGACTGAACAGTAATGGATTTGAGATTTTTTTACGTGCCTACATATTACAAAATCATATATTCTAACTTTTTCCCAATTGTAAATATTTTTCACTGATACATTCAACGTGTTTTACTTATATGAAAAAACTTGGCCAACCTGCCTCAGCCCTAGGTTTGATTTGCCGATCTCGCCGCATTTGTTTGTTCATAACTTTTCTCCTGAATTTTTTATCAATGAAAACATTCATAAATATGCACAATTCACGAACAATAAATTCGAAATGGATTCTGGTTAATTGATTCAGATTTACTATTCCATATTACCGAAATGGAATATAATTAGGTTGACGACGTCCATATATTGAATTCAGAGAGATATGAAAAAATCTAACTCAGTATCTTTGCATACACATACGATGTGCTAAACGGAGAAACTAGTTTACTCAATAATAGGTAATTGTTCTCTGCTATCTCTTTCTCGCTGCTGTATTTTTTATTTCATTTTAAACAGAATACGCAGCACTACTAATAACTTAGAATGTTCTAATCAAAACAGACTTATAGTTTTTCGCAGATTGAAAAAATCATGATTGAAATTCAGAAAATGTGATGAGCTGAAATTATGGTATGTATGGGAATTTCGTAAGGCATTTTACATTCTTGCTTACTCTATGCCGTGTCGATATGTACAACGACTGCTGGGTCAACTAACAGCATTAGCAAAATATATTTTCAATAGGAAAAACAAAAACTTGTCTGACCATCTTGATAATTAACGCAAAACTACAACTACAACAGTTGAGAAAATATAAACACAGGTTTGTTCTTAAGAGGGTTGGTTTTGGTCGATTGTGACCTGTCGCTGCAAAGAAACAACAAACCAATACCTCAAAAAAAACTAAAAACCAGTAAGTTGTAAGAATTGTGATTGTAACCGAAAAATTAATGAATTTCAACCAAGTAAAAAAGATCTAGGTAAATATCAAAATATCTTCTTCTTCTTCTTTTTTTCTTCTTCTTCTTATTGGCATTACATCCCCAAACAGAGAAATGTTAAATGACAGAACTGCCTCGCAGCTTAGTGTTCATTTAACATTTCCCCGTTATTAACTGCGAGGTTTCTAAGCCAACCCAGTCAACACAAGATCGTATATGATGTCACGTCAGATGCTAAAGTGGAGGCCATATAGGTACTTCCTCATACAGTATGTACGTATATCGCCTCCACTTTAGCATCTTATGTTGAATTATATACGATTTTGTGTCGACTGGAAAGATAACACGATGATAATTTTATGCCCAGGGAAGTCGAGACATTTTCCAATCCGAAAGTTGCCTAGACAGGCACCGGAAATCGAACCCAGCCACCATCAGCATGGTCTTGCTTTGTATCCGTGCATCTTACCGCACGGCTAAGGATGACCCATATCAAAATATACCTTTTTGAAAAAATCCATTTTTAAGTTTTATTTTCGACATATAAATTAAACTGAACAAAAAAAAATAGAGTATATTTTTCACGTACTCCTGATAATTACTTGAAACATTGCCAACCCAAGTAACATTTTGAATTCTACGGATTTATTCAAGTTTTATTACAGTTTTATAAAGGCATCGTAGAATCTATAGAGTTTTATCATAGTTTTCGTCTACTTCAAGTTACTTCAATGCTACATTCTCCTATAATGGTTTTAAGAGATGCTCCAGGTCCATCATAAGCTGTTTATTTTGAGATATTATCCAACAAGAGTACTTTCTTCCAACTGAAATCATGTAGTTTTAAGACAGTTTTATGGTACTCTTAGTTAAAATAGAAGGGTTGTGTAGAAGATACGACCGCACGACGTAAACTACGTTATACGTATAAAAAACCGGAGCATTCAAAGTCGAAGTTAAATACCACTAACAGGGGGTATTTACCACTGTTGGGTATTTTACCATATATTCGCGAAGCCGAAGCAAATTCTGCTCTTCCCTCCTATGGGGAATCCCATTGCTATCTGTCAGAGTTTGAGTGAAGCATGGCCGCCATCTCCTCCTCTCTCTACTGTAAAAACCCATAAAGAACTGTCATTGTTTGTGTGAAGAATTTTGCTTCGACTTCGCGAGTAATGTCGTCACATTTCCATGTTTCTATTTTTTCTTGAGTTTTATCGAGGGTCAATGATGAAGAAAGCACTCCTATTCATACATCATGCATAATTCAATAATAGACAATAGCCAAAAAGTAGGCAATTACCTATGATTAAAACGCGCTATGTACGGGATCGATTGGTTCTGAAGTTTTTACTGGGTATAGAAAAATTGAATTTTTCAATAGTTTACCGTTGATAATCAATAGTTCCAATTTGCTGGAGAGTTTTCGAACCGATTGATAAGAAAATCTCGAAAATCCATCGAAAGATAAAAACGCTATTAACGTTTGAAATCTATCTTAATTTCGTGACGGTCTTGATTTTGGAAATTTTCGTTTTACACCCTGTATCCGAGTCTTCTCCTTAGACGTAGTTTACGTCAAAAAACACAGTCTTGAAAAAGCCACCATAAAACTTCCATAAATCTGTGTGGTTTTAATTGAGAGACAGTGCTCTTGTTGAAGAATATATCAAAACAAACATACTGTCAAGTTGGACACGTATAAGTGGCAAAATAGTAAACTATTGGATAATTGAGGCAAAAATAATGTTAATTTATTCAATAGGGTAACGGTACCAATAGTGGAGGTATTAGTAGATCCACATAAGAAAATATTTTTTGGAAATTGATAATGATGGAAAATTTACAGCTTTAATATCTTAGTCAATAGATAAACTAATAAATTTGCTAACAAAATTGAGATAGATGTCATTTAACATCAACAATTACCAAATATTGCTTGCACCACTATGGGTACACTGTTCCTTTAGTGGCGGTAAAAAATAATTTTGGTTCCCATAGTGGTGCTATCCATTGGTTTCTTATGAGACTCGCCACTATTGGTACAGTTGCACCACTATAGGTGCAAGGGAGTCAATTTTGTTAAGGAAAATCATTGTTTTCAATAGTTTTTCATGCGAAATCTTAAGATAAGTTGCATTTAACAGGATATTTAAGGCACGACGCGTCAACTAAAACCATCGTAATGTGTATAAATATGATAAATCTCATTAAAACCCCACTACCTCCACTATTGGTGCTACCTCCACTAAGGGTACGGTTACCCTATACAAACAACCAATTGACAAGTAATTTGTTTCAATCAGATCAAATCGGTTGCATTGCGTATCTCGTTTGACCTAAAGTCACTAGATATAAAGTCTGACACTGACAGGTCACCAATTGAACTGTCATTTGTGGGATCCAATTAAACATGATGCTTCAAATGGGCTAGAATCAATGAAGAGTATTGAGATAGTGTTAATAAATATATTGGAAAATTATTCCAAAAATATAAAATGGTGGAGTCCAAAGAAAAGGATAAAGGAATTTGGTCTGGGATTTACTAGTTCTAGGTAGTTTTTTTTTCAAATGGGCGTAATTGATTTTGACCTTGGTTTTTGGAATAGCGATTGTGCTCTTCATTCAAATTATTTTCGTCAACTAAAGTGCCCATCAGAAAGAAAACACAAAATATGCTAAATAGAAAGAGTATAAGCCGTCTCAGATTCCTAGGTCAGATACAATGACGCTTATTGAAAAAAGTTCCTACAGTTGAGCAACATTTTATTTGATTTTTCGCGAATATAATGTGAAAAAAGTGTATTTGCTTTGTAAAATAATATTCGTGCGGCAGCTTGAACTTTCTCAAAGGTTGCTAAAATCTAACAAATTTTTTTTCTGGTAAGAAAATCTAATCGTTTTCACTCCGCCAGACTTTATATCTAGTGACTTTAGTTTGACCTCTGTTTGGCGGATTTCATTTTCTCTCACTTTTCATCTGATTGATCTGAATAGATTTTCTCCAAAATACGTTTTCTTGATTTTTGATAATTCTACTGATTACAATATATACGCATATTTCTCAAATTTCTATCTGATGGCGCTGCTGGAAGACATCATGTAGTATATTTTGAGGAGGGCTGTTTAAAAAATACTGGCAAATTGAATTTTTTTAGTAGGAATTGGTTTAACTCTTAAACCATCAGATTGGGCTACTATCGATTCGTTCAACTCTTCGTTTAAACTTGACAGTTAGATGTTCGTTTTTTACTAAATAAAAGCTAAACAAACTTGTTTTTTTAAATCTTTATTAAGGTGTTTTTTTAATTCTAGATTATGTTCAACACCGTAAACAAACTGGTGATATGAAACGCTTCTTCAGTGAATACGCATTTGTTCTATTATTAATAACATGTCCCTATATTTACCAATTCCGTAAAACGTAGGATTTTGGCTTGGCTGTATAATATTTTATTGTTATCACGTGTGCTCATTTCTGAAAGCAATCACAAAAATAAGAAACAAAGCATTTGTGCTACGATTCTTTCTTTTCGACTATTATTGACATGAGCGCATGTTATGAACTTAAGGAGCAGTAACTCTATTCAATTTTATTTGATTCAGCATAATAATGTTTTGTATAGATTCTCTACTTAGTAAATATTTACCGGTCAACTCTTTCCAAGTGAGCACCAAATTTATGACGCTTTTTCAATAAAACTTTTTGGTTTTGACCAACACTAGGTAGATATATTCAAGTCCAAATAAGCTTCGTTAAGATTACAATAAATCTAATTAAATTTATCAAGCTCCTGTGTAAATCTAACAAGTTTCGATAGAGAGACAGTGGTTTCAACAGGATCTTATGGTGGTTTTCAATAAAACTATGGAAATCATGGCGAATTATCGATTGCTCCAAACTTCTTGATGGTAGCCATTTTTATCGTTTTAATTTTTCAACGTATATGATGTATAACAATTGTCATTATTATGAGATACTGGTCAATTTAGTAATACGAAGTTCAACACCAACAAGTATCAACATCAGATAAAATCTGGTGGACAAAAACAATTTCTGTCAAAATCCTTAGTAATCCTAACAGAGTTTTATGCTGATCTAACATGCCATCATATGCTCACTTTGATAAAACTAACAAGTTTTAAGCGAACCTTAGGAAATGGTCTTGAACATCTTCTCTATTGTGGGCCTTTTTCGTCTTATAGTGGTTTTATGACTGTCTTGAAGCAAGTTTGTAGAACAACTGGTTTTATGTGGCTTTAAGGCACAAGTCTAAAGGTGTGCTTCAAGTGCATAATGTTTTTACATGAGAATGATATCGATACGATCGGACAATCAGTTTTGTCTAGGGGTTTCTCAATATTGTGGATACACTCAAAATAATGAATCAATAATGACGTAAATTGTCTTTTTCTTAGAGCGAATACATATGCGTAATTTAAGATGAATCATAATACACAAAAAATGACCTTCGAATTCAAATTTGAATTTCACTAATAATGGGCTCAACGCCTCTCAAGAGTTATCCAGAAGCTACGTGGCTATATTTTTGACAGATCCTACCTTAATGCACTGTGGTTTACCGTGTTCTTTTACGGCCACCCAGTTTGTTTCCAAGTATTCTTTACAATTGTTCATTAGACCAATCAAGATATTTTTTGGTTATACGGCCGTACTAATTTTATAGGATGGTTTCTGTGTTGGAGATCTTGTCAGTGCTAACTGCGCTGAGAATAGGCGATACGGTCTATACTGGATCAAATGTCAGCTTTCCCTCACAATTTTAAGCTACTCAGATTTCAAATATAGTCTAGCTACCATGGGAGCACTTGAATTCTAATTTGGTCTGGGTACTGCCAAATTGCATCAAACGGATTTACAACTGACTTGTGATATTTTCTTCGTAAAAATAATAATTTCATAACGATTCATACGCATATTTGTTGTAGAGTATCCGCAATAGCCGCAATAGAACGCCGCCTACAAGGTACTCTCCCAAATTTTATGCCGTCGACTAACACCAATTGCAAGAGAGTTCGTGGGGCAGTACCAGGCGGGATTTATGGGTGAACGCTCTACCACAGACCAGGTGTTCGCCATACGTCAGGTATTGCAGAAATGCCGCGAATACAACGTGCCCACACATCATCTATTTATCGACTTCAAAGCCGCATATGATACAATCGATCGGGACCAGCTATGGCAGCTAATGCACGAAAACGGATTTCCGGATAAACTGATACGGTTGATCAAGGCGACGATGGATCGGGTGATGTGTGTAGTTCGAGTTTCAGGGCATTCTCGAGTCCCTTCGAAACCCGTAGAGGGTTACGGCAAGGTGATGGTCTTTCGTGTCTGCTATTCAACATCGCTTTGGAGGGAGTAATACGAAGGGCAGGGATTCACACGAGTGGTACGATTTTCACGAAGTCCGTCCAGTTATTTGGTTTCGCCGACGACATTGATATCATGGCACGTAACTTTGAGAGGATGGAGGAAGCCTACATCAGACTGAAAAGCGAAGCTAAACGGATTGGACTAGTCATCAACACGTCGAAGACGAAGTACATGATAGGAAGAGGCTCAAGAGAGGTCAATGTGAGCCACCCAGCACGAGTTTCTATCGGTGGTGACGAAATCGAGGTGGTTGAAGAATTCGTGTACTTGGGCTCACTGGTGACCGCCGATAACGATACCAGCAGAGAAATTCGGAGACGCATAGTGGCTGGAAATCGTACGTACTTTGGACTCCGCAAGACGCTTCGATCGAATAGAGTTCGCCGCCGTACCAAACTGACTATCTACAAAACGCTTATAAGACCGGTAGTTCTCTACGGACACGAGACCTGGACGATGCTCGTGGAGGACCAACGCGCACTGGGAGTTTTCGAAAGGAAAGTGTTGCGTACCATCTATGGTGGGTTGCAGATGGCGGACGGTACGTGGAGGCGGCGAATGAACCACGAGTTGCATCAGCTGTTGGGAGAACCATCCATCGTTCACACCGCGAAAATCGGAAGACTGCGGTGGGCCGGGCACGTAGCCAGAATGTCGGACAGTAATCCGGTAAAAATGGTTCTCGACAACGATCCGACGGGAACAAGAAGGCGAGGTGCACAGCGGGTAAGGTGGATCGATCAGGTGGAGGACGACTTGCGGACCCTCCGCAGACTGCGTGGTTGGCGAAGTGCAGCCATGAACCGAGCTGAATGGAGAAGTCTTTTATGTGCAGCACAGGCCACTCCGGCCTTAGTCTGATGATAAATAAATAAATCCGCAATAGGGTTAAGGGATATCCGATACAAAAGGTTGGGCAGAGAAATTGGTATGTTTTTTAAGGCGCTTTATGCGATTTGGCAGAACCCCGGCATTCTGTCGCCGATACACACATTCGCCGAAAATATTTGAAAAAATATACATTGGTTTTCATAAATCTACTAGCTGTATGTGCCGGGCCTTGCCCGGATTACCAGTTTGATTCGCACTTTTTGCTACAATTCGAAAATGAGAAAACCACACACGGGGTAACTGTGGTTTGTTAATGATACTTCATTATTTGCTTAAAAGAAGGCGAACCGAATAAGTTCTTATTGTTTTCGAGAAAATTATATTTCCGGAGAAAAGTTGTTTTCTCTGAAATTTTATTTTTGACAGATGCTATTTTCGGGAAAATGACATTTTAGAGGAAATGTCATATTCGGGAAATTGTCATTTTCAAGGAAATGTCATTTTGAAGAAAATGAAATTTTCGGGGAAATGTCATATGAAATGAAATGAAATATAAAATGAAATTAAATATTATATCCGGGAAAATGTTATTGTGAAGGAGAGTTTTGACAATTGGACGAATGGAGAACTATGAAAGAAGCTCACATGAAGTAAAGAATGGGGACGTAACATTATGCCTAACGCTATTATACTTGACATACTTATGCATGAGCTCGTACTCTTCATCACCCACACACCTTCCACTTTTCTCGATGACCATCTCACCCCCTCTGTAATCGTCTGCTAAAAGTCTCAATATTGGGGGAAATCAGTCAAGGGCTTCAAAAGTTACACTGAATTGTCAGTTTTCTAAACAACAATCAACCCCAAAGACATCTTTCATTCCAAATATCTCTCTGACCCCCTCTATAATCGTTCTCTTAGGATAGAAAACGCGTGTTCTTAATTTGGTTGAAATCGATCAAGGGGTTCAGAACTTACACCAAGTTGATCGATAACTAAACAAAACAATTGTATAAATTAGAAATACTGAATTTTCATACATATTAAACATATTAAATGTTGTAAAATCCTAAATTTGAAATCGTTCGTCATAGTTAAGTTTTGTTTTCGAGATGGTTTTAAAAGTTTTAGCGCTTAAAAATAAATTCTCTGTTTTTCACCGTTAATATTGCCATTCCTGGGAATCTGTTATGTTATTTCGAGACTTTTTTATAATTCTTTATCTTTTATTGTAGTGCAAAGCTTCACGATATATTAATTTATGTCCGTATTTCGAAGAATTCTTGCACATACAAAGATACATTCAAGAGTATTAACCAAGTATTTTCTAAACGATTCTTAAAAACCCTTGAGCATGCGCAGATTTATTGAGAAAATTATTTAAGCTCTTTTCTTTATTTAAGCAGATTTCTTGTAAAAATTTCAAGTTTATATTTCATGGTTCGTTTTACCTTTTCATTTTCAAGATTCAGTGTTGTATCCAATTATTATCTTTAGAAATTCAATGAACAATACACTTCACGTTTAATGCTTCCAATAAGCATCTCACTTTTTGAAGGGAGTGGCGGAGTTGAGATTCGAACCGGTACACCGCAACATAATGCGATTGCATGGCTGTCGACACTAACCACATGCCCACGAAGCCCGTGTTAGAGTTTTTTTTTACAATTTTTGCTGATTACAACTAGTTTCTATTTGATATCATATCCTCCATATCATATCCTGGTTTCGGAGATTCCCTTCCAATATTTCATATTTACTAATTTCTTCCTCCCTGATATTTATTCTATTTTTTTTTTAAATTATCCAATGAATATTTTATTCCTTGTAAAAAGGAAAAAAAATACGTGGTTCATAATTCTAGCTGTTAAAATAATAAAAAAAGTATCAGCTTTGCTGCGACTGAAACTCGTTTTCAAGATCGAAATTTAAAAAGCGTTAACACAGAAGAAAAAGAAAAACCAAATTATTCCATATATCTAGACCAACATTTGAGAAGGGTGTAACAGCCAAAATTTATTCCTTCTGATTCTTCTTCTACATATATAACTAAATATGTAGACGAAGAATCAGAAGGAATAAAATTTGGCTGTTATGCCTTTTTCAAATGTTGGTCTAGATATAAATCAGTGTTGATGCCTTTCTTGCATTTTACCAAGGCCCTTATCTTTTTTGCTTTCACACCTCAATTTCACCAATCATTATGTTATATGATTTTCTTTATCTATGTTACCATTTTCACAAGCTCTATTGAAGATTAAAATCTACAGCTGATGAGCTATACATTTGCTTAAGAATTACTTTAATAAAGCTTTAAAGAAATCCTGCATACCACGGAGGCTACTATTATAAAGCATAATGATCAAAATTCTAATTTCTTTATTAAACAGAGTTTTACATCTGCCACTTCAAGATATCTGCATTTGAACACCTTGAAATTGATCCGTCGAAAGTGTTTGTTTTGCCATCCGTTGGCATTGTGTAGCCTGTCATTCCAACCATCTCCATTTCCCACCCCTCAAGTTAGGAGTGCTGACGGTGGATCCGGCTCAATACAATACCGAACAGTGAAAGAAATCCAATCAATAGTTGAAAGAAGAAATTCTTCTCTTCCAACCGGGGAACAATGATGCTGCCATCAGTCTGGAAGGAAATGTGCTGTAAGAAGAACTTAGTCGATATCGTCGAACAATAAATTTTCCTGGAAGAAGAAATTCCCGTTCGTTTAGCAGAAAGTGGAGTGTTGTAATAGAAGAAGCAGTGGTGAAGATATAGACAAAAAATCAATAAAGCCCGAAATTGTTTTCGGACAAATTCAGCTCAACTGAAGCGAAAAACTCACATACATTTTTTTCCCTGCTGTTTGCTTGTCGGCTGTTTTGGGAAGCATGATAGCCCGCAGAAAGAGCGAATAGGAAGGGAAAATCGTCCCGATGGTGGTGAAGAAGACAAAGTAACGAAGCGATATCCTTACGCACGCACGGAGAGAAAAATCACAGCTTCGAGTGTAATAATGAATTTGGTAAATTTTACGCCAATCTGCGGGTGTGGGTAATGCTACTAGTGCTTCTGCTGCTGCTGCTGCCAAAGTCCACAACTCCCACCCAGAAGCGCCGACGGTCGATTGTGGGTGGCAGTGGGCAGAAAATCAACGTTGTGGAGGTGGTGAAATGTAAGTGTCGATTCCACCACTGTATCGCACCACAGCCAGTCAGCCAGCACCTACTCTCTGTGATGGTTTTCCGGCGAAAGGAAGGGGGATTGCAGAGAAGATGAGCCGCTAGTGCGAATGTGCCCCACTCGTCGTCGTGGTGAGAGTGTAAAAAATCCTCTAATAACTTTATATGCGAGGCATAGAGGAACCGCAAGTGGAAATGTTGTCACAGGGACAAATCGGGCACAGATACTAAACCAAGCACCGACACATGTGCACTGCAAAGACTGTGAGACTGACAAAGACGAAGCGCCAAACAAAAGTGTCTCTATTGCGCATAAATTGTAAGCATATTTCTCGTCGCTCGGTTTATTTTTTGCAACTATCATAGCGTAAACGGAAGCCTGCGTCGGTGTTGGTGCGGCGAGATTATATCAAATTACATTTCACTAGAAACGGTGTGAGTGTGTCAACCGCGAACGCAACACCACACGGGAGAATAAATAAGAGCATCAGCGCCTAGAAAAGAGTGTCCCAAAACACGCACACACCTGCAGTTGCACAACTTGTACAAGAGGGGGAGAGATCGAAAGAATAATAAACAACGGCGTCAAAAGAAAATAAATAACTGCTTGAATGCACACATACAAGGCAATGCCTCGAAGCGAATCGAAGAAGAAGCGCTAGCAAAAGTACTCGAGAGCAGAGAGGCTGAAAGAAAAAAAAAACACCAAGCTTTGATAATCCGAATCACCCCCTTTCCGACCTACAACCCACTGTTCACACCACACACTAATCCAACGACACCAGAAAGGTTGTCTTCATAGCACAGCAGATCTTCGAGACCGGTTTTTGTCCTCTTCTTGGCGACGACAAATTCGCACAAGACTTTTTGCTTCTAATCCCCCCGATGTTAGTGTACCGATTGGCTGCGACACACCAATCCGCGACGATTATCACACAAAATAGAGGGAGTGGCCTGACCGTTCCGAGCCCCGCGTCCGAGAGTGTGTAAGTGCGAGTGCGAGCGAGAGGCTAGAGGGGTGCGGCCGACACCAGCTCAACACGAAAGGTGTGATTACAGACACCAAAAACCAGACACCAAGCGCTTAGTTTGTCGCAGCAGCGGTAACCAGTTCATACACGGCCGGCGTGAAGTTAGCATCGTTGTTGTTGTTGTAGTTTTTGTTTCGTTTTTTTCTCTCGCTCTCGTGTGATTCTCGCAGCCTCCCCCGCGCCGTGAGCGTACCCACCAGCCATCACCACTAGCATCAGCCCCCCGCTGCCCCATTGTCGTGCATGAAATCACTGTGCTGTGTGCCGTTTTGAATGTGGGTGTGCGAGAGTGTCACGGTAATTCACGGCACGGCACGCACTTTTTACGACTTTCGCCGCGCGCGCGTTTCTGCGGTAGCTTCAGCGGTCAGGTTCCGGTGGCATAGCTCCCATTAGCCCTACGGTGCTGCCCGACTCGCGCGTGTTCCCAACCATCATAAACCATCATCCGCGGCGGTTCCAAAAAGTGGCGCTTCGAAATTTCGCGGAAAACAGGATAAACCAACAGAAGCCGATGAAAAGCCGTCTAGCAGTGACCCCGGTGCTTGAGTGTTACGTGAGTACGCGTTGAATCGATCCGGTCCTACCGCGGGGGCTTTTACATGACACGACGGTGTTTAGCTAAAACGCGAACAGTGATTAATTATTAATTGGTCCTGATTAAAATACTACCAGTGGCCGACGCTAATGCTTTCTGGTCCAGTTCCAGAGGAAAAACGACCCCACGCAGTGTGAGTGACGGAAGAGATACGAATTATCATGCATAAATTATTGATAGAAATTGATCGCCGTGAACGTACAGTGCAGTTACATTGAGAAAAGGGGAAAATAGTTACTACAGAGTGGTTACAAATTGCGCAATTGAAAAACGAAAACGGAAAATTGAAACAGTGCACTATAAATAGTGAATTGAGAAAGTGAATTAGAATTATCGGTGAACAAATAGAAAACTGCCGACGCTAAACGGAAGTGAGGAGGCCACAGTACGACGACAACAGACGCGGTGCGACCTCTCGGTGATGTTGTAATGAGATACGACGGTCAAGAATTACTTCAATCTGACGAATTCAGTAGGCCGGCGAAGGGAATGGCCTATCATCCATTCCTGCAGCTACCGAGACCCACTGACTTCAGCGTGTCCTCGCTGTTGACTGCGGGCTCTCCGCCCCAAGGACAGAACTCGCCCAGTGCCAGCGCTAGTGCGGTAGCAGCTGCCGCCAGTGCCGCCGCCACTGCCAACTCGCCGTACTTTCCGGCCGCAGCGCTGGCGGCCCTATCGGGTGCTCCCGGAGCACCGCCGCCGCATCTCTATCCGGGCGCACTGCTGCCAAAGTTACCTCCTCACCATCCGCACGCGCACCATCCGCTGGGGGCCGCTTACACGACGGCCGAAGACGTTGTGCTGGCCGCCGTAGCCGCCCACCAGCACCATCCGGCGATGCGGCCACTGCGCGCCCTACAGCCGGAGGACGATGGTGTCGTCGACGACCCCAAGGTTACCCTGGAGGGCAAGGAACTGTGGGAAAAGTTCCACAAGCTGGGCACGGAAATGGTCATCACCAAAAGTGGCAGGTGAGTGAAGTTTGCTGTTTGCTGTGTTCTTTTTTTCTGGATTCTGCAGTGCTCGGAAGTGTGCACAAGTCGATGTGTAACTGTGCGCTCTGTTTTAGATGCCGTCGGCATTGCTGATAATGTGACGGAAGGAGAATTTTGAAAACGTTTGGTGGGGATTTGTGAAAAATATAATTTTATAATGATAATAACAGTGAACAATATTTAGAGTAACTTTTAAAGTTCAGTAACATATTCTACAAACATAACAAATTTTGTTATTCGTTAGTAAAATTAATTCGTACCATTAAAAAAAAACTTTTTATATATTTTCATTATTGGAAATATTTTGATATTTATATGCTTTTAATGGGATATTTTTAAGTTTTCATCTCGAACATTAACTGCCACTATATACATTTTTACATTTTATTTATTTTGCTGCTCAGATATTTCAAATAAGTTTCACCATCTGTGAAACTCATTCTTTTCACCCAAAGAGTGAGTTAAAGTTGTTGTCCGGATATGTATACTCAGTTCAGTTGGGCATTTTTTGATTTTTTATGCCAGATTTGCACATCCGAGTGCTCGGTTCATGACTTTCTGCTGATATCTCAGCCGAAAAAGTAATTTGTTTACTGCGGCACTCAAAAGAGCCGCTGTACTCATACCTTCAGTCAGCCGATATTTCAGCAAACGAACTTTAACCGAGATTTGCACAGCCAAGATCGGTGGAAATGTTTAAGTGAGGCCGTTACAAATATTTAATTAACATTTTGTCCTACTGGTCTCTGATAGGTCAAGGGGGGGGGGGGTCGATAATAAAAAATAAAATATCAAAATGAGAAAATTTAAAAAAAACTCCTCGGATTTGTCAAAGAATGTTTTGAAAATCCTCAAAATTATTCGAATCTCATTTTGTTGCCCCTCAAAATATATTTTTTTGGCAAAAAATCCGAGGGGGGGGGGACAAAATAGTTTTTAAATATTTGTATCGGCCTGAGTGGAAAAAAATATTTGTTATGCTCTGAAAATATAAATCCGTGTGATGAAAACGACAAATTTCGGAGAATTTTTTTTGGTCTCCCAGCCATTGATATCACAACGCTGATATAATTTGAAAAGTTTCAATAATTTGTAATGGGCTTAGTTTTATGCTCATGAAACATAATCTTGTTCAAACAAAAACAAAAATTTCTTATTGTTGGTCACAATCTGGAAACCTATCACGACCTGTAAAACTTTCAAACTGCACAGTAACAATATATTTTGTAACTGATTCTGTTATTTCTCATTTCTATTATTACAAAATATGTTATTTTTGTTTATAAAATAAAAAAGAAAATGTTACAACTTGTGTAATTTTTTATATCAATTTAGATATTTTAAGAACATCCTGCAGCAAGTTTGTAACAAATTTTGTAATAGAAATATAGAATAACAAAATAAAATGATGTTGCTTTAAATTTGACATGACGGGATAACAAGTTTCTTTTTTTCATGTTCCAAGCGTTGTCGTCATAACTTCATGATGAAACGACCAATTTGGCCCATTTTTAGCAAGCACATTATTTCCAATGCAAATGTCAACCACGCTCGACTTTCAAACACTTTCTGTACATCTTGATGTAGAGAAAGATAAAAGCTTGTATTTCACGCATTCCCTTCATTTTATGTATCTGTTTCAGAAAGTCTATTTATATTGTGTTCTTGTGACAAATCGGGACTGATTTGCGATTTGGGCGTAACTTATTTTGTAAACAAACATTGTTCCATGGATTCCGGAGAATGCAAGCGTTTTTATCCCAAACTAATTCCCTTATCTGGTAGAGGAAAGCTTAATCTGTCGGATCCATACCGTGGTTTTCTCATGAAATGCTTGCTTTAGCAGGAATTCACCTTTCAATGTTTGTTTACAAAATAAGTTACGCCCAAATCGCAAATCGGTCCCCAAATGTTGGACTTAAAGAACGGTGCTGAACTGTCTCACAGGCGTCTGTTTTAACAGATTGAACAAACGAGTGAATAATGGAGCGCTTAAGTAATTCCAAAAGTATAATCGTTCCTTAAGCATCTTGGTAATGCAGACCCCTTTCGATTTTAACAACACGTTCGGGACATTTATGTTGCCAAAATCAAATGGTTATGGTTTTCTCATGATATTTCACATTTCTTCACTTATTGTGCCACTAGACCCACTGTGACAATTTTTGCCGCGAATTATGATGAAACACTGAACGGTTTCGGGGTCCAACCATTTTTTTAAAAAGAATTTTAAAATTTGTGCGTTTTCCTTGTAAAAAAAAGTTGTTCACGCGATTTTATAACGATTCTTTTTTCCTATCGCTTTAGGGCACTAACCTGTTTTTACAAGGACTATGAGATTTACAATGAGAAATATAAAAAATAAAAAAATAAGAGAAATATAAAAATTTGTGTTGCCAAAATTAAATGTTGCCAAAACCGAATGTTGCAAAAATCGAATGGTGTCTGAACAGTAATATCTCGTTTTTATCACCCCCTGGTGAATTTTGGAGTGATGAAACTGGAAATGTGACAAAATCGTATATTTTTCTTTTTGGTAGTGAAAATTATGGACGATAAGTCGTTATTTCTTATCGTAACTCAGAAATAATAATTAATAAACAACTGTTGGTTGAAGATATTTTACAAAAAAAAAATGTTTGTTGTTTGTAGTAATATTTACAAAAACAGAAGGGAATTTTTTTTTGTTCAATTTTCAAAGCTCTAAATCGGGTCAAAAGCGTGATAAAATCGGATTACCGCGGAGGCACCACTGAAAAACTGACGTATCCTTAGTATATTTTCGTTATATATCTCTATATTTTTTTCGATCAGGAAACTTTCTAAACTAGTTTGTGGAATGAACACAATTGTCAAAGTGATTTTCAATTCATCAAAAAGCTTAATTTCAGTTCAAACAGAGAGCTACGACCAACAAAAATATAAGGTTATTATTATGGATTATCTAAATTGAAATTCATGGAAAATTAATGAATTCCAAGCGTTCATCAAAAAATGTGAGGGGCATTTCTATATTTTATTTCAGATCGTTTATTTTTTTTCTCAAATTTGATCACTATAAAAACACAAGGTTTTTTATTTCATATTTGCAATCGCCTTACAACAATCGCCTTTAGAGGGAGATCCCCCAGTGCCGGATACATAAGCCATTTAACGAAAAACTCTATATCTATAATGTTTACTTGTATACCATAAACACATAATGTATTTCTCGCGTGATTTTTGAAAACGTCGTAAGTCCAAAAGAGAGGCTCTCTTTGTTTACTTTCTCTTTCGGTTATTACAAAGCCAAACTAACATTTACATTGGATTTTCCAGTACCGATCGGAAGAAAATAGCTTTGTCTAGTGTGCTGAGGTGAAAATATTGCAACAAATTTTAAACTAGCGTTGATATTAGCAAAAGAGAGCGTAATGAAAGAGAGTCTCTCATTTGGACTTACGACGTTTTCAAAAATCACGCGAGATTTAATGTATTTTGATGATAAATTTAGGTGAAAATTGTCATGGTTCAGACCTTTTTCAATATTTGAAATATGGCTTATATTGAGCTTTTCCACATTATCAGAACAGAATGCATTCAATTGATTTTAATATTGTTTATGCAAACCTTTTGAAATAAGACGAAACATCCAAGTTCTGAACAATTTTGTTCAATTTCAAATGTTGTTCAAAGTATACAACATGAGGATCCGATATTCTATGCAGGAAAAGGATTTTTTAAAAGCTCCATTTTGTTTTACATAAGATGTTGTAGGGACTTGTGCAAGCGTCGTTTAGAGATGTGTGCGGTATTGGGAGGTGTCCGGCGCTGGAAGATCTCCCCCTATTATATGTTCTTGCAATGGAATGTTACCTACCCAAACAAAGCTTGAGATCTTGATTGATAACTTGTTTTGATGCTGTGAAATCGTCAATTTTGATTAGGTTTATATCTTTTTGATCGGGAAGCTTGATCCAGGGATGAGAAAAACAAATTTAAAACAAAAATCATCCTCGAGGATGAGCAGAACTCACTAGCGATCATACTTTTAAATTATCATTTGAACTCAAATCGCCAACGAATAAGAATCGTTTGAAAACCGTAACTTGATGTATTTACCGATACATTTTTAACAATTTTTTTGTTACGCCATCAAATAATGATTTCAGACAAAAGATTCAACTGGGCTTTATTGTGAATTTAGTGTGAATTAGTTTAATATTAATATTGTTCATATTTGACTGACAATTCTGTGTTTAGTTTATTATCGTTTGATTTAATAATTTGAGAAGTTATCGTCGGCGCCTACTGTTCTCATCTAAAAAAATCTCAATTGAAAAATGTAATCGTTGAGAGACGAGCTCGGTGGTCTAGTGGCTACCGCTTCTGCCTTATAAGCAGGGTTCAATTTCAGGCTCATCCCTTTCCTACTTTGTATTTCTATCTTAGTTCTTTCTGTGTTTCACGTTCTACCAAAACGATTCCTGCTGTTATAACCTCCCACACAATCCCAAAACCTCCCGTGGCACCTATGAGAGGTCGTAGAGTTCTCTGCATCTTTCTTAAGTAGGTGTCCAACTAACCATCCTTCCCCTTCCTCAGCATTCGCAAGGACGTGGCCAGAACAGATCTCGACTATTGGAGAGTGCATTGCTTCCATCTAAGAGATAGTGATTAGTCCCAAATCAATATCTGTGGTAACGGATGAAAGTGATGCTACTCTCATACAATAGTCTTGGCTTGTACCACCTACGAATTTGTGCGAATTGCTCAATGCTAATGCTAATGCTAATGCTAATTGAAAAATGCAATCGTTGAGAATGATTCGGCACAACACTGACCTGGTTTGCTTTTGTCCTAATATGATAATTCGTTTTTTTCTTAACTATCATTAATTTTTGGGCTTATTTGCCGTGAAGCTTTATGGAGCCGGAATCATGTTTTTCAATATATTTTTTATGATTCTTATACACTAATGTTTCGGGATTGTATCCAAAAGAGAATAAAAAAATCTTTCACTAATCATCTCATTTCCGATATGTAGCATATCGCAAACTGTCATGATAACGAACTGATTCGGGGGCTATACCCCATGATAAATTTGTTTTTTAAAAGCTCCAAATGCGGAGGCAGAGGTTCTGTTTTACACTGTTATGCGAAAAAAACTGATTCCCAACACAAGAAGACGGAGAACAATGCGTTTTATCATCATCGGTGGGGGCTGTCTTTCCGGTTTTGTTTTTTTTTCACACTTGTATACAACTTTGATTAACTTTTTTCCACGGTGTGTAATGATTCCAAACCTCTGTTTATATTGTTATTCCTTATCTATTGAGAGCGATTTCTGCAAACCCGAGGTCTGCAGGTCGAGGTTAGGGAATACAATTATACAGTAGACAAGGAAGGAATGTTAGGGTTTCTAATTAATTTCAATGTTGATGTTCACATAGTTGACATCATTGGTGATATTTCACATCTATAAAGGGACAAACATTTTTTTGGGAGACAACAACAAGAGAAAGACATTCTTGAGAGACTAGTTTATTTGTGGACGCAGCAGCGCCCGTGGCGAGTGTATTTTTTTAAATATAAAATAAAATTTTCAACGTCTGTTGTCTGTGATTTTTTCATCAAATGCTGTATCTGGTTGTCTAAGGTTGTCCCTGGTTTTGATTTCTGCATCTGATTGTAAAAAAGAATTGAAGTGTTAAATATTTTATTTTTTGTGAGAATTTCTCCGCGTGCTGCGTCTGGTTAGCTAGTCACCGGACAGACAAACAGGGCTATTATATTTATTATATTTATGATTACGACATCAAAAGGGATGGGTGGACAACGATTACAGTCTAACATCAGCAATTTCAAAAATTGGTGGACAAGCGACATGTATTCGAGATCAAGACCCGCCAACACTTGGAAAATAGGCCTTGGCAACATTTCTCGGACCCGGAGATATTTAGTAAGCGCAGATCTGGGGCTAATCTGCTTCTCGCACGCCCACACGATGTGGTCAATGTCCTGATAATGATAATATGCACCTCAAACACAAAGATTGCCTTCTGATATCCCACTCGATAAAGATGTGCATTTATATTGGACGACACATGGTTCGGATGAAGTCTTGTCCCAAATTCAACTTTTTGAACCATTGCCGCTTCGAGATAATTTGGTTTCGGTATTATAGATTTTTATTGAAATTAATAAATTCCATTTCCTAATAAAAATAGTGTTTATGTGCTCCCACTGAATTTACCCAATCGCAATTTACAGCAAAAAACATAAATATTTTTATAATACCCAATGCCAAGCTATTTGCGTCGCATGGTTATTTGAATTGATTGTTTGAGAATCATATACGACAAAAGTCCTGTCGAAATAGATTTTTTGTTTTAGGAATTTTCCCGACTTGTGCGGGCAAAACGCTTGTCGCACAATAAGCAATTGTTGTCATTTAAAGCAACAACAGAGTTGGCTATAAGATAATTGAAAACCGATCAATGACACAATCATGGTACTCAATTTTGCACTCACCGCATTAAAACAAGGGCGACACTTTATAGGTCCTATATTGCGATGGGAGAAGTTTAGTTTAGCGCCATCTGTTAATTTCCGAGCGGCAGATTTTGCTTGATAATTGATTTATTTGGATTCCATCTCGTGAAGAAAATTTCGTTTCCAAGTTCACCAGAAGTTCTGCGAATGTTATTTCAATGTTCGATCTTCAAGGAATGGAAAGCTGAAATGAATCAACACAATCAAACTGCCACGTCTGGAACGTACACACTTTTTCGCTACGACAGTGCCCCAATTTGAAAATTGGAAAATTTTAAATATTTAAAGTGGATTTATCAAATCGGTGCGACCCAATACATTATTCATGAAATCCTCTCAAATAGTTCTTAAACCTCCAAGAAAATCCGGCTAAATCGCCGAGTATGGGTTTTGAACATGTGAGTTTTTTAAACAAACAAATCAATTGCGATAAAACTAGATGTCAATTTAAAACCCTTATATTCCTCGATTTGAACAAAATTAGCTTTCTCGTTCGCAATAATATTTCCTTTGTAGTGAAGGGTGGTCCAAAATGCGCTACAGTTACCTGTCCAAAATATGTTCATTTCTGCGATGCATACTAAAAGGGTGGAACATTAAATTTTTTTTCGTACAACAAACTTTTTATAGAAGCCGAATTGTTCCAGGATTGAAATTATTTATAAAAGTTCGAATGGTATTTGTGCCTAGCCTGATGAAATATTTGTCCTGTCGCATATTTATATTTCCGAAAAAAATACGCTTCGTAGAGAAAAATAATCAACTCCTATATTTCTTTTTCCACATATTTAAGAGAATTAAATGAAGTCAAAGCAACATGTTTTGAACGACGGTACTTAAAATATATGTTTTTAAACTTGTTGTTTGGAGGCATCTGCGTGACTTCAAAAATGATCCAAAATACGACTCTATTTATTCCAACTGTCTAAAGAAAAATGATCGTATAAATAAAAAAATTGATTCAATATCTTGATTAAAATCTACAGATAAAACATTTTCTTGCCACGGTTTCGTGAGATGGTTGAAGTTTATTTATTTACACTTAAAAAATATTTCATGTCAAAGCATATTAGATGAGTTCCAAAGCTTTCTACCTCTTGAATGTCAAATTCAATAGAAATCACGCGGCCATTATGGAACGCAAAATACTGGATTGAATTTGAGAACGATAGACCATTGCGTTCAAAAGTGATTAAGAAAATTGTGGTCGAACCAAGAAGGTTTAATTCTGGACTAAATACGAGAAAGGCAGTATCACGTCTTGGAGAATTAATTTAAGTTTATTTTTTCCAACGGTCCGGATAAAGGATAACTGTCCAATAATGTGTTCAGAATTAGAAGGAATTGACTTGTTCGATTTATTTCGGAAGATTCTTGAATCTCTGGAACAGCTGTAAATGACCTATGAGCAAACCCAAATTTCAGATATTAGAGTTTCCTAATTTCCCATTTTTCCTTTTTTTCACATTTAATTACATTCCCATTTTAACCGCATAAGAAAGGCGTGGTTGCACTACCACTCAATAAAATATTTCAGTCTGTAGCAACGAGAGAACTGCAAGAAGTTAGACGAAGAAAATATAGTTTAAAATGTCATTTAATTTTAAAAAAATTACGTTTTTACGTCTTTCAAAAGTTTTTTGTAATTTTTGAATAAGTGTTCAAATATTTAGCTGAGTACATTACGTTGAATTTCGGTTCTATATTTTTATTACTTTTGCCGCGCTGACAAGTGTTCCGCGAAACGTCCCGCATTTCTGCTTTTTAACGATAATGGCCTTCAAAATACAAAATTGTGTATAATGGAATGCATTTGAATAAAACGATCATGTGGATTATAATCAGAGATGTGAGAGTAGTAGCCTTGATTGTGAAAAAATCCATGTATCCTCGAACAGCTTTTTTTTATTCATTTAATTAATTATTTAATTATATTAAAATATTAAACTAATTAATAGAGTTCAGTACACAGACCATAATCAGAGCATCAATTACCTAAGTAGATTTGGCAGCTGCCCGTATGGGCGAAATATCTTTTTGGCGAAATAATGGTAATGAATACTGTTTCGCAAGCCCGTTCAACATTACGAATAAGTATCTTCCTACTTTCCAGCTTCTACTGCTCGAGGAATCACAGTAGTGGAATCAATATTTGTCCCATCTGCTGGCGTAGTCATATATCTGCGTACAACCTGTTAGGAAAGATGCAAACTGCCCATAAAAGCATAGGGACAGTTATAGATAGGAAATGAAGCAAATATGGAATAGTTATACTTACAGCGGCAGTAAAGAACATATTTAAAATGAGTACTGAAATACTCCACAAGAGCAGTTCAACTGCAAAAAAGTGGGTATTTTGGCATCAATAAATAAGATTTTGAGAAAGTATCGCGCAGCGTGCTTACTCGCAATACCCTTGCTAATACATTTACAGCTCTTTCAAACATCTGAAAACAGAAATTCATATCTGCATAATCGTGAGATGGTAAAATAAAATGGTACGAAAAACAGGAAAAATAACATGGTTTGTATGAATTACATTTTGAAGATATTTTTATGGCAGCTGTTTGCGTAATTTCACAATGTATGGTAATTTTGCTAAACGAGTAGTAAATAGTACCAATTTTCGAATAATTTTCCAGTTTACAAAAATGTGCTGTATTTATTTTTCAAATCGTGCACTGGGGTCGCTTTTTACGCGTATTAAGCTGTTTCTGGCTTGAGGATTTATCAACTCATCGAGTTGACCACACGAAAAATTCCAGAAAACATCAAAGAATAATGAGGTTTTAAAAAAATGTAAATTGAAGAACAACGAGAAATTGACACTATCCTTCCGCGTAAAAAGCTACCCCAGCTTTAGAGGAGGGCTTCCCTGAAACATATAAATCGTTATAATTCACCAAAAAGATTTTTTTTTTCAAAGTTGCGACGTAGCAGGAGCCTTCCCCTACTGGAGTTGGTTTGCATGAGAGTGCTATCAGATTCGGCGAATCGACGTTTGAATCTTTGTTTACAAAAGCAGATAAGTTGTTTTGAAAATTTGGTATTGAGTTGTTCTGGCACATATACACTAACAGATTCTTGCGTTTGAGCCAACATTCATCTTCAATGAACTCAATAATGGTAAGGTCACACTAACGCTTATCACATCAGAATGAAATCAATCTGGGGACGGGGAAAATCATGATGTAGTCCATAGCAGAGAACACCTCAGGCACTTGTCACGAGTTTGTGAGGAATTTCTTTTTTGAAACGTGGGGTCAGGTTCGTCTTTTTTTTTTTTTTTTTTTTTAACTAATTTTATTTGCTAATTTTCTAATACATGCATTCATCTCTTAGACTAGGTGTTCCGTGTTTTCTTAACACTATCATCCTTATTTGCTATGTTACGCTTTTAGTTATTATTAATACATTTCAATTGCCTCTGGCAGTTAGAATTTTTCCTCTGGTTGAATTGAACCATGTAGGAATTACAATGTTTTCAACTTAAACTAAACTTAACCTATTTTATACTAAAGGTACAGGAGTTAATCGTTGCAATAGAAGATTGCAACGATTTTATCTAAAATTGGAAATTATTTTGTTGGACATTTGTTGCAATGTCTCAATATTAGAAATTCTATGAAGTTCATTGGTACTATACCACGGAGGCAACTTCAGAATCATTTTCAAAATTTTATTTTGAATCCTCTGGAGTGCCTTCTTTCTGGTATTGCAGCAACTAGCCCATATTGGCACAGCATACAACATGGCAGGTCTAAAAATTTGTTTGTAAATCAAAAGTTTGTTCTTAAGACAAAGTTTTGATTTTCTGTTTATAAGTGGATATAGGCACTTAACATATTTGTTACATTTGGCTTGAAGGCCTTCAATGTGATTTTTAAAAGTTAATTTTTGATCTAGCAGAAGTCCTAAATATTTAGCTTCGCTAGACCAATTAATTGGAACCCCATTCATAGTGACAATATGTCTGCTAGAAGGTTTCAAATAAGAAGCTCTCGGCTTATGTGGGAAAATTATAAGCTGAGTTTTGGAAGCATTCGAAATTTTCCATTTTGCAAGTAAGTGGAGAAAATATCCAAACTTTTTGCAATCTACTACAAATGACACGAAGGCTTCGCCCTTTGGCTGAAAGGCCCGTGTCATCTGCAAACAAAGATTTTTGACACCCTGGTGGTAAATCAGGTAAGTCAGAAGTAAATATGTTATACAATATGGGCCCCAGTATGCTGCCTTGGGGGACACCAGCCCTTACAGGTAATCTATCAGATTTAGTATTCTGATAGTTTACCTGCAACGAGCGATCTGATAAATAATTTTGGATCAGTTTAATGATGTACAGAGGAAAATTAAAATTCATCAATTTTACAATCAAACCTTCATGCCAAACACTGTCAAATGCTTTCTCTATATCAAGAAGAGCAACTCCAGTCGAATATCCTTCAGATTTGTTGAGCCGAATTAAGTTCGTAACTCTTAATAACTGATGAGTGGTTGAATGCCCATGGCGAAAACCAAATTGCTCATCAGCAAAATTGAATTGTCGTTAATATGAACCATCATTCTATTTAAAATAATCTTTTCAAACAGTTTGCTTATTGAAGAAAGCAAACTGATTGGGCGATACTAGAAGCCTCAGCTGGATTTTTGTCCGGCTTCAAAATTGGAACAACTTTGGCGTTTTTCCATTTATCTGGAAAGTATGCCAATTGAAAACATTTGTTAAATAAATTAACCAAAAAGGATAAAGAGCTCTCAGGAAGTTTTTTGATAAGTATGTAGAAAATACCATCATCACCCAGGGCTTTCATATTTTTAAATTTTCTAGTAGTAGATCTCACTTCATCCAAATTGGTTCCCAATGAAGGGTCAAAACATTCTCTTGATTGAGAATGTCTTCGAAGCTCCGTGTAACCTGATCCTCAATTGGACTAGTGAGACCTAGACTAAAATTATGGGCACTCTCGAACTGCTGAGCAAGTTTTTGAGCCTTTTCGCCATTTGTTAATAAAATTTTATTTCCCTCTTTAAGCGCTGGAATTGGCTTTTGAGGTTTTTAAGAATTTTTGTTAATTTCCAAAAGGGTTTCGAACTGGGATCCAATTTCGAGACATTATTCTCAAAGTTGGTATTTCTCAGAATAGCGAAACGTTTTTAATTTCATTTTGCAAATCTCGCCAAATAACTTTCAACGCGGGATCGCGAGTTCTTTAGTATTGCCTTCTTCTCACATTTTTAAGACGGATCAGTAGCTGAAGATCGTCGTCAATAATAATGGAGTTGAATTTAATTTCACATTTCGGAATTGCAATGCCTCTGGCTTCGACAATTAAATTTGTCAAAGATACGAGAGCATTATCAATATCACTTTTGGTATCGAGAGGAATATCAACATCAAAATTCCTATCGATATACGTTTTATATAAATCCCAATCAGCCCTATGATAATTGAAAGTAGAGCTGATTGGATTATAAATGGCTTCTTGTGAGATTTCAAATGTCACAGGAAGGTGATCAGAGTCAAAGTCAGCATGAGTTACCAATTGGCCACACAGCTGACTTGAATCCGTTAAAACTAAATCAATTGTAGAAGGATTTCGACTGGAAGAAAAACAAGTTGGTCCATTGGGATATTGAATAGTATAATATCCCGCAGAACAATCTTCAAATAAAATTTTACCATTGGAATTGCTTTGAGCATTATTCCATGAACGGTGTTTGGCATTGAAGTCACCAATTACGAAGAATTTTGATTTGTTGCGAGTCAGAATTTGAAGATCAGCTTTCAACAAATTCTTTTGCTGCCCATTGCATTGAAAAGGCAAGTAGGCTGCAATGAAGGAAAATTGTCCAAAATTTGTTTCAACAGAAACTCCCAAGGTTTCAAAAAACTTTGGTTTCAAACGAAGAAAATAATTTATGTTTGATACGTCTATTAATGACAATGGCGACCCCACCACAGGCGCTGTCAAGACGATCATTTCTGTAGATAAAATAGTTTGGATCTCTTTTAATGGAGAGTCCTGGTTTTAAATACGTTTCAGTTATAATGGCAATATGCACATTATGAACTTTTAGGAAGTTGAATAATTCATCTTCCTTACCCTTTAGAGAGCGGGCATTCCAATTTAGAACTTTCACACAATTATTTGGATCCATTGAAACGGAGTCCGATAACAATTTTTTGTGTGTACTTTATACCAACCTGAACAGCTTCAGGAATGGTATTTGCTTTGAACATTGCATCAATCATGTGATGCAATTGTTCAGTTAAAAATCAAAATCGGAAGCAGTCATGCTACCTGAATCGGCAACATGACCATTATTTTCCGTTGGGACATGGGTATAAACCTCATTTTGAGAAGAGAAATTTTGTCTACCAGCAGCGATGTTTGCATACGTAGGTACATTGGAAAAATTGGAATTTACTGAAGTGCTTGCTACCCGTTGACGAGCGGCAAAATTTGTTTGTGAATTGTGGTGGGTATGAATTGCTCGACCGGTAACCGGTTTCGAAATTTGAGCGTTTGAAAATTTCTACCCGTCGAATCTGGGATCCGATTGGAATTTCCTGTCATCAATTTTGCACGGGAATTCAAAACTTTGCGTGAAGGGCATTCCCAGAAATTGGATTTATGATTGCCCCACAGTTTGCGCACTTAAATTTATTGGAATCTTCTCTCACAGGACATGCGTCCTTGGCGTGAGAGGTTCCACCACAAATCATGCATTTAGCATCCATGTGACAATGTTTGGTTCCATGACCCCACTTTTGGCACTTACGGCACTGGGTAGCGTTTTGAAGTTTCCCCAGGCCTGCGGAAATGTTCCCATGTAACACGGACATGAGACATAATACAGGCCTTTTCCAAACTTTTCATATTATTTAGTTCACTTTTGTTAAAATGAACTAAATAAAATTCTTGAGAAATGCCCTCTGGGAAGTACCAGAGTGGGATTTCTTTTCATCTTAATTACTTGGACTGGTGAAAATCCAAGTAATTGAGAAATTTCAATTTAATCTCATCCAGTGATTTGTCATCACTGGGGAGACCTTTCAAGACGACTTTGAACAATCGCTCAGTTTTGTCGTCGTATGTGAAGAATTTATGGCGCTTCTCAGTTAAATAGTGAAGAAGACGTTTGCGATCGTCAAAGGATCCCGGCAAAACGCGGCAGTCACCCTTCCTAGCAATCTGAAATGAAACCTTGATCCCCTGAAGGTTACTCAAAATCTCATTCCGGAAGCCAGAAAACTCGGCAACAGATACCACAATTGGCGGAATCCTTTGCTTTTTCGCATGAATCGAATCACCTGGGCTAGAGGTAGATTCGATTTGCTCAATTTCATCATTAATCAAATCGAACTGATTGCTCAGTTCGATTGGAGAAGAATTATTTCCGATATTAGAGTTAGAAGGAATATCTGAATTCTCCAGCTTCCTTCTATTTTTTCCGCGCTTGGGCAGGACGGTCTTGAAACCTTGTTTCTTTGAAGGAAGTGGAGAATTCAGAGACTCCCCTTCCTCTTGTTTTGTTAATACTCATTGCTGAGCGTGGAGACGTGACCTTCTAAGAGGTTTTTCCCAGAACGGTGTCCCTGCAGGATTACCACCGCTTGTCGGAATTTTACTTCCGCAAACGGGTCCAACGTAAAACGAAGGCACGGGTCCTTGCAAAGATCGTATCGGGATCAGTGGGTACAAATAGCGCTAAGAAGCACCGTTGAAATTAAAATAGCTTCGGGTAGTATTAAAAACTTCCTTCCGCAAAGAGAGAAAGAACCGCACAGCACGAAAGCACGATGCGGTCTGTCAGGTTCGTCTTGATTAAGGACATGATGAAGCAATAGGATAGAGATAGGAACGGTGAGGAGTTCGTATTACCAGTTTAGCGATTGCTATAAGAGAATAGGACGGTAATAACGCCAGTTTCATGGACAATCAGGCACTTTAATTTTTTTAGAACGAAAACATGTTTTGCTACTTTGTTTTGGTTTATTATGTTGTAGAAAAATGAACCCTTTTTACTGATTGGCATCTGTCGATGTAAAACGACGCATAAAGCGAACTGTTTGAACAAATATGCACATTTTCTTTCCCTACCTGATTACATTATCACAATGTTCAAAACTTTATTTTGGATATTTTGTCGAGAAGACATTCAGTCGTAAGGACGTTTAGTCGTTACGCTTCATATTTGACGTTTCTTTTGTCTTTTATTTCCAACCAAAAGTTCACGTTATTACTCAACAAAAAATAAATTTCGATCAAACGGCCATTCGACTGAATATCCTTTCGACTAAATATCATTCGATGAAACGTCATTTGACCAAATGGTCATCATTTTTGCGATGACACTAATAAGAACTTCGTATTTAGTAAATAGCAACAAAATACGAAGTTCTTAGTAGTGTTGCCGCTTATTTGTATGTGGAATTCCTTCCATCACCATCAATGTTTAATTTACGAATTTTTTGGTTTCTCAACCCATTTTTCAAATATAATATTGAGTTTCCATTTATTTTATTATGATTGATAGCAATATTAAATTAGGAATCTATTCTTTATCATGTGGCCGAAAGACATTTCGCCGAATAACATTTGATCGAAAGGACATAGCGTCGAAGGTTCATTAGGTCAATTGTCCGTTTGATCAAAATTAAGTTTTCATTAAGCATCTACGAAGTATGGTTGGAAGTGAATTTTATACTAAACTGATTATTGTGTAAATATTAAGTGAAAGAAAGAGTATCCATGAGAAGAACTATTTGAACATGAAGAAGAATCCATGTTGCGATCTACTGTTGACGATATGTCCGTCCGACCAAATTTTCATTCGACTAAATGTCCTTTCGACGAAATTGTGTGTCCTCATATCATCGGAAAGGGACCAGCCGAACATGATAGATAAAATGGTACTTACGTGTCGTCCGTAACTGATCGAGGGAAAAACTGATTGCTTTGTCCAGCATGTTGTAAGTCATGGCCTGCTTGTGCTTAATTCAAATTATGCCGCGTTGGCGCGGTTGCGTATGGCGTACCACGAAAGCCGTAAGGTCGATAAGGTAGATACCACCTATATATGTTATGCATACTACACACTGCCAACCAAGATTTTAAATAACTATAAGTTCATGGCACACAGAAATGTCATTCAACCAAACGTCATTCTACTAAATGTCATTTGACGAAATTTCCCGTCAAAGTGCCATTTTGAATAAAGTATTACAAAAATTCTTTGGTATTGATTCTACGGCAATGAATTATTGGCAGTGGCTGATTTTCTACTCGCCGCTATCACATCCCGGCGCTATAGTATATGCGCAAAATAGCCAGCATGAGTTAACCGCCAGAAATTTGTACGGCGAAAGACATCTAACGCAAGTTTTCTCAAAATTAGGAATTTTTCATGAAAAACTATTTAGTACCGGTTATGAAGGATGGTGTCCGCTACTACGCCTACCAAATATTTTTTCGATTAAGGTGCTTAATTTCGAGTAATCGAACCGTAGATGCCTTTCGCCATACTGATTTCAGAAAGTTAACTCCTTCTGTGCCGCTGTAAGTACGCTCAAAGCAGGCGATTCATTATCATGAATGTGATAATTTACAGAAAATGAATGGCTTTTTAACTTTTATACAATTGTAAAAAAATAATTTCGCATCTGAAAAAATGTGTCTGCTCTTATCATAAGACGATTTTGTGCTATTCCATTTAATTCCACCGCACCTCAACAATAAGGCCATTGTCAGTGATTCGTACTGGACTAATTTCTGTGCCTCGGTAGCCTGAGTTCACGTTCTTATCGAATGATTCACCTACATACGTCCACGAGCTCACTCATGTCTTTTGGTGCATTCTTTTCTCAGAAGAGATGAACTTGGAACAATTTAAATGTTTGTTTGATCTCTTATTTTCCGATACACTGAGCCATGGACATCCTTCCGAGAGGCCTAAGGAGTGAAAAGTTATCAGATTTTTCTTTACCCTGATTTATTTGAGCGGCTTATTTTTACACTGCGGTGAACCATCACCATCTAGAGCATTATTATGCATTTTTTGAAGCGGAAATATCGGCAGATTACAGTCAAGATTCGGCATCAAACATTAAGTGTGATGCTACGGTGCTTTATTCATTCGAGCAACTGCATCCACAATCCATTTCTATTCCTTCGCCACGTTTTGCGTACTTGTAAATCGCTCAAAATAAGTAGTAACTATCCAATATGGTTGCCATCGTTTGTACCTTACAGTCCTGTAGTCTGTCGCACTCAAATTCACCTCACCATTAGAAGCCAGTCAGAAACTACTACATAAAATCCTGCCATTTGGCTTTTCAGTTTCATAGTCTGGCTAGTATTGGATTTATGGCTCCCCACATCTAGAGAAACAGGGAAAGGAACACGTTTGAAACGAGCATTTATTTTATTGGTTCGGTAGCATGTGATGTAGTATGTATGCGTTTGGCCAGTGCGGTCACACAACTTGTTGGTAGCAGTCGCAAATCTATAAAATCATGCCAAAAACACTCACAAGCTACCGCGCTTCCCGACACCCGGTTAGTGGCACCAAGTGTTCTGTGAGCCGAAAAGTAAAACCCCTAATTAACCGACTTAATGACGCAGTTAACCACCGTCAAACTATGCTTTATCCTTCGAGAATCGTTGAAGAGAATTGGGTTCTATGCTTATTCTAATCTTATGTATACCTACTTTTATTTGACTTTACTCAACGTAAGGTAAACACGATCTTTAAGTTGGTTTACACATCATTAAAACCCTATTCTAAAAAAAAATAAGATTTTTAAGATTGTTAAGTCTACTGCATACTGAAAATACTCCAAATGATACATAAGAAAAACACAAACTTAGTTTAAATGATTCAATGATTGAAATTTACAACAGCCAGTTTGTGTATTTTTCAAGTCCGCACCCAAAAATAACTGCACCCGAATGTTGACTGTTGCCGTCAGAGAGACAATAATGTCAAATCTCGCGCCGCAAATATGAACGATCGTGTCCGGAAATGAATTAAATTAGCAAAGCTGTATAGATAGTTACCTACCCAGGGCTGGTGCTGATGATCGACAGTGACGACGACGACCGAACCTAACCTCGAATCTAAAAACACAAACGTGATGCACGTCCATTGGTGCGGAATATGTTAGTTTAAAGTTGGAGATATGATTTTATTTGTGCATTTAATGGGACCGACGACTTGCTTCTCGAAAGCCAAACAAACTCTGGCCGTCTCCTCGTCTGGTGGATCGGATGGGAACGCAGGAGCGGGCAGGCGACAATCTGTTGGCTAATTTCTGTAAAAACCGAGCTGCTACCGCGCTGCAACCGACTGTCTGTAGGCTTGGGAGCGGTGAATGTCACTAAATTTAAGTGCCGCGAAGCGTGGCGGGAATTGGAATGTAGGAACCGGCACCGAGTTAGTGGCGATGATTTTCCCATAGAGACAAAATGACTAAATACACTAATGTGAACTTGGTCAAGCACAGGGTATTGTTAGTGATAGGTAATAGCACTAATGTTCACCGCCACATTTCGAGATTGCAACCGAGTTAATCGCATAGAGCAACTTTCTGATATGAACTTTCTCAGACCGAGGCGAGCCATGCTGGGGTTTATAGTCTCGTGCATAAAGGTAGAAAAAAATCTTAGACAGTTGGGATTCTGCAATGAGGATTTTGAAATCTGGCGTTGCTGCAGTGGTAGTAAATTCAATATTAAATGACAATTAAGGCATTCTTGATTACAAACCTTATGCATCATTCTTCAAACAGTTCTGTATTACAATTTACAACCTAGCAAAATCTGTTTAAAATCTTGGCAATTGCAAATCCGAAACAGTTCAACACAACCATTGTACTAAAATCTGTCATTTTATTATTATTTTAGTACGGTGTTTGCATAAAAAGCTTACATTTCTTGTATTAAAATTTTTGTAGAATTGTATATGACAATATTTTATAAAAAAAATTGGGTTCAATATGCTTCCTCCGGCAATCATGTCACAGGTTTCTAATCGTTTCCAATTCAACAGCAGACCACCTTTGAAGCAGTTTCGCGACCGGAACGAAACTTCTATGCCATTTCCTGATCGTCCTTTCGAAGGTTTTCCGCGGCACAAACCCATCTAACAATGTACAATATCGCCGGGCAGAGCATCTGAAAGTTTGGGTAACACATTATGGTTATCCTTATAAAAAAAATCACCAGAGGCAACCGAAAATGACATTGTCGATCTGACCAAGCAATGTTTACAAGTGGATGATGTTGTAGCGAAGTCGCAAATACAATTAACGACGTTATTGTTCATCTCCTTCAAGGTGGGTGTAAGTCAAGAATGGAAATAAAACCGCTGGACCCTTAAGTTTGACCTCCGGAAATTAAATTTCGAGAGTTTGTTGACACCAGTGTTCGACATGTTTGGTAGCTGAGTACGAGAATCGATCCTGGTGCATCGATTAGTCTAGAAGTTCCTCATCAGCCAGCATCAGCATTAGAGCAGATCCAGCAATAACAGCCATCACTGCGATCATCTCAGACACTTCAACCTCGGTTGCAGGACCGAATCGATAGCTTGTTTTCCACTGAAAGTGTACTACCAGAACGTTCGTGGTTCGAGAATGAAAACGAATACTCTGCTTCTGTCGTTACTCGATTGCGATCTTGTCAGGGTTGTTCACGTTAATCAAATTCTTGACATAGTTGTTCTGAAACACTTCTACTAGCAATCTCCGCAGAGGCGGCGTCGTACTAGTGGCTGCCAAATCGGCGAATTTGGTGGATTGTTATTGCTTTGAACAAGCTACGGTGCGCATTATTTTGCCTCAATTCTTGCTCGACGTAAGCTGCATCTACATTCGCCCAAATAGGTGCCTGATATCTACACGAAGCACGCAGATTCTATTATTTTAGTCACTGAATAATGTCGATCCCTGCGACGTTATCGTTTGTCTCGGAGATTATAATCTACCGAATCTAATCTGGCTTTTCGATGATAAAGTTAACGGATACCTGCCTATCAATGCGTCAACTGAGCAGGAGCTTGCCTTTTCTTAATCCTTATTATTCTTCGGATTGCATCAGAGTAATGATCTTCTCAACTTCTTGACTTGGTATTCGCAAGTGATCCATGTATCATAGATCTCTTCGACTCTCCATCTGCTCTTCTGAAACTTGACCCTCATCACAAGCGATTAGCTTAAACCATCATCGTCCGTTCTCGTGATGAAATTAATGTGCCTACATCTAGCGTTGACTAGGACTTCAACAGATGTGATTATTGGACTGGACTGAACTGGTTATGAATCACTACTCAATCGATGATTCTGTTACCGTGTTCTATCGCACCATCGAACAGATCATCCGAGAAAACGTGCCGGTCAAAATTTGCCAACCATATTAGCTTAGACTTTATGGTTGACTGACTACACATATCTATGGTTACTACCTCCCTGATTGACCTGAATAAGTGGAATTGCACAAAGAATCAACTGAATGTTTGACTGGAATTGTTCAAGCATTCTCAGTGTGCAAGTTCCAGTGACTCAAATTTTAAATGATCAATAATGGAGTTGTTTAGCCTATTAGAGAAGTGTTGGCGGGCCTTGATCTCGAATACATGTCCCTGGTCCACCAATTTGTGAAAGATGCTGATGTAAGATTGTGATCTTAGTCTGCACACCCCCTTCTCTGTCGTACCCCATATCGAATGTCTTCCTCTTTTTGTCCATTTCAATGTCTGTCGTTAACCCCTTTCGTATGTCTTCCTCTCATTGTTGTCTCCCAAAAAAATGTTTGTCCCGTTACAGATGTGAAACATCGCCAAGAATGTCAACTATGTGAACATCAGCATCATAATTACTTAAGCACCCTAAATTTCCTTCCTTTCCTACTATATTATTGTATTCCCTAACCTCGACCAAACCGCGAGTCTTTCGGTTCCCCAAAACTAACATTAGGTATAAGATTTAAGAAATGAATTGTTAAACTTGATTTCGGCTCCGTAACGCTTCACGGCAATTGAGCCTCCAAAATAAACGAAAGATTAAAAAAAAAAAATGGAGTTGTTTCTGGATTCACGCGATGTGACTGGGTGTGGGTCATTTACCATAGAATCATTTTGCATAACGCCATTTGGCATAAGGTCATTTTGCATAAAAGCCATTTGGCATAACGGTCATTTGGCATAACGGACATTTGGCATAATTGAGAATAGCGTCAAAAGTGAGGGTCATTTGGCATAACGAACGTATGGTAATTTTTTTGTGTTCACTCAATTAGTTGCTTGACTAAGTGGTGCGGGAAAACCGGAAACATCGAAAAACATCGGTCGATAATAATATAGGCTGTAGGCTTCCGTTATGCCAATAGAATACAATAAATAAATAAATAAATAAATAAATAAATAAATAAATAAATAAAAACATTAAAAAAGATATAATCATTTCGTAGAAAGCATTAATTTGCCGAGTGTAAATCAATGATAATTGTTATTCCTCAATTGGATAGTTTGCCCAGTGAAAGGCAAGAATTATTATGTTTTGCCTTTCTCGTACAATAAAGTTGTACCGAAAGGCTATCATTTCACTACGAAAACGAACTTTTTATAGAAGCTTCGGCGACCCATAGTGTTATATACCAATCGATTCAGCTCGACGAGCTGAACAAATGTCCGTCTGTCCATGTGTATGTATGTGCACAAAAGCTAAAAAAAACATTAGTCAACTTTTCATATAGTAAACCTCAACCGATTTTCTTGCAACAAGTTTCATTCGACAGGGGGCAAAGCCTAGTTGATCACTATTGAATTTGATAACGATAGACCGTTGCGTTGAAAAGTTATAAAGAAAATGGTACATCGAACCATATTAGCACCATACAAGGTTGGTGTCTTGGCTAAATGCGAGAAAGGCAGTGTCACTACTCGGTGAATTAAGTTGGGTTTTTATCTTAAAAAATAACGCATCTGTTTGGATGCGCTCGTCTGGGTTAAGGCAATGGAGGATGTGATCCCCTTTTTAAAAGTATGCGTTTGCCCAGATTAAGGAAATTGTGGATGTGATCCCTTCTTTCAGAGTAGAAATTTGACCGGATTACAACAAAAGCGGATGCGATCCCTTCTTGAAATATAAGCCTTTGCCCACATTATGGCAATAGTGGACGTTATTCCTTTTTTAAATGTGGGCACTTTCTCTGTGTAAGCCAATGGTGGACGTGATCTCTTCTTTAAAAGTATGAGTTTTTTTTATTCGTATATTTATTTGGTAGGCACTCTGTGTTTGTAACCGATACTGTGGTACTCTGCTCTACAGAATCCACACAGAATCTATTTTTAGATGTCCATAATTCGTCATTGTTGTCGTTGCCAGTCCATATAATCATGTGTCCATTATGTTCATTTGTCCATGTGATGAATCCTGTGATCGTTGCTTTGTTCGGTTGTCATTAATCGAAATACGTTGGAGGAGTGCCTCCGAGAAGAACAGTTTTGTCAGTCGTCATCAGGCCGCCGTATCGGTGTGGCGCGTTCCCCAAAACGCCACCGTTTGCGCTTCTGGCGACTGACGAAGGTTTGGTAAAGGGGCTGGGAATCGAACCCATGACCATTCGCTTATAAGGCGAACGTGTAGCCAACTACGCTACGGGACCCCCAGAAGTATGAGTTTTCTCATGATTTATTTATTTATTACATTTTACATTTTTCCTGGAATAAGGCACTGGTGAGTTAATTCTTTCTTTTAAAATAGGCGTTGGTCCGAAATAAGGCAATGGTGGATGTGATTCCTTCTTTGAAAGTAGGCGTTAGCCCGGATTAAGGCATCCATCAACGGAAAATGAGATTTCTTTTTTGGAAGTAGTCATTTGCCTGGATTAATGGATGTGATCTTTTCCTCGGAAGTAATTCTGTTGTCATTCTAAATTTATCATAACATATCCTCATTTTACTTTATCTATGTGAAAAAATACATCGAATAACCCTTTCTCCCTCAAAATTTCAAAATATGCGAAATGTCCCTTTTATTGCAGTTTAAAATTATGCCAAATGTCCGTTATGCCAAATGGTCTTTATGCCAAATGACTTTATTCCAAATGACCAAGACCCTATGTGACCGTTCCAGTTTTTCTACACAATAATTTTAACGAACTGTTACTCGGCCGCACAAAGAAGAACAAACAAACTACCTGCATACCGAGCAGGAACACGATCATCATTCATTTATTTAGTTAACATCTAAACAGATAACACTGAATCAACAATTTGACGCCACAATGCACGGTTCGAGGCCGCATCTCTCCATCCTCGGATACGCCCCACGCTCGCCAAGTCGAGCACGATCACGATCAAACGCGCACCAATTGATTTTCTTATCGTCCTCACAAAGCACAAGAATACCGGATGCATGCCCGGTGGCATATGCAAACTGTGGCGCATCACAATTTGAACGAGTGAAACGATGCGTAATACTAGCGCACGATCCTCCAAACACTGATCAATTAACTTCGCTGTGTTAACTTTCTGCTGTGAGAACAAAGCAGAAAAAACTCTTCTTTAATCGCGCGTTCGTGCGTCCAATATAAAACACGATCAAACTCGAACTGAAGGCTTCTTAAGCTTTAGTTTGCAATTAATTTGCTCACCCATTCAAACCAAACAGAACCAAACTCTTCTTTGATCGCGCAGACACTCTGCGTCCTATAATATTATAACACAATCAAACTCGAGCTCCCAAAATCTGCCAACCATCCAAACAGCTAAATTAACCCTGGGGGTCGCCACAACTCCGAAATCTTCGCAACCGTTTGCGGAAATGCAGGAAGAAGTTCCATCAAAATAGGACTCGAGTGAACGCGACTAACCTACGGTTTGCTGAAGATGAGTATGTAGAAGACTATTGTCTGAGCGCTGCAGCGCTTCAGAGAGTTACATCGATCTAAGACCTGGGAATCGTCCTCGACAGTAATCTCCGTTTTACTGAGCATGTCTCAGTTACGCGATGCTTGGATTCTTACGGCGTAACATAGCACAGTTCGATGATGTCCATGCTCTCAAATCGCTGTATTGTGTATTAGTTCCTAGCATACTCGCGTATGGCGTACAAATCTGAGCTCCGTATCATTCCGTTCACATCGACCGCATCGAGAGAACACAGAAACGATTCATCAACTTCTACGCCTTGTGCCGCCTACCATGGAATAGAGATGGTCGGGTTTCACATTTTGTAAACCCGAACCCGACCTGAACCCGATTTAGAAATTCCTTTCAAACCTGGACCCGATCCCGAAATAAAAAATCTTATCAAACCCCAACCCGACCCGTACCCGACAATTTTTGCAGTCTTAAACACGAGCTGGACCCGAACTTATATTTTAACGGAAAACTCAAACTAGATATTTTATATTTCTTTTTACACTCAATAGGGTATAGGCCCAAACAACGAACAAGCCTTAAAATTACCAGAAACGAGTAAAAAAATATGCAATACTTTATTTCTTAAACTCGTACCCGACCCAGACCATCACCTCACAAACCCGTACCCTACCCGACATTGTTCTAATTTTCTAAACCCGGACCCGAACCCGACAGGTTTGAAAACCCGAAACCCGACCATCTCTACCATGGAACGATCCAGACAACTTTCCTCCATACCGAAACCGCTGATTGCAACCATTAGCAGACCATCGAGTGGTGCTTCAAAAGATGTTTATTTTCGGCGTCATAACGTGCAACATCGAATGAAGTTACATCATGGAGAATGTTCGATATTAAGCACCGTTTCGTCAACTCAGAACTCGCTGCACCGTCTTGTCGCTATGCAATGAAGTATGTTGTTTTTTCGACTTCAATGTTAGCATGTTAGCATATTAGTCCAACAATTACTCTGTGCAATCTATAAATTGGAGACGGGGTTCATTTTCGGCAATTGTAATTTGAGTGACCAAACGCCATTTTCGACTGACTAAATGAAATTTTCGACCAAACGACCATTTCGGCCAAAAGTCCTATTCGGCCAAATAATCTGTCCAGCCAAACAAATATTTCGGCCAAACGACATTTTCTGCCGTAAGACCCGTTTGAATAAATGGCATTTTCGGTCAAATGGCCTTTTCTGCCTCACGACCATTTCGTACACACTACATTTTCGGTCAACTGACCTATTAAGTTAAATGACGAGTTCAACCTATGTCCATTTTTGGTAACATGCCACTTTCGGTCTACGGTTTTCAGCTAGATAACTTTCGATCTGTCGTGTTATAATGGTTTTGGCCAAACGGCCCTTCCCACATAGCGCTAGAAATGACGGAAAATGCCATTTCGATGTCATGGGACTAATTTGCTAATAACTTTTTTCACACATTATTTACAATTATGTTTTTTTTTTCATATAAACCTGTAGTCCCCAAAGGACCCTAAAACTTTTTCTAATAGGTCATTTCTCCAAATCTGATATTGGCGGCGTGAGAGCCAAATTAGTGTCAAATGACATTAATGTCATGACATTCCGTGACATTTTTTAAATTTCGCTCTCATGGCTTAGGCTTTGTATTTATAACAAAGATCTGTTCGGTCTTTTAAGCATTAAAGTCTGTCCACGTGAAATCTCGGACACCCATCTTCCAACGCGAATTTTAATAGAACCACTGACACGATCAGTTTTTATAACAGATGAATCTCTTCACTTTATGTGATGCTTTCGGCATGATTTAGCTATCATCCAAATTCATGAAATGGCGAAAAATCACATGGACATTTTTGTCCGAAATTTAACGTGGACAGGCTTTAAATGTTAATAAAAAAATCCGAATTATTAATAACTTCTGAAAAAAATATTAACTAATTAGTAATTAAGACATTTTTTTGACATTTCCCGTCACTAGCTAGAAGTTAACCATACAACTCATTAAGGAACTCAGCTAATTGAATTAGTTATTGGCAAAATACTTAAAATGATAAAATGATAAGTTCAATCTCTGCTTTTAGGTAAGGATATTTCTCCTAGATCTCATATAATAAAAATTATAAAGACACGCATTATAAAAAAAACACACAAAAAAAAAAGTTTCAACAGTCAATGGTCACTTACTGTTATGTCTCAGACATTACTTATTGCTTGCCGTCCTAATCCACTAGGCTGAGGGCAAGTGCCTAAATATGAGTGAGAATTTTTCTTGTAAAAAATGTATTTTGGCCATAACTCCGAATCCCATAGTCCGATTCGGCCAATTTTCAATACGAAACAATGGGACAGGATTCTGCGTCGAATGCGAATGCGAGCAAATCGGTTGAGAATAAGCGCCTAAAAAATGAGCTAAACTTTTTGCGCACACACACATACACACACAGACATCACTCCAATTCGTCGAGCTAAATCGATTGGTATATAATACTATGGGTCTCCGGGCCTCCTATATAGGTTCGTTTTTGGAGCGAACATAATGCCTTTACGTATACTTTGTATACGAGAAAGGCAAAAAGTATTTCGGCCATAACTTCTAAACCCATAGTCCGATCGGGCCACTTTCTATAGGAAACAATGAGACAGGATTATGCGTCGAATGCAACTTGTTGCGAGCAAATCGGTTGAGGATAAGTGCCCAAAAAGGGAGCTAGACTTTTTGCGCACACACACACAGACATCAGAAGAGGCGAGGCCTAGCCCTCGTATGTGGAAGACATCGTACTTTGACGACGAGGTGTTTAAGGAAGTGCTCCGCCGTGAGCACAATACTCTCGGTCTGAGCGGCGAGCAGTTGGTAACAGTACTCTCGCGTGCATGCGATGCCACCATGCCTAGGAATGGGAGGCCACCGGCTTACTGGTGGACTCAAGCAGTTGCGAACCTGCGCCGCGCCTGCTTGCGGGCACGAAGGCGGATGCACCGAGCACGCACAGAAGAGGAGCGTGTTGAACGACGGATGGCGTTCGTGGCTGCTAGAGCCGCTCTGAAGACTGAGATTAGATCAAGCAAAAAAACCTGCTTCGAGGGCCTGTGTCAAAGTGCCAACGCGAATCCATGGGGTGAAGCCTGTAGGGTCGTAATGGCCAAGACACGTGGGACAATGGCCGCTACAGAGCGGTCTCCAGATATGCTGGAGAGGATCATCGTGGGGCTCTTCCCACGTCATGATCCAAGTCCCTGGCCTCACTTTGTGGAGCTGCCAGGGGCCAGGGTGGCCGACGAGGGAAGAGTAACTATGGCCGAACTTGCGGGGATTGCATAGTCCCTTAGTGTAGCTAAGGCGCCAGGACCGGATGGTATTCCGAACCTGGCCATTAAAGCGGCGATTGCTGAGGCTCCCAAGATGTTCAGATCTGTCATGCAGTCACGGAATCTGTCATGCAGTCATGTCACGGAAAAGGCAGAGCTTGGTCCTATTGCCAAAGGCGGGAACACCGTCGGGGGATCCGTCGTCATATACACCAATATGCCCGCTTGATATGGCGGGGAAGGTGCTCGAGAAGATCATCCTCAACAGGTTGTTGATACGCACGGAGGGTGCGGATGGTCTATCGAGTAACCAGTTTGGCTTCCGAAAGGGTAAGTCGACCGTAGACGCTATCTTGTCGGTTACCAAATCCGCGGAGATAGCTATCCAGCGTAAGAGGAGGGGAGTTCGCTATTGTGCAGTAGTGACTCTCGACGTGAGGAATGCTTTCAATAGTGCCAGTTGGGCAGCTATTACAGATGCGCTCCTGCGTCTTGGAATTCCCGAGTACCTGTATAAGATTCTCGGAAGCTACTTCCAGAATCGAGTACTGGTATACGACAAGAAGGCGGGGCGGAAGTGCGTTGACATAACCTCAGGGGTCCCGCAAGGTTCCATACTGGGTCCGGTGTTACGGAACGTCATGTACAACGGTGGGCGTGGTAATCGTCTGCTTCGCTGACGATATTACGCTGGAGCTCTACGGCGAATCGATCGGAGAGGTGGAGTTGACTGCAGCCCACTCGATCGCAATTGTGGAGGAGTGGATGAGTTCCAGGAAGTTAGAACTGGCTCTGAGGTGGTTGTTGTTAACAACCGAAAGTCGCAACTGCGCGATCACCTATGAACGCTCTATCAAACTCTTGGCGGTAATGGTAGACGATAAGCTCACTTTTGGTAGCCACGTCAATTACGCCTGCAAGCGTGCCTCCACTGCTATAGTGGCATTGTCCCAGATGATGTGCGCAGATTTAGAGGAAAGGGCGGAACACGTGTTGTTCGTATGCCCACGTTTACGCACAATGCGTGACCACATGCTTGCCACATGTGGTCTGGACACTACCCCGGACAACCTAGTCCGGAGGATGTGTAAAGATGAAGTTGGCTGGAACGCCGTTTTATCGGCTATCGTCCAAATAGTCTCGGAGCTACACAGACGGTGGCGCGTGGAATAGAGGAATGGCTAGTTCAGGCGCAACGTACTTAGAGTACGAGAAAGGCAAAAATATCGTTTAATGAAAATAGTAAGCTTTAAGGTGTTTAAATAATCAAAATATCTGATTTTCTTTATTTTCAACCTTTTGGACCACATCGACTGCACTTTTTTATTTATTTTTTTTAATGAAAATTCATACAGTTAAAAAATTGGAAAGGCCCACCAAGCCGTTTTTGAGCTACATTTTTACAAGTTATAAAGGTAGAAATCTGAACGGACTGTAAGTATCATTATTACTTTCATCACAAACGCCTGAATAAGGAATGTATAATCAATGTACTAGTCTAACATGAGTGACGAAATCAATAAAAATAAAAAAAAATCTGGCCAATTTTCAGTAGGAAACAATTAGACAGGAAAAATATTAAGCTCTTTTAGTGGAATGCCTTCACCTGATGTCATACGATGAGCTCAGCACTATTCCATTTAATTCGACTCGAGTCAAGTACGAGACACTGAAGACAGCCCTACGGTTGAGGTCGAAATACCTATCTGATTACAACGTGGTGGAATTAAATGGAATAGTACCAAAATCGACTTATGGCAGGCGAATGAGACAGGATTACCCATCGAATGCAACTTGTTCTGTGCAAATCGGTGAATGATAAATACCCACAAAATAAGTGAGAAGTTTTTACGTATTTTTCGTGTAAGAAAATGTATTTTGGCCATAACTTCGGAGCCCATAGTCCGATCTGGTCAATTTTCAATAGAAAATAATGGGACAGGATTCCGCGTCGAATGGAACTTGCGAGTAAATCGGTTGAGAATATGTACCTAAAAAATGAGTGAGATTTGTTGGCGCACACACATACACACACACAGATATCATCTCGATTCGTCGAACTGAGTCGATCGGTGTATAACACTCCTGGTTTCCGGGCCTTCTATAAAAAGTTTGTTTTTGGAGCTAACATATAGTCTTCACGTATACTTTGTATACGAGAAAGGCAAAAATGAGGCCAGATTGCTTCTAAGAGCGAATTGACTTAATGGTAAATGAGTGAAACGATGCATTTAATGAAATGTGATAATGATTTTACCCATACCGATTGCTCGTTTTGTTACTGAAAGTTTTGCATGGTTAACTTGATATGCTTTTGACAACATGTACCCAATCAATAACAATTGAAAAGAGAATTTGATAGCAAATTGCTTTATGTCTTATTTTTGGGATATTTTCTGCATTAAGCTCGCATTAAGTACATTTTCAGTAATTCTACATTTTCGACACTGCTACTATGGTTTGAATCTCAACTCCACTCAACTGCAACATTCTCTGACTGACTGGAATTGGGGGAGTTCCGTTCAAGCGAAAAGGCCCACCGTTTCTCTTTTCACTTAAGTAGACGAAATAAAGCACTAAACAAGATTTGATTCCCCTCGTACTGCACCCAAGCTCACAAGTCAAACAACAAGTAATTGCTGAATTCGACACCTTCAATTTTTTTTTCGCGACTGCACTTCACATCGCATCAAGATGTTGATGGTGAACCCCCCAGTCGACGACGGTCGGTGGGTAGAGGTGGTGCAGTTTGGCGCCGCGCTAGCAGCTTGGGGAGTTTTCTCCACTGTCTCTCCCTGCTTGGGAAAACGGGGACCATTGAACGGTGTCAGCTTCTGGATAACACTTGATGAGGCTTTATTTTTCGTCGCGGCCTATGCTATGGTGGGGTGGTAAGGCAGACGGAATGACGGACGAACGGAAAGGAAATGAAAGGATGCATCAGCACTTGAGCGGTTTTCTGCTTGCCGGGCGAGAATGGAGTCATTTTCGGGTGTGGGTGTTGTGCAGCAATGGTGAATTGGAGCATCATCAGTTTGCATCCTATTCTATGCGCGGTACGTGGGTACGTGGAGGTGCTGAATAGGTGACGATGAGATGCTTTGGAGGTGATAAGATGCAAGCTTTCGCTCACGTGATTCATTGTTGGAGGTGTCCTGTTTTATTTAACGTGTGTAGGTTGGATGAAATGCTGTTCACATATTATTTCGAACCGCATCTGTTTTATTCGGGTCACTGAAATAAATGTGCGAATTGAAAATAAGGTTAAAGTCATTCTTGGAGAACTTCCAAAAGAGGATATACTCATGTCTTTGAAGTTATTTAATCATGATTTCCACATTTACTGATTGATTTAAATTAAATTTCATTCCAATGAAATTTTCAACATTTTCATAATGTGCACTTCTCTACATATCACTTTTGCTTAACTGCATACTCATAAGAGTTTGCCCATCCCCAATATTTACCATAAATTGCATAATTTTCAACGAAAATCCACCTGCTCGGGCTTTCATTCACCATCAGAGTGAGAGAGGTCAAGTGATTATATGAAATAAACCATTTTATAATTTCATTTACTACTTCATTCGATTCGATTTCCACCAGCGCCACCGATTGTGGAGTGCAGCGAAATGCACTTTCGCTCGCACTGATGACATCGTTAAGTTGTTGATCGATGAGCTGATAGCATTATGGATTATCTTTCAACAAAGTGAAGCATTTTTCAACTACTCGCGCATGAAGCTGTATTATCCGGCTGATGGCCGGGTGGCCGCCGATGGCGATCCAAGGGGGGTTGGCGAGGAAGGTGCTTATCAGCACAGCCGGATTAAATCAATAAATTGTTGATGCGAAGACCCACGAAGGTGCGTTTTCAACTTTCTCTATATCCAATAGTCGTGGTAGGAAATGCACCGGTTAATTTTTCCGATGGGATTAAAGATAAATTCGTTTGGGTTTTCTTTTGAGAACAAACGTGTATCAATCGGTTGCCAAATTTACTCGTATGTTCAGCATAATTTTATTTAAATTCAATAATTGCTTATGATATTTAATTATTTATGTTTGAATGTTTAGGTAATGTCTACGCATCTTCCTCTTCTAGATTTCACCTTTCTCGTACAACGTTTTTGCTACATCGTTGATTACATTCTCCTATATCAATAACATGCGCAAAAGGGACGATTGTTTTTACCTAATGTGTTTTGCTAAAATGCGGTAAATACTCACTACTCAAAAAAAAAAAAGACAAAAAACAAGAAACAAAACAATTTACGCTACAACTCTTTGTTCTCGATTGTTTTTTATGGATGAATAAAAGGAATAGTAACGTTTTAGCCCAAGTCCTGGTGTTAGGTGGGACGCTAAACAGCCCTGACACGACGGCCCTCCGACGAGACAGGAGGTTTGCGCAGGCCCAATAAGCCGCCTAGAAAACCAATCATTACGAACAATATAAGAGATAATGCGACTCGATATAATCGGCAAAGACCTAGGCGACGAATACAGGATCACGATTGGAAGCTTGGAACATGGAATTGCAAGTCGCTAGGTTTCGCAGGTTGCGACAGGATGATCTACGATGAATTACATCCCCGCAACTTCGACGTCGTGGCGCTGCAGGAGATTTGCTGGACAGGACAGAAAGTGTGGAAAAGCGGGCATCGAGCGGCTACCTTCTACCAAAGCTGTGGCACCACCAACGAGCTGGGAACCGGCTTCATAGTGCTGGGTAAGATGCGCCAACGCGTGATTGGGTGGCAGCCAATCAACGCAAGGATGTGCAAGCTGAGGATTAAAGGCCGTTTCTTCAACTATAGCATCATCAACGTGCACTGCCCACACGAAGGGAGACCCGACGATGAGAAAGAAGCGTTCTACGCACAGCTGGAGCAGACATACGATGGATGCCCACTGCGGGACGTCAAAATCGTCATCGGTGACATAAACGCACAGGTAGGAAGGGAGGAAATGTATAGACCGGTCATCGGACCGGATAGTCTGCACACCGTATCGAATGACAACGGCCAACGATGCATAAACTTCGCAGCCTCCCGCGGAATGGTAGTCCGAAGCACCTTCTTCCACAAGGCCACATGGAGATCACCTAACCAAGAAACGGAAAACCAAATCGACCACGTTCTAATCGACGGTAAATTCTTCTCCGACATCACGAACGTCCGCACTTACCGCAGTGCGAATATTGAATCCGACCACTACCTCGTTGCAGTATGCCTGCGCTCAAAACTCTCGACGGTGTACAACACGCGTCGAAGTCGGACGCCGCGGCTTAACATTGGGCGGCTACAAGACGGTAGACTAGCCCAAGAATACGCGCAGCAGCTGGAAGTGGCACTTCCAACGGAAGAGCAGCTAGGCGCAGCATCTCTTGAAGATGGCTGGAGAGATATTCGATCCGCCATTGGTAGCACCGCAACCGCTGCACTTGGCACGGTGCCCCGGATGAGAGAAACGACTGGTACGAGGGCGAATGTGAGCAGTTAGTGGAAGAGAAGAATGCAGCATGGGTGAGATTGCTGCAACACCGCACGAGAGCGAACGATGGCACGATACAAACGGGCGCGGAACAGGCAAAACTCGTTTTTTCGCAGGAAAAAGCACCAGCACGAATATCGAGACCGCAAAGAGACGGAGCCACTGTACCGCGCTAATAGCACACGAAAGTTCTTTAAGAAGTTAAACTGTCACGTAAGGGTCACGTGCCATAGCCCGATATGTGTAAGGGAATAGACGGGAACCTTCTTACGAACGAGCGTGAGGTGATCCAAAGGTGGCGGCAGCACTACGAAGAACACCTGAATGGCGATGTGGCTGACGAAGATGGCGGTATGGTGATGGACCTGGGAGAACGCGCGCAGGACATAATTCTACCGGCTCCGGATCTCCAGGAAATCCAGGAGGAGATTGGCCGGCTCAAGAACAACAAAGCCCCTGGGGTTGACCAACTACCAGGAGAGCTATTTAAACACGGTGGTGAGGCACTGGCTAGAGCGCTGCACTGGGTAATTACCAAGATTTGGGAGGAGGAAGTTTTGCCGCAGGAGTGGATGGAAGGTGTGTCCCATCTACAAAAAGGGCGATAAGCTGGATTGTAGCAACTACCGCGCAATCACATTGCTGAACGCCGCCTACAAGGTACTCTCCCAAATTTTATGCCGTCGACTAGCACCAACTGCAAGGGAGTTCGTGGGGCAGTACCAGGCGGGTTTTATGGGCGAACGCTCCACCACGAACCAGGTGTTTGCCATTCGCCAAGTACTGCAGAAATGCCGCGAATACAACGTGCCCACACATCATCTATTCATCGACTTCAAAGCCGCATATGATACAATCGATCGGGACCAGCTATGGCAGCTAATGCACGAACACGGTTTTCCGGATAAACTGACACGGTTGATCAAAGCGACGATGGATCGGGTGATGTGCGTAGTTCGAGTTTCAGGGGCATTCTCGAGTCCCTTCGAAACCCGCAGAGGGTTACGGCAAGGTGATGGTCTTTCGTGTTTGCTATTCAACATCGCTTTGGAAGGTGTAATACGAAGAGCAGGGATTAACACCAGTGGTACAATTTTCAATAAGTCCGTCCAGCTATTTGGTTTCGCCGACGACATAGATATTATGGCACGTAACTTTGAGAAGATGGAGGAAGCCTACATCAGACTGAAGAGGGAAGCCAAGCGGATCGGACTAGTCATCAACACGTCGAAGACGAAGTACATGATAGGAAGAGGTTCAAGAGAAGACAATGTGAGCCACCCACCGCGAGTTTGCATCGGTGGTGACGAAATCGAGGTGGTAGAAGAATTTGTGTACTTGGGCTCACTGGTGACTGCCGAAAATGACACCAGTAGAGAAATTCGGAGACGCATAGTGGCTGGAAATCGTACGTACTTTGGACTCCGCAAGACGCTCCGATCGAATAGAGTTCGCCGCCGTACCAAACTGACAATCTACAAAACGCTAATTAGACCGGTAGTCCTCTACGGACACGAGACCTGGACGATGCTCGTGGAGGACCAACGCGCACTTGAGTTTTCGAAAGGAAAGTGCTGCGTACCATCTATGGTGGGGTGCAGATGGCGGACGGTACGTGGAGGAGGCGAATGAACCACGAATTGCATCAGCTGTTGGGAGAACCATCCATCGTTCACACCGCGAAAATCGGACGACTGCGATGGGCCGGGCACGTAGCCAGAATGTCGGACAGTAACCCGGTGAAAATGGTTCTCGACAACGATCCGACGGGCACAAGAAGGCGAGGTGCGCAGCGGGCAAGGTGGATCGATCAGGTGGAAGATGACTTGCGGACCCTCCGTAGACTGCGTGGTTGGCGACGTGTAGCCATGGACCGAGCCGAATGGAGAAGACTCTTATATACCGCACAGGCCACTTCGGCCTTAGTCTGAATAAATAAATAATAACGTTTTATATGTTTGCCCTCGCAGTTCATGATGAATTCTAATGAGCCTACACTCTTTGATGGTGCCTTGGTTAAGCTTAAATTCGAACCAAATTTTGATGCAAATATTATTTCTCTCATGTTCAAAGGTTTGCTAGATAATCGTTATTTAAGAGCAAACTATATTGAACTTCAACAATCGCCAACAAAAAGGTTAAATGAATTGAACATAATAACAGTTGCTTCTCAATTTTGGTGACATTAGAAAATTATTTTCTAAAAACTAAAAAAAAATCCGAACGCATTTTAGTATTTCTTATGTGATTAGACCAGCAAAGGAACCCCTAAAATGTTCAAAGGTACTACTGTTAGAAAAAGGTGTTCAGCAATTTTTTAAAATAAATTCAAACAATGTGTTGCCATAAACGGGAAGGGACTATACTAAACCCCGTTGAAGACTAGCACCATGCTGCAGGAAGCCTAGAGACCACACTTTATGGTGACAAGTTCAGAATGATGGTGCATGTAGCGAAGCAAGATCGTGATGGGAAATCCGCCCTCCCACTACCCACGCTTCCCACGAATTCAAACCCGATGAAATATTCATATTTAATATTAATATAAATTTTTTAATATATTTCTAATAACATTATTAATGACTTATTGTTGTGCCGGCAGCGGCGGGGGATAAGCTCCGATTCGTGGATATCGGTACAAAGCACTCCGACCAGCAACGACCACGACGACGCGTCCAAGATGGGTTCAATTAAAAATTCATTCAAGTCATTGTTTCGAAGCTCGCAAGTGTCACGTCACAAGGATGGCCATCATCGAGCCAGCAGAGAACCAAACAAGCCTCAAGACCAATAAATAAGCCGAACAATACGCACGCAGACTTGGTGAAGCCGAACTTTTCGGTCGATCCCTCTAATGGAAAGGCTGAATATGGGGAAAACAACCAAACAAGTGGGAGCGCAGAAATGCCTGAAAGCATCATCATAAATATAATAAAACACAAGCGGTGTGCGCTGCTGCAGTCTGAGGTAGATGTTGATTATGAATTTTAATATTCATCACGGGCAGCGCGAGTAACAATTTAATGTAACTTTGGCACTTGATGATGCGCAACAGTAGTGGGTGGACTCAGGATTCCGGTGTGGGAACGGACCCGAGCCGGATTCGGACACTTAGGCTGCTAATTTTTCACGCTACTGCAGGTACATGTCATCAAGACGATATGTCTAAATGGGATTTGGTTTTTGTTGGTCGGAAATGAAATATTCGAATATTTTCAAGCTTAGATCAAGGTGCAGTTTTTATTATGCCGATTTCCGTTTATCTTCCAAGACCAATTAGCGGAACGGTTCGGCACTTCATCTCATAGCTCCCATTTTCATCCCATCAAAAACAAAGCAATAAAAAGGAATTTGATTCGTTTCTTATATTTGTGATTTTTTTCAGCACGTGCTGTATTTCTTTGTTTTGCGATGAGATGAATATATGTTCAGTGAGATGGAAAATGGAACAGTTCCCCTATATAGAAAAGAGTGATCAAAATCATCTTCGATTGACCCGTAGAACGCTTGCTTTGGCATCATCGAAACTCAGCAATTACCATGAAGAAACAATGCCTGAACAGTCCCAAGTAGCTGCTCTCTTATTCAATTCAGGCTCAGGGCTACCTTTTTCATTAGAATCTAAATGTTATATCCTACACATATCCAAGCCCTCGGAAGTGCCACAAGTAACATATATGTTACTCCGATGGCGTGCGGAGGAGCTCGCAGACTTTTTTTTCTCACAACTTTTATCATAATATACCACAACCATAGCAGCACAACTCTGCCTGATTTGGTTTTAGTAACTAAAATGTGACCAAAACTATCAAAGTATTCCATTTGTGCTGCTCAAGCCTGTACAGGTCTGATCAACTTCAGTGACCATCTAAGCAGCATACTGAGTATTTTTTCTAGTTTTCCGCTTGATAACGTCGCAGCATGCGTGAAATAATAAAAATGACAGTTGTGCGTTGCATTAGTTTTGAATTGTGTGCCCTTGAAAACGCGAGTGCATTTAGTTTTGAATCACGGGAGGCTTGCTCTTAACGCTTTTCGATTGGGTGAAAATACAAGCAGTTTGATGCATTGATATGATTGTTGCAGCACTACTGTAGTACCTTCAGGCTGCGGTGGCAACCTACCAAAAATGAGGCCAGAACTGCACACATTTTCCAATCCAGCAATGAGAAATGTCATTTCGATGTCATGATACTAACTTGCTTATAACTATTATCGAATGTTACTTACCTTTTGGGATTTTTGGTGAACCTGAAACTTGTCAAAAAATCCTATAACATTATCTAACAGATCTTCTTTATAAATACAAAGTGTTGGACATGAGAGCAAAGTTATAAAACCGTTACAAAATGCTCTGGCATAAATGTCTTTGTTACAAGTTCTGCTCTCACGCCGCAGATTTCAGATTTAGAGTTTAGTTTAGGGTTCACTGAATTGTCAGTAACTTTTGACACCGAAATGACAAGTCTCAACACTGTTCCAAACACTCTTGCTCCTACATGCATCTGGCTGATTAAAATTATGGGTTTGAGTACGCAGATGCAAACCCGAGTAGCACACATGTCCCAAGACAGTTGCCGCAACTTATCTGTTACCGGATTTGATCATAATCAAGTTGCTGGAACCAATATTCATTGGAATGTGCTGCTTAGGAATTCCTTACCAAGTCATCAGTAGAGCAGACCTACTACAAGAACCGTTAATAGAATTACATCCGTTAGTTTCAGCCCGAAAAGGTAACTTCTAATTTTCGTCACTCGGCAAGTATGATGATGAGCCTAATTGGATGTTAGAACCATCCCAAGTTGTGTTCTTGGGTTTGTTTACGAAATATTTCATTGCGACCGGTATTTGAACAATAGTGGGAAAACTTCAGTAGAAGGCGTTCTTATCGCTATGAGCTCTAGACTAAGAGCGATACAAGGATTACTGCGGAACAAGTCAAGGCAGTTATCTAACTTGGTGACCGTCAACTGTTCGTCTACGCACTTAACGTCCTTCCAGATTGGACTTGAGAGTTGGAGCTAACTGATACACATTGTCGTCTGTTTCTTTTGTGTCGAGCAGTGCTGCCCTTTGAGATTTTAACTTGACACATTTTGCTGTTCCAATCTTGAACAATCATCATTTCACGTTTGTGCTATGGGGTTTGTGGACAATTATCCATAACTCTAATCCATAACTTTTCAATAGGAAGTATATTGAAAAAAAAATTCCAAGGGTCAAAAAAATGTAAAGTGAATTATGATAATTAAGAAGTATGAAACAAGAAATGGTAAATTAAATAAATAAAAAATAAGAAATGAGAAGTGATAAGTGAAACGTCTCTTTTCTCACTTTTTATTTTTCAGTTTATAAACTTGGCTTTCTCAGTCTGTAGATTCAATAACGATTTTATGGTTTCATTCCCGACGTTTCGGGCAATTGGTTGTGGCCTTTCTCATGGGTTGTAAGGTCTATTACCTATCCTTATTTTTGATTCTCCACATCAGTTTCTAGGGAAGTTTTGCTATCATACCTGCAATTTTTTAATATTTATGTTAAATTAAGAGGGTTGGTTCCAACTAATAAAATAGACGTAGTGAAAACACACAAAGTAAAAAAATAAATTAAAATTGCAGGCACGATAGCAAAAATCTCCGAGCAACTGATGTGGAGAACCAAAAATAACGTCAAGCGATAGACCTCACGACCCTTGAGAAAGGCCAAAACCAATCGGCCGAAACGTCGGGAATGTAACCATAGAATCGTTCTTGAATCTACAGACTGAGAAACCCACGTCGATAAAGTTAACTAAATCCAGTCGATAACGCCATTACTTATTTTTCACTTCTCACTTCTTATCACAATGCTTAATGATAATTTATTATGAAAAAGGGCCGTTTGGCATAAAGCCATTCGGCCGAATGCCATTTCGCGGAAGGCCACTAGACCGAAAATATACAGAATACGTCATTTAGCCTAACAAATTATAAGGCCGAAACCCATCTACTCGAATGTAATTTGGCCGACAATGGCATTTGACTGACATGGACATACGGTCGAGTATGTTGTTTAGCTGAAAATGTCGTTTGGTCGAACAGGTCAATTGGCGCAAAAGGAATTTGACAGAACAGGATATTTGGACGAAAATGCAGTTTGGCCGAAATGGTCGTTTGACAGAAAGGGTCATTTGGCCGAACGGATCATATGATCGTAAGTGTCGTCTGTCTCACTTCTCACTGTGATATGTGACGTCTCTAACTTCTCACTCCTCATTCCCGACTTTCCACTTCCCATTCCTCATTTTTTAGTTCTCACTTCTTATTTCAACTTCTCACTGTGAAAAGGGTGATGTATTGTGATAATAATTGTTAATTGAGAAGTGAGAAGTGAGAAATAGGAACTGAGTAATGAAAGTAAAACCTCTCATTTATCACTACTCATTTCTAATTGTGAACAGTTGGATGTGCGAAGTGAGAAGAGAGACATGAGAATTGAGAATTCACTTCTCATTTCTCACTCTCATTTCATGCTTCTTACTCCTCAATTATTATTAAGGATACGGACAACGCTACAATAGATCTTGGCACACTCGAACAAGAAAAAAAATCATTAGGCATTACGAAAGGAGAAGTGCAACGTGATAAGTGAGACGCCTCACATCTTCCTTCTAGTTCATTATTTCGCACTTCTCAATTATAATAAATCGCTTAACACTTTTCACTTGCACTATTGCTCGGTCAAACATCATTTTCGGCGTAGACTGGTTCGTCCAAATGGCGTTTTCCACCAAACAACCATTTCGGCCAAACGGCATTTTCGGCTAAATAACCAGCTCAGTCCAACGACATTATTCACCGTATGCCCGTTTCGACCATACGATCAGTGCGACCTAGCGGCGTTTTTGGCCGTATGACTTGTTCGGCCATAAAGCAAATTCGGCTAAATGGAATTCGGCATAACGTGTTATTCTATCAAGTGACCTTCGGTCAAATGACTTTCGGTCGAATGACTTGCGGCTAATCGACCATTCTCCGTTCTGCAAGTATCTTAGACGTCAACTGAAGATAGCATAAGGTAACAACAAAAAAAGTCAATCAGTACGCTCAACATCAGAGTATTGTTCGGCAGTCTAGAGTCCGTAGTACAAGGGCGGCATAAAACGTATTAAGTCAATTCAGAGGCGTTTTCTGTAGTGTGGAATTCGCACTCTTAATTGGAGTGATTCGCTGCATCTTCTGAGTTTCGAGGATAGGTGTCGTTTATTGCATCAGAGTGGGTATCAGCAAGAATAAGTATAGAGTCCTATGTGTTGCAGGCGATCTTCAAGAAAGAGTGTAGATTGCGAAAAAGTTTCGCTACGGATAAACTTGAATGTTCACCCTAGACCGCTGCGAAATAATATAATGCTTAGGCTTTGCTTTCGTCACACTAACTACGGTACTGAAACTACAAAACACGACAACACGTCGAGAACATTCAATAAATTTTCGTTAAAACTTGACGCGTAATGTATCACGTTGTAGATTTTAAAATTAATTTCAAAATTAAGCACACTTTGAACCAGCGAATTTGCATCATCATTGCAAACGATTTATTTTGAAAATCTCGATTTCTTTGACGATTTTAAAATAATTCGATTACAAAGCTGATTGGCAGATAGCTTATCGCTGCGACCGGATGTTGCTGCGTATGAAAGTTGGATGGTCTCGGCTCAACTGCTGGTAATGGGTGCTCAGCTATAGAACCTCTGTACTTATGGCCATTGACCCCTGTTACTGCTTGTACTGCTCTCTGAGCTGTCTGTGACCCTTTTCAGATCAGGCGTATTCTACTATGCACTCGTATTCATAGGCGCAAATCATCGTTTTGTTATTTTGCCTTACAATTACAATTACACTAGTGATACTCATGTTTTTCTTTTGAAATTCTTATTCAGATTGCTATCAGAAATCAAGGTGGGTGTAGTCCTTGATTCCAATCTAGGATAAAAATCACAAAAGCATGAGGATTACTACTCCTGGCCACGCCCATCTTCACCGTAACGCGGGAGGTGAAGGAAGTGTTGATGTAGCTCGTACTTAATGAGCGGCCCCGACTCAGCGACACGCTCCTAAGTACTACGGAGTTGGATATTGGGGAAGGTATTCGTTGGGTCAGGATTTGGCTGTAGCTGACAATGTGACCGTGGTAGATCTTACACCGTAACACACCACGCAAAGGTGTCTACCCAGCGTTACGGGGATCGTTAATCATAATCATTAATAATTGTCAAAAATGATTAAATCATTAATCATAATCTTCAATCATAGAGTTGAATGATTTAATTATAACAAATTCAATCATTCATTGGAAGCTTTATTCATTAACGCTCTGCAATACACCCCTGTGTAGAATATATTGACTCGAGTTTGACCTACAGAACATTAGCCTGGTATACTTAGGATAAGATTGGTAAACATAACTATCAGAAGGGGCCTTCATAAGCCGTGCGGTAAAATGCGCGACTACAAAGCAAGGCTATGCTGAAGGTGGCAAGATTCGATTCTCGGCCCTCACCAAGATTTTTTCTTTTGAAATTCTCTACTTCCCTGGGCATTAGATCTGTTCAAATTTCAAAAAGTTTCTTTAAATCGATCGGTCAACTGTTATTCACAATTCTTATGCTGAGATAGACTTCTGGTGAAAATTTCAGCTCAATTGGTTGGAATTTAGGTGTGCTTCAAATCGATTTAGTGTTTTTGGCATGTTTTTGCCCCTAAAAAAATCGTAATTCTGAGTGGGATGAACGAAATTTATTGCAACAACAACTAAATGAAAGCCATACCTATCCTCGAAAACTTTGTAGAACATTGTGTTATAATCGGAACAGATCTTCTACGTGTTTCAACAGATTTCGTACTTCGAGATACTCAAAAATCAACATTTTTCATTGATAAAAGGCCTATGAAATCTACATCCAAATATTTTTTTGGATTGAATTTATCGGGAAGTTGCAGCTACACATTCATTTTAGTATAGCACGGTATTAAACCTTAAGCGGGTATTAAATAAAAATTGTAGAAAATTGAGGAGTGGATTCACATTTTAATTTGCTTAATTGATTGCCTTATTACAAAGATTTGCACGCTGGCAAGCATTTCCATCGAACAAGTTACCATTGCTTTTCAATGATCATCATCGAATAATTTTGGTTGGAACCTGAAATGTTGAGACAAAGCAATCATTGGTGACTTGTAGATTGTCACTCAATTTTTACATCGTGCTGCAAAGGCAAGCGTATCTGGTGCAGCTGGTAGGGCATTCGGCTGATAATCACAGGGTCATGAATCGAATCGCACAGAAATTGAACAAAAATTTTGTTTGACATTTTTTTAAAAAGAATTTGACAAAAGCCACTGTTTGTAACATTAACCACGTTATAATTGATTAGATGAGTTTGTTACTTCTTGATATGGAATTGCAAAATGCATCTTCCTTCCAATTTAAATGTACATGTCCATGATATAATTAGAGGCGAAAGTACAGATGGTTGATAGTACGGCAGCCATGAAGATTTCCATATAGAACTAAATTTGTACTTCCGCCTTTAATTCTATCGTGAACATGTACGCTTAAGTTGAAAAGATTCTTTAAAGATTCTTTAAAAATGGCAAACAAAATTTTCATTCAATTTCTGTGCGATTCGATTTATGACACTTTGATTATCAGCCGAACGCCCTACCAACTGCACCAGATACGCTTGCCTTTGCAGCACGATGTAAAAATTGAGTGACAATCTACAAGTCACCAATGATTGCTTTGTCTCAACATTTCAGGTCCCAACATCAAAGGTTCCAACCAAAACTATTCGATGATGATCATTGAAAAGCAATGGTAACTTGTTCGATGGAAATGCTTGCCTGCGTGCAAATCTTTGTAATAAGGCAATCAATTAAGCAAATTAAAATGTGAATCCACTCCTCAATTTTCTACACTTTTTATTCAACACTCGCTTAAGGTTTAATACCGTGCTATACTAAAATGAATGTGTAGCTGCAACTTCCCGATAAATTCAATCCAAAAAAATATTTGGATGTAGATTTCATAGGCCTTTTATCAATGAAAAATGTTGATTTTTGAGTATCTCGAAGTACGAAATCTGTTGAAACACGTAGAAGATCTGTTCCGATTATAACACAATGTTCTACAAAGTTTTCGAGGATAGGTATGGCTTTCATTTAGTTGTTGTTGCAATAAATTTCGTTCATCCCACTCAGAATTACGATTTTTTTAGGGGCAAAAACATGCCAAAAACACTAAATCGATTTGAAGCACACCTAAATTTCAACCAATTGAGCTGAAATTTTCACCAGAAGTCTATCATAGCATAAGAATTGTGAATACCAGTTGACCGGTCGATTTTAAAAAACTTTTTGAAATTTGAACAGATCTACTGGGCATGGAATTATCATCGTGTTAGCCTCATGGTATACGAATGCAAAAATGGTAACCTGGCTTAGAAACCTCGTAGTTAATAACTGCGAGGCGGACATGTCCCAGTGGGGGATGTAATGCCGATAAATAAGAAGGAAAAGAAAAAATATCATAATTGAGCTACACATCAAAAATGCACACTGATTTCCTGCACATGCTTTACATTGTCTATAGCTCGGTCTATAGTGCATTTTTCAGCGCTACTGTAGTAGTAGTTCTTTATGGAAGAGGCCCTAAAATGCAATGTAAAAATACTTATGACAATTATTACTGTTGAGCGCAGCAGGATTTGCTTTGCTTGGGCATTTTGCTCCTCCTTTCCCCTAATTAGATACAATTTTCATCAATTGTACTGTATTTATGTCTCCAGAGATCTGAATTCGTTGTGGCATATGAATCGAAAATAGACACACATCAACATCATTGAGCACACACCATTAGAACCGTTCCATTATGAATCCCACAGTGCTTATTATTATTCCCGCTAATCTCAGGTGAACCAACTCGGGGATATGCATTTGCATTTATGTGAGCACATTCGAGTTTATGGTTCCTGCTGGAGCTGCTGAAATTTCTCGACCGTTTGTGTGTGTGTGTGTGTTTGAGTGAGCACGAATCCACGCTCCTCTAGTTAGCAAATGTCCTGAACTAACTAACGGATGCATCCAATTTGCCGTTCCTCAAGAAAACAGAACCGGCGATTCACTTTGGTACCCGGTCTCCGCATGTAAGGTTTCTTCCTCCACGAAAGGAAATTATATTCCGTATGTGCACCGCGGCGAAGATTTCATTTTTATTATTGCATTCTATTTCGAATGCGCGACAGAGCTAACCGATTTGAATAAGCTTTAGAGCGCGAGGCGAAAAAGGAACAAGTTACGACGACGACGACGGCGGCGACATCGAGAACAACGGAAAACCGACCGACTGCAGAATGGGAAGAAGCGAACCTAGAAATCATAAACGATCATGTAATTGTGATGGTAATTGGGCAATTTTTTGCACGATAAAGAGCACGCTGCGAGGTTGGTGCGGTCCCACCGTCCGTCTTCGTCGCCGTCATCATCCCTCGCTGGCTGTCAAACCATCACCGTCGTCATCACCATCGCCGTCATCATCAACGCAGCCCATACGGGTGCATGTGCAATATATGCTCACACAACATTATGCACCACTGAACGATAACGGCTGCACATGACGGTTGCATACTAATGCGCTGCTTGGTCGAGTGGTTGAGGGCGAGTTGGACCCACGAACAACTAATGTCGATTTTTTTGTTGAATTGACGAATATTTGAATAGATATTGATGTTGGGCTCTATTCTATACTGCTGAAGAAACAAGTCATCATTAATTTAAAGGATCATAAATTTAGTGCGTCATGACAAAAGTTTCCATTTATTTTTCTCCATTTGTTTCAATGATCTATACATCATTACATTTCTCGAAACCATTTTTACCTCTCCTAAAAGCTTGACATACAAGTCATCTCCCTTCTAGCACAACAATCTTCAACTGAATTTCTACTGCTTCCCATTCGTCAATGCTCTTCTACAGTTATACGCTGCAAGGTTTGAGGCCTTGTTTCTATTAATGCACCCGTTTTCCATGTCCTACGCACCTAAATGCGGTAATTTCAAAACACGAAAAATCTCTAATCGACGCCAGGAGGTGGGTGAGCTCTCTCTACATACCTGTTGGATCTTGGGATGCTTTTCATTTAGGTATTTTATAAGCATTTGCACAATTGATAATTAAAGACTTTCTATGAATGCACGGGAGCAATCTTACGTCCCGACCGTTTCTGAAGGCATTTCTAAAAATGTGTTAATTATCGAAGAACACAGAATTCGGAACTTTAAAGCATTTTGGAGTTTACAACATTTGATACGTTTTATAGAGATACGTTGTTCCTTTCCGGGGGAGGGAATTCCAAGACAAAATAAAAACTTGCTCTTGACAGTGGATGCAAAGATGGTGCATGACTGGGCATCACATGACAATTTTATGTCCAGAATACAGGAACTGTTGTGTTCACTTGATAGAATGCACTAAAAGAATTTGTCATTTAGACATAATCATATGATTGAAATTTTCGCCATACTAATCTACATATCTAATAGACAAGAAACGTTTTCCTCTTGAATCACATCTCAAAGATAAAAGTGTCGAGTCCTAGGAAAAGTGCTAACTCAAAGTCTTAAGTCCGTAATCAAATTTACACGCCCCGTCCCGGAAAACCGGTGATCAAGGCTGTCATAATCCGCACGGAAATTGTCCGTCTCGTTATAAATCCGTTTAGCGATGCAATTTTCCGCCCGCCGCCGCCCGCCAGCATCAAAGAAAACGTGCGAGAAAAACCATTATTGTCTTACGTGTTATATGGAAATTATAATCCACTTTTCTGCCGGCCCAGTTCCACTTCCTCCTGCACGCAATCCGCGCCGAACGGCAGCAGTGCGGACCGATGAAAAAGGGAATTCCTTAATCCCGCACTCTCAATTGGCATACATATTAATCGCACCCATTCGTGGAAGGTACATCAAAAGCCGCACGATATCGGGAGAGCACAGAGCGCAGAATGGGAAAGTGGAAATTAATTCATGAATGCATAAAGTAATTTGTTGATTTTATCGCACCTCCCTGATTACGCGCGAACAGTCAACTGAAAAGCAACTCAGGCTCGAATCGAGTGAAGCCGTCTATGTTTGCCGAGTCAGGATCTCGCGCTTATCAAAGTTGAAAGTGCACTCGTGGCTATGCCCGGAACTCATTCCCCCGCACACGTGTGGGTCGACCCGGTTCAGGCGCACAGACTACAGCAGGGCTACTCTCCGCAAGTGTACCATCAGGCCGCGCGAAAGTGTTATTGATTGCCATTCATGTTTGCACATCCCTCGTATACCCCTCCCACCCACGCCATTCCGCGAATGTGGCTGGCTGGCTGACTGACTGACTGCACACTGCTTTCTGAGAGTGTGTGGTGGCGCATCGGCAGGTGGTAGCCCAAGCCAACAATGGAAGTGATGCGTCCGCTTGTGCGAGAGATTCGTCTCGGGTGCGGCTTCCGCGGATTCCATTCATGCGCCTCCGGGCGAGCGGTGCTAATTCTGGCGATGATGACTGCTCGTCGACTAGGCCGGTGAAATTTGGCACTTCGTAGGCCAAAATATCCATGCTGCCGTTTCGGTTTGGGGGAGTAGGCACTTCAGCTGTTGCTGGCTGCAGTTCCCTTGGCCTACATTCCCTAATGGAGCGAGACACAATACCCACACAGCCCGCATAATGCATAGGTACGGCGCTTTTCGAGACACATTTTCACACATGCCTCGGTCGATTTTGCATTTCAACTAATGGTGTACAGTGGTATTCAATGGTGGACAAAATCGATTCCATTTCGATGCCACTAATAGGTTTATTTCCATGGTGACCTGTAATGCCCTTCCGGTACTGGCTGGCAATTCTATGATTTTTTTTTCTTTTTTTTCTGCTTTTCGTTTTTTAAACGAAGTTTTGGGAATCGGTCGGATCAGACTATGGAAATCGATTTGTTGAATTCATTGAACTGCTCTGGTGGTCTTTGCTTCTCCAGCCAAAACGTCGTCGTCTGGAAGAATTCCCCTGATGTCTATGAATTCCAAAAATGGCTCCTCATCTTTGTAGTCCAATTGCATGATGGGATCTGCACCTTCACCAATGCTGTTCATTTGGTTTGTGTTATTTTTATAAACCGGTACGATATCATTATATCTGTGACTGGGTGATCACTTTAATCACGCGATAGGTTCTCATTATTGGTTTTGCGGGACTCATTTCCTGCTTTTCGAACAGTTTACCAACTGCGTTAAGCGTGATGACTTTGCCGGAATGCTTTTTCAAGTACTTTTCGGATGCTTGCGACAAATTACTTCTCCGAATTGCAAGTTTTTGGTATTAAACGGTATGAAGTCAGGATGAAGTTTCCCTCTACAGACAGGCATAAGCATGCCGTTGACAGGATACCTCTATCTGAGGATGAAATACATTCAACCTGACGCTTTCCTCTTAAAAACCATGTCTCTCTTCTGTTACGGGACATGATTTTTCTCCGTCAATTGATAAGCGACGCTTCTCAACACTCGAAAAGTGAGACCATAAAAGCGCTTGTCTATTTTTAACAATTACAGCATAAATTCCTCTACTCGCAGCTGGGAAAATTCGTGACAAATGGTATAATTATTGTATACACCTCGTAGATCCTTGTTGATTCCCTGCTTTTACTGGCGAACTGTTATTTATGTTAAATGTCAACCCGAACCGCACAATAATGTAATGAAAATGAAGAATATAAGTTGGAACTTTTTCTTCTTATTGGCATCACATCCCCCCACTGGGACATTGCTGCCTCACTTCCACAGTTATCGACTGCGAGGTTTCAAAGCCAAGGTACCAGTTTTGCATTCGTATATTATGAGGCTAACACGATGATACTTTTATGCCCAGGGAAATCGAGACAATTTTCAATCCGTAAATTGCTTAGACCGGCACCAGGAATCGAACCCAGTCACCTTTGTAGTCGTGCGTCTTACCGCTAGGCCAAAAGGACTACCGACAAATTTTACAAAGCCGTTTCAGTTATCAAGCGAAGTTCATAAAGATTTATTCATACCACCCGCCAGTGACTATAATTTTAGCCATTTTTTCTACCACCGTGCGTAACATGGAAGCGCGGCATTGCCGGTCTGCTCGGAAAAACTCTTTGCGCTGAATGCACTGAAGGACGGAGGCTCCACTTGGTGCTGCAATGTGAAAGGATGGAAGTCCGCACAGAATTGTGCAGCGCTGTTGGTTTCGAGCACGGCAGAAACTAGGGCCCCGGGTGGAGTGACGAAAAATTTCCATTTCAAAACAAACCATCCCGAGCTTGCGAGTGTATGTGTGTGAGTGATAAACGCCTGTTCACCAGCAGAAATCGCGCACACCCATACATATTTAGCCGCAGAAAGGGTTATCCGCCCGTAGTGGAAAACTGAGGATTGCATTTCCCGATCGTGGTCGTGGTGGTGGCGACCGTGGCAAAGTGGCTCTAGTTGCAAAACAAAAGCTGCATCTTCCTGTTATTACCGGCTCACTCGAGTGAGGAGAGTCTGGCCAAGATTTTCCCGACACCGGAGATACAGTGTGGGGCTATTGCCGTGGTGATGGTGGTGGCTACATCCACACCGGGAGGAAAATTTCTTGCCTATTAAACATTTTTAACGCCCTTGCATAATAATTAAGTTCCTTCACTTCAGTTCTGCTTCCTCCGCTTTGTGGTTCTCATCCTTTCCTCTATTTGGGCTGGGTAGCTGGCTGGTTGGTTGGTGTCGACGGTGTCGACTGAGCTGGCCGAGACTGGGCTAGGGATGTGTCGCTTGCGTCCTCATTGAGGCTTTTGTCAGTTTACCGGCAGGAGCGATAGTTACAGTTTGAAGTTGAATGTTTTTATTCGGTGCACCAAGCCTGTGAATAGCTTTAAAGTCGATCAAATTTATTCATGGAGTTTACTAGAGTTATTATAATATTAATATATCCTGATGATGTCGAACTCAAAATATTAAGTTACAAATAGAACTCTTTCTACAACACCGAAAGGATCTGGACAACGTCTATTGTTACATGAGAAAGTCACAAAGTACATATGAATGATTTTATCAGTTTCTCATAGCCTGTAGTAAGCCCATATTCTCAGTGTGTCAGTGAATGCATCTTAATGCAACTTGCATTGCAATTTTCAAGGGACGGAGGTAGAGGGTAGTTGAATGCACTGCCATCGAAAGCGTCATCGTTATTCGACATGTCCATGTCCATGGGAATTTTGAGAACTTGTTTAGAAAGGGATATAATTTTTTTTTCGGTTAGCTGATCTAAAAGCAGTAGCAAATCGGCCGTCTCAGATAACATGATTTGCTTGCATTTGAATCACCTTGTACGAACCCTGCGGCATGCCACTACAACCAGACCGCAATCATTGAATGTAATTTATTGAGGAAATCTTTTACGTATGTGCATACTCGATCAGCGACCGCCGCTCGGTCGTGTAGCTCTGGTTTAGGTCTAATAAATTCGAACGAGACGATTGCGCGGCGAAACGGTGACGATGTTAGCCGACAGCAACCTGTGAGATATCGAATCAATCGACGGAAAGGTAAATGGAGGAATTAACATAAGGTGCCATAAAATGTAGCTACATTGTTGAGCATACTTTAGACGAGAATATTATTAGTAAGAAATCATTTGTGTCGTTATGGGGTTGAGTGTCGTAAATGTGGAATGATTTCATAAAAATGTGTTGAAATGCGTTGTGTTTTAGTGACTACAGAGTAGTTGTATATATGTTAATTACTAATCGATTTAGCACTATTCGAGTCAAGTCCAAGACACTGAAGACGGCCTTACTGTTGAGGTCGAAATACGTATCTGACAAAGGAACAATCAAGTGCTGGAATTAAATGGAATTGTACGAACTCGACCAACATTAACGGTCCTCTAGCCAGTTACCTAACTTTACTCTAAATGAGCTACTGGCTGGCGTACTAAACCAGTAAGCACCGATAAAATCATATAACGGAAGCTCGGAGGTAACCATAACTCGGCAGCTTTGTAGATCTTGGTTCACAACCTACTGGGAACGCGCTATCTATCTTGCTAACTAAGTCGCTTTGGAACGAGGGCTTATATTCTTATCCTCGTCATAGAGAGTCGTTCAACGCTGCTGCGTCGGAGTTTTGGATTCTGAAAATTGAAAATTTATTTGTTTTTAAATTTAGTTAGATTTTTTGCATTTTCCTAAACTTTGGGATTGAAAATATTTGGATTTCAGAATTTAAAATTTCAAACATTTTGGAACTTTGGAATTTGAGAATTATAAAAATTCGCTGTTTCAGAATTTCAGAATTTTTTAACTAAATTTTTTTTTAATCTAAAAATTTCAGAATTTTTTTAAAAATTTTAGACTTTCAGGATTTTTCAAACTTTGATTTTTTGAATTTTTAAGTTTTTGAGTTTTTGAATCCTTGAATTTTTAAATTTTTAAATTTTTGAATTTTTGAATTTTTTAAATTTTTAAATTTTTGATTTTTAAATTTTTGAATTTTTGAATTTTGGAATTTTTAATTTTTTGAATTTTAAAATTTTTATATTTTTAAATTTTTGAATTTTTAAATTTTTAAATTTTTGAATTTTTGAATTTTTAAATTTTCAAATTTTTGAATATTTGAATTTTTAAATATTTGAATATTTGAATATTTGAATTTTTAAATATTTGAATTTTTGAATTTTTGAATTTTTGATTTCCGAATTTTTGAATTTTCGAATTTTTGAATTTTCAAATTTTTGAATTTTTGAATTTTTGAATTTTTGAATTTTGAAATATTGAAATTTTAAAATTTTTAAATTTTTGAATTTTTGAATTTTTGAATTTCTGAATTCCTGAATTTTTGAATTTTTAAATTTTTAAATCTTTAAATATTTGAATTTTTAAATTTTTGAATTTTTGAATTTTGAATTCTTGATTTTTTGAATTTTAGAATTTTTGAATTTTAGTATTTTTGAATTTTAAACATTGAATTTCGAATTTTAAAATTTTAAAATTTTTGAATTTTTGAATTTTAAAATTTTTAAGTTTTTTAATTTTTAAATTTTTGAATTTTTTGAATTTTTGAATTTTTGATTTTTAGTTTTTTTTAATTTTTAAATTTTTGATTCTTTGAATTTTTGAATTTTTGAATTTTTAGATTTTTTGAATTTTTGAAATTTAAACTTTTAAATTTTGAATTTTTGAATTTTTAAATTTTGAATTTTAAATTTTTAAATTTTGAATTTAGAATTTTTGAAATTTTTGAATTTTCGAATTTTTAAATTTTTTGAAATTTTTGAATTTAAAATTTTTGTATTTTAAATTTTTGAGTTTGAAATTTTAGAATTTTTAAATTTTTAAATTTTTAAGTTTTTGAATTTTTGAATTTTTGAATTGTTGAATTTTTGAATTTTTGAGTTTTTGAATTTTTGAATTTTTGAATTTTTGAAATTTTGAAATTTTGAATTTTTGAATTTTTGAATTTTTAAATTTTTAAATTTCTGAATTTTCGAATTTTTGAATTTTGAAAATTTTTGAATTTTGAATTTTTTTTTCAAAATTTTTGAATTTTTGAATTTTTCAATTTTTAAATTTTTGAATTTTTAAATTTTTAAATTTTTGAATTTTTGAATTTTTGAATTTTTTGAATTTTTTGAATTTTTGAATTTTAGAATTATTGAATTGCAGCGGAGAACAACGTCGGGTATATGGGTCGAAGTCGACGGAACGATTGGTTCGACGAAGAGTGCAGACAGATTCTGGAGGAGAAGGACGCAGCGCGGGCGGTCGCGCTGCAGCAAGGTACCCGGCAGAACGTGGAACGTTATAGGCGGAAGCGGAGACAGCAGACCCGCCTTTTTCAGGAGAAGAAACGCCGCCTGGAAGAAGCGGAGTGCGAGGAGATGGAACAGCTGTGCCGTTCTCAAGATACACGCAAGTTCTATCAGAAGCTCAACGCATCCCGCAAAGGCTTCGTGCCGCGAGCCGAAATGTGCCGGGATAATGATGGGAGCATCCTGGCGGACGAACGTGTGGTGATCGAAAGGTGGAAGCAGCACTACGAGGAACATCTGAATGGCGCTGAGAGTACAGGCAGTGAAAGTCAAGGCAGCGGAGGAGATGACTACGTCAGTTCAGCGGACGATGGAAGCCAACCAGCCCCCACCTTGAGGGAAGTTAAGAATGCTATTCAACAGCTAAAGACCAATAAAGCAGCTGGTAAGGATGGTATCGGAGCTGAACTCATCAAGATGGGCCCGGAAAAGCTGGCCACTTGCCTGCACATACTGATAGTCAGAATCTGGGAAACCGAACAGCTACCGGAGGAGTGGAAGGAAGGGGTTATATGCCCCATCTACAAGAAAGGCGACAAACTGGAGTGTGAGAACTTTCGAGCGATCACCATCCTTAATGCCGCCTACAAAGTGATATCCCAGATCATCTTCCGTCGTCTGTCACCATTAGTGAATGAGTTCGTGGGAAGTTATCAAGCCGGCTTCGTTGACAGCCGCTCGACAACGGACCAGATCTTTACTGTACGGCAAATCCTTCAAAAATGCCGTGAATACCAGGTCCCAACGCACCATCTGTTCGTTGATTTCAAGGCGGCATACGACAGTATAGACCGCGTAGAGCTATGGAAAATTATGGACGAGAACAGCTTCCCTGGGAAGCTTACCAGACTGATCAAAGCAACGGTGGATGGTGTGCAAAACTGTGTGAAGATTTCGGGCGAACACTCCAGTTCGTTCGAATCGCGCCGGGGACTAAGACAAGGTGATGGACTTTCGTGCCTGTTGTTCAACATTGCGCTAGAAGGTGTCATGCGGAGAGCCGGGTGTAACAGCCGGGGTACGATTTTCAATAGATCCAGTCAATTTATTTGCTTCGCGGATCACATGGACATTGTCGGCCGAACATTTGCAAAGGTGGCAGAACTGTACACCCGCCTGAAACGTGAAGCAACAAAAGTTGGACTGGTGGTGAATGCGTCAAAGACAAAGTACATGCTTGTGGGCGGAACCGAGCGCGACAGGGCCCGTCTGGGAAGCAGTGTTACGATAGACGGGGATACCTTCGAGGTGGTCGATGAATTCGTCTACCTCGGATCCTTGCTAACGGCTGACAACAACGTTAGCCGTGAAATACGAAGGCGCATCATCAGTGGAAGTCGGGCCTACTACGGGCTCCAGAAGAAACTGCGGTCGAAAAAGATTCGCCACCGCACCAAATGTGTCATGTACAAGACGCTTATAAGACCGGTTGTCCTCTACGGGCAGGAAACATGCACTATGCGCGAGGAGGACTTGCAAGCACTCTGAGGATACGAGAGACGAGTGCTTAGGGCCATCTTTGGCGGTGTGCAAGAAGACGGTGTGTGGCGGCGAAGAATGAACCATGAGCTCGCCCAACTCTACGGCGAACCCAGTATCCAGAAGGTAGCTAAAGCCGGAAGGGTACGATGGGCAGGACATGTTGCAAGAATGCCGGACAGCAACCCTGCAAAGATGGTGTTCGCTTCCGATCCGGCAGGTACGAGACGGCGTGGAGCGCAGCGAGCGAGATGGGCAGACCAGGTGCAGAACGACTTGGCGAGCGTGGGGCGTATCCGAGGATGGAGAGATGCAGCCTCGAACCGTGTATTGTGGCGTCAAATTGTTGATTCAGTGTTATCTGTTTAGATGTTAACTAAATAAATGAAATGAATGAAATGAATGAAATGAATGAAATGAATGAAATGAATGAAATGAATGAAATGAATGAAATGAATGAAATGAATGAAATGAATGAAATGAATGAAATGAATGAAATGAATGAAATGAATGAAATGAATGAAATGAATGAAATGAATGAAATGAATGAAATGAATGAAATGAATGAAATGAATGAAATGAATGAAATGAATGAAATGAATGAAATGAATGAAATGAATGAAATGAATGAAATGAATGAAATGAATGAAATGAATGAAATGAATGAAATGAATGAAATGAATGAAATGAATGAAATGAATGAAATGAATGAAATGAATGAAATGAATGAAATGAATGAAATGAATGAAATGAATGAAATGAATGAAATGAATGAAATGAATGAAATGAATGAAATGAATGAAATGAATGAAATGAATGAAATGAATGAAATGAATGAAATGAATGAAATGAATGAAATGAATGAAATGAATGAAATGAATGAAATGAATGAAATGAATGAAATGAATGAAATGAATGAAATGAATGAAATGAATGAAATGAATGAAATGAATGAAATGAATTAAATGAATGAAATGAATGAAATGAATGAAATGAATGAAATGAATGAAATGAATGAAATGAATGAAATGAATGAAATGAATGAAATGAATGAAATGAATGAAATGAATGAAATGAATGAAATGAATGAAATGAATGAAATGAATGGATTATTGAATTTTTGAATTTTTGATATTTTGAATTTTTGAATTTTAGAGTTTTTTAATTTTCAAATTTTTGAATTTTTGAATTATTGAATTTTAGAGTTTTTGAGTTTTTCAAAAATTTAAAAATTCAAAAATTCGAAAATTCAAAAATTCAAAAATTCAAATTCAAAAATTCAAAAATTCAAAAATTCAAAAATTTAAAGATTCAAAAATTCAAAAATTCAGAAGTTTAAATATTCAAAAACTAAATTTAAAAAATTTAAAAATTTAGAAATTTGAAAACTTAAGAAATTTAAAAATTTTAAAAAAATTTGAAAAAATTTAAATATTTAAAAATTTAAAAATTTAAAAATTTAAAAGATTAAAAATTTAAAAATTCAAAAATTCTTAAATTTTTTGAATTTTTTAAATTTTTAAAATTTTTTAAATTTTTAATTTTTTTTTAAATTTTTAAATTTCCTAAGTTAATAAATTTCTAAATTTTTAAATTTTTAAATTTTAGATTTTTAATTTTTAAATTTTTGATTTTTAAATTTTAAAGTTTAAAATTTTAAATTTGAATATTTTTTTAGTTTTAAATTTTTAAATTTTTCAATTTTTAAATTTTTAAATTTCTAAATTTTTAAATTTTTAAATTTTAAAATTTTAAAATTTTAAAATTTTTAATTTTTAAGTCTTTAAATTTTTAAATTTTTAAATTTTAAATTTTAGAATTTTGAATCTTTAAATTTTTGAATTTTTTGAATTTTTTGAAATTTAAATTTTTAATTTTTTGAATTCTTGAATTTTTGAATTTTTGAATTTTTGAAAAATTCAATATTTAAATATATGAAAAATTCAAAAAATTCAAGAATTTAAAAATTCAAAAATTCAAAAATTCAAAAATTCAAAAATTCAAAAATTCAAAAAATTCAAAAATTCAAAAAATTCAAAGAAACTAAAATTCAAAAATTCAAAAATTCAAAAAATCCAAAAATTCAAAAATTAAAGAATTTACAAATTTTAAAATTCAAAAATTCAAAAATTTAAAAATTTAAAAATTCAAAATTCAATGTTTCAAATTCAAAAATACTAAAATTCAAAAATTCAAAAAAAATCAAGAATTCAAAAATTCAAAATTTCAAAAATTTAAAAATTCAAGTATTTAATATTTTAAAATTTAAAAATTTAAAAAGTTAAAAATTTAAAAATTTAAAAATTTAAAAATTTAAAAATTTAAAAATTTAAAAATTTAAAAATTTAAAAATTTAAAAATATAAAAATTTTAAAATATAAAAATTTTAAAATTTTAAAATTTTAAAATTTTAAAATATTAAAATTTAAAAATTTTAAAATTTAAAAATTTAAAAATTTTAAAATTTAAGAATTTAAAAATTTAAAAATTTCAAAATTTCAAAATTTCAAAATTTCAAAATTAAAAAAAATTAAAAATTTAAAAATTTAAAGATTTAAAAAATTATAGACTTAAAAATATAAAAATTTAAAAATTTAAAAATTTAAAAATTCAAAAACATAAAAATTTTAAAATTTAAAAATTTAAAAGTTTAAAAACTTAAAAATTTAAAAATTTAAAAATTTAAAAATTTAAAAACAATTAAACAGTTAATGCATATATTTCCTCAAAATTTCCCCAGCTCTTTGGACACTCGTTCATCCATAAAACAGAAACAAATACCTGATGCAAAAATTAGTCCTCGAAGCCGGCGCTCATTGAAAGCAGTTTTCAATTCCTTCAGCCCCTTTTTGCGACACAAAAAAAACGATCTCCCTCTCTTACATCTCTTTTATGCTGAACTACATAATAAGCTCGATAGAAAGATGATACGGTTATGATTTGCGGTTTGCCGAAATTAACCGCTTCCTTCACTTTGCAAAAAGAAGGAAAAAAACAGCTCGGAGGGAATCCAAATCCTGGCGTAGGCCTACCTACCAGGATGAAGGCGACTCTGTTGAAATGATGGCAATGTGGATGCCTTTGGCGGAGGGCAGAAAAGCGCCGTAGGTGCGGAGCCTTGTCGTTTTGTCTGGCACGGTGAGTAAGTGCACCATCATTCGAGACCCGATCTGATCCGTCCCAGCGGCAACGAACTACGGTTCCAGTTTGGAAAATCGAATCAACAGCTGATGAGTGCGTCAGATCATTCCGACACTTTCCAGCAGGGTTATGTTTACTGAACTGCATGTTTTATTAGCTGTTCTTGTATGGGTGATTGAATGGACTTGGAATTAATTATTTAGGTATCTTCGATACGCTTGCTTATTGATGGGACGTAAATCTACACATTCATCACATTTTAAAGATAATCGTGAAGTGGTGTGGTAATGAAACTTTGTATAACATACTTAATGCTGCTTTCGATTCAGGAGCCACACTCACATACTGAAATGTTCGTGTAAAGACGTTGTTAACTTCTCCTCTCGGTGTTCCTCCACACAGTCCTACATAGTGGCGGATTTTTTATAGCCATTCATTCCTTTCCGTACGTAGTTACTGCTGCCGTTCCACGGGAAGTAAAGAAAATGTGGGCTTAAACGCATGGTGAGGTAGAATTGCATAATTGAGAGTAATTGCTTACCAAAATTATGATATTCAAGTAAATAATTGTTAAGCATGACTACATTGCCATTTCTGTAACTGTCAATTCTGTTAACATCACAATCATATGAGCTATGATCAATCACATGTCCATGTCTAATAATCATAATGGGGACAGTGCATCGAAAAAAAATGTCCCAGGAGGTGCGTATTAAATCATACCCCCCTTCGTTCCTGCTCAACACGGTAACGCATAGGCTTTGCACACAGTTCCCCGACCGACAAGGCTAGTTTTGAAATATTATTTATTGTTTTCAAATTGTTTGAGCAAACGGCTCTGATATTTGCCGACAGTCAAATTGCGGCTGCGCGCAGCCACGGTACGGGACGGAATCAAAAGGCCTCTGTGCTTAGACGAATTTCGCCGGTAGCAGCCAGTCAGTGACGGTGGCGGCGGTGGTGCGCGGTGCTCGACTTGTGCCTGTTTGGATAGGTCTATGAATGGAAGCGTGTGACAAAGGGTTTCGGTTTGATTTTTTTTATGAACGGATGGATATATTTTGATTGTTCGTCGAGAATAATGATCGCGAAGCGGCGCGATTCGAGTGACTGCCGGAATTGTAACGGAATTTCGATTGGCTCTCGAAATGTCAAATGCTTCTCCATTGGTAACTTCAGCTGTACCGATGTAGTCAGGGTTGCCAGCAAATAACGAGTATTGTACAGCGTCTTCAAAATGCACCAATTAAATGTGGTTCATCCCGGGATGGTTATCTAAACAAGCGAATTTGGTCGACATTCGATACGGCTATGAGGGTCCATCACAGTTCCGAGACTACTGTCGCGCTTCACATCTTCGTCGGCAGCCTGCATCATCCGAAGGAGATAATTCCTGCATGGGTTTGAATGCAGAATGAAAAGTAAATGCCGTGGATGTGGATTGAACATCTGTCCGGGCCTGGGTTAGCCCAGATCAGAACGATGCAGTGAGATCTTGTTTGCGGTTTTTGATGTTTATGCCGCAATCGTTCCACTTTTATTTCGTAATGATGGTACCTTCCTACTTGAGGTTTGCGGTGGTGATTCTGCTGTCTCGTCAATTGTTTTCACTAGTGCGGTAGTCCTCACATGATTCTTCAATTCATGCATGGAAAATAGTTGATGAACGATAAAAGATGAAACGGCTGATATCGTAGATTCTGTTATTGCATAAGTACTCATTTAAATAACTATAAATAAGCATACTTCAATATCGTTGTCTAACAAATGTTTTTGTTATTTTTCATTACAGGTAAAATCGATAATCCAAGACAACATAAGACGAATTCTTTATCGTAATTTCGTAATTCTTTATCGTAAGTAATTTTGAACAAACTGATTATTTATACCGATCCCGATGTGAAATTGTATCAATTTGTTGAACTTCTGCACAACCAATCAACCCTCTTTAACGAGCCCTTAGAATAATAACTATCAAACGCTATCTCCTTTGACAGAAACCCATAAAAATCTATGATAAGATAGTCAACACAGTCCATCCTAAGCCACAAATTTACCACTAAATTATCTTTTAAGAAGGCGATGCACTGCTGTTCCCATTTGCTTCGGACCGACTACGACGACGAGAAGCACCTCTTTTATCTTAATGGTTATTGCTCTCCTGGGACCTCCACAATGCGACACTTTTCAAACGTCTCGTTCCGTTGCGCAGCCACTTGTTATCGCCTAGACCAGCGCTGCTGCTGCCTAATACAGTTAAATCGAAAGAAAAATTAACCGTTTTGATGTCATAAAATCTAACAAATTCATTCCACCTTGCGCTTCGACGGCGGATGACTGTCATCTGCATGACGGGCACTGACTGCGAGATGAAGATGGAGACGCAGGTTTCCATGTAGGAATCTGTCAACTTGCGTTAAGGAAAACTTGTCCGAATGTTTCCAATCGACGGCAACGTCTTCATAAATGGCTGTTGCAGCACTTCGCGACGCAACGATAGAGAAATAGCAGCACAGTCGACTTCATCGGTCGGTAAAGATATGAAATGCTGCCACTGCCTTCGGACAACCGGATTGTCATAAAGAGGTACCCGGATTGATTATAATGTTTAGCACCCACCAAGTGTGCCACCACAAAGATGATCATCTACCGAGAGGGCATTAGTGTCCCATGAGTGAGCAGCTGAGTGAGTGGCGAGCTGTGAAGCGTTAGCATCGGTTACCGTCATGAGCGGCGATTTTTCTTTCCCAGCTGGTCGGCTGCTCTGCGGCGACGGCCAGTAGATAAAGATAGATTGCTCCTCATCGAAGGTATATAATTTTATAATTTATCAACACTTTATTAAATCCCATCTTCACCGAACCTGTTTCCGAGTCCGAGTGGTCTGCTGCACCACAGTGGTGCATGACCGAGTATGGAACTCGGATAAGCTGGCAGGTGAGGAGTGCGCATTTCGCTCCAGGCACGCATCCATCGGCTGCAAACGAATAATTAGCTATTCTGCGGGCGATTTAACAATATCATAAGTATTACACAAATAAATTAATACACACTTTCCGTGATGCTTGCGCTTTTATAACACGCTTTGAGGTGATCTTTTATCACTTCGACGGTGCATGCTGACAGGGCTGGTTGCTTTCGAAATTGATTTGGTGCGCTGTTCGCAATTTCAAACGTAAGGAAAGGGTGTCAAAGGAAAGCTTTTCATTACGGGAGAAAATCCATGTACTGGATATGTGTTAATTATTTTACTTCAAAAGTGGTGATCACTGATCAGGCTTCAAGCAAAAGAATTGTTTCCCAGTTATACCTTCCATTCCCAGTTATACCATAGATTTCCAGGAGGTAATGAACTGTTGGATTGATTTCTAAAGAAATTCCCAAAAAAACGGGAACAGTTCCTGGAATCATTCTTTCAGGAATAACCAGAAGTAAAACTTTCAGAAGTTGATAAGAAAATTATTTTGAGCTTTTTAGTGGAATGTCTGAAAGTGAAAGGTCGAAATACGTATCTGTCAAGATACAATTAAGGGGTGGAATTCAATGGGATTGTATAAACTCGTCTTATGATAAGTTTCAGAAGTTGTCATCCGAATAATTTTGAAAATTCCCAAATTCTTTTTGACCTCGTTCCTTCTTAAATTATCAGAAATAATACGAAGGGAATAAGAATTCACCTAATTCCGTATCAACATCAAGTTCAAAAAGGAGTCTTTCTTTTAATAAGAAAATTTAGGATGTAGTCTGACGAAACCTAAGAATGCTGATGTTCCTCATTTCGAAAATTCCACATTTCTTTAGGGCTTTATTAACCCTTCTTCAGGCAGAGGCCAGTGTTGCCACAAACAAATGTTCAGTTTTTCTGTTTATTAATTAGAGCTCTACTTATTATTTCTCATGTAGTGGCTATACCTATTTGCTACCTAGTAACACCCCAGCTGAATTAGAGCCATGAAACAAATGAAATGTTAATTTAAGAACATATTTTTTTACGAATACATAGATCGTAAGTTTTGAGTGGAAGATGGATTTTCAGCTATAATTCGTTAAAAAACGACAAAGATATATTTTCCCCATTGGTATTGATTATTTAAGCGAGATTAGCGTGATAAATGCTTTGCCGTTCTTGTATATTTGATTTTTGTAATTTTGGCGAAATTGCGGTTTTCTTCCCTTGGGAAAAAAAAATGCAAAAAATATTTACACTTATAATGCGTTTTCCGAGTAGGACTTCTCACTATAAAATGTAACGTGCCTTGTTTTGATTTGCAACAAGTTTCTACATAATTAAAATGCAGCTCCTGGGTGACCAAACACAGCGCTCTAATGGATTCCTGATGTGCCAGGTCATTAGACCGAATGTCGTTATGCTGAAGATCGATTTTTGGAGGAACATATTGCTTTGTTTTCTTCTACCTCTCTTATTTTTTTGCTCGTCATCTTCCATTTTTTCTCTTCTATCTTAATTTTTCATTTAAAAAAATAACCAATCCAAACCTAAGTACTGATGGGACGATGAAGTGAAGTTGCGTGGAATACGAAACAGAAGGCACTGGCAACATTCAATTAACACAGCACTTTCAAAAACCTGATCAACTTCAAATGAAGTTCTGTCATCTTCCTCCAGAGGAATAAACAGAACATAAAGAAGAGTATAAACAAATTCGCTGAGGAAATGGATCCACAGACAAGCTCAATCGATCTGAGGGACAAAATACGTCACCTTTCCGGAAAAAGAACTAGCAACCCCAATAACATAATACAGGACAGTCCAGAATTAGCGAAGGAATTCATGGATCTACACCAAGTACCGAGTGACGTCTACCTGGAGGGACCAAGCAGTTGTTCAATGGTAGCCAACTAGGACAGCGGTTCTCAACCTTACGAACTTATGCTTTTATTGAGGTAGCCTCTATTTTTCGTTGTAAGTAAAAATAAGCGTAACTCATGGATATTTGACTCTCCAAAAAGTTGTCTGAAATTTTTGTAATCCGTGGAAATTCCCCGTTCAATGAGGAGCATAAAAATAAGAGAGGTAGAAGTAAGGTTCCGAGTCTCCTGATGGGAAGCTTCCGAATCTCTTGAAAGGAGTTTACCGAGCATGTTAAGACGAGGCATAGTGAATGGACCCTTTTCAGCATCTCGAAATGAGGCTTCTAAGCCTTTTTCCTCCGACCCTTTTAAAAAGATGCTTCCGAGCCTCTTGAAAGGAGGCTTTTGAGCCTCTTGAAAAAAGGCTTCCGAACCTATTGAAAAGAGGCTTTCGAGCCTCTTAAAAGGAAGCTTTCGAGCCTCTTGAAAAGAGGCTTTCGAGCCTATTGAAAAGAAGCTTTCGAGTCTCTTGAAAGGAGGTTTCCGAACCTCTTGAAGGAAAGCTTTCGAGCCTATTGAAAAGAGGTTTCCGAGGTTCTTGAAACGAAGCTTCAGAGCCTCTTGAAACGAGACTTCCAAATCTATTGAAGGAAATTTCCGACCCTCTCAAAAGGAGATCTTTGAGCTTCTTAAAAATAGGCCTTCGAGGCTTTTCAAAGGAGGCTTCCAAGACTCTTGAGAAAACAATTACGAGCCTCTTGAAAGGAAACTTCCGAGCCTCTTAAAAGGAGGCTTACAAACTGCTTTGGAAGGAGCCGCTTGAAAGGAGGCTTTCAAGCTTCTTGAAGCGAAGCTTTTCATACACTACTAAAAATCCACACATATTTATTGGCAAAAATCTATAGATTTAACTTATGATGTTTATCAGCGCACACATAACCATTCTCCACGCGAACTACTTATAAAATATATATCCAAATAAACTTTATGTGTGGTCTCGAATTAGCAATTATTTAATTTATGTGTGGTTATATATCAATTATATTAGGGTGGAGCTAATGCAAAAATCTATAACGGCGACACATATATCTTATATAGATATTTTTGGCAGTGTAGAGGGGCCTTCTTCTTCTTCTTATTGGTATTACATCCCCATACTGGGACAGAGCCGCCTCGCAGCTTAGTGTTCATTAAGCACTTCCACAGTTATTAACTGCGAGCTTTCTAAGCCAGGTTACCATTTTTGCATTCGTATATCATGAGGCTAGCACGATGATACTTTTATGCCCAGGGAAGTCGAGACAATTTCCAATCCGAAAATTGCCTAGTCCGGCACTGGGAATCGAACCCTCAGCATGGTCTTGCTTTGTAGCCGCGCGTCATACCGCACGGCTAAGGAGGACACCAGAAGGGCCTTCATGTCTCTCAAAAAGAGGCTTCATAAGGATATTATTATTCATCATTTTGTCTCGAACAAGTAGATTACGCTGAAGATTTTTAAAATTTGTTCATTCGAAGTTTTGTCCTTCAGCCCTTCATACACTGTACTGGCTGAGGTGGACGACAGCCTAGTCTATGATTTACTGATCGCCATGCATATTATGTGCAAAGCAAAGTAATAGAATAAAATAAATATCAAAACTTTATCAATTAATTTCCACCTTTCTCGCACAACAAAGTTGTACCGAAAGGCTATATGATCACTCCAAAAACGAATTGTTGATAGAAAGGCCGGCCCAGTGTTATATACCAATCGCCTCAGCTCGACGAACTGCTGATAAAAAATGGCCAGATAGGACTATGTGATCAGAAGCTATGATCAAAACACTATTTTTTATGAGCCAATCACGCCAAAAAAACTCATTTATATGTTTTAGTATTTTTTGCACAATTTTAATTGAAAAACATCCGCCATTACGCATTTTTGTCCGAAGGTACATGTACTCCAGGGCTACATGTACTCTAAGTTGATAACAGCTGAGCTGGGACATAAACGATCAGAGCAAATTGGACAACACCCTCAGTCGTAAAAAATCGTCGGCACCAGGAGCTGACTGCATCCCATACATCCCATCTCTCTGCGTCCGAGTGCAACTATGATGCGATCGTTTTCATTGAGACGTGGCTCAACAATCAACTGTTTGGGAGCAAATATACAGATATGACCGAAACAATTGAAATATTCGTAAATCTCGAGGCCTTGGCGTTTTGATCGCTATTTCTTCCAACGTCATAAGCTGCGCTGATCCTTCGCCGGTTGCTTGCAACCTGGAACAGCTTTGGGTAAGACTGACCCTGTCGAAAAGTCTAGTCAGTATAGGCGTAATATACCTTCCACCTGACCTTAAGGCGGATCTGGGTAGCGTGAACGGTCACATTGAATCGGTAAGGAATGTTTATGGAAATCTTCATGCTAATGCCACTATGGGAAATCAGGTGGCCGAAAATAAAAAAATCGACTTTCTCTGATTCGTAATTCAAGTTGACCTACTAAATTCTAATGCTTTGGAGCATTAAACCCCAGCATATCAGCACTCTAAGCCATATGGTTATCAAGATATAGGCATTAGAGCCAGATACTTTTTAGTTCTTGAAAAATCAATGCATTATTCAACTGTCAATATCTTCGGCTACAGTAGCTCTTTTCCAACTCTTTAAAAAGTTTCTGAAAGCTTGTTTCGTGGACTTGCGAAGAACGGGTTAGTTATGGGAAAATAGGTAGTGAAACACCCAAAAATGACCCGAAGAAAAAATATGTTTTTTTTTTCATACAAAAAGTTCCATACAAAAAAGTTTCTCAAAGTTTCGCTTAGCGACTACCACTACGACTTTCTTTGGACCTCCCAGAAGGCATTAAAACAAATTCCAGCTGCTTATGGCTGCAAATCTGCGATTCCGATCACTTTTTCGAAAAAGTCATTAATTTTGAAACATTAAATGTAATTATTCTCATAATACACGGCAGACTGTGATGGGCTGGATACAAATCCCATGCGTATGACAAAAGAGCATCAAGAACAGTTAAAATAGAGATAGTAGATAACACGAAAAGTGTCGTAGGCTTCGTGGTAGGCCGTGTACACGATAGCTTATGCAGCTATATGATACTCCATTTGGCGTAGGCTCACCAAGAGGAGGCAACTCATTATCTATCAAGTATCAAGCAAATAAATATGACCCCACAAAGTATTCGTTATTGCAGACCAATTATGCTAGAGTTTGTGAAGGAATCGAAGCAAGTTGTGATCGATTGCAAAAACACCATAGAGAGAGAACTAAGTGAATTAGTTCCAGTTAAGATCGATTTGGAGCAGGAGAAATATGTTTTGGTTGACTTCGATTTTGTCATGAGCATGGTGGATGGTAAAGTTCTAAATTACATAACTGGTACGTCATCTATGCAAAATTGCCCAATTTGTAAAGCCACTCCAAATGTAATGACAAGCCTAGAGGTATTATTTTTTTTAAAGAAATACTTGTACATTTTAAAAAACTGTTTTGTTTTTCAAATATTCTAGGAGTTTGAAAAAGGATATACATCAGAGATAGGGACACTTATTTATGGAATATTTCCATTACATGCATGGATGCGATTTTTCGAGTGCCTTCTTCACATATCTTACCGAATGGATTTTAAAAAGTGGCAGGTATCAAAGATATTAAAGGAAGCGTACTTGAAGAGAAAACAACTTATACAGAAAAGGCTTTATGATAGCTTTGGTGTGAGAGTCGACCAGCCAAGGCAAGGTGGAGCAGGATCAAGTACAACTGGAAACATTTGTCGACGAGCGTTTTCGAATCCAAATCTGTTAAGTGAAGCATTAAATGTCAACGAAGAGCTAATTCACCGGCTCTGGAACATTCTGATCGCGATAAACTGCCAAGAGCCAATCAATCCTGAAAAGCTAGACAGTTATTGTAAAGCAACCTACCGGTTATATTTGCAGCTGTATGATAGGTATAAAATTCCTGCTACGGTGCATAAAGTCCTTGCCCATGCTGGGGATATAATTATTCATTCACCAGCACCACTTGGAATGTTGCCTGAAGAAGCAGCTGAGTGTCAACACAAGCAATTAAAAAAAAAGTCAGACTCATCATGCCAGGAAAGCATCAAGAGAGAAAAATTTACATAACGTTTTTATTCGTGCTATGAACTCGTCGGATCCTTTGATAAGCTCCCTCAACTTAGGTAAGCGACTTCAAAATAAATCTAATCTGGACTATCCAGAAGATGTTCAAAGTTTTTTAGTGACTGAAACTTCTTGCAATACAACAGATTCGAGTACAGAAAAATATACCATAGCAGATATTTTAATCGATCTTGAAGAAATAAATGATGATTTTGTTGAGGATGTTCATGTACATAATGAATAAATAAATGTTGTTGCAGTATACTTATATATCTTGAAGCTTTTATTGCATGGAGTTCGTTTAGCTTTAATAGAGCTTTATATTGTATTCCCTTTACTTGTTTTACGGGTTAAGAGCCTGAACCAATCTGAAAAAATCCTACAAAGACAACCTGTTACGTATGTAGATGCAATGGCCTGTATTTGACGGAGTCCTTGTGCAACTTAGAACATCTGTACAACTCAATTCACATAAAAACAGTATACAATTTTCTAGTTTGAACTCTACAGGTCTGCGCTGCAATAAAATACACATCTATAGACTGCTGTGTACATGAGACATTCGTAGATAAAAGGGATATATTCCATAGAGATCAAAGGTCTGTATTCCAGGGAGTTTGGAGACCTTAGAAGTAATAACGACCTGCAAAACAAGTATTTCACATATTTTAGACAATAATCTACGATATAAGTGTGAAATATTGCAGAAATGAAATGAAAATATTTTCGGCCACCTACTTGTATGGAGCCGCCCCATAGTGATAATGACCATACGATTTTGCTCGGTGATTACAATCAATCTGGTTTAGTCTGGACTATGACAGAAGAGGATATACCTGTCGTTGATTGTGTGCAGTCGCATATCTCTCAAGCTTGTGGGGCTTTGCTTGATGGATTTAGCTTGCAAGGCCTGACTCAAATAAATTGCATTGCCAATAGAAACAATCGTCTTCTGCACCTTGTTTTTAAAAAAATGACACCACTCTCGAAGGGTATTCATTACAAAAGACAGTTGAAGCTACAAACTTAGATGCTGATCATCCCGCTTTAGAAATCGATCTATGCACTTCCAAACCGGTTTTTATCGCGCCTCCTGAAGAGCCACGCCTCGACTTTAAAAACGCAAATTACATCGGATTGCTTGATGCACTTCATCAGATTGACTTGACATTCCTAGATACTCTAGAGATCGATTATGTTGTATCTCGTTATACAAGCATCATGCTCGATGCAATAACTGAATTTGTCCCACCTCACCGGCCTCCTAAGCCTCCGTGGGGTAATCGCTTAGACAGTACTGCAAATTACGCTGCCCGTTAACCGAGCAGCAATTCAATCGTGCTAGCTATAATCATAGAGGATTTACAATCGATTCTTGTACAAAGGTCACACGCAGCGAATGCAAGACAATCTGCGAAGAAACCCGAAGCTATTCTGGAGTTTTGTTAACACTAAGCGAAAGAAGGATGGTTTACCGATTGAGATGTTCCTGGGAGGTCAGTACGTCAATATCGCTGCAGAAAAATGCAATATATTTGGAGCCCATTTTATGGATGCCTTCAACGTATGTCAAGCACCAGCGAGGCAAATTGAACGTTCCTGTCTAGACACTTCACGCATTGTGTCTTCCCTTAGATAGCTGCAGATAACTCCTCGTCAAGTTAGTTCAGCCATTAGTAAAATTCCTCCTCAGCCAACCATGATGGCATTCCGTCATGCGTTTTCAAAAGTGTCGCGAGACATTGATTCAACCGTTACCGTAACCATTCGCTAAGTCAGTATAAGTTTCCCTTATCATGGAAATTTTGCGTGATGGTTTCATCACATTTCAGTGCATAAGAAGAACGATGAGCAAAACATTGAAAACTATCTAGACTTCACACCCCTATGCTACTGTTCCAAATTTTTTGCAATCATCATGAACGACATACTGTTTGCGGCGTGTAGAGCATATATCTTCGGATCAGCATGGATTTTATCCTAAAAGGTCAACTGCAACTAATCTTACACAATTTGTATCACTATGCTGGCAAAATATGAACTCCGGTGCACAAGTCGATACAGTGTACACCGATTTCAAATCTGCATTCGACCGAGTTGATCATGGAATACTGCTTGCCCGGCTTGAGAACTTGGCATAGGCCAAAATATCATCTGCTGGCTAAAATCATATTTGACGAACCGACCGAAGATAGGAACGGAAACATCCAACATTTTCACTAACCCATCTGGCGTGCCCCAAGGCAGCAACCTTGGCCCGCTTTTATTTCTGCTCTTCATCAACGAACTCTCCACAGTGCTTCCAGATGGATACCGAATATTCTATGCTGATGACTTGAAGCTGTATATGATTGTGAAAAAAATGTAAGATTGCGAAAATCTGCAGCTACATACTTCTTGACTGCCTGTGTGAATGGTGCTCGAACAAATTTCTGACTTTGAGTGTACAGAAATGCTACGTCAAATCCTTCCACCGTAGACAACAGCCCTTTAGCTACGATTATTCAACCACAAATCAGGCTCTCTCTCGTGTTTCGCAAGTTCGTGATTTGGATATTACACTTGATTCGGCACACACATTTCGCATGCACTATAACGACATAATCTCTAGAGCCAACCGGCAGCTAGGGTTTGTTTTTAAAATAACTAAAGAACTTCGTTACCCGCTATGCCTTCGATCTCTGTTCTGTGCCTTAGTGAGGTCAATACTCGAATCGAATGCCGCTGTATGGTGTCCGTATCAAGCTACTAGGATCGCTAGCAAGCAATTAAACACAAATTCGTCAGATTTGCTTTACGTGGTCTTCCCTGGCGTGATACTTTAAATTTGCCACGTTATGAAGATTGCTGTAGACTTCTAGGAATCGAAACCCTTGAGCAAAGGAAATGCTCACATGTATTCGTTGCAAAAATACTGTTAGGAGAGATCGATTCGCCGACCATCTTGTCTCAGCTTGGGCCTATATGCTCCGGAGCCGGTCCTTCGACAACGAAAGTTTCTAAGACTTGATGCCAGGATTACATGACCCAATCAGGTTTATGTCAAGGATCTTCAACGAATTTTACAAGCTCTTCGACTATAACACATCTGCTGCAACCTTCAAACATAGACTGCAAGTCAGTAGACATGGTGTGGAGAATTTTTCTACTTTTGTTTTTTTTCTCAATTGCCACGGACTTCATCAACGACGGGACGAGACGAGAACTGGGATGAATCAGATGAACTACATGAACTTCCTAGGATGAATTTTGTTTAGTGAATGTTTGTATTCCGTATGCCAAATGTTTTGCATTGTTTTAAGATTTTGTCTTGAAATAATGTTGAAAAGATGTGGAGCTTTTATGCCATATTGAGTTAGCTATATGAAAAGTCGCTCAACATGGCTTGTCTCCATCATACTTCATTAAGACTGTACAGTACGATGAAGAAAATACTAAACAAAGAAATGAAGCATGCTCCAATCGCTGACAAAACTCTTTCTGATCGACCTCAGACAGGGAAGTACTCCAGATCAATCAAAGGAAATTCGCATAATCGCCATACCAAAACCGGATACAACCCCAGCTTGAAAAAGATGGCGCTTGTACCCTTCCTGACCAAAACTACTGCCGGCGCGGCAGTTCTTGTCAGACTAAACAAGTTTATTGACAGCCAAGAACTTTTACCCAAACTCTCTTTTAAGCTCCGCAAAGGACAATCAACGAACATCTGCACCACGAACATCGCGAATGATTATTCAGGAAAACCGAAGAAAAGGATAAACCTAAATCGGAGTATTCAGGAGGTGGGCCCAACAGGTACAGAATGATTTGGCGAGCGTGAAGCGCATTCGAGGATGGAGAGATGCGGCCTCGAACACTGTACCGTAGCGTCAAATTGTTGATTCAGTGTTATCTGTTCAGATGTAAGCTAAATAAATGAAATGAAACTTCGGAAATGTTTGCTTGTCGTTAACAACAGGGGCGGAATTAAGTGAGCGTTCCAGGACCACGCCTTGCGGAATGTTAACATATCAATAACCAATTTTCAAAACGACTTATCTGCTTTTGTAAATAAAGATTCAAACGCGAAAAAATTGGTCGATTTAAATTGTGCACTTAAATAAACTTGAATATTCCTAATTTTGTAGGTGTGTGCGCATTGAATATTGCCTGTATTTTGTTATTACCCTTTACTAATCAGTTGTCGAAATAGCGTCCCTGCATGAGCAAAATCCCTATAAAGCAAAGCAAAACTGAAAACAATTCGTTCCAGTATTTATACACCCAACAAGTGGATGACAGGTTTTCATACAGTTTTGCGTGAGAACCTTACAGAAACTGTATAAATTTTTTGCATATACAATTTCGGAATATTTTAGTATAACCATTGTGTTGAAACCTTACAATTTTGTATTATTTTAATATGGTAACTGTATAAAAAGCTTACATTTCTTGTATTAAATTCTCGATCGTACAAACAGCTTCGGAACTCACATCCGCGTACTTGGCCGGAAGACACAAGAGCGTTTTAACATACTGAAGATCTTATCCAGGATAAAGCACGGTGCCCACCCGGACACCATGGAACTTTTGTAGAAAGCTCTTATACGATGCATAGTCGAGTACGGGTGCACAGTGTTTGGAAGTGCGAGTGAATCTTACCGAGAAAAACCGCAATTTGGGTAAAAATAACTGGAAGTTCAAAAACTAACCAAAGGAATATGTTAGCAGCGTTGGTGGGAGACAGTCCTCTAGACATTCGCTTCAAACAAATCACGAGCAAAAAATTTGCAAAGCCCTTCTTCAATGACAGTATTGGCGGTAGCTGAATAGCTTATACAACTCAAAAGACAGGACCCCTAGTCCTAAACAATCATTTCTGTATCAGCAAAACGTCAAGATTAAAAATGGACCCAACATTTACAGAGATGCTTTGCAGATAGGATATTGCGGCGGGATAGAATTATTTTGCGAATTCACCTATCGGCCAAATAAGGCTGGAACTTGAACTAGGCACCTGCATAATGATGGCTGAATTGATCGCTATCCTATAGTAGCACTCAATCATTTAAAGAACGAAGACATCGTAGAAGCTGTACACTGTAACATGTGGTGTGTCTGTCATTTCGAGATGTGTGAGATTTTCGCGTTTTTGTTCCGTATTATAAATGTAGTAAGACACTAAAAACACATTTGAATATGCGTGAAGCATCACAACCACCCATCACCCACCGGAAAGGATACAGCCACACCACAAACCAGTTCCAATATTCACCACCAGTCGCAGCATCACGAAAAAATGGGCGGCCATTGGGGGGTGGCGTAGAAGGCGCCATGATAAGCGAAAAGCTCGGAGGGGAAATTAACTTGGTCGAGGGTTCTGGAAGGATATGCGCCATTGCTTGGAATCATTTTTGAAAGCGATATCCAAACACGACAGACGTCTAAACATTTATAGAAAGCATCAATTAGAAGCAAGTGGAAGGAAAGCCTTGTGAGACAGTGGAAGCTGTGAAGTTGAAGAAGCCATCCAGGACCCCTTTTTGTTCTTCGGTTGGATTTTTCTTGGTTGTTACCTGTGTCTCCGGACCGTGTGGGCTAGAAGAACGTCCAGTGACGAGTTATAATTCCGGCCACTAGCGCGGTACTAAGTTCCGAGCCGCTATTTCTGCTCGAGAAGGTCCGCAGAAGCCTTGTCCGTGGTAGCCGCCATTTTGCTTGAAGGGCCGTGACGCCGTCGAACCCATCCGCGAGCGACTCGGTCAAGGAGCAGCTCCGCTGCGAAGGGACAAGCGATCATAGTTTGCTTGGAAAAACGGTGAAGGGGCCCCGTCAACAGAAGAAGCGGAACAAAAAAAGGATAGTGAGAAGGTAGGAGATAGCCGATTAAGAAAGTGGGAGTGAAGGTACCTGTGTACTACGTAAAATAAAGTGGGTTAAACTGCAAAACGGTATTCAAGTGTTTTCTTGGTCGCGAAGAGTCAAGCGCGTATGCCGACCCTGAGGTTATGAGGAGGGGAGTCTCATGTGTGCCGAAGTGAGGGCTGCCACATTAGTTACAACACTAATTCTTTATCAGCCAGCCAGATAATAGAATAGGACACCAAACGTTTGCAAACGCAGCTCGATGATACTGGACATAATCAAAATTGCAACATCTTTGATGAGTCGTATGGGAATCACAGGCAATGACGCTGCGAACAAGTTGGCCAAGGACGGCGAAAACTCCGAGGATGTTCTGAAAAAAAAACGGAATATTTAAGCAAAACGCATTTAACATCTTGATCAATACCGTAAAAACAAGACGAACGACTGGTATACCAAGAATTCGTTAGAAAAGGGGAAACACTTTTTTGCCATACAACCACACAACCACACAACCTACAAAAATAAACAGCTCAACAACCGTGAGGTCATGAGCTGATCACCAACTTAGCTGCAAACAACTGAATGGCAAAAATGTGGCAAATTTTAAGCAATGATCCATGAAAAAACATGCGGATGAAAGGGATTGTACCTCTCGTTACCGTCCCAATAAGACCAAGTGGTTCAAGGCACAGTGCAAGGATTGTGAGAAGTAGAACCCCGTGGAGGTGTTGAGATCAGTCATACAATAGCCAGAGATTATGTGAAATGCAGTGAGGTACAGAACACATCCACTCCACTGAATACGGAGTTTTGTGCAATCGGAAGCAGCCTTGAAGTCAGAGAAAGTCACCCATCATCCATAGCATTGGAGACGAAACAAACGCTGATTTGGTGAAGACGTTCGGGAGAATATCCGTCGAAGGTTATGGGTGCGATGCAAAAGCAGTAGGCCTATAGGGTGCCGTGTTTCTGGTAAAGTTGTTGGTCCGAAGAATCGATTGCCCTTGTATGAGAAATGACATAAAAAGACCAAGAATCAAATCAAAGAAGAGCAGTCTCAGTTGCATTTCCAGTTCCCGCCTGGACCAAAAAGGCAAGTCTTCCCATTTGCCTTTCTCGACGATGGATTTGCAAATGCCATGTTGAATCAGTCGAAATGCTGAATTATTGTGTATCCATTGGTCCAATGAAATTCAAATGAAATTATGAGCGCCGCAGGAAGCAGTGGAATTTTGAACCTTCTGTAGCGATAAGCTACGCAAGGCTTCTGAAGTATGCACTTTTGAAGCGGGGAAGGGCCATTTCGCCGAAAATATTTCAACCGTAAGCCATTTGACCGAAGGCCACTAGACCGAAATTTGTTCGACCGATATCCATTTAACCGAAAGTCATTTGGCAGAAAAGGCCATTTGGCCAAAACGTACAAACGGTAAAAAATGTCGTTTGAACGAATTAGTCTTTTGTTGAAAAAGTGGCCGAGAAAATCGTTTGGCTGAAAAGCTCATCAAACCAAAAATGCCGTTTTTAAAGAATGGTCGTTTGGCTGAAAGGGTCATTTGTGCTTTGAGGCATATTGCCCAATGACATTCAGTCTAATGATGTTTCGTCGGATGACATCTCGTCGAAAGGTTGTTTCAAATGAAAATTCCGTCAAAAGTAAATTGCATCATAGATTTTGTTATTTTTTTCATGGATACTCTTCCTTCCACATAATATTCGCCCAATAATTACTAAATTCAGTATGAACTTCACTACCAACCATAATTCGTTAATGGTTAACCGAAAACTTAATTTATATCAAATGGCTATTAGACTAGAGTGATTCAAATTTTGCCTTTTTTGCAAACACATTCCCCCCCTCCCGATTGTCAAACGATTGCATTTGTCATTTTAATAATCATTTTAAATTTTTAGCAAGTTTGGAAGTAATTTGATTGCGCACACGTCATTTAAAGTTTGTATGGAGATTACTGTGAAAATCGAGCCTTATGTGAAAGACCCTTCCGTGGGGTGGTCCATGATATAGTCAACACATTGACTTCATAAAATACTTCTCAAGCTGAAAGGCAGTTTTTGTTGCAAAGCATTTTGTCGTTTGGAAGCAAAGTTATGAAGAAAACAAAAATGCTCATTATCGATATTGATGTTGTTCTTTTACGTGTTAAAATGAATTACCAACAATTCAGTATTTCCTTAATAGCTTTCCTTTAAGCTTCCAATCGTTTCGCAACAAAGACAACCTGTTTGCTTGTAAAACTCTATATTGCCGATGTACTCATATGTTTTTAGATCCTGATGGAAAGCGTTGGGGAATGGTTTTGGAGACACAAGAACAGCTATGCCCAGCGTATATAGTACCAAGAGTTATGTTTGATGGTATGTATATTAAAAGAATAACATACATACATCTTGAAACTTTTAAGGGCTTTGGCATTTTTATTCAATCTATCAAAAGTTATAGCTAATGTGAATAATTTGAAAAATGCATGTTCAATGCAATTCTTATTGACTTTGGAAACAGTCAGGGATTTGTAGGGATCCTAAGGAATGCTCTTAGTTTTGCAAGAATAATTTTCAAACTTGAGATATCTCCAAGGAATTTCTTCCGGAACTCTAAATTCTCGACTTCCATGACTATTCGTTCATTTCAAAGGTTTTTTGAAAGAACTTTCATAATTCCTCTTGAATACTACATATTAAAAATAGTTCTGAACTTTGGTTTTAGCATTTTCTGAGTGTTGATTTCTTTCTATTTTTCTTTAGCTTTCTATTCTACATGTAAGGTGTGGAGTAAATATAATACTTAATTTGTTTATCAATAGTAACTATAAGCATAGCACAGCACTGAGCAGCTGCAGCCAGTTTTAATCTGCAAGCAAGATTTTCGTTTCCCGGAATCTTCCACACATACACACAGCCCAAAAATCATCAAGACCTCTGACATAATCATCTCGCCAATATTTCATCCCATGCCGCGGGGCAACTAACAAGCGAGCAATCGACAGAAGAAGGCAGCCAACAAAAAAAAACTTTCCATCACTGCTCTCGAGGATTGAGGATAGCAAAATTTATTGGAACGATCTCATTCCATCTTATTAACACCACAAAATTGGTACCCTCGAAGCCCTCCGCTGGCTGTCTCTCGTGTGTTACACCCAGGTTGGACCCCAAAAAACGAGGAGAATCATAAAATCGAAGCCTTCCCAAAAAGAAGCAATGCCTTCCTCGGTTCCCGGTCAGCCGATGATGAACTGCAACGGAGGGAGCGAACGAAAACAAAACCCTATATTATCGTTATTAATATTGGGTGCCTGACTGTTGAGATCATAATTACATGTTCCGTGGTGTTTTGTTTATATTTCGAAAATACATCTTCCCTCGTCCCGGCCGGCCCGGTCCCGCGCTCTGCCTTGTTACCGTTGGATTGTTTCGATCCTCGATGAGAGCGGGGGTCGCGGAATGGAAACGGGAATAGCCCCGGGGCCGATCTTGTTAGGTGATGTGTGTGGTGCGCTGGATTTCAGTTTTGAGCCCTGGAGGACGACAGCAGCAGTGCGCTGAACAGCGACGATGAACCGCTGCAGTTGGAACAGTAGTGGTCAGAAAATCGTTTGTTGGCATAAGGAGATGTTCCTGGGCTTGGCTCGTCGTCCCTGTGCTGATGATTATGTGTCGTCCCAACGGGTGGGTAATCAGCGTTGCTGGGTAAGCTTTTGTCTACATTGTATTGATGCTTTGGTCATTATGGGAATTTGAAGACCATACTTTTTTATTGGTTGTGTTAGAGTGAGAGTTTTAAATCAAATTCGGCGAATTCTCCATTCGGATTGATAAGTTTCATTTTTTATTTGATGGTTGTAATCAAATGTGATCAATTACGGAGTGACAATTACGGCTCATGTTCAACATAAAAAAAATGAAATTCCAAAGAAATGTGGTTTCTATATGAATGGGACTGCCACGTCGAATATTTAGATTAATAATTCTTAGCGAGAATTATGTCTTTTCATTGCCATTCTATGCCTATATTTCCACCAAATAAAACGACAGAAAGTACATCCTTCCAAACGTCGTATATTATCGGCATTTCATTGTCACTTTCTCATGAATGAACGCTCATTTGAATATTAATTATTTTGTGAATCGTAACAGCTCGAAACCCTGTATTTATGAATGAAAACTGGCTCCACTCCGACATAATCATCAGCAGTCGTCGTCGACGTCGCCTTCGTCACGGACTCCCAATCACCACCTTCCCGTCCATTGATGCCGTTTCGTTACAGCCCGGCACCAGATGAGCAGAGCGAAAACAAATCTTCCGAAAGTTTATTAGTTCCGTACAATAATAGCGTAAGGACGGAGAAGATGGCACCAGCGTGGAACGATCAGTTTTCAATAGTGGGTTTTCGGCCAGCCAGCCAGTCGTTCCGTTTTGATGACGATCGACCCCGTGAGAAGCCCCATCTCTGCCACCAGTCCCCGTCCATGGCGTATGCCATGTGGCCCCAGCGAACCGATCGACCCGGCGAAGGAAATAAATGAGAGATTTATGGTCATTTTAAGCTAATTATTTGGCGTCATCGAGACCGAGACAGGGAAACAAGGCTGAAGACGGCCGTACAACCGTTCGCATCGGCACCACCGACCGCCCCACTGCTGTTTTGCGGCCCATTGAGCGATGTGTCCGAGCGAGTCCCGTTCCGTTCGAGTCTCGTTTCGGCTGGGAAGATGTAATTCGATACCCTCGAAGTTGCTGCTGCTGTTGCTGACGGTCGGACGGTTGGTCGTTTTTTACACGGGGGATCAGGTGAACTCTGAATGCGCTTCCCACGCTTCCGATTTCGTGGACCGTTTTGTAGTGTTTTGTAGTTCGGATTATCTGATACCGAACTGGTGTTTGTCACTCTGATTGATGATTATTATTGTTTTTCTATTAATGAGGTCTGAAAAGATGATACTGAAAAGCTACCCTATGTTTTTATGCGTGGCTATGTTGTTAACAAAATCTTAATTTGAAATTATGGGTTCAACTGCTGAATTATTGATGATACGATCCGAAAGTTTATGATTTATTTAACAAACAAAAATATTTAAAATTCAGTCAATTTGCTTTTTGAAAAGAACAAAACTGTGTTATTCCAATGAATGTATTGCTGCCCTGGTTAAGCCAGAGTGGTGTAATTATCGATCGATCTCTACACGACCCAACACTGAACTCCATACAGTAAGTATCGAGCGGCGAGCACGCTTCACGTGTCCAAACAACAGTCACAGCAGCACAACTCTGTTGTGTTGTCTGACTGCTGCTCTGGTTAATAACAAAAACACATCAACGATAAATCATTAACGTCGTTTTTAATTTACATTTTAATTGCGATATAATTACGTGCCTGGTCGGGGGAGGGCGTTGAAAGCCGCTGCCCCGGAAAGTGAGAAGTATCTAATGAATATATGCGCACTCGGGTGATCGTCGCGCCGGCAAACGGACGGGTGCTAATATGTGCACTATTGGCGAATGCTTCGGTGTTAATTGTAGAAAAAAACAGCTTCCCACAAATGACGGGAGATCAACAGTTTGACACCTTCCAGGCATGGCGTTTCGTAACTGTGCATTTAGCGACTGTTGACTGGTTTAACGACTTGATTATTAGATTCTTTTTTTGTTACTTGTTTTTATGGATTAGGAGGAGTCGATCTTAATTTATATGGACGCTATTACAAAAGCGAAACTCCAATAAATCAATTATTTTCATTGCCTTTTTCTTTTAGTTAACTTCATGAAGAAATTTTGGGTTTATTCGTCAAATTGTCACCATAGGATCTTCAATTCGTTTGTAATCTTCATTCTCAGTACGGAAAACCGATGAAAAGTTTGTTTTAGGGTGCTAAAACGCCAATGTTTGCAATATGATTCATGCTCGGAATTTGAGTCACAACGGTATTTTTTTTATCCTGTAAGCAAGAAATTCATCGTACTAGGGTGAACCGACCTATTATGCATCGCGTTAAACCAAAACTGATTTGAGAAATTCTTCAAAAATTACCTGTTTATCTAGTTTTGTAATTAATACGTCAATTGTGCTTAACTTATGTTGTTTTTGTTTAACACCATTAAAACAAACTACAGCAATAATATGACGCAGTTGCCTATTGTTGCGTTATTTCTGAAGGTCAGTCCTGTTGTTGGGGTATTGACGGTATTTCTGACGGAGAGTGATACCGCCAAAAATGGTATTTAGCACTACCGCAATAATAAGCTCTAAGATGCATTTTTTTTAAAAAAGAAAATGATGGTTTTTGATCATTTTGAATGGAACTTCTTCGAACAAAAAGTGTTCTAGTGATTAATTCGAGGAGTTTTAGCAGATCCACAATTATTTTCGATGCTATAATATCCAGAATGAATTATTTTAATACTGCCGCAACATTAGGGCATAGCAAAACGATAGTGCGTTTTACTCTTTGATGATCAAAGGATGTCAAACAGATTATATTTTATCATCTGTAAGCGATTCGGTGATTTTATAAAAAAAAGAACAATCTAAACAATAAGATAGTCATTGTTTTTTGCTTAAGGTACACTGGGGGAAGTGGAAAAAGGGGGTAAGTGTAAAAATCGACTCGAAAAATTGGAATTGTACATACTTTACAGTTTTTACCACATCATAGCATCATGCAATGTTATACTTTGATGCTCACACTAATACTATGTTGAAATTTGTATAACACATACACTAACACGGTTAACGCTTGAACTGTAATTTTAGGTTTCGCGAAAAATTGATATTTGCATTCATAAAATTAATTCTTATTTGCACCAATTGCTCTTTTTTCAAATGAATTTATATCACAGGTGACCATTACAATACAATTAAACTAATCCCATTCAATTGGTAGTGGTTTGTACCAAGAAAGCAAATAATTCAAAGATTTTACACTTACCCCAGGTATCAAACACTGCGGGGGAAGTGGATAATGTTCTAATTACGCTTTTTTTTTTCTTCCCTCCAGGGTTTATTTCGATAGCTGTAAATCTTAATATGTTCTTTCTTTGTTATCATTGTGATTCCAGTGGTGATTGGACTTATATAAATGAGAAAATGTCTGAATAATCCACCTATCGGTACTGATGCCTTTCACATGTTTTGCATATGAAAAAAAATATATAAGAAAGTTAAAAATAGCACTAATAGGTAAATATATTGTATAATTCACATTAATTTTTATTCCTAACAAGTTTCGCCGTTGAATGCAATTTTTTTGCGAACAAATCGGTTAAGGACAAGTGCTTAAGAATAGCTGATAATTTTGTACGTGTTTTGCGCACACACATACATACAAATACGCACATACAGACATCACCTCAATTCGTTAAACTAAGTTGATTAGTTTATAACCCTGTAGTCCCATTTTTCCTTTAAAATGTTCATCTTTGGGGCGAACATATAGATTTTACGTACACTTAGTGTCCGAGAAGGCAAAACCAGCCCTCCCCTAGCTATGACGAGAATTCCTTGAGGATCTATTCCGTTAAGGTAATGAAATTATTCCACAAAAGATATTCAGAGCAATTATCGTATTGATTTTAGTTATATGTAACTACTCATCACTATTGAAGGTCAAGGTAACATGGGTTTTCCACTTACCCCATCCCACTAGGGTAAGTGGAAAAACAACTCCCAATTTTAAAATCTATTTCCATAAATTTCAAGCGACCAAAATGGTATGAATTACCGCACAGTTGGTGCAAAATTAACTGTTTTTGATAGCCCATTTTGATTGAACGCATTTAAATCATTTAAACTGGTTTTACACTAATTCAAACATGCACTATCGATTTTTCCTTTTCCACTTCCCCCAGTGTACCTTATATTCAATTAACAAAATATAAAGAGAAAGCAAAAATCCCTTCCATGAATGCTTGTTGTTACTTCGTAACTAAACGCCGCATTGTCTTGATAGCAGGGTTCGTACTTTTCGTTTCGATGAGACGAAATCAAGCGATTTTCGGGTCGGAGGAGAATCTTTTTCGGAGCTTGTAGTGAAAATAGTAGTTTGTGCAACTAGTTGCAAAAAGATGATTTTTTTTAGTACGAGTTGTACGTTTATCAAACGAGGCTTGCCGAGTTGGATATATACTACGAGTGCTGAAAAAATCGAGTTTTGCAACGAGTTGCACACGCTATTTTTTGCAATGACGAAAAAAGGGCTTTAATGTGATAAATCTGTACCAAAATGGTACAATTGTAATTACTTCACATGATCAATGTTGCCAAAATGTTATGCTGCTGCAGAAAACAAACAAATCCAATGTTATTGTGCCGCATTGTATGCTCGACAGACCATAAAGCGATAGATAAATCTGCTTTTAGAGAAATTGATGTCATGTCCATTAAATTATTTCATTAATTACGTGACACAGAGAATACACTGTTTGAACACTCACCCAAGTTAATTGAGCTAAATCTGGTTATAGGATTATTGTTCTTATGCTGGTTTTTCATTATAGCACCCAAATGAGTGCTATAATGGACATTATGCAACCCATTTGAGTTGCATAATGTTCATTAAAGCACCCATTTCATTGGTATGGAAAAGTAGGCCATTCTATCACTCAAACGCCAACTGTAAACCAACTATTATGATCAGGAATTGCAAAAACATCTTTCTACTACTCCTTTTTTCTCTAGAGCAAACCTAGAAGATAAGCGAAAATCGTGCCTATTTGATGAATTTCTTTTTTCGTTTCATCACTCTTACGCCTCACTCACTTTTTGCGAAAATTTTCGGTTAAGCAATTACAAAAACTTTATGACCGCAACAGGATTCGAACCTAGAACATCAACAAAAACGACGACGGGATGCGATCACTATAGCAACACCACCACATCGACTGCATGTTGGGGTGAGGTTGTTTGTTCCATAAAGGCTACTTTGTTTGCAATTGGTGATGACACGAAAACAGGCCTATGCTAAGAGCTCATGTTTAGCGTAGCCAACACCAACACCAACGCCGAGCAACGTACGTCAAATCTAAAAAAGCTTAACATCATAAAACATCCAAATTTAGCTTTCTTCAATATGCAACTTTATTGGGAAATATTCATTAAATATGACTAATGAGTTTGATTGATTCAAAACTTATCTACATCTGGGTGCTGCGGATAGAGCCGCTTTTCTGCGCTCAAGCGAGCAGAAGGATATTTTGAAATCACTCCCATGAACAAAATTATTTTGCAGTTACTTGGCTGTCAAACATTTCCCGCTCTTCGAATTTCTCTTTCCACGCTGCATGAGGGCACACAAATGCGCTAGACTCTACATGACTTTACGATTGTTTACATACATCCATGCTCCAATCAGCTGCTGAATCTCGTGAAATTTCGTAACGAGTGCTTTTTAGTTGCATTCCTACTAATTTTCCACTCGAAATATAATGTGAGAATATTTGTTACAAAGAATAAAAAACGCAAACAAAGTTTATTTTTATTTTTTCCCAAAATAATAACAATACTCCTCACTATTAGATCAGAAACGAACATAACCACAATCTTCAATGTTTGGCTCCGGCACAATAGAAAATTTTGGCTTCAGTTTGACAACCAAATCGATTCTATCCGCACCACCCAGATCTACATGATCAATTTTGATTTTACTTACATGAAGAACAAAAATTTGTCTTTTATTTCACCGTGAAAAGCTTGAGCAGAATTTAAAAATAAATTGTTGTGGATATTTTTAATTATCAAGCTACAATCATTGGTGTTGTTGACGATTGTTGACATCTCATGCAACTGACAGCGGTCTATCTGCACACTGTGCCCGGGACATGGTGGCTATTTTTAGGCTAAAGGAGTTAGATAGGGATGTCTATAGCCTGCACGAAAAGGAACAAAGGAGTGAGAAAACGAGCAAATCAACTTTTCGCGGCACTGGTAGTGAGGGAGAAATGGTTATCTCTCATCACACCTTTTTTCTTTTCCCGAAAACCGATTTCTCGGCGAAAATCAGCGTGAGGGAGCATTCTCTGCTTGTGAGAATGAGTGAGAATTACGATCCCTGCTTGATAGAGATCAGTCTTCAAACGGATCAGTTCCGTGCACGAGTTGCTTCCACGGAATCTTCATTATTCATCATTGGCTGTAAAATTCCTGACGAACTACAGAAGATAAAATCGCTTGGCATTAGTGTCTCTTGTTCAGCTGAGTCTAATGGAAAGTAAGTTAACGGTCGCGAATTGACTATCGCTTCCGCATCTACTCTCAGCGTCTGCAATCTTACATTATTTAGTCTACTTTCTGAGGGATCTTCACCATTGCGGTCTGCAACGATAGTACTATATACTCCATCTCCACCCCATATGTGGGGCAGAATCCATCGTTTTGTTACTGTGCGCCCTTCTTTTACCAGGATGGAATTAAAATAATCAATACCGACGTAGCTAAATGAAGGCCTAGTGACAGACGGGCGACTCAAACTTTGTACACTCTGCCCCACTGACACCGGCAAGTCATGCTTCGAGCTGTTGTTCGTAGCAGGGGAATGTGGAAACGTTGACGCACTTCGTTGATTACCGCTTCGAAGCTCAGAAAATTTGACGTCAGTTCTAAAACTTTCGTCGCGGAAATGGGGCTAGGACAAAAGGTTGAACGACAAAAGGTCGAAAGAAAGAGGTCGAAGTGACAAAAGATCGAAAAATACAAAAGGTCAAAAGGGAAAAACGTTGAAAAGGGACAAAACGTCGATAGGGACAAAATCTCGAAAGAAAAGAAAGTATGTAAACAATGACTTTCTTCTGCCTCATCCATTCTTCCCCTTTTTTGACGTAATCCTTCAGGAAAATAGGGAGGGTCATTCTGCAGATTAAAATTTGAGACCGTCACGAAAAGTGGTCAGGAAGTATTAGCAAATATCCCAGTCATCTTCCAACTGATTTTGGAGATTTTGCTATCAATCGATCGACGAACTCTCTAAGGTTTTGCACATCTTTTAAAAACAATGGGTTAGAAGCGCTAATATATTGAAAAATTGCATCTCGTCAGGCAATGTCAAAATTAGGTAAATCATCCAATCCCGTATGTGCATCACAAACACAGACATCATAATCATGCAACTTACGGCCGTCAATGATAGCAGCAGCACTCAAGAGAAAATTTCACGCAATGTAGTAGAAAGGCGCAAAGTGAAAATAAATTAGATTCTTTTCAGGACCAATATTTTATGTGGAGAAAGGATTCATTGCAAATTTGGCGTCGGTTGCGAATCCGGGAAATCAGTGGAGGACTGAAAATGTGGCATTTTAGCGGAAAATCATCTAGTGACTGTCGAACAGCAGCAGCAGTGCAGTGAAAATTTTACGCAAGGTTCGGACTAACATTAGGTTGCTGTGAGCGAGCGGCGTCTAGCTATGTCCACGTTCTCGTTCACTTGGAGCTGGTGTTCTTGGTGATGGCTTTGGTTATCTCCGAGACGGTGTGCTTGGACAGCTCGATTGGATAGCTTAAGGCGGACGGCAGTCTGAAAATGGTCGCGAAAAGCCAGTATCCGATTGCAATAAAGACCGAGGCCAAACCCTTTTTGACGGCCGGTAGCATTGGCGTCCGCTGGCTACGCCTCTTGTTCGTTCGATGCCAGTGTTCCCGATCAAAATCAGGGTTGAGGCATTCTCATCAAAGTGCAAATAATAAATAATAATCGTTTGGCGTCGATAGCAGCGCAAGTACCCGTCTGAGAAATACACTGCGAAAATGTATTTGTTTGGATTTATTTATTTATTTATTTATTTTATTGTTACCTCCATCTGACTTATAGTCTTAATGAAGTTTACTAACAGCTATTCACACATGTCTACAAAATAGTCACAGAAACTTACAAAACAGTCAATTACTATAAAAAAAATCTACATTTATATTCTACAGCATCTGTTGTTTTCCACGCGACTTCACATTCGCAGCCTTAACTGGTTAGCAAATATAGAAGCTTGGATGGTTGTATATCGTGTTTCAGCATTCAAAGATTGGCGTCAGAGGCAGTCATGTGATTTTTTTTTTCAAGATTCTGTTTTTGGTTTCTTTCTGTTCGTGATTGGGAAGGTTAAGGTTAGGTTAGGTTAAGGTTAGGTTTAAAACAAAGCGATCAGCTGAGTCGAATTTGCTTCAAAGTATAATTGCTTGGTGACGGCAAAAAGATGTCGCTGGTAGCAGAATCGCAAGCGCTCGTCGGAGGGTGACGCTGCAAAAATTCATTCGTATGGATAGTTGTCCACCGCTTTTCAGCGACAAATCACCGACAAATCACAAATCACGTTGGCGTAATTGAATTTTTCATTCAAGATTGCAAGACACTGTAAAAATGTATTTCTCATGGACAAATCATCGCAACCATTGCAATAGCGGACACAGCAGCTTATGATCAGTGAACATATTCAGAATTTCAAATTTTAAATTAAGCTTTTCGTAATCCTACGTTGGTGGCCTTGTCTTGGATACAACCTCAACCTTTTTTAATTTCTTGTTTTTTGTTTTTTTTTTTATTTATTTCTTTTTCTTTTTTATTTCTTTTGTCCTGATTTTTTCATTCCTTCTTTCTTCTTCCTTCTTCCATCTTCCTTCTTTCTTCTTCCTCCTTCTTTCTGCCTTCTTCTTCTTTCTTCTTCCTCCTTCTTTATTCCTAATTTCTTCTTTATTCTCCCTTCTCCCTTTTTACTTCATACTTCATCCTTCTTTCGAAGCGGGCTTGGTAGTCATATGGCTACTGCTTCTGCCTCATACGCAGGAGGTCGTGGGTTCAATCCCAGGTCCGTTCCATTCTCCTACTTTGTATCTTTCTCTATATTTCTCATGTTCTAGCAATTGCTAGAACTGGAAATGGACATCCATACCGTTTCCATCTCAAATCCTATACCTACAACTTGAATATTCTAACAGAAATCTGCTAGAATTGGAAATGAACTATAAAGCGCGTTTCCAAACATCCAATTAGAAATTCTCCATCACTTGCTTTCTCCTATCTATCACATTGGCAGCTCGTTAACCAAGACGGACCTCTGCCTCTCGAACCTAACCCAAAAATTCCAACAAATTCCGCATGAACTCGTGGCAAGTGCAGAGGTATATTCGGCTTGCAGTGGGCGAGTGATTGCATCATCATTTCCTCCCCCTTCCCTACATTGACTTGCATTCTGACGTGGCAGGCGCCAGTATAACCTAACAAATGAGATCACCAGTACTTGTACATTGAAGATGTGAGCTAGTCCCAAGCAAACATCTGTTGGTTCCCTGTGCAAGAACAGATGATCTGGTCATAATGGAGTAGCAACTACGAGCAGTCAATCAAGCTCAAGCTCAAGCTCATACTTCATCCTTCTTTCGACCTTTTATCTCTTTCGAAATTTCGTCCTTTCGACCTTATATTCCTTTTCAACGTTTTGTCTTTTCGACCTTTTGTCCTTTCGGCTTTTTGCCATTTCGACCTTTTTTCGTTTCGGCTTTTTGTATTTTCGACGTTTTGCCCTTTCGACCTTTTGTCCTTTTTTCATAAATTCCCGAAAATGCAACTGTCAATCCTAAAAACATAATTGTCGTCCGTCATTGGCGTTAGATCACATAGTTAGTTTGTCTTCTCGAGTTTCAATTGTTCATTCCTCGGTAGATTTTATTCTTCGAAAGAATCGCCATTTCTTCGCCATAGGACTTCGATTGAACAGCTTTCGAATAAGTACTTTCGTTGCCTATAGCCGTTCTTGCTTTAAAACCAGCAATTTTCGGAGATCCCTTTGTGTCTCAATTTTGGAGTTAATGGGACAATGTAGGCTGCCATTTGAAGAACCATTGAAATTCAGTTAAACGTTGCAAAACTACAACACCCTGGTGTAGGAAACACGATTGAAGCTTCTTATGGGTAATCTCAATAACCTTCTGTTTAGGCCACGTAATTTTGACATTTCGTAAAAAAGGTGTACCACTGAACAAGCGGTCTGGTGATCAAAGGCACAATTTATTACTCCACTTGGTAGCCTCATAAACGAAGTTGAGTTAGCTCGGGACGTATCTTTATTCCTTGAGTACAATCACGACAGAGTCCAAAAATGGCTTCCACAACGACCGTCCTAGTCATAACCTCGTGTTTGTGTGTGTCTAAAAATATCCATACAATAATGGATCGGTTATAAAACCATTTGACATATTTCTTTATGAAGTAAAACAAACGTTACATTCGATTCAGGTTAATTTACATTGTCAAGTAACTCGTCATACGTAACCGCGTCAACGGGACATGATATAAATTGAACATCAGGAGGCCATGACTTACATAGCAACCAGTTTTCTCCTGATTTGTTGCGGACGGCACGTAAGTACTATTTTGTCCCCGTCAAATACCTAACATATTCGGCAGGTCCCTTTCCGATGGCAAGAGGCCACATAGATTTGACGTTGTTCAGCAGTCACTCATTGGCGAGAGTTTTGGACAAATTAAAAATTAGATCCTTGACCCAATTCAACGGCGCTTGTTTTCAAGTTGTCCTTCAAAAGGCCCAAATAAATCGAACGATCCATAGTACTATTAGCGAGTTGCGACCACAGTACCCTTTAACGACTTCAATAACGGATAACGTTTTGAAAACTGTCTACCGAACCTTCGCGTTCGTACTCTGTGACAAATTAGCAAAGGTTTTGCCTAATTTCGTGGATTGTCACGGTTGTGACAATCAGTATGCTTCGGCTTACGACCAGTTCCGGGAGTCAAACCACCATAGCAGATAAAGCTTTCTTATACAGTTTTGCATGCGCTAGATTCGGATGAACTGACAGATCATTGTTTCCTGGACAAACTTTCTAAAAAACCTTCGGTGTACGAACAATTTTTTGTCGTTGTGACTTTTTGGGTAAGTAATTTTCATTTATTAATTAGATGTACTTTTTGTTGTTTTGAGTACTGGAAATCCAAAAGGGAATAATTAGACTTCGAATTAAACAAGGGCGCAGCAACTCTGATTAAGTATATGTATTTGATAAGCGCATACGCTGTACGGACAATTTTTGACACATTGTATTACAATTAATGGACAATAATAATAACCTCAATAACCTTCTGTTTAGGCCACGTAATTTTGACATTTCGTAAAAAAGATGTACCTACCACTGAACAAGCGGTCTGGTGATCAAAGGCACAATTTATTACTCCACTTGGTAGCCTCATAAACGAAGTTGAGTTAGCTCGGGACGTAGGGTATTTGTTCCTTTATCAATAACAATAAGGCAATGCGCATATGAAATGCATTGATTTCTCACCCAATAATCAAGAAACATGAGAATAATCGTGCCCGGCTTACGTAATTTTTAATTGAAAACAATTTGGTAACTTCAAAAATGAAATTACTATCACATTATAGAAGTATTTAGCTAAAAAACATCATCACCGCCATGTACCTATTCCAATAACATTCAAAAATAGTTAATCCTATGCTTGTACCTATATCAATAATACTGTTTTCAACATTAAATACGCACACTATTACTTGTGTGTATACGTAACGATATGATTGCAGTGATGCCGAATTCTTCAATGTTTTGTATTTGAGTTGAAAAATAATTTTAAAATTGCAGTTTTTGTTGTAGTTTTTCAACTTATCAGTTTAATTTTATGTTTTTCGTAGATTATCTTTTCGATATACCTTATTTTACAAACATAAGAGTTGAATTTCACAGTGATGGTTCATTCAAGCATTTTTTAAATAAAAATCTAGATCGGCAACCCTTGAGAGTACTGCAAGCCATGTAAACAGTTTGGAATACGGGCAAGGATAATTCAAACGTTGTTCGAAATAAACCTATATCAAACTATAGGAAATCGCGTTAGTTTTTCGAATATAATTAAATTTATAGTGAAAATGTGATGTGCTTTATGTGTTGTGAAGTGAATTTTGAAAGAATACATTTGTGTTAGCTTGAAATTGAGTGGAAAACAACAGCGTGAAAACAGATGAATCTGCTAGTAGCAATCAAGCAGTGCATCAAACCATCAGTTCAAAGGTAGGAAAATGAAAACAAAAGTGCTTCATAATTTTATCTTTTAATAATTTGATTCTTGTAAATTGAAACATTACTTAAACAAAATCTTGAATAATATTCCAAACATTCAAGAATGTGTTCCTTCCATCATTGTGTACCTACGATGTGAGGAATTGTGATTAAATTGATTTTTCATTTGGTTTATCGACGGTTGGGATTAATATACGGGCTGTTATTAATATGGGAACAGATACCCTATCTCAATTCCTTGAGTACAATCACGACGGAGTCCAAAAATGGCTTCCACAATTACCGTCCTAATTATCACCTCGTGTTTGTGTGTGTCTAAAAATATCCATACAATAATGGATCGGTTATAAAAACCATTTGACATATTTCTTTATGAAGTAAAACAAACGTTACATTCGATTCAGGTTAATTTACATTGTCAAGTAACTCGTCATACGTAACCGCGTCAACGGGACATGATATAAATTGAACATCAGTAGGCTATGTCTTACAAAGCAACCAGTTTCATCCTGATTTGTTGCGGACGGCACGTAAGTACTATTTGGTCCCCGTCAAATACCTAACATATTCGGCAGGTCCTTCGCGTTCGTAATCTGTGACAAATTAGAAAAAGTTTTGCCTCATTTCGTGGATTGTCACGGTTGTGACAATCAGTATGCTTCGGGTTACGACTAGTTCCGGGAGTCAAACCACCATAGCAGATAAAGCTTTCTTATACAGTTTTGCATGCGCTAGATTCGGATGAACTAACAGATCATTGTTTCCTGGACAAACTTTCTAAAAAACCTTCGGTGTACGAAAAATTTTTTGTCGTTGTGACTTTTTTAGGCAAATAATTTTTATTTATTGATTAGATGTACTTTTTGTTATTTTGAGTATTGGAAATTCAAAAGGGAATAATTAGACTTCGAATTAAACAAGGGTGCAGCAACTCTGATTAAGTATATTTATTTTATAAGCTCATACGCTGTACGGACAAATTTTGACACATTGTATTACAATTAATGGACAATATTGTAGCAAAGGAGCAAATAAAAAAAATTCTATCGCTAGCTCCGGGAGAGTTGTGCCCCTGAATGATTGATACAGTTCTGAAAAGAGATTCTATCGCGTTTCACCTTAACACTGCACTGGTCGTAGACAGGATTGTTCCCAAATGGGCGGCATCTCCAATGCTTTACTCGAATGCACGCCAAAGTTATCTCGGAGTCTCTCTGGTAGATGCCACGGGTGATTGTGATAGTTCGATTTTCAATCACTAATCCCATAAGCTGAACTCATTGAAGCGCAGCCATTAACTGCAAAAAGGAACCGATACGTATTTAAGTGGGACGACCTTCGTTTGTTGTCGATTCCAAAGCACATATGGTTGTTCCTTCCAATCTGGTACTATTCACGAAAATCTGGACCTCCAAAGAAATGTACAGACGGGTACTTGCTCCATCGAAGTAACACCGTGGTACTCATTCGTAGTTGGCTTGTTCAAGTTTTCGTAGACGCTCCGTCACAACCGGATTTTCGATATCAAAGTATTACTGCTTCACGTTCTGATCTTCTACGGAACTTCCTGTTGCAGGTTTCACAGGACTAACTAACAGCCTCGGTGTGATGTCCTCGTAGTTTCGAACAGGCAGGCCTTTTAGATTGGAGTGATCTTCTTGTAAATTGGATAAGCACAGGGTTTGGGTCATCTGTACTCGTCCTGTTAGCGGTACAATCAATGTCGAGGATGAACCGCGAATAATTTGGAACGATGATGATGGTGATGTACGCCACACGGTCGGCTTGACCGCTACTTCAGGTTTGCAATGAAGCAGCTTGTAACGCCGAAATTGGCAGCCATTGATTCCGCATCGGTTAGAGACTCTGCAAGTACTGCGACCATGAAGCTTGGTACAGCTGCGGCAAACTTTCAGCGTTTGAACGTTTTCCCAACGGTCATCAGTCGAGAATTGCTGTAATATAGTGCAGCTTTTCAAACGGTGACCTGTCTTTTCCGCAAAATAAATATGTGCAAGGTTTCTTTTTGATTTATTTTCATAGTGTATACATGGTCTCTATCTTTTCTATCCATTTCACTGCCCATGATCGCATATTTGTAACATTTGCATTTTTGGTTGATTTTGTAAATCGTTTGTCAATCCTCCCCACAAACTCAATAATTTCCAGCTCACCACTGATAAGCAAGATAGTAAAGCCTATTTTACTATTGCGGGATTAGATGCAGTAAATTGAGCTTTCTAAACAATTCACAGGCTTTTTACAAAATGAATAAAAATGCGAATGTTACAAATATGCGATCATGGGCAGTTCTTCTTCTTCTTCTTCTTGGCATTACATCCCCACACTGGGACAGGGCCGCCACGCAGCTTAGTGTTCATTAAGCACTTCCACAGTTATCAACTGCGAGGTTTCTAAGCCAGGTTACCATTTTTGCATTCGTATATCATGAGGCTAACACGATGATACTTTTATGCCCAGGGAAGTCGAGACAATTTCCAATCCGAAAATTGCCTAGACCGGCACCGGGAATCGAACCCAACCACCCTCAGCATGGTCTTGCTTTGTAGCCACGCGTCTTACCGCACGGCTAAGGAGGGCCCCCATGGGCAGTTCAGTGATTGAATAAAAAATAATTTGAAAAAATGAAAAATAACAATATAAAATTTTGTATAGATTTGAAGAAAGAGAAATTAATTTTCAACATGTTAAATTAATACTCAGGATTTTGTTTTTACACGATTTTTTTTTTGCTCGTATTTTTGATCGTGTGACTTCAATTTGCCACCAAACTCTTCGCAACATGTTTCAAAAAATCCGGAATAAATCAAACAAAAATCAAAAAAAAAACATTTAGGATGAGTGGAAAATTGAGAAAATGTAAATCGCGTAAAAACAAAATCCAGTGTATATTTACAGGTTTTCTATTTTTTATTATCATATTTATTTTTCATCTAAAAATTTCAACAATCGAAATAGATTCTAGTTTAGACGACAATACGGATGTTACACCCGGGAATAATTATAATTCTGATTATCAAAATCTCGATTTTTTGTTATTAGATCTAGTTATTAGATTAGATATTAGACATATTTTGCATCCTGGCTATAAATGAATAAAATTTTAAATTAATGGTAGTTATTTGTATGCATGTTTACTGCATGGTTGATACTGCGACTGAGGACGTCATGAAAGTTGTGTTTGAAGTGATAGACCATTTGATAAGAACTCCACAACAATTTGGAGACCTTTCAACATATCATATGTCTGGATTTGAAACGCAAATAAAAGACAAATACTCCGAGGGCATGATTGGGTTGATACCGCGACTGAGTACATCATGGAAGTCATTTCATAAGAACTCCAGGACAAATTGGAGATCCTACAACACCTCGCATGCCTGGATTTGAGACATGAAAAGGAGATAGCTTTATAATTATTTCCAACTGATACGTGCCTTTTTAGTAAACATGTTCACAAATAGCAATCATTAATTGACAATTTAGGTCATTTGAGGATGGGATGCAAAATATGTCCTCAATCTAATCGCTTAAAATCGAGATTTTGATCCTCATTTTGTATGAAAATCAGCGAGGATGTAATTATTTCCGGGGGAGGGTCGTTTGGCCGAAAACCACTAGGCCGAACAAACCTTTAGACTGAAAGCCATTTGACTGAACTAGTAAATTGGAATGGAATATGTCATTTGGCCGAACAGATCATTGGGCCGAATAGGTCATTTGACCGAACAAGTCAATTGGCCTAACAAGTCATTCAGCCGAATTTGTTATTTGGACAAATAGGTAATTTGACGTCTCACTTCTCACTACTCAATCATTATTTATCACTTCTCACTGCAAAAGTGAGAAATGGGGAGTTAGAAATAATGAGTAAAGAAAGAGGCGTCTGCCTTCTTACTTTCTTTTCAAGTGAAAAGTGGGAAATTATTAGTGAGAAGGGAGAAGTAAGACGTCCAACTTCTCACTTCACTTTATACAATTTTCACAGTGAGAATTAAGAAATGATTAATAATAAATGAGAAGTGAGTAGTGCGAAGTGAGAAAAGAGGCGTCTCACTTCTCGCATCCAGCTAATCACTTTTCAAAGTGAGAAGTGAGAAATGAGCAATCATTAGTGAGAAGTGAGACGTCTCATTTCTCACTTCTCACTGTAAAAAGTGAGAAGTGCGAAGTGAGTAGTGAGACGTCTCATTTCTTACTTCGCACTACTCACTTTTCACAGTAAGAAGTGAGAAATGATTAGTGAGAAGTGGGAAGTGAGACGTCTAACTTCTTACTAATATTTTTTTATTTCTCACTTCTCACTGTGAAAAGTGAGTAATGCGAATTGAGAAGTGAAACATCTACTCACTTATCATGGTGAGAAGTAAGAAATGATTAGTGAGAAGTGAGACGTCTCATTCGGCCGCATGATCTATTCCGCTAAATGACCTATTCAGCCAAATGACATGTTCGCCAAATGATCTATTCGGCCAAATGACATTCAGTTTTAGTTGGAAATAATTATAAAGCGAAATTTTGATCCTCATACATGACCATTTTGTATGAAAATCAGCGATGGTGTAATTATTTCCGGGGGTGTATGTTCAGTCAGTTGTGAACCATTTCTGAACTTGTTTTTAACAACAAGGTATCTGATATCATTGCAAAATTTTCCACCATTTCCTCCACAGTATTAAAACCGTCGGAATCTAATAAATAACAATCCATCAACTCACTACAAAGTGCCAATAACAGACGCTGTGCTCTTTATCGCCCCTCTGGAACTGACCACACCGAGCGCTATTATTATGTCAATGGCGTTCCACACCCATCACCAATTCGCACAGAGCTCATTGTTGCCATTACTGGTGGTACCCAACCCAGTCCAGATCATGGGACAACCACTGCCCCCCGAAAATTTTCGTTACATTATGAATAAAATATGCCGTTTTAATTTGAACGCGTTAGGCCAGGCGGCTCTACGGGGCCAGGATTTTTACGACTGATTCACACCCCTTCTCCTACGGCACCGCTACCTCAGTGACGATGACGACCGATGATGGACTTCTTTTTGTGAATTCTATTAAAGCCGTTTTTCAGCTATTAAATCATAAATGCGGAACAACTCGGCTCGGCCGGCAACCATTCCGGTGCGTTTTCGGCTGAAGAAACTGTTTGTTTGGGAATCGTAAAAATTTTAAGCGGGCTTTCGATGGCTGCCGCAGCGAAGAACATGGACGCTGGCTAGTGGTTCGCTGGATCTGTGCGCAGGCGTCCAAAGTCGTCATGGTCAGTGACCATCGTTCAACACCTTTTTATTTCTATCAATGGATTTGGAGTCCCATTTCGGACTGGCTGCCTTGTCTCGCGCTGCTCGCTCGGCTACTTTTTTTTCGAGTGAATATTTTAATTAGCGGCGATTATTATTCTTCTCCGGGTTGAAGGTGGACCGGCATCAGTAGCAATGAGGTTACTGGTTTAGCCACCCTCGGTTTGGACGAGACGCAGACTAGAAAACTCCCGGCCATGACGGATCACCCGGAGGTTCTCCGAAGGTGGGACCTTTCCTCTTGGCTGACTTTTATGGGTGAAGAAAACGAAATATTTGGTTAGTCGTCGCCCAAAGTGACTCGTAAATTATCCCAATTGGCGTCAGAATATATCGGGCCGTAATTATTCTCTGTTGTACGCGAGTGTATTTTTTTCTCATTATGGAGAGTTTGGCGAAGACGACCGGGCAGAGGCAGAGCCACTAAGCACGTTCGCTGGCGAGAAACAGACCGGGTGAACGTTGTTAGATCTTAATTAAAATTTCCACAAACGGCGAACTTTTGCGACTATGCTCCACATTAGGAACCGAGGCGGATTGGTCAAGAGTGGATAAAATATGAATCATGGTTTATATTTTTCATTCCGTGGTTAAAATTCAAACTTATTTATTGTGTTGTTAGAATGAATCACTTTTTATTTCCGATTATAGATAACTGAGTACAACTTAATTCAGAGCAGTGGTAGTTCGACTGATTTAGTGTAGGTCTGTACCGTTATAGCTATATTGGAATAAGACTAACCAACTCATCAAAAACATATTTAGCATTCTCTTGTGATGGAAGATTTTCGAAAGACTGTCATGGTCATTAACCATACACTGGGATCATTTTTATGCGGATTTTGGAATTTACTTTCGCGGTTGATGTACGCGTTTTTTACACGGATTTTTCGAAAAGTTTTTTCACGCGTTTTTTTTAATATCGTGAAAACGTGAAAATCGATTCGATGAAGTTGTATTTTATGCAGATTTCAGGATTCAGGCAACGTATTCTCCGTGTAAAAATCAAATTCAGTGTATTTTGATTTTCTGGCCTTGTTAATTATATCTAAGTTTAGGGCCAGATTTAGGTGGGTCCGCGGGGGGGCGTGGCTCCGGGCCCCCACAAATATTATGTACCAAAACTAACCTTTTTTTGTACATTTTGGAGCCCCCACAAACTGTCGGCCCGGGGCCCCCTTCCGGCCAAATCCGGCCCTAAGTTAATTATATTTTTCTTTCTGGGCAACCTGACAGACTCTAAGAAATGGTAGTCAGGAAAAATGTCCAATCCACGAATTTTCCAGACCAGTTTCTATATTGGTTCAGCCAAGACAAAAAAAGTTTCCATACGTACTCGGGTTAACAGTCCTTCAGTTATATAGTTTAGTATGAACTATGCTGCCGTAATCTAAAAAAGTGACGTATACGCCATTTTCCATCGCATCGAGCTTTTTTACAGAAAAATGGAAAACATGCATGTTGTAATTTGGCGCTTACGTCACTTTCTCAGATTACGGCAGTATGTACCATGTACTATAGCTTGAATTAGTGCTTCTGGTTCTTTAATGATTTTCAAAATCAGATTTGCTTCATAAAACTGCAACATCTTGTTTGAATTCCATGCACGCAAAATACTTCAATTTTGTTGCAGGACATCGAAAGGTTTTCAACATCAAACCAGCTGTTTCCGAGGCGGTTGCCGAACCATCGCATCGATCGTCCTCCGTTCCTGTGGATCGAACCCTCGCGATCGACCGTCCGACTGCCAGTCCAAACTGACAACTCGAAACGAACACACCGATCAAAGCAAACACGGCGAAAACATCTCGCCCTCGTTGCCCTCGAATGTAACAAATTGTGATAAATTATATCTAAATAAATTATTAATATTAACAGTAAATCGTTCGGTAATATGCGTCCGAAATCGAGATGCGGCATGTTGTTCTTTTTTTTTCGTTCGTCCCTCGTACCTATTCCCGCCCGCCGAAGGATGAATCCACAAAGTGGGCCCACTGACTGGCGAAGGGAACCAAAGGTACACACGGGGAAAAAATGGATAATTTATAATACCCAAATTATGTTATTTGTTTAAAGAATTATTCAAGCTGCTTTCGGTCGAGGTTGGCCCACGTCGTCGCTGTCGTCTCGAAGTCGGTTGTCTAGCAAAGGCGAACGAAGGCAACATGGTAACATGGCGCAAAACAAGGCAAGGAATTAGTTGCGCTGGCATTTTTGCACCTGTCAGCTGGCTCTCGTCCCGTTTCCTCCGGTTCGGGGTATTTTTTCCCAACTATGTATCTTTTGGGTGGCGTCCGGTTTTCCTCGTGCCTTTTGAGTTTTAGTTTATTATTTCCTCACTGTTCAGTTCTCCGTTTTTGATGACCTGGGTGAACACTATCATCATCGTTTTGGACTTTTTAGCGATTTGCTTGAAGTTGGTTTAGGTAAATTAATTGAATTTCTCTTAAACATTGAGATGTTGTCATAACTTTTTTCAGAAGCGTTATACTCATTTGCATCAGATTTAAAAATAGAAGATTTTTCTTCTATTCGGTTCACACAAGATGTGAAGATGGTTCTTTTAATAATCAATCGTTACCACCGAATAATCCATAAACAAATGACCGTTTAAAACAAGCTTAAAGCATAACCCCTTCTCTACATGCCACCGCAACTTGTTTGGACTAACCTTCCTCTCGGAAGGGCCATGATTGAGCTGTTCATCCGTTGGACAGGTTTTTCCCTTCCCCCTTAACTGCGTTCTCGAGCAACAACCCAGGAAACGACTTTTTTTCCAAGCTACCAGATTGATTCCAAGGCACATCCAAAGAAGCGTGAAATGATCTCCGCTTATTGACTGGCTCCACCTGAATAGAGACATACAATATTCGGTTGGTATGAATAATTAAGTCAATGATTGTAATCCCATTTGGTGATACACAGAGGCAACAGAAGGGCCAAGCCGACAGATTCTTTGACCACCGGAACAGGCTCAAATCATCGGACGTCGTAATCCAAGCGAGGCTACGAAGACGATTGCCGTCATATATCGATAAAATAAATAAGTAATAAACGCACACATACACTCACTCACACAAATGTATGCACTCGAACAGCCAAGAAGACGTCGTAAAAATGAGATTAGTTACGATTTCCTCCTCGTGCGTGAGGTCCCTCTCTGGAAGGGAACTTCCTCGTACTCCAAATGCACCGCGTCCCGTCACGTCGTCTTCCATCGTCGTCGTCTACCCTTGAGGAGTGCAAAGGGGCAATTGAACGATTATTAATTCTCCCTCGTTTTCACTCATCATTTCGCGAGGAGAAACGATGCCGATTAGGTTTTTATGTTGGTTTTTCCTCCGAAAGCTCGTGAGGTCCGTGAGGGTGGGTGGGAGGTGAAGAAACGAACGAAAAAAAAAACTCGTTTCGGACCCAAGTGGTGTGGTCTTGGATGGGCCTCGCGGGAAAAGTCTGGAGCTCTCGGACGATGACGGCGACAGCACGCCGGCTGCGCTGGCTGGACGACGGCGAGAGGATTCAAGTGGGCAGAAACAGCGCAGAACAGGATCGGCGGAGCACGATCTGGCCGGCGTCGTCCAAGATGATGATTACGATGATGGAGATGGGAACTGGCGTCTGGGTGCTGCCTTCTGGGTGGGAAATTTATGAGGGGTGTCGATCGACCTGATGGAACGAGCTCAGTCCAGGACGGAGCGAACTTCCACCACGGATGAGATTTGCTGGCAGAAAGAGTGAGGTCACTTCTTGGATGTTGTGGAATTATAGTTCGTGGGTATTGATGAACACAGAACTTTAATGAAGTACTTGCTTTGAGCATACTTACAGTGGCATAAACTGTTGTTGAATCAGTGTGGCGAAAAGTGCCTGTAGTGAAATTTCTTGAAGACTCTTGATTTGTCGAAAGTGTTCTAAGACAGATAAGCGGACTGAGATTATCGAACATTTTTTAAATTTTGAACTGCCCTACTGTGGATAGAGAATTGAGTAGAGAAAAGATGGCCTGCGATTTGTAAATTTTGCAACCTTCAGTAAAATGGTGGTTTGCAGTTTGCAGCACCTTCTTCCAAGCGATGTAATTATTATTCTCCAGAGTCACGATCATCTGCATCCAAATATCGATTAAGATCTTTACTGTGAGGTCAGTAGTTGGCACTACGATTATCCGAAAGAGTCTCTCCTGAGTCCTGATAGTGTACGATAAACAAAAGAAAGCCAGAAACATGTGGGGCCTATATACGACATCAGTCGAAAGGAAGCACAAAACATGATGAAGAGATTATTTTGAATTTGAATAGATTTGTTGACATCTACATAGAAAATATTGAAAAATCCTTAGGAAGACAGACTATGGCTGCACGTCATCATCTACCTAATCGATCCACCTTACTTGCTGCGCATATCGCCATCTTGTGCCCGCCGGATAGTTGTCGAGAACCATTTTAACCGGGTTACTGTCCGACATTCTGGCTACGTGCCTGGCCCATCACAGTCGTTCGATTTGCGCGGTGTGAACGATGTTCTTCCAACTCGTGGTTCATTCACTTCCTCTACGTACCGTGCGCCGGCTACACCCCACCATAGATGGTATGCATCCTCCAAGTTTGCGTTGATCCTCCACGAGCATCAACCAGGTCTCGTGACCGTAGAGAAATGCCGGCTAATGAGCGTCACCCTATTATTTACTCCCATTTCTTCCAACTGATTCAAGTTTCAATGGTCACGTGCTGCGAGTACCCTCAACCTTTTTTTACGGCACTTCTTTATAAGGTACTTCGTCCTACGGCCATCTGTTTACGGCAAGTTACGTAAAAATAATTTTAATCATTATTGACATCCAAAAGTGATCCTAAAAGAAGGCACTCTTAGAAATCCGGTGAACTAAGTTGTTGATGAGCATTTTTAACATTTGCCTTCAACAATTGCTCTTTTCCACGTCATCAAAGAATTTTCTGGAGTCTACACGCGTAACTAAATGTCTGTTATCTCATTAAAAAATGTTTCATGTCCTTTTTAATCCGAAGAATCAAACCTCATACGCTTTCAATAGCTGTTCGTTTCCTGGTCGTTTCCTGTCGTGTACAAATTGTCCATGCTCCATTTGATCCATGGAACAAAATTGGATACGTCTTCAACAGCTGTTACTTTCCAGATCATCCAAGAATTCCTTGGAGTCTACACACGTAAACAAAGCCTTAAGGTCCATACGCGTAACTAAAGGGCGGAGATTTCGCATGAAAAACTCTAGCGCGATGCTTTCCTTCAAATCAGTTTGCTCGATCGCGTGGATTCGATAATAAATTCGAAATGATTTTACCACTATGAAAATGGCACGTTTAATGATAGAAAATTATTTTTTGAATTCCTGGTCTTCGAAATACGCTTCACAAGGCTAATATCTTTAGAAGGTTTCTCTGTTGATTGAAAATCTTTAAAAACCCGCTATATTTGCATCAGAATTATATTTATTCAGTAATAATCATAGCATAGATTCTTGCCGGAGCCCCAGAATCATTTAGACTCGATTATTCGGAGAAGTTCAGAGAGAAGGAGGTTTCGATTATCCGGGTTTTTAGACTCGATTATCCGAAGTGTTTTTCTCCCGCGATTTTTTTTAATTTAATTTTTTTTGTTTCATTATTATAATATAGAGCGGTGGGAGAGCGGTTGTTCTGCATATTTAAATTTGATTATAGGTCCTCCTTAGCCGTGTGGTAAGACGCGCGGGGGGCTGGGTTCGATTCCCGGTGCCGGTCTAGGCAATTTTTGGTTTGAATATTATCTCGACTTCCCTGGGCATGAAAGTATCATTGTGTTAGCCTTATGATATGCGAATGCAGAAATGGTAACTTGGCTTAGAAACCTCGCAGTTAACAACTGTGAAAGTGCTTAATGAACACTAAGCTGCGAGGCGGCAATGTCCCAGTGGGGGATGTAATGCCAATGAAGAGGAAGAAGAAGGCTTGCTCATCAAATTCATGAATTGAAATGAATCTAAAAATGTTATGTCCATACATATATCCAATATGAGGGACTGAAGTAGGGACTGCTCTATATTCATTCATTTATTTAGTTAACATCTAAACAGATAACACTGAATCAACAATTTGACGCCACAATGCACGGTTCGAGGCCGCATCTCTCCATCCTCGGATACGCCCCACGCTCGCCAAGTCGTTCTGCACCTGGTCTACCCATCTCACTCGCTGCGCTCCACGCCGTCTCGTACCTGCCGGATCGGAAGCGAACACCATCTTTGCAGGGTTGCTGTCCGGCATTCTTGCAACATGTCCTGCCCATCGTACCCTTCCGGCTTTAGCTACCTTCTGGATACTGGGTTCGCCGTAGAGTTGGGCGAGCTCATGGTTCATTCTTCGCCGCCATACACCGTCTTCTTGCACACCGCCAAAGATGGTCCTAAGCACCCGTCTCTCGAATACTCCGAGTGCTTGCAAGTCCTCCTCGAGCATTGTCCATGTTTCATGTCCGTAGAGGACAACCGGTCTTATTAACGTCTTGTACATGACACATTTGGTGCGGTGGCGAATCTTTTACGACCGCAGTTTCTTCTGGAGCCCGTAGTAGGCCCGACTTCCACAGATGATGCGCCTTCGTATTTCACGACTAACGTTGTTGTCAGCCGTTAGCAAGGATCCGAGGTAGACGAATTCCTCGACCACCTCGAAGGTATCCCCGCCTATCGTAACACTGCTTCCCAGGCGGGCCCTGTCGCGCTCGGTTCCGCCCACAAGCATGTACTTTGTCTTTGACGCATTCACCACCAGTCCAACTTTTGTTGCTTCACGTTTCAGGCGGGTGTACAGTTCTGCCACCTTTGCAAATGTTCGGCCGACAATGTCCATGTCATCCGCGAAGCAAATAAATTGACTGGATCTGTTGAAAATCGTACCTCGGCTGTTACACCCGGCTCTCCGCATGACACCTTCTAGCGCAATGTTGAACAACAGGCACGAAAGTCCATCACCTTGTCTTAGTCCCCGGCGCGATTCGAACGAACTGGAGTGTTCGCCCGAAATCTTCACACAGTTTTGCACACCATCCACCGTTGCTTTGATCAGTCTGGTAAGCTTCCCAGGGAAGCTGTTCTCGTCCATAATTTTCCATAGCTCTACGCGGTCTATATATTAAATTTTAATTCCATGGATCAATTATTTTCTCCAGTACATTTCCAACAACTTCTCTCTTCAAGATCTTTTCCATGGAAGTGCGTTTTTCTTTATCAAGGAAATTATTTGATCGATTACTCCAAAATCTGGCTTCAAAATTGATGAGCAGGGTTCGTGCTTTTTGTTTCGGTCAGACGAAAACAAGCGATTTTCCGGCCAAAGGAGAATCTTTTATCGAAGTCTAAGGCGAGAAACATCTTTCCCTCGCTAAGGTACACCGGGGCAAGTTGAAATGCGGGGTAAGTTGAAACGGAAGCTGTAATTTAGATCAGCAATGACCGAATGCCCTGATTATTTTTTTCAATAAATTACTCCCCCAAACGCAACTTCTGACTGCCATTCCCGGAAGATTGCAGCTACTAAAAGCAATCCCTGCCATTGTTTATTTTTCGCCCTTTGCAAAATTCGAACCAACTTTTTGACGTGCCAATGAAACAGGTCCCAAAATGATGTTTGGAAGTGTTTTTCATCAAATTTTCACAGTTGGTAATCATTCAATGTTGAATAAACATAATGATTATGAAAAATCGATGGAAGATACGTTTTAATTTTTGTATTTTGGTAGTTTGATATTGCTCCGCATTTTCAACCCATCGGGGCAAATAGAAATACGTGGTGCGGGGCAAGTTAAACAACGATTCAAAACGTCACCCTCGCAATTAAAGTTTCCAGAATTCAATTTCGGAAAACAAAAAATTAATAGAAAGGTCCAAAACTCTGAAAATAAATTTAATAAATTTTTGCCCATTCCGTCGTGAATGCACCCCTCCTACAATCTCCACTGAAGAATAGAATAAAAAGGGGCCATGTTTAAGTTGCACGGTCTAGTTTTGAGATTCTTAATCTACTTTGCCTCGCTGTGAGCACTGGCTCTCAAAAAATAAATAATAGAGCATGTAAACATTTCGTTAACTCCACTTTTCACTTAACCAGCCCCCCTTTCTCCAATCGAGGGTCTATGAGAGACAAGCTGGTTAATTAATGTGAATTTATGAAGAAGCCACAGCCGAATTAATCAAGCGTATACTGCCGCTAACCGCAAGTCGAGCACATCTGTATATGGAGGCCCATACACAGATGTGCTCGACTTGCGGTTAGCGGCAGTATAGTTCAAAGAAAATAGTATAGAGTATCAAAATCTATTATATATTTCTAGAATAAAGCTTACTATTTTATCAGGGTTTTAGGAGACAATTTCAAGCTTATTTCTGAAAGATAATCAAAATCATCAAAAATATACATGTGACTCTTATGCGAATCTTGGCAGTATAGTCACCTTTACAACCTCGTGTATCTTGAGTACATATATTTTGTTTTTGATACGGTACAGTTTGCTTATGTATGTATACGGCGCAGTGTTTCAACTTACCCCGATATGCGGGGCAAGTTGAAACGAAGCATATAAAAAAATAATTTTAGTATGCAAAATATTTATAAAAAGTTTGGTAAGGTTGCTTATTTTTTATGTATAATATTTGGCCCGAACTAGCAAACACCGCAAAGGATTCAAAATTTATCAAAGGGTGATTTTTTTGCAGCACTTCAAAGTTCAACTTTGAAAAAACCGTTTCAACTTGCCCCAGTGTACCTTACTTTTTTTTTTCTCTAGAACAAGCCACTTGATGAAATTTCTTTTTTCGTTTCATAAAATGTTCGCAACGGGATTCGAACCCAGAACGCCAAGCAATGGGTTGCGCTTACTCTAGCCACACCACCACTTCGACTGTTTATTTCGAATAAATTATTAGTTCCATAAAGGCTACTCTTGTTGGCATTAGTGAAGGCACGAAAGAAGTGAGAAAGCGAACAAATCCACTTTTCGCGGGACTGACAGTGAGGGAAAATAGTTTTCTTTCATCAAGCTTTTTTTTGCGTTCCCGCAAAACTATTTCTCGGCGAAAATCTGTGTAGGTGAGCATCTTCTGCTCTAGATAATTGGCCACGCTATTGCAAATAAAATAAGACATATAATTTCCGTTATTTAATTGCATTTATTTAATTTTTATTCTGATGATTCGATTATCTGGAGGTAAAAAAATCGATTCTCCGAATAATTGTGTCCGACCTGTAATTTATTCAGGTTTCTGAAGGAATTCTAAGCGGTAACTCAAATTCAAAAATAACAAGCCTTTAAATTTTCTTTTGACTGGAATCTTTAGAGATCAAGCAATTGAATAAAGAATAAAGAATTGTAAGTCATGTGAAAATATTAAAATAAAGTCAAATTCTAATAGGAGCGGATATCACAATGATAATGAACTTTATATTTTGTATGCTCCATATACAAAAAACTATTAAGAGAAAATATTATGGAAGGTTCAGAGATAATTGTTACTTAAACATTCATAAATAGTGCCATAGAACCTCTTCAACAAACCACAGCTGAAAAGCTGCTTGCACTAGCACTTGCAGGTACGAAGAAGTTAAGAGCGATTTTCCGGCCAACAAGCCATAACCTTCCGGGTCCTAGGTCACTAATGCAGTCTAGCCTCTTTTGTGAACGACAAGCGAGCAATTATCAAATGTTTTGTACTTTTTACAACGGTACGAGTCCAGAAAGATTAAGGATTCAGTTTTTCTAGATCCATCGTTTCACTATTAAACAAAATATTATTCGACGGATACATAACGCTTTACATTATTTTTATTTTTTTCCATTATAGCACGATGTATTTTACGAAATCTGGATTTTGATCAAACCTGGGTTTGGGGCCCTAAAATAATTGAAAATAGTGACTTTTTGCTAGAAAAGATTACTTTAGTGACTTGAACTCGAAAAAATAGACTTTTTAGTGACTGACCCGAAAAAAGTGACCTAGTCACTAAAAACCGCTTCAAGGCCTGTCGGAAATCATGGAGTGCAAATTGGGGTTCTGAAGACCGTTATATACCAAAAATGTTACTTGAGAAGTCATTCAATATTTCCCTGGAGCACATGACTTAAAAGCTACACGCATAGCCAAAGCTCTTTAATAACTTAAAAATAATGATTGATGCCGTTGTGACCCATAGAGAAACAATAGATATGCCTTAAACCCTTGTTGCATCTCAGTTCATCCAAGAATCCCCGTGTGTATAGCACCTTGAGAGTTGTTAGCCTTTTTTTAATCGTTTGTGCTGTTAACTGAGGCTTTGATTTTTTTTCAACCGACCCGCTAAGTGTCAAATGGTTGCTCGAACAACTTTATAAATGGTCAAACAAAGCAGCTACCAAGGCATTTTCTTGGGGGCGGAGTCGATGTTGGATCAACTTGTTTGAGCGTGTGTACACTTCATAAGGAAAAACATATACAAGCTGTCTATAAAATCCCGAATTAGCACACTAATGAATGGTGAAATATTTCACGCAGGACCTTGCAAGATATCTAATCGCACAATTGAAATTTATTTCAACACTAAACAAAAAAATTAGGAAGAAAAATCTTCATACTAATTAGAAGATAGTGTTATACATACTATTTAAAGTGAAAGGGAGTGATATGATATCTACAGTCACTCTCAAAATTGAGCGTACAGCATGGATTAGATGAATATATTCGAAAATTCCAAAGGAAATTTAATTGTTGGCTCAATTGCTTTTAATGCATTTCAATATTCATCCCTTCCTTCAATGAATGCGTACATAAAATTGTTGAAATTTTTTCTCTAAAGTTCATTTATTTGAAAATAATCTCAAAATACGCCTATTAGATGTGACAAAATTGAGCGTACAGCTAATGTTTTTCTATAAAATTTCTTATTATAAACACGATTAATGTATTTTAATATTATTTTTTCATGATTATATTTATAATAATAAACATCCACTACTTAAACATTCAATGTTTTGAACTTAAACCATGTTTTAATCAAAATAGCGAACAAGTAAGATGTATAAACAATGTTATTTAACAATTCAATGCTGCTGGGCAAAATAGATGCTTTAAGATATGGATTTCACCGGCATCGTGTCTTATATATGATAGATAATCGAAATCGAGCGAGACATACGATAAATTTGGGAAAATTCAGTCGGTAAATGATGAAAACAGATGTAAACATACAAATAAAACGACAAATGTTGGGAACGGCATATTTCAAATTAAGTATAACTTTATTTAAAAGTCGATGTTTAGGTAGCTTATAAGCTCAGGACACTCATTAATAATAATATTAATAAAAGAGCAGCACACGGATACATTATAAGATGTCATTTTATATTTGAAGACTCAGTCACCGTAGGAACAAATTTGGTTGAATCATTTAAATTCACCAAAATATCATTAAATAAGCTGCCGAACTCTTAAAAAAGTTTATTTTCACTCGCCACATGGAAATCATCCAATTGTATCCCTTTTGGTAACAGACCGTGGAGTTCAATCCAAATTTAATTTTGAAATTACGATTTTAGGCTATCTTTTCAATATTCAATCAGAAGTGCTCTACGGGATTGAAAAGCTGTTTTTATGTTCGGTACCTTAACATGCACCTTGTACTTTTAGAATTTGACTGTGAATGATTGGATTCAATAATATTACTCTTAATGATAGACCTGAGACAATAATCGAGCTTTAAAACAAATTTAAGTTAAAAACATACTAAATTTGAATTATGTCATTCCTAACATTTGTCGTTTTCTCTGTATGTTTACATCTGTTTTCATCATTTACCGACTGAATTTTGACAAATTAATCGTATGTCTCGCTCGATTTCGATTATCTATCATATATAAGATACGATGCCGGTGAAACATACAAATTAAAGCATTTATTTTGCCCACAGGCATTGAATTGTTAAATAGCAATGTTCTTACCTCTCACTTGTTCGCCATTTTGACCAAAACATGGTTTAATTTCAAAACATTGAATGTTTAAGTAGCGGATGTTTATTATTATAAATATAATCATGGAAAAACAATATTAAAGCCTGTCCACGTTAAATTTCGGACACCCATCTCCAAACCCGATTTTTAAACATTTTTACCAACCACTGAGACGATCTATTTACATGACAGCTCAATCTGTTCGCTTTACTGCTGCTTTCAGCATGCTTTAGCTCTTGTTCAAATTGATGAAATGGCGACAAATCAATTGAACATTATCTAACTGTCCGAATTTTAACGTGGACAGGCTTTAAAATATATTAATCGTGTTTATAATAAGAAATTTTGTAGAAAAACATCAGCTGTACGCTCAATTTTGTCACATCTAATAGGCGTATTTAAAGATTATTTTCAAATAAATGAACTTTAGAGAAAAAATTTCAACAATTTTATGTACGCATACATTGAAGGAAGGGATGAATATTGAAATGCATTAAAAACAACAGAGCTAATCATTTAATTTCCTTTGAAATTTTCGAGTGTAGTCAACTAATCCATACTGTACGCTCAATTTTGAGAGTGACTGTATATGCGATATAAATACCCTGATAGAGATGTTAGTTTAGTAGTGCCATTACATAAGTAGCATAACATCCACCCACCAAACCACCTATCGCAACTTGATTTTGAAAGACCTCAATGAAACACAACTTAGTTGCTTGGCATTTAGAACAAAAATGCTTTACTCATAGCCTATAGTCATAGTCATAGGATATTTTAGTTATTTACGTAATCTTTTAGGTATTCTGGTTGACGCTGCTTCTTTGTAATACAGTTACGTATCGGGCCATGTCTCGAGCTCCTCTTTGACTCTGTAGGGTTTTCAGTTTTGTGTATATCTTGATTAGAAGTATGTAGAAGGTTCCCGGTTCGCATCTACTAAATGGTCTTTATGCTTTAATTCGTTGAATGGGCTGCTGTAACTAAAGATCTTTACATGGTTAACGTGCCTGTCAAATTCCACCCAAGTGGAGAGATTTTCCAATGTTAGGCGAGTTCCACTTTTCTTCAGTAAGGACTGTATCGAAAATAAGTTATCCACATTATTTTATTCGAATAAAATCGGATGAATATTAAAAGCTTATTAAAATTTGTCTAGCAATATATGTTAATTCTGTTTGTTAAGTTTTATGAAAAAATATAATACTGAATAAATATTACACTCTTCCAACATTTTTTCAAGCATTTTTCGTCCTGGTCACAAATCGGCATAAAATTGCCTCGTTTTATAACATGATTACTTTCTGGTCCAAATTCCGGTAACATGAACTTGATTTTCTTCCTTTTCCGACAGGTTAGCGAACGAGTAGTATTCCCCAAGCTTGTTGACCATGAATTTTTACCTTTGAGGGTGGATAGCGAAACGCTTGGTCAAATTATCCATCTTGATGCCCTTCTTACGGATCCATCTGTCCAAAACTCGAATTTCAATATCACTTTCAATTTGCGATACATCGGAAACAACAAATTTTCAACAAGCAAACAAACTCTGATTTGAAACCTAATATACGAATACATTAAATGCAGGGTAAAACAAACCAATACATTTATAAGCTTCTGAGTAGTAACACTTTGAAAGTGGATAACTTATTCTCGATACAGTCCTTACAACATGAGGCTGTTTCGTTTGATTACATTCTTTATAATCACATGATCACCGACATCGACGGTTGAACTTTTTGCTTTCCTCCTCTGATCTCCATAAATCCTCTTTTTTTTGCTATTTTTTTCTATCTGCATCTGCAACTTCTTTCCTGATATCGTGCCTTGCGTTGGTTAAAATATCAGGTACTTTATCTCTTAAGTTCCGTCCAAACAGAAGTTTTGCTGGTGATAGTTTAGTGACCGTATGTGGTGTGTTGCGGTAAGCTAACAGAAAATCGTACAGATCATTTTTCCAATCCCTACCCATTGGAATGCTAAAAATCACGAAAATAAAGTCTCAAAAAAAAAAAAAAGATTGATTTTCACAGTTTTGAGTATGTTTCTATTGTGGCGCTCTACTAATCCATTTTGAAACGACGCATATGGAATTGAGTGGGTCAGAGTTATTTCAAAAGTTTTACAGAACTTGGCGAATTCCTCAGATGAAAAAGGAGGCCCATTATCACACACTAGTTCGTCAGGCTAGCCAAATCTTGCAAAGATTGTCCTAAGTTTGAAAATCGTTGTTTTAGCGGTTGTTGAAGTCAGAATTTCAATTTTAGGATATCTCGAAAAACAATCCACTACTACTAGCAGATGCTCGTCACTTCTGTTAACTCTACTGCTATCTTTTTCCAAGGTCTATCCGGGAAGGGTGATCTTGATCTAACCATGGGTCCAGTAATTGGATCTATCTCCGTTTGTGCATAATGTCTATTGACTTCACAAAGTGTTTTCGAAACTTAGAACTGAACTGAATGAACCTGTTCGTATGTTGCTCTGCCCACATAAAAGGAACACCTTTCCGAGTCAATATGTTGAGCGGGCTCGATAGAAACGAAACATGAGGTATGTGTCGATTTACAAACGTTGCAAGACCCAAGAGGCTTCGAACTTCTTCAGCGGATCATGGATGACGAATCTTTTTGATTGTCTCCAATTTTTCTTACAGATGGAATCCAAGGAATTCGACTTCGTTTGCACATTCTATCGTTTTGTCATGGTTCAGAATCTTGTTATGCTCTTGTAATCGGGTTTTAACCAAAGCTTCCTTGACTGAGCCATGGAAAATCTCCTAATTACATACACTTTTGAAACAATTCTGGGGCTGCCGACACAACTAATTAACCTTTTATATCGCATTAGACCTATGAAAAATGTCGTCTTTTAAATTTGTTAGGATTATTCCGACTAATAATTGACATCTTACCGAATGGCGAAATAAATTTAGTTTTGTAGCGGCAATCTTCCCGTAACATAAGCTGTTAAAATGCGTGTTTAATATCGAATTTAGAAAACACTCCATTGCCTTGTAACTGTTCCATAGTATTAACGGATGTACTTCCCGAACTATGGCCTTATCAGCTTCACGCAGATCAATAATTATTTTTACGTCTATTAAGCTTTTACGGGTTATGAGCATGGGAGAAACCCATTTGCACGACTCATTCACCCGCTCGATTATAGTTATCTTGGTACATTATGTCTTTAAGATTAAATTTTGCTATCTCTTCCGGAGGAATGTGTACACGAAGATAGTTTTGTCTCGCCAGGGATATGGTTTTATCAGTCTTTTTAGAGGCACACATGTCTAAATAATTAATTTGTGGAACAGTGATTATCCAGATTTTCTGAGTAAAAATAGATTACGATGATTTACCTTTAATAGATGAAAAAGTTTCATTTCTTAGCGATCTCAGAAATTTCGTCCAGAGAGGAGCCTTTTTTTCATCTTGCATAACAACAAACGTTATTCGGCAGGATTGTTCTCCCACTGCGATCATTGCGTCTACCTCCCTGAGAACGATCTACGGTTGATTTGATCCGTAGGCTTGAAATATTTTATCGCTTACCTTTCTGATGTCGTAAGCATCAAATACAATTCGTGTGGTCCAATAGTTTATACTGAGTACGTCCTCATTGTTGTACGCTTTCTGTTCAGGTGAAAACGAATTTCACACTTTTTGTGATGTCATCAACTTCCCGCACGAACTTCGGTTTTGGTTTTGCATGGCGTCCATGACTTTGTTGACCAGACTTTAGCTTCCAGCCTTCAACTGATTTGAGCTGTTTTTGAAATAATTCCTTTACACCTCTACAATAGCGTGCATAATGGCCCAATTTATTGCATCTGCTACATTGTGATTCTTAGGCTGGGCATAAAAGATCTACTGACGTGTGATCTCCCAAACATCTGACGCAAGACAATATGTTTGTTCTATGTATAACGTCGGTGTTTAGGATAGCATTGTAAGGGTCGTTTGGCCGAAACCCATTCGGCCGAAAGTCATTTGGCCGAATGCCACTAGACCGAACAAACCATTAGGCCGAGTAAAAAGTGAGAATCGCGAAGTGGGTACTTTTTACAACGAGAAGTGAAAAATGAGGAGTGAGAAGTGAGACGTCTCTCTTATCACTCCAAATTTCTTACATTTCAAATGACCTATTCGGCCAAATGTCTTATTCGGCCAAATATCCTACTCGGCCAAACGACCATTTCGGCCAAATATCCTACTCGGACAAACGACCCTTTTGGGCCAAACGTTCCTTCGGCCAAATGACCCTTTTGGTCAAAGGACCTTTTCGGTCAAATGACCCTTTCGGCATAATGACCCTTTCGGCATAATGACGTTTTCGGCCAAATGACCCTTTCGGCCAAATGACCCTTAAAATGCAACGGCCATGTCTTAAAACTGCCACAGCTTACCATCCATGTTGTCCTTTCTGGTGCACTTTTGCCACCAGTCATCGGCTTAGTTGTCTATCGCATACGCAATGTAGGTATAAAATATCCAACCAAATACGATTCACTCGCAGTCAATCGACTGAATAAAATATTTTTCTGTGATATTTTTTTACTTCCTACAACTAGAACAGACGAGCTGGATAACGACTCTTACATTGTAATAAGTCATCCAATCAATCAACAAAAATCAATTCCACATTACCTTCCATAAGACAGTGGTTAACACCTCAATTTGTGTAATCCAAACTGTTCCATATCTCCTCCACGCAACAATTACAACCTACATACAACCAGCCCGCGCTTGTTTGGTCGTGGTGCGACGAGGTATTCCAGCAATGTATCATTACCCGCGCCGGTCCAGCTAATTGGGCTGAATCGTAAATCAATCACCGGCCTACGGAGACTGTCCCTGCCGTGTGTTTGTGGATCCGATGGCAGGCAGTTATGGTACTCGGGCACCAATGTGTAACGCCACACGGCTTGGGGACACTGCGCGGTGCCACACGGCAGGGCATTGTAATAATGAGGTGTAGTTTTTGTTTTCATATTTAGTTCGTGGCGTGAGACACGCATGGCTCATTTTTCTCTGAACTCTCACATGAGGGGAGGCCAGTTAAAAAACCCAACCAACACAGGTTCCGATTTGGCGGAGCAGATGAGGTGTCAATGCGCTGGTCGGACAGCTGTTGACACCTTGAAATGGTGAAAGTTCCCGCAAGATTTATCGCGTTCGCTACAAAACGCATCAAAAGAACTCAAACATGCCCACAGTGAGTCACCCAACTACAACAATCCGGTCGTCGATCTTCGCAGTCAAGTTCACTGCCACGTTAATTTGATAGATACCAATCGCTCCGTCGGAGGCACATGCAAATTGTTTTCATTCCCTCGTTTGCAGCCATTTGTCGGGACAGTTCCAATTTAATTGAAATAACACCACGCAGATAATGAGCTAATTTTCGTCGTGAGCTTTGCGATTAAATTCGTACGACCTACCTCACTTGTGTGCAATTATTTATTTATCTAAAGTTGATAGAACCTTACTTATGATTAGACTACGCAAAAACTATTACATATTTGCGTTGTAATTGGTTTTTGATTCCCGTATTTTCATTTTCCGCAGTAGGTCTCACTATATTATGGCCAACTAACGATGTAACCCCTTGTCCGTGTAAACTCGTTGTGATGGCGGTTTACTATTACATAATAAAAGTATGCTATTATAAAACCTATTTGTTTTTCTAAAACCAGAGAACGTGGACTCTCTACAAGTCCTTTCAAACCAAATGAGCATGCCGATGCCCCTTCACGAATATGTTCGACGAGGCGCAATTTCCCAACTGGATGCAGCTGCCATTAACATTCAGCCACCAATCGCAAAAGTGTGGCGCCTTAGCAGATTCCTTGAGCAACCAGTAAGCTCCAAAGTAGGAAGCAAGAGAGCGGACAGCAGGCGGGCAGACTGCGCGAAGGAGCGATTGAGTGATTTCTGCCCCAAAGGCAACCAGGCCAATAGGATAATTCAAATTGTTTTATTTAAACACATCATCATCATCATCACCGTTCAACGTCTTCCTGGACGAGCGAATCATCTGCTTCACGACCAGCCAGACTGAGGCATGCAGCGGACGAACACCGAAGCCATCATTATCCGTCATCACTTTGTTATTGGAACTGTTACTTGAAGTGACCACCCCGTAAGGCAAAAATTATTAAAGCATCACCAGGGTGTATGTCGGTCTACCTTTCAAAATGTCTTAGAGTAGCCAAGCGATTAAAACATTTTGCAGTCGCTTAGCAGTAAATTGTTTTAATCCGATAAAGCAGCATAGTTTGTAGCATTCACCGCCAAAAATCAATTTCCAAAACAACACAGGTTATGTGGGTCCTTCACTTCAACCCTGGATCCTCAACGTGGCGCTAAAACCGTCGACGCCTGTGGACGAAAATGCTGGACAAGATCGCGCTTCCTCCTCCCCACTACTACAGCTCCACGGCACACGTACCTGCCCTTTCTTCGATGGTAACGCATGGTTCGCTTTTCTGCACCCAGTGTACTCGATTGCACGACGTTCAATACCTGTGGGACTTGAGACGAAAGCTTTGAGGAAAAAATTGTTTGGTCTGCTGTCGTTAGGTCGTTTGAAGCAACCCTCAATCTCACTGGCTGGATCGTCGCTGGAACGAGCTTTTTTGCCTTTCTTGTTTATCTTAATTTACCGAAAGGCCGTATTTTTAATCAAATTTTTTGTGAATTATTCATTGTTTGATACTCATTCCCAGCCAATTTTCCCAAAAGTAACATTAGACGAGGCTTGATTTGCTGCATTCCTTAAAATCTTCCAAATCAACTTAGGACATATTGGCCAAGATTGGGTTATCTCAATCATTGGGGCTTATATTTTAATGCAGTTACCACATATTTACAAGACTGACCTAGAAATTGCGAGACAGTTACCACCGCAGCTTGGTGGATTAATCAGCATACTTATTTTCACCACGACCTCTTCGGTCCAGTGCACTTTTACACGATATTCTCTCCCAGCTGACCATACTCCATTCTCCGCGCCCAGTGCTTGCCCGAATCGCACCAAATGGATTGAGACGGTAGCCTCGGGCTGTTCCATGGCAGGAAGCATAATTTTCGGCAAAATTCGGAAAAGACGTGTGTGGTTAAGCAAACACAACAAATTATGAAACATTCGCGTCACGGAGTTTTTTTGTTCGGACATAAACATTTGTGGGCAGGAATGGAATGTCTGGAATTAATATGATAGTTGTTGTGATGAGCTAATGGAGTGACACAATATCTGCTGTAAAAATTGAAGTTTTAGTGTTGTAAATATTACTTGATGGCAACTCTGCATTACAAACAGTTCGGTTCGATGTTTATCATGAAATGAATGTCACCAGAAGACAGCTGATTAGCAGTATTCCAATTTACTTGGTAGCCATTGATATGTTAGCTGTTAGTTAACATACAAAAAACTTATGTTAACTTGATATTCAATTCAACGGCTGCAAACATTGAAATATCGAATAAATTGAACCTTGTAGTTCTATTCAATGTTTTAAATGTAACTTTTTCCGCAGAAGACAAAATTACATTCTTTTACATTTAAGAATAGAAAAAAAACAGAAGCAAGAAAACACAAACAAAAACAAACAAAAAATGCACCGCAGAATTGCGTGAAGGTAGCTCGTCTTGATCAGGGTAATTTCGCAAACAACGTTGCACCACGAAAGCGAGAAAAGGTGCATGGCTCGAGAGGAAAAAATAAAGCCGTGTTCCATCACACCACACAAGAGTCCACACACTTCGTGCTCGTCATCGGCACCCCAAACACGCTGTTAGTGTTTGGATCTCTCGGTCCCGTCATTGTCTCGTCTCTCGCAGCTTGGAGTGCAGTCAACAACAAACGGGAGAAAGGTGGGTCAGGGCCCAGAAGTGAATATGCCGGGTGCGGGCGGGGATCAGTCAGTACCAGTCATCATCATGGGAAATCGTGAGCAGTGCACCCAGGAGGACCAAGGACGGAGGAGACGCAAAAAAAGTGCATGCTACCAGACACTGACGGACTGGCTGACTGACTGCACCATGAATATTCATAACCTATAATAACTATATCAGCATTACTGCCAATAGCGTTAATAACAACAATAACCGAAAAGTAAGGTTTGCAAATTTTGAAAGGGTTGATAGGTTCAGAACGGTTGGAAATATGACGAAAACGTGATTAAAAGAAATTGAATTTTGGGCGGAATCTAAACTTGAAAATCTCGACAAATTATCGTCGTACGTCAATATTTATTATGCAGATCTCAGGACCAACATCCTCAGAGATAGTTACACGGAAAAATTTATTCCCAGAAATGAGAAGATAGTTCATGATTTCAGGAATCCCGTTTACATGTTATGAAATCACATCATGAACTTGTTTCTTGATTTCATGAATTTAGTTCATGATTGCATACATTATTTTTATGTAATGTGTTACAATTCAGTTTTTAAGATTGAAAGAATAAAAAAAATCAATCCGAGGATCGCACTCGAGTCCACTGAGTGAGAGCTTATATCCTACACCCTACATCTTGACCGTTTTTACTTCTTGGGAACGAAACAATCAAAATATAACTGGTTATGCATTTCATCGACTGATAAGGATTATAGAGTGACATGAATAAAAAATAGGGTGCATAAAATAAGCAGACGACATCGACTTCATTGGAATGGATCGCATGGCAGTTGTGGAAGCTGAATTAAGAGACGGGGAGGATGGGCATAAGCATTATCTCTATCTAGACAAAGTACATGAAACAAAAACTTGTTGGTGCTAAAATAATGTTCGATGTTTGGAGTTGTTAAAAAAAAACTTTGGAACGTGTTGCTATATGCCAAAGACGTTTCCAATGAAGTTCAAATATGTATTGCTCCAGTCTTGTAAAATGGCATCGGCAAGTCATTTGACTAATTTGTTCATAACATTCTTCAGATACCAAATTTAGTTCATAATTTTAGATGTACTCATAACGCTTGAGTAGTGCTAAGTTTTTGTCCACGGGTACATTGCTCTGAATATAATATCTGAGGCTAGAGAGTGAAATCTCTTTAAAATGTCTCGAATCATGTGAATGACATTTCGTCTCCCACGCCCATATTTACTGCAATGTCTTGTTAGACAACGTTGTAGGCACATTTAACCTTTTGTCTGTGCTCTGGGGTCAATATGACCCCAGGCCACTTTGAGTGGCTGCCATTTTTTTAGTTTTCAACCGATTCTCCTAATTTTTGGTAGTTTGGTAAAACTCGCCGAGATCTGTCTCCTAAGTGCAAATTCGCTTGAAAAATCTTGAAAATTTGCGCTACAGTGTACTTTTTTCAAAAAACTTACGTTGTCTGTGCTCTGGGGTCAAATTGACCCCAAATTTAAATTGCTATAACTTTTTTAATGTTCGGCCAATTTTGGATTTTTGGGGCTGTTTCGAAAGATAATTTAATCATCTTTCAGGTCGTTACCAAAGATTGACTATAGGTGGGTACATCGCGGGGAGGGGTTTTCGTAAAAAAGAGTACAAAAACAGTGATTTTTTATGCTTATTTTACTTATATCTGAAAATCCTACCCATTTTGAACTGCACCTTTTCAAAAAGGTTATGCAGGAAGGTGAGTGCTTTGACATTAGGCAATGATTAGCTTAGAGCTTGGTCGCTAGGTGGCGGTATATTTGAATTCATTATTTTAGACTACTCAAGTAACTCCGATATATAGAATTTTCCTCATTGTAAATATTCTTATCGCACAAATTTGAAATTTGTAAAGATGACGTATCTTTAACAAAGTTCGTCTGGTGGGGATGGACCGTCATGTGACGGAATAAATAATTAGGAAATTTACAAATAGGCGGCGCTAGTGTACTTGCAATATTCTTGCATATTTGAAATATTACTTTAGCTTGAGATCCCTCATACCTACAACCAAGTTGTATTCGGCAACATTGTTCAGGATGTCCAGGACTACAAAGCGGTGCTCAATATAATGAGCACTTCTTCCAAGATGCGGCGCTAGTGAGCTGTTATATTTGAGTATATTGTTGCATGTGAGATCTGATGTATTTTGGTTTGTAGCATTTTTGGCAAACATGAATGTTGTGGTAGAGTTCATCAAAAGTTTTCTTTGCATTCAACCTGCTCCAGCGATGCTGCAAATAATAGAATGTGTTCACAGAATATGTTTTAGGTCATCCAAGAAAACCCTGGAACTAAGGCCTTTGGGTCTTCATGCGTAACCAAAGATTAGCCAATTTGCCGCCTATTTGTAAAATTCCCAATTATTACTTCCGTCACTAGCCAGTCCATTCCCACTAGACGACCTTTGATCAAGACGCCATTTTAACAAATTTTAAATTTGTACGATAAGAATATTTACACTGAGGAGAATTCTATATATGTATCGGAATATCTTGAGTAGTCCAAAATAATGAATTCAAATATACCACCACCTAACGGCCAAGTTCTAAACTTATCAACGCCTCATGCCGAAGCACAGGCATTCCTGCATAACCTTTTTAAAAAAGGTGCAGTTCAAAATGGGTAGGATTTTCGGATATAAGTAAAACAATCATGAAAAATCACTGTTTTTGTACCCTTGTTCACTAAAGCTCCTCCCCGCGATGTACCCGCCCACCAATAGTCAATCTTTGGTTACGACCTGAAAGATGATTAAATTATCTTTCGAAACAGCCCTAAAAATCCAAAATCGGCCAAACAATAAAAAAGTTATAGCAATTTCAATTTGGGGTCAATTTGACCCCAGAGCACAGACAACGTAAGTTTTTTTGAGCACAGACCGAAGGTTAAGGGCTACAAGTTCTTCATACCTCATGAGCTGCTATCTAGCTTCTGAAAGAAGTTCTAGGAAAATATTATGCAAGGCCGCTAACCGCAAGTCAGTCCTTAAGTCCCGGGGGGGATGTAATGCCAATAAGAAGAAGATGCAGACGGAAAGGAAATTTCATCTGTATAAAACCCTGATTCTCCAGTTTTTCCTTTACGGCTGGTTATCTACCTTGTACCAGCCATCACAGTCGTTCTGAATTCGGGATGATGGAAGCGGGTTTCCTCCATTTTCTGGCAAGGAACATCGCAAATCTGTTCCTCATCTGTCTAATGCATCGCTCTGTTCTAGCAAACACCTATCCTACGACCTTTACATTTATTAACAAAATGTGGGTGCTATAAATAGCTGTATTGAGGACGTCTTTCTTGCCTGCTCGGATGAATGTTACGACTCCTCTCGAAGGTAACTGAGACTCATATGTGACCAGATTTAGTCACATTGTTCACCATTGTTGTCGGAATGATGCTGTTCGGGACATGATCTGGCCATCCTAATAAAAACATGACTGAAGGAACAAACTCTGCCTTACTCAGTTTTTGGATACTTTTGTGAAGTCTTCCGAACAGCTGAGCTAATAATAAATAGTTCAAAATCAATCGCAGGAGGCGTTCTTCTTGCTATAACTTGTTGCTAGAAAGCCAATGTTATTCATGACAACTACTGGAATAATGTCCGCCAACTCGATGCACGGTCCTGACCCAACGGAAGACGGCACTTGCAGCGGATTACGCTGTAATACAAGTGCGTCCGGGGTTTGTCTCCGACGACGATCATTATGACGTCGCACACTGGGGCAGACCGCTGTGTTCGTTGGACAAAGCCTCTAGCACTCTCTGTATACATTTTAGAGTTTTGGTGTCTTCAATATATTACCGAAATTACGAGTGAAACGGATGTACGATATCTCCGAATTCTGCAATATTTGGTAGATTCGCCCCTTTCCGAAAATTATAAGACTTGTCTTTTTGCTCTGCAGGGTGGCCAGTGAGTCGGGAAATCGGGAAATGCGGGAAATATGCGGGAATTGAAAGTCCATGCGGAAAATACGGGAAAAAATCGGGAATTTCTTGAAATTTCACAAAAAAATCGGGGAAAAAAGTCTCCAGGTTTTCATTTCATTAAATCATGTATGATTATTCTAGTGTATAACATGAAAAAAACATTATTCACTATTTTAAATGCATATATTTTTGCACGTAACGTTTTAAACTATTTGAGGAACAATCCGGCTGTCGAATGTATAATGAAAATGATATTGAAACCAGAATTCCTTAATGTCGAGTCTAGAGTCTTCGGTAGTGATGATGGAAAGCAACATGCTACCTACGCTTCAGCAGGTTTCTAATACCAAGGATATCTCCGAGAGTTCGAGAAAAAGCTAATTGGCATTTCGTTGCAGCTTGTGGATTCCTGAAGATGCTTTATCGACATTCTTTTGAAAGCGACTCGAGTTTTGTCTGGAGACTTGGCAACATTAGTCGAGTATTTCCAATTATGTTCAATTCCACATCTTAAGAATCTCTGGTCGAGGTAAAATAAGTCTCAAGAACTGAAAATAAATTGTGGAAAAAATAGTGATAGGTAGCAAGTAATGAAGAGCATGAAGGTTATTTTCATTATTATTTTTTATTAAAGTGATTTGCAGCAGTTTAAGAGATAAATTTCTATAATAAAGATAAAAAGAATTTTAAAATAGTTAGAGGTGAAAACAATGCGGGCCCCTTTCTTCACTCCACAACCACTTCCTCTCCTTCTCCGCGTTTCTGCTCTCTCTCTCTGTCTTCTACGGATGGCTTCAACCACGTCTGGTCACGTTCCGCGTCGTGGGTGGCACCAAGGGTTCGTCGGCGGATAGTTGACGATCCAGCTGCGCGTCCTAGACCACCGATATGTTGACGGATCGGTCTTCGGTGAATAACTGTGCCGGAATCTACCCGGCGAAGGGGTTCTAAGACGGCACAAGGACTCCCGGGAACTAGGGCCGTATCGCAGATACAACGGTCGAAATAGAGACACCACACTAGAACAACGGGGTCCTGATTTTCCTCCTTCTGCTCACAATCTGGTAATATAAAACTGCTTGTATTTAGACTTCTAATTAGCGCTTCGCACATCTAGTCTTGTTCACACCTGCCGAGTAAGTGAACGACTTGTCTCAGACCAATCAGCCCCAAGGTTCATGACCCCATCCCCGGTCATCGACTTTTCACAGTCTCCATCCCTTTTTCGTGCCACCCAATTGTGCAACCCATCATGGCCGCTCCCAACTCTGTATCCTGCGGCTCCTGGTGGTGGGTTAAAGAAACTTGGTGGGTGGTTGGTAGCAGTTAAGGTGGTTGCTCATAGTGGCTATCTTCTGGTATGCCAAGTGGGCCTACTCTGCTGGGGAAAAACCTTCAAACCTCACACAAAAACATCCTGTCATAATCATTTACGATTATTAAAATACAAAATCTCTTCGATACACACAATTAACAAAACCAAACACTTACAGACTTTTCACAACGATGACACAAAATAACGGAAAGACATTTCCACAACAGAAGCTCTTTAAGTTGTTTGCAGTCGGCATCACTTGTTATCGTCGAAGAGTGCAAAGATGGGCATTAGACCAGGCTAGCTTACGAGATGGTCTCCGCACTGAAACAGCTTGCACAATACAGAAGTTGGCGATTCTTGTAAAACAAGCAGTACCATTATCTACGTCCGTATTCTGACATTGCTCAGATCCAACAGACTCGGAGACAAGGCGGTTCATAAAGATATAGTCTGACCCGCGGAAATCACGGGTATTAAAATCATCATTAAGAGAAACATAACATCAGGTGAAAGTCGAAAGCTAGAACAGGATGATAGCGATGGGGATTGCCACTTCCAAAGCTGTGATCTTTGCTTTGGTCATGAGGTTTCGTTGGAAAATACGAGATCCAGAATACGGTCAGAACAATTACGAATAAGGTTTCGTTGACGCAGGCCGTGAAAAGCTTACCTGTCAAGGAGTGTTTGCCCATCCACAGCTATAAGTACTCCTCCGCTACTAGTACAAATACCGTTTGTGTCGCAACGCGGAAAACACGGCAGCCATCATTAGTGATCAACGCTTATGGACGTAGTCCCTACCAGGGATTGAATCCTAAAGAGAATGAGCAAGTCTCTCACTTATCATCTCTGTATACATATACGATATGTAGCATACCGCGATTCGGGAGGCTATACCCCATGATAAATTTCTTTTAGAAAGCTCCAAATACGGGGAGCACTGGCTCTGATGATGCATTTCAACTTGTTCTACACAGCTGTGCAGTAACCAACACGAAATGAGCGAAAACAAAGCGAGAATCACCATTTTTCTTTGAGGCTTCCTATCCGATTCTGTTTTTTTGCACTTGTATACAAGTTTGATAAATTTGGTATCATGGCTTGTTATGATTCGGAACAGTTTTTGCCTCTCTTTTATCGTTGTTCGTTATCTATTGAGAGCGATTTCTGCAAACCCTGGTCCCTACTGCTCTTGAAGACTAAATTGTGTCTGTTGATTAAATAACAAATAAACATGTAGTGTGGACGTTGACAGAGGCAGACCGGATAGCTTTTGGGATTTTCGAGCGAAGAGCCTCTAGCTGCGTGCTATATTCGATGGGAAGTTAGAAAACAGTGTGCGGCGCAGACACATGGGTTATGAGTTGTATGAAGTGTGCTACAAAGAAGAAATATCGTGAATTGTGTGAAATACGGCAGACTTCAGTTGTTGGTCATGGCGGTGTTTTCGGCGTAAGACGTTGACTCGGCGTAGTCATGTAATAGTAGAATGTAGATAATTAAACTTATCTATGCATTCTTATTTCTCTGGTATAGCTTGCTAAGGAGTTTCTGTAAACTTCCTCGAGAAATCCCTCAAATGTGTACAGGAAACGCTTTTGTTTTTTTTTAATTTTATTTTTACCTGAATATCCACCAGAAATTCTTCGGAGTTTGATCGGGATTTGATTTAAATCATTTGAACATTTGAAGAATGTTCTTCATTTCTACGCAAATTTCGTTCGCCACAGGGCATTCATCTAAGCTTCTAAGAGGCGAAAAGCGCCTGGAAATCTTCTGAATTCCTACCAGGATTTTTTTTTTCGGAATTTCCATATCAACATCTTTTTAAAAATTCTTCGAAGACTCTGTGGGGCCCGATTCCGCCGAACGAACCATCCAGTGGTCTGTTCGCCTGCGTGCTGCTGTGAAGGTGCAACCCCGTTAGTTGCACGTTGAAGGAAGTGCGAAGTCATGGCCTGCTATTCACTGATCAATGATGACCACGGATCCGTTACGCGGAACATATTTACGTATCTATCATCAATACAATGCACACTGAAAGTGAATTACCTAGTTTATAATATATCTGTCCCTCACAAACTCCTCTTACACTTATTAAAATTATCAAGAAAAAATCTTCGGAATTTCTCTTGGAAAATTCTTTTTCGAAATTTTCCTTGACCTTTTCATAATGAATTCTTCGAAACTCCAACGAAAAGCCGTCGAAATTTCCACAGAAAGTTTGTCATAATTTCCTTTCATAAAAATTGGTGGGAATTTTGATGAAAAAATAGTCGTTATTTTCTAGGGAAATTCTTTGGAATTTCTTCATTGAAATTTTCACGGGAAATTCGTCGGAACTTCCACGGGCAGCAAATATCGCGTGATTACGTGATTACATTATATTGGGGTACTTTCATGAATTTGAAGCCGTCTACTAACACCAATATTACATAAGATTCCAAGGGACACAATCAACACTGAGGTGTGTTAACGAGTACTACTCATCGAGCTCTTTAACAGAAAAATGGAAAACATACATGTTGTAAAATGGCGGTTACGTCACTTTTCCAGATTACGGCAGTACTGGTACTTCGATTGGTATGAGTCGTTGGCATGTCGTATTCAGACGCATGTTACGCTTGGAACTTCAAATAATTAAACATTGACCACATTGACCCTATAGCCTCTTGGTTATTTAGGGGCATTGGTGAATGCCGTCAATTACTGAAATCACACAATTTCCGTGGAAAATGACCAGCTAGAAGTAGCCTGACATACTCCGTCTACTTTACAATGTTCACCGTATTGAAAAAAATGCACCCTGCCTACCAAGAATACTGCTTTCAACTTTGTATGATAAACTCTACCGTCGTCCCAACACAATGCTCACCGTGTTCGCAGGTGTTAAAATTGCCAATATAATGCCCTTAATCGGACATCCCAACACTCGCTCCCTGTTTATACAGTGGCACCAGTTTCGAATCGTTCGCAAATTGTTACCTTTCAGCGCCAACAATCAATCCCTCCGTTCATTTGCAAATGTAAAATTGAATTTCCCGCTTTGCGAACTAAATCTGCCGTATAATTACGTGGATTCGCCGACCGACTGAGGGACGACGGTGTTGGCGGCGGCGGCGTTGCTTCTCTCGTTAAATTGCACACCTTCTATCTCATTTGCGCCGCGCACACGTTCCTTTCTGTTCTCACCTTGGCTTGGCTTACGAAGACGATGACGACGATGCTGATGACGCCGGTTGTTATGGACTGCCTCGATAAGTACGTACAACACCTTTGTGATGCTCCCTACGATCAGAACCGACGACGACGGCGGGAGAGAAACAGAAACCTAAGTAATCATTATCAATTAGTGCAAACAAATTAATCACACTCTCCTGCAGCTAAATCATTATCGCAAAACAACAGAGACGCTCAAGTAGGTAACCACTCCGGCGCAGAACTTTCTGGCGGCCGGAGGAAGCTTTGTGGCGGCCTGATGGAGCTTTCACACTGCATGCCTACAACTAGGTTAGGTGCGACTGCAACATTCGCAGTAAACCGGCATCCAAGTGTAAAATTTGATTAAAAATGCACCAACTACTCTGTGCCGGGTTGCCGCTTGGTTACGTGTGAGAGGGGGTGCATCCGATTCTCATGCACTTGGCACTCATTAGCACAGGCGCCTGGAAATCAACCTTTAGCGGTGCCCTTCCGTCTACCCGCCGTCCATCCCGATGATGACTTCGCGTCACTGCAACTCCAGTGCTGACAGAAGTCCGGTACATGGAGGAAGAGCGGGAACTGGATCGAAATCAGCTCGCTCTCCAGGCTGCTGACCATGCCATTGGGTAGATTTTAGAATCGACGTCGATCCGCACAAAGGAACGCCAAAGGTGCAATTCGCATTGTTACTCACTTTAAAATGCATTTCACCTGTTAATTAATTAGCTCGATTTCGTTTTAATTCAACATTAATGCTCTTGTTACTTTGTGTGCGGGGCTCTCGTTCGACTTGGTTCGGTTGTCTGGCTGGGGTTTTTGTTTGCTTTGAGAATCACCCGGCGAGACGAACCAAAACCCGTTCTATAATGCAGCTTATTATCATCCATCAAACTGCACTGATGAGTACCGACATGCCATCGTCCATCGTCCCGGTCCCGTCAGGGCGTTGTTTGTCGTCGACAGTTAGTGTGTTTGGTCTAGTTAACAACTACCAACGATGACGGGAGAATGTGTCGAAAAATTAAAAACAAATCTTCCTCATTTATAAGCAGATTAACACCCATCATCACCACGAGGTTTCAACATTTCAACAAGCGTATGAGATCCCGAGTCGTGGAATCCGAGAAGATAATAAAACTATAACTCGTTTCGATCGGTTGACTTCCGAATTATGAGTAGCGTGCTTCATAGGTTTTTCCATTAGGAATGGAAAATGTAACTTGGATGATCAACTCATCGATAAGTATTCCCATATGATTTTTCTCGCAAAGAGGCGTGGGCGATTCTTCGGACTGACAGTTTAACGTCATTTGTTAGCATAATTTCTGTAAAAATCAAAACACAATCCACAAATAAGGTATCGCATTCTGGTCGGGAAGTCATCAAATTCACAAAAAACCCTATCGGTCTGAAGAGTGTGACTCTGGAATGAATCGAACCGTAATCGCTATCTTGCCCACGATAGGAAGCCGAGTGCACTTGTCTAAGAGCATGTAATTTGACTTGTGAGATGCGGTTAGTTAGTTTCTACGCGTCGTTGCTAGTTTTGACACTTGCTCGCTGTCGTCTTTGCTCATTATCGGCAGTTGCACGGAAGGATGCGCTTATATTACCGGGCTGAGCTTGTAAGTTGATACCCGGTTCGTAACGGAGATTGCTTCGCGGTATCGGTATTTTTTGAATGCTAGATGGCATTGTTAACGGCTTGATTTATGTCGGTCGGTGAAGGGTTAACGAGATTGCTTTGAATCTCAAGATCGTTAGTCGTTCGTCATGTTTAAATGATGGGCCAACTGTTGAATTTTATGAGGCATTTAATTACAGTTCTGTTATCAGAAATGTCGTGTTGGAGAAGAATATGAAAAGACTACAATAACATTCAATATTTTATTATGAGAAAATAACAACGAATTTGGACCGAAATGGAAAGGAATGATAATATATTCACTTTAAACATTTTAGAATAACAAGACTTTTATTCACCCAAGTACCTCGATATAAAGATTGAATTCAATTAGGACGAAATTATGTTTAAAAATGTCTTGCAACATTTTCTAGTTTAGTGCCCCTTATCCATATTGGAACTGAGCATGTCGACTAACTTAGTATTCCACAAATAATTTTCACAGTTATTCCAGTAGTGAGTCAATTCTACTATAGATAGCTCTATCAAAATGATTCTGTTTACATCGTTCACCAGATAACAGAATACTGCAACTGTCCGGCCCACCCAACGGCCAAATTCGGCTTGATCTGAAGAAATTTTGTTGTCCATAATACGGTGCGAAAACTCCTCCGGTTCAAGGATTCTTAACTTGTGTGTGATTAGGAGACCGATCGACCATTAACGCGACAGCTAGGTTAGACGGGTTATCGCCAACGTTGTTTCGCGGTAAACGTTGGTAGGTGAGGCCATGCCGAATCTATCGGTTTGTGCTAAATTTATTACCTCGCCGAGCTAGAATAGACATAGCACCCTGCTCGAAGTGTAAACGATCCGCTACTGTTTGTCTGATGGTGGCTTAGCATGATAACAACACGTCTGTGTCTTTGACCGCGATTAGACGTTTGATGTCCGAGTTCAATTCTTGTCGGCGGAAATTCGTATATTTCATAAAATGTCAGGTTGAATGCTCAAACTTTGAATATCTTTTTTATGAACGATCAAATATTGAAAATCGTAGAAGTAGAGATTTCCATTTTCAAATTAAACAATTATGATCTTGTATCTTTACTTACAGACAAATGTTTCCTCAGATGAAATTCCGAGTGTCGGGACTGGATGCAAAAGCCAAGTACATACTGTTATTGGATATCGTGGCGGCGGACGACTACCGATACAAGTTTCACAACAGGTGAGTTCATCGAAAAACAAACATTGAAAGATTTGGAAGCATTGATATTTACACGAATTACCATTTAAAAAGGGCTTGCTGGTCTGTCCTTCAACCTATATTTTAAAAAAATCAGAAGGGTTATATACAAGATACGACCGCCCGACGTAAACTACGTAAAGCAGATCATAAGATAATAATGAATTTGCTTAGAGCTTGGAGTGATTGAAATTTTGACTTTTTCGCTCCCCTATGCTTGAACGATAACATTTGCTGTTTTGATGAACCTCCTAAATTTTCAATTGAATTGGTTGTAACTTAACTAAGTACGAGCAGTTTGTAGTTTGTATGGAAATCGCATCGTATGTGAAAAATCGTTTCGTGACATTGAGCATTTAGGGAAAGATCCCCCAGCGCAGGACACCTCCCAATACCGGACACTTCTCCAAAAGTTTTCACTTATACATATCATTAAGCGCCTGCTTCGGCAAAAAAGTATTAGAAATCTTTATAATATATAACATTAATTTTTTTACGTGTTGATTTCGTAACGCAAAAATAGCATTTTACTCACCCCCATGTCACACTTTTTGTTTGAAGCATCTGCCCCTGGTGCGATAGTGTAGACTAGACTAGACTAGAAATATCTGCCCCTGGTGCGATAGATATCACTGACAAATTCTGGGTACATTTGTTGAATTGCACGTTTCACTGATGCCTTCTGAGAAGCCCAATTATCATACTAAAGATTCGCAACCTCGATTAAAATCGATTCCCAACTATTGGAACGACCATTCAATATGGATTGTCTATGGAGTTAAAGCTCTTGAATATTTCTTCCAGTCATATGGTCTCCCCCGTCGCCATTGCCCAATGACGGAGTGCCAGAATCAGAATAATGTTAAATTCAAGATCGCCATATCAACTGTCATACAAACCTGAAACGACCTGTGCACGGTAAGCTTCTATTCAAACCATCGGATGACACCCAAATTTTAAAGCATATTCGACTGTGCGTGGCGGAGCAAAATTATTTTTTGAACCACCCTAGTTATTAGTTTGCTGCCGCCGGTGCCGTTGTTGACATTCGCTCCGCGATCAGTTTTTAATCGTTTTTTTTGGGCAAAAATAGCAGTTTATATTATATTTATATTATGTTAAACAAGTGACTGATTTCGAAAAGTGATGTTTAATTTGCATTCCATCAACATTTCGGGCTGCTCATGTGCGGAGAAGTGACTTGATTTTTTCAGTGCCCTTTGAGAAGAAGTGAAGTGAAGTGATAAACCCACCAAATCGCGAACGGCTAATAAATTGGCACGAAACTGCTGATTTAGAATATTATTCGAGCCGAAATACATAGGACTCTTTGGATAAATATGTTCATTATCACGGGAAGTGAATAAATATGCTGTGAACAGGTTAGTAATTTGAATATTAAACTTTTGTTCGAAGCTGTTCGATGAATTCGAATGTTGGTGGGAGAGGAGTGCGGGAGGTGTGGGGTTGACCCGTAGAAGGTCCGGTACCATATTGACTGCCATCGTGGTACTCTTCCAACTATGTCCTTAACGGCATGGGATATCAGATCTTCATGTGGTAAGCTTTGTACAAAATATGAAATTGAATAAAAATGTTTATAATTTTGATGTTTCGCGTTATTTTAGAAGGTTTGAATCAACAATGTTAAAATCAATCTAATGCATTCTGATTATATGAAGATGGTCCATATTAGCCATATTTTAAATAATGATGATGATTTGTTAGATGTGCCATGTAATTGTGGTGTTCGGACATTGAGATTTTTATAGCCATTTTTTACACCTGTTTTGTTACACTTACTTCAATTCAATTGTTTCTTCTTGCTGAGAAAGCCACAGAAATTAGCAGAAACAAAAATTGAAGAGGACATTCAAAAAGGTGAGAATTTGGATTAGGATGTAAAAAATTTAGCTGAAGAGTCAAATAAGCTCTACTAACAATTTTTAATATTTACAGCTTGAAGCACGTGAAAAATATGATTATTCTGAATGATGTCTTTACTCATGTAACAGGAACTTAGTCACATTTGAACAATATTTAAACATTTGATGTAATAGTGTCCGGTACTAGGAAACATTTTTCTGAACCGTGAAATTTTCTTCAAAATTCATCGTCGTAAAACGTGTTCAAATGATCAAATATAGCTTTAATGAATCATCAGTGGCCATATTGTATGTATAAGGTGTAAAAGAAAACATAATCCGGATAGTTAGAGTTTTTTTTTGTCAAATGGCTTATGTGTCCGGCACTGGAGGATCTCCCCCTAAATATAATCAACCCGAAGACTTCGAAGAATTTCTAATAATTTTCCTAATCTGTAAGACAATTGTTATTGCAAACCGATCAAACTTTCGTAAGCAAAGTTATTAAAAAAACAAAAATGCTCATTATTGATATGTTATTCTTTTATGTGCTCAATTAAATTTCCCACGATTTAGTATTTCCTTAATAATTTTTGTTTCGCAACAAAAACGATTTATTCACTCGCTAAATTTCCTATGTTGCCAACGTACTCATATATTTTTAGATATTAATCAGCAACATTGCAAAACGGGCAACTGGCAATTCCGACCAAGGCCGGGTACATAAAGCTAGTACTCGTATTAATAGACGCCGACGAGTCATCTGCACTTCCACGAGTAAACATGGGGATGTTGGATATATGGGGTCGAGAGGTAGGGAGGTTCGTTTTGGTAAACGTTTTGCCGCGTTTAATGTGTAGTTTTCCGCAAATCATGTTCGATCGCACACTAATTCATTTGTGTTTCGAACAAAATTAGCGTAACTCAATATATGAAAATTGTTGGATATGACAATTTAAAGTTTTCATTTAAAAACCCCTAATTTATTATTCCGCAGTGGTGATGATGCCTTTCTTTTCTACGACTGTTGTGTGACTTTTGAAGTATTATTTTAAAGGGGTGCTGCCTAAATAGTAAGATAACCTTGTTTACAGTTGATAATCAATTTTAATGATCACCTCTTACTTACATCAACATGTCCAGCATCTTACTTTTTTCGCTCCGGCCGTCACGAGTTTCATTGCTCTGGTTCTATTGTTGTACTTTTTGTGCGAATCATCGCACAAAAGTAGAGCGCAAAAACCAACGGCACTAGACGGCGGTCGTAACGAAACTCTGATGTTTTACTGGGTTGGTAAAGAATTAGAATTTTCAATGTTTTTATGTTGATAACCAATAGTTCCAATGGCCTAAAAAAATTGCTGGAGAGTTTCCGATTCGATTGATAATAAAATCTCGAAAATTCATTGAAAGATAAATGATCTATTAACGTTTGAAATCTTACATGATTTCGTGACGGTCTCGAATTTGGAAATTTTCATTTGCCACCCTGTATCCGAGTCTTCCCCTTAGACGTAGTTTACGTCAAAATCATGGGTTCAATCCCAGATTTGCTTCCAGGTAACTTACCAGATAACTTATTAAATATCATTTCTATCTGTTTTCACGTTTTACTAAACGGTTTTACTGTTCATTTATTCAGTATCAACAACTCCCATGGTTCCTATGAAAAGAGAATTTCTTAATATTGTAGTCGAACAAAAGTTAGATACACAGGAAGATCAGTAGGTGTTTAAGGAGGACCTCGTCCTGGTGTTAGGTGGGACGCTAAACAGCCCTGACACGACGGCCCTCCGACGAGACAGGAGGTTTGCGCAGGCCCAATAAGCCGCCTAGAAAACCAATCATTACGAACAATATAAGAGATAATGCGACTCGATATAATCGGCAAAGACCTAGGCGACGAATACAGGATCACGATTGGAAGCTTGGAACATGGAATTGCAAGTCGCTAGGTTTCGCAGGTTGCGACAGGATGATCTACGATGAATTACATCCCCGCAACTTCGACGTCGTGGCGCTGCAGGAGATTTGCTGGACAGGACAGAAAGTGTGGAAAAGCGGGCATCGAGCGGCTACCTTCTACCAAAGCTGTGGCACCACCAACGAGCTGGGAACCGGCTTCATAGTGCTGGGTAAGATGCGCCAACGCGTGATTGGGTGGCAGCCAATCAACGCAAGGATGTGCAAGCTGAGGATTAAAGGCCGTTTCTTCAACTATAGCATCATCAACGTGCACTGCCCACACGAAGGGAGACCCTGACGACGAGAAAGAAGCGTTCTACGCACAGCTGGAGCAGACATACGATGGATGCCCACTGCGAGACGTTAAAATCGTCATCGGTGACATGAACGCACAGGTAGGAAGGGAGGAAATGTATAGACCGGTCATCGGACCGGATAGTCTGCACATCGTATCGAATGACAACGGCCAACGATGCATAAACTTCGCAGCCTCCCGCGGAATGGTAGTCCGAAGCACCTTCTTTCCCCGCAAAAATATTCACAAGGCCACATGGAGATCACCTAACCAAGAAACGGAAAACCAAATCGACCACGTTCTAATCGACGGTAAATTCTTCTCCGACATCACGAACGTCCGCACTTACCGCAGTGCGAATATTGAATCCGACCACTACCTCGTTGCAGTATGTCTGCGCTCAAAACTCTCGACGGTGTACAACACGCGTCGAAGTCGGACGCCGCGGCTTAACATTGGGCGGCTACAAGATGGTAGACTAGCCCAAGAATACGCGCAGCAGCTGGAAGTGGCACTTCCAACGGAAGAGCAGCTAGGCGCAGCGTCTCTTGAAGATGGCTGGAGAGATATTCGATCCGCCATTGGTAGCACCGCAACCGCTGCACTTGGCACGGTGCCCCGGATCAGAGAAACGACTGGTATGACGGCGAATGTGAGCAGTTAGTGGAAGAGAAGAATGCAGCATGGGCGAGATTGCTGCAACACCGCACGAGGGCGAACGAGGCACGATATAAACAGGCGCGGAACAGACAAAACTCGATTTTCCGGAGGAAAAGCGCCAGCAGGAAGATCGAGACCGTGAAGAAACGGAGCAACTGTACCGCGCTAATAACACACGAAAGTTCTATGAGAAGTTAAACCGTTCACGTAAGGGCCACGTGCCACAGCCTGATATGTGTAAGGACATAAACGGGAACCTTCTTACGAACGAGCGTGAGGTGATCCAAAGGTGGCGGCAGCACTACGAAGAACACCTGAATGGCGATGTGGCAGACGAAGATGGCGGTATGGTGATGGACCTGGGAGAAGGCGCGCAGGACATAATTCTACCGGCTCCGGATCTCCAGGAAATCCAGGAGGAGATTGGCCGGCTGAAGAACAACAAAGCCCCTGGGGTTGACCAACTACCAGGAGAGCTATTTAAACACGGTGGTGAGGCACTGGCTAAAGCGCTGCACTGGGTCATTACCAAGATTTGGGAGGAGGAAGTTTTGCCGCAGGAGTGGATGGAAGGTGTCTACAAAAAGGGCGATAAGCTGGATTGTAGCAACTACCGCGCAATCACATTGCTGAACGCCGCCTACAAGGTACTCTCCCAAATTTTATGCCGTCGACTAGCACCAACTGCAAGGGAGTTCGTGGGGCAGTACCAGGCGGGTTTTATGGGCGAACGCTCCACCACGGACCAGGTGTTCGCCATTCGCCAAGTACTGCAGAAATGCCGCGAATACAACGTGCCCACACATCATCTATTCATCGACTTCAAAGCCGCATATGATACAATCGATCGGGACCAGCTATGGCAGCTAATGCACGAACACGGTTTTCCGGATAAACTGACACGGTTGATCAAAGCGACGATGGATCGGGTGATGTGCGTAGTTCGAGTTTCAGGGGCATTCTCGAGTCCCTTCGAAACCCGCAGAGGGTTACGGCAAGGTGATGGTCTTTCGTGTTTGCTATTCAACATCGCTTTGGAAGGAGTAATACGAAGAGCAGGGATTAACACGAGTGGTACAATTTTCAATAAGTCCGTCCAGCTATTTGGTTTCGCTGACGACATAGATATTATGGCACGTAACTTTGAGAAGATGGAGGAAGCCTACATCAGACTGAAGAGGGAAGCTAAGCGGATCGGACTAGTCATCAACACGTCGAAGACGAAGTACATGATAGGAAGAGGTTCAAGAGAAGACAATGTGAGCCACCCACCGCGAGTTTGCATCGGTGGTGACGAAATCGAGGTGGTAGAAGAATTTGTGTACTTGGGCTCACTGGTGACTGCCGAAAATGACACCAGCAGAGAAATTCGGAGACGCATAGTGGCTGGAAATCGTACGTACTTTGGACTCCGCAAGACGCTCCGATCGAATAGAGTTCGCCGCCGTACCAAACTGACAATCTACAAAACGCTAATTAGACCGGTAGTCCTCTACGGACACGAGACCTGGACGATGCTCGTGGAGGACCAACGCGCACTTGGAGTTTTCGAAAGGAAAGTGCTGCGTACCATCTATGGTGGGGTGCAGATGGCGGACGGTACGTGGAGGAGGCGAATGAACCACGAATTGCATCAGCTGTTGGGAGAACCATCCATCGTTCACACCGCGAAAATCGGACGACTGCGATGGGCCGGGCACGTAGCCAGAATGTCGGACAGTAACCCGGTGAAAATGGTTCTCGACAACGATCCGACGGGCACAAGAAGGCGAGGTGCGCAGCGGGCAAGGTGGATCGATCAGGTGGAAGATGACTTGCGGACCCTCCGTAGACTGCGTGGTTGGCGACGTGTAGCCATGGACCGAGCCGAATGGAGAAGACTCTTATATACCGCACAGGCCACTTCGGCCTTAGTCTGATTAAATAATAATAAAATAATGATTACTATTGTTACCCCAAATTACCCTGTTTTAGAAACAATCTCTGGGAGAAAATATCTCAACTGTTTCAACAGCTGCATTTGACTTTCAATTTCACTAGATCTAGGAAATATCGACTATATATTGTTTTGCTTAGGACTTTATTTGTTATAGCTCGTGTATTATGACAATGGCCTTTTGTTTAGAAATATTCCAGTGTGTAAAATTAATTAACCAAAATTAAGTTAACCTTCAAAAGGCCGGGACGACAGTCACCTCCTTTAAAGTGGTCGTTCTCAGTAAATCGTTGACCAAATTTCATAACCCCGGACTTTTCTCAAAGGGGATTAGTAGAGCTTTTTTTTTACATAGGTGTCCCCCCGCTAGACCCCTCCCCGCGTTCATGAGTATCAAAAATGTCTGTGTTTTTCCTTATTTTTTGCTATGATGGGCAAATTTCTTCAGTTATTAAGTGCAATAAAGTTCTGGCGTCATACATTAAATATATCAGGTAGAAGTGATTTTGAACGTTTCCAAGTTATCTGATAACTGTAATTACCAATATTGAAAGCCATATCCCTGATCTAAGATTTATGGTCATATTTCTTAAAATCTGCGAAATAAACCAGACAGTAGATACATTAAATATATCAGGTAGAAGTGATTTTGAACGTTTCCAAGTTATCTGATAACTGTAATTACCGATATTGAAAGCCATATCCCTGATCTAAGATTTATGGTCATATTTCTTAAAATCTTAAAATCTGATCACGAAATAAACCAGACAGGAGGGAAAAATATCACAAAAAACTGTAGACATATGTGGAATCAATTTTATGTATTGAAGATACTATTTTGGAACATTCCAGGTCATCCAAAATATCCGTGAGTTCAGGTCTTGAATTCTACCATAGAAGTGAAAAGTAATGTGCACATAAAAATACTCAGAGCACATCCTACTCAGTTCAAAAATATCAAATGACTCATGAGAAATTTTTCTGCGTGTCTCATAGTGACATTCTAGAATGCGCGAAATGTTCTGAAGTTTAGCTCATAAGACCTACGTTACAACGGCCTCGAAAATGTTTTCGGCAGCTATCAAAACCTTTCCCAACAGATCCTTGGATACCTGCCAAGAACGTGATACCGATCTTTCTGCATTTCAATATACTGGAGGCCATCCAAAACGTTCTTGAGTTCAGGTCGTCAGATCTACAATCAAGTAGAAGCGCAATGGTTGTTTCAAATCAAGCTCAAGTCATCCGGCACAGTTCAAAGAAATCAAATGACTTATTGAAATATTTTCTGCGTGCCCCAGAATGCCATTCTAGAATGCGCGAAATGTTCTGAAGTTCAGCTCGTAAGACCTACGCAACAACGGCCTCGAAAATGTTTTCGGCAGCTATCAAAACCTTTCCCAACAGATCCTTGGATACCAGCCAAGAAACGTTATACCGATCTTTCTGTACTTCAGTACACTCCAGGTCATCCAAAAGGTTCTTGAGTTCGGGTCGTCAGATCTACAGTCAAGTAGAAGCGCAATGGTTGTTTCATATCAAGCTCAGGTCATCCTGCCCAGTTCAAAAAAATCAAATGACTTATTGGAAATTTTGCTGCGTGCCCCATAATGACATTCTAGAATGAACGAAATGTTCTGAAGTTCGGCTAGTAAGACCTACGCTACAACGGTCTCGATAATGTTCTCGGCAGCTATCAAAAACCTTCCCAACAGATCCTTGGATACCTGCCAAGAAACGTTATACTAATCTTTCTGTATTTCAATACACTCAAAGCCATCCAAAACGTTCTTGAGTTCAGGTCGTCAGATCTACAATCAAGTAGAAGCACAATGCTTGTTTCAAATCAAGCTCAGGTCATCCTGCCCAGTTCAAAGAAATCAAATGACCTATTGCAAATGTTTCTGCGTGCTCCATATCGACCTGAACTCAAGAACGTTTTTGATGGTGTTCAGTGTATTGAAATGCAGAAAAATCGTGTAACATTTCTTGGGAGGTATCCAACGATCTGTTGGGAAGGGTTCTGATAGCTGTCGAAAACATTTTGGAGGCCGTTGTTGCGTAGGTCTTACGAGCCGAACTTTAGAACATTTTGCGCATTTTGAAATGTCATTAAGGAGCAGGTAGACATTGGAGACCCAAGGATCTGTTAGGAAGGGTTTTGATAGCTGTCGAAAACATTTTGGAGGCCATTGTTGCGTAAGTCTTACGAGCTGTTTTTCAGAACATTTCGCGCATTCTAGAATGGCATTATGGGGCACGCAGCGAAATTTCCAATAAGTCATTTGATTTCTTTGAACTGGGCAGGATTACCTGAGCTTGATTTGAAACAAGCATTGCGCTTCTACTTGAATGTAGATCTGACGACCTGAACTCAAGAATGTTTTGGATGGCTTCCAGTATACTGAAATGAAGATAGATCGGTATAACGTTTCTTGGCAGGTATCCAAGGATCTGTTGGGAAGGTTTTTGATAGCTGCCGAAAGCATTTTCTAGGCCGTTGTAGCGTAGGTCTTACGAGCTGAACTTCAGAACATTTCGCGCATACTAGAATGTTATTATGGGGCACGTAGCAAAATTTCCAATATGTCATTTGATTTCTTTGAACTGGGCAGGATGACCTGAGCTTGATTTGAAACAAGCATTGCGCTTCTACTTGATTGTAGATCTGACGACCTGAACTCAAGAACATTTTGGATGACCTGCAGTGTACTGAAGTGCAGAAAGATCGGTATAACGTTTCTTGGCAGGTATCCAAGGATCTGTTGGGAAAGGTTTTGATAGCTGCCGAAAACATTTTCGAGGCCGTTGTAACGTAGGTCTTACGAGCTGAACTTCAGAACATTTCGCGCATTCTAGAATGTCACTATGGGACACGCAGAAAAATTTCCCATGAGTCATTTGATATCTTTGAACTGAGTAGGATGTACTCTGAGTATTTTTATGTGCACATTACTTTTCGCTTCTATGGTAGAATTCAAGACCTGAACCCACGGATATTTTGGATGAACTGGAATGTTCCAAATTAGTATCTTGAATACATAAAATTGATATCATATATGTCTACAGTTTTTTGTGATATTTTTCCCTCCTGTCTGGTTTATTTCGTGATCAGATTTTAAGAAATATGACCATAAATCTTAGATCAGGGATATGGTTTTTAATATCGGTAATTACAGTTATCAAATAACTTGGAACTTCTACTTGATATATTTAATGTATCTACTTTATTTGATGACGTCAGAACTTTATTGCACTTGATTACTGAAGAAATTTGGCAATCATAGGAAAAAATAAGGAAAAAACACAGACATTTCGATACTCATGAACGCGGGGAGGGGTCTAGCGGGGCGGTACCTATGTCAAAAGAAAGCGCTACTAATCCTCTTTGAGAAAAATCCGGGGTCATCAAATTTAGTCAACGCTTTACTGAGAACGAGCACTTTGAAGGAGGTGACTGTCGTTAAAAGTTTGCATATTTGTTGTTAAACCAAAATTTTATTCAAATATAAAATATTCATTTGATTCAGCTACTGCTGTTATACGCATGATTGTCCCATGTACAAAGGAATCACAGTAAACATTGGGCAGATATGCATATGACGGCAGGTTAGGTCTGTCTAATTTTGGTAAATAAATTCAAAAATTGCCTTTTTATAACACGAGTTTGTACAATCCCATTTAATTCCACCACTTAATTGTACCTTGACAAATACGTATTTCAACCTCAACAGTAAGGTCGCCTTCAGTGTCTCGTACTCGACTCGACTTTTTTCTTATTTCAAAAATTGGTTGTTTCTGTTTGACAGTGTGACAAATATCATAACTCATTTGTTAATTTGAGCTACAAGTTTATTCTAATGTAATCGTATTATCGATCTGAAACAAAGCTTGATTTTACTGTAATTAGGGGTTTTTAAAAAAATATATATTTATGAAGGTCTTAACATCTAAGCAAAGACAATACTGCAAAGTATTAGAAACTAAGAACTTTTCATTGCGTAGTATTCCTCCTCGAATTTCATATTTCTTTATTGCCTAAAGCTGTTTGATGTATTATTTCTATCGTTTAACATTTTTTTCTCTTTGAACCGATCGAAACTGTTTGCAAACGCATAACCATCTCGAAATCCATGTAATGTGTCTGCCTTGTGCGGTCGAAAAGAAAACAACTAGACGAAAAGACGAAAGACGGAAAAAATGAATAGTGTGCGATCGAACGTGTTTGGAAGTGATATGTATTATTTTATTCTGCCCGTGCGGTCGAAAAAAAAAATGCGCGATCGTACGTGTTTTGGAAGGGCAGAGCGATCTCGAGATCCACGTTATTTTGTTCTGCCTTGTGCAGTCGAACTCATATGAAGCGCAGAACGATCCGCATTATTATGTTTGCGGTCGAAAAACAAATAAGTGCGCGATGGAACGTGTTTTGGAAGCGCAGAACGATCTTGAGATACGCGTTATTTTGTTCTGCCTCGAGTGAATGAGGATAAAAAAGTGAAGAACAAACTCGAGGTCAACGATATTTTGTTCTGCTGTGTGCGGTTTAAAATAAAATAATTGGTGCGTAATCGAACGTGTTTCAAGGATGCAGAACGATGTCGAGATTCGCGTTGTTTTGCTCTGCTTTGAACGTTCAAACTAACTACACGTTAAACACGGCATACCGTTTACCAAAACGAAAATAGCTACACTCCCTATCCCTATATCCAATATCCCAGTGATTTCTCGTGGGAGTGCAGATGACTCGTCGGCATCCATTAAAGCGAGTATCATGTAAACATTTTCCTACCTATTCCTCAATTGACTTGCATTCGGACACGGCCGGCGCCGGTATTGCTTAATTTTGGTCTCTAGTTTTTACACATTGAGGATGATGTTAGTCCCAAATATCAGCTGTTGGCTCTCTGTGTAATTACAGCAGACCTGGCAATAACGAAGTAGCAACCGTGGGCGGTCAATCATGCTCATGCTCAATGTTTTGTTTGGCTGAATTGTATATTCTACTACAGTATTGACCCGATTTTGTTTACCCCCGATTTTATCACGTTTTCGATCCGATTTTGTCACCCCAAAAAATTTGAAAATTTTAGACGTTTTTATTCTTGTTAATAATACCACAAGCAACAATGATTTTCATGTAATAACTTTCAACGCCTGTGGTTTATTATGAATCATTTCTGAGTACCTGTCATATATTTTTAAAGCCTTTTTGACAAGTAATTACGAGTTCCGTTCACATATTTTGCTTTTCCAAGACATAAACTGATTCATATTTGTGAAACAAATTCAAAACTTGAAATTGAAAATTTTCCGATTTTGTCACATTTTCTATTTAACCACCCCAAAATTGTGATAAAATCGGGGTATTACTACTCTCGGTCTAGTGGTCTTCGGCCTAACGGTATTCGACTGAATGGCTTCGACCAAACGACCCTTCCCCGTTTGCACCAAATTCATCCACAATCCTTTGGGTTGACCTCGCTTTTGTAAAAGTGTATTTGATCGCTCCTAGAACATGAAGACTCAAAAAATTCCTTCAGTTGGGAAATCATCTCTTAATAATCGGTTGCTATTGACTTCAGCAGCTCCAAATTTTCTTCTGCTTCTTGTGCAAATCCGAAAATGTTCGAGGTTAATAAGCCTTACATGACTTCCTCGATGTTATTAGTGAAATGATGCTGGCTATCGTTATACCCTTGTTGAACAGTTCTATGTTAAGCGATTCAAAATAATCGTGTATGAGCTTTCTTGAGAATCTAATTGTTATTATAAGATTTTATTTTTTGACAAGTTGCAGACAATATTGTTGCTGATGAAATCTCCTCGAAATCGTACCGTAATGAAGACGATTTTTGCTCCACCATGGAGAAAGTTGATTCACAATTCCTGGAGGATGCATCTTTAGCGAATGCAGCTGGTATGAAGGATTTGTGCTAGTATAGTATCTAAATCCATTTTAACGACCGGTCTTTTGTGTTTTGTCACTTTTTCTGCGAAATTTAGATGATAATTTTATTTAAGGAAAAGGTCTAAAATACTTTACTTCATGTTCAACTACTTATGTACTCGTCAATTTACTTTTTAACTTCCGTTGTTCCTAATTTCTGGAACGTTTATCATGTTTTGTTGGAACTGTCAAACGTTCTCAAAAATCTTCAATTTCTAATACGCTTGAAGGGTCTATTACAATCTCAAAGTAGGTGTTGATGAGAATTGATGCAACAAATTATGCTGCAACACAGAACAAGAAAACGAGTCAACAAAGGGCTCTCGTTGGTTTCCAAAATATTATAATCCTTAAATTTAACCCATTTGAGAATAATTTTTCATCAGCTAGTGTTCCAGCATACTATTCTATACCCAGTGTTTCCGTTATCTAATCTATTTCTTCACGTTATTTAAAAAAAGAGATGAATATATGAACATTTGTTGATGTGACAAAAGTTGAGGTGGTTAAATTCGCTAACATTCTGCATTTTTCCTTTTTTTCAGTCGATGGATGATCGCCGGCAAGGCGGACCCGGAGATGCCGAAACGGATGTACATCCATCCGGATTCGCCATCGACGGGTGAACAGTGGATGCAGAAAGTGGTGTCGTTTCACAAGCTGAAACTGACCAACAACATTAGTGATAAGCATGGATTTGTAAGTACACACACTCCGCACTACTAGACTAATCGGATGACACAAAACCTCAAGCTCCAGATTAAATATTTGCACTCCGTGTTACCGATTAGCTGACGAGCTTCTGTGGAATGCCAATAAATTTCCCATGGAATCTGTCCCCAGTCAGTGATCGATCAGTACATAGTTAAGCAAACACCATTAAATTGTCCGCACCCATGGCAAGCAATCCGGCCGATCGACCGATTAAGTGAGCAATTGACTTAGTCGTCGAAAAGCATCAACACAAATCGAAAAAAAAACAGCAGATTAAATACAGCCAATAATAATATTTGTCATCATTAAATAATAGGCAAAGAGCTTGCCTACGACGACCGCGCCGCGACATATTAACGACGACGTCGTCATTGCAACACAGTTTACTGCCTCCGGTTGCTGGCGCTGCGGTGTAAAGTCAGTAGCTGCTCTCACCGATCAGCGACAACGGAGGCGGCGTGACAGAACGAGCAACCTCTAGCAGCCCTAGCATGCGTTGAAAGCAGGCCAAGAGATAGCTGCGCGCCGTTATGAGTCGACAGCCCCGAGCGAGCCGGGGCGGCCTCCTTTGATCCTGATGGTGCTCATCGGATGCTCGCGCTCGATGAAAGCTTTCAGCACACGAATGTTGACACTGATGACACTTTGAAAAGTGCTCACACAATGTTAATCCGGCCTGCCACCGATAATAGACAGCGCACGGCGCGGCACTGATCGGCAGGTTTGTACTGTTTTTGGATCCCGTTCGCCCCAGCTGAACCCGAGATGTTGGGAGATTTTGAATCTAATAATTTATTCTTTCAAACAGCTCCATGCCTGTCGGTAGCTTCTTGTGTGGATCGCTTGAGCTATATTGCCATGTATTGACAGTGTATTGAAGGCTCATCGATGCGACTTTGCAGTGGCCGGATCTTTGCGAAAACTAGATTTTCATACTTTCATGTCTGGGAAAAATAAGTGGTTCGTATAGAACCAGATTAGATATTCACTCAATTTAGGAATTGAGTGCAATTCTTACTTTTGTCGTTGGATATTATTTTACAGAAAGTTTTCAACGTGTTTTATTTCATCCGGTATTCAATCGACATCTTGCCAGTGCACGTCTGCCGTGATGTGGAATTGAAATGAACCGGCGTACAAACAAATCTATTTGATTTGATGTGGTGACAAAAGCTACCGCCCGGTTCACTTGAATTGCACTTAATTGTGTTTACAATAAACACGATCACCGCGCAGTTTTGTGCTAGCGTTGGAGACTGCTGATGGAGATGCGGGGAAGACGATGCGACAGACGAATCTTGGTGGTCCATTAACGAGATTTCGTCGGATCAACAAACAGAACTTGCCGCGAACGTTAATTAATACAAGCGTCCGACATAATGGATGTTGATAAGAAGAGCTGATGCCTTTCCGTTTGTTGATAGTATTTGTCCAAATTTGAGACGAACACACGAAGTTTCGGCTACTGTTTGAAGCCAATGCATCTCTGTATCGCTTCTCGAAGATGTTTTCCTTCGAAATCCGCCCCTTCTGCGAACAAACTTGTCAAACATCCATGATTTATTGGATTGCCTGCGGATGTCTCCCATCACTCACGCAAGGCTGACTACGATTGAACAGCATTTCTTCCGAACACCAGCCTGCTTTGTTTTCAAGGAATAACAACAGTTGCGCAACGCACAATCGTCATAACCGAATAAAAGAACGAATCTAATTCCATTTTATCAATAAATTGAATGAACAGAACGACAGAAAAAACTCGCCGGCTGCTGCCTGCCACCGAATTGGTGTGGTGAAATCAAGATAATCGCTTGTTCCCAAATTACAACTCCCTTACAACAACCCATTAACTGCTTGTGAACCCGCATCATCCGACGACGACAGCAGAAACCTTAACGCTTCACTGGCGGCAACGACGACTGAAAAGAAAACCCCCGGCCGAGTGACATTTGTGGGTATCACTTAAACGTTTTTCTAGCCCCGAAAATTTGCCGGATAATGATCTTCTACGACTACGGTTCTGAATACCGCCGGTCGTCGTGGACTTGAATGGATACGTACTGTAGATAGCTGAATGGGAAGCCTTGGGCAGAGTGGGAAGGGGAGGCGACGTGCACACAAAAAGACATTCAGAATCTCCTTTCCATCGGTAAGCGCCCTCCAGAACTGAGAGCACACCTTGAGTTGTTTTTGTGCAATGCCTCGAGCCTTCGCCAGCAGTAGCCCGAAGAAAAGGATATCTGTTTATCTCCTCGTGCGGGGCTTCTCCTCTTCCGTCTGTTCCGTCCTTTTTCCCGAACAGCAGAAACACGAACATTCTTTGTATCTCTCCTTCTTTCTTTTCGGTTTCTAGCCCACTAAACACGACAAACCCCGAGTTGGGAATCGTTTTGACATGAAAAGGATCAGATGAAAAGAGCACAATGAGAAATTTTAGAAAATTAGGAATATTATTTGTACATTGATCCTATTGTTGGGTGGCACTCGACTTTCAAAACCGGTGTACAAATCATTCAGAAGTTTTCGAGTGTTCCTACCGCTCCGGATATTATTTTCCTCAACGATACTTATTGTGATCGACCCGGCGAACCTTCAGCCGTAGTCCTGAGGAACAACTCAATATACAGTAGGTATGGGTTCTATAGACTCATTTGGATTGCTTGCGGGGTCAATCTCTTGCGCATTCTGCTTTGATCCTACAATACGGATTAAATCTGTCGGCAATCGATAGACCGACCGGTGGCTCGGAATGAAGCATGTCAGACTTAAAAATATATCTGGATTGGACAAAACCGCACAAAGGACATTTGAAATCAGCTTCGGCCTACCTGTGGAGATATGAATCTTCATTGGTAGATAATCCACTTTGAGTGCAGTCCTTTTAAATAAGATTCTCTGCAGCGTCACGTTTGGATTGCGAATAAACCCAATTTTCGGGTGCATCGAGTCAACGAATTCCAAATTTTATATGAGAATTTGACTAAAATTCTTGATTGACATTTTTTTATGTCCACAATATGACCACTCATTTACAACTCAACTGGAGATAAAGCCTTGTTTGATTTGTATGCGAAAATTAAAATCAACATGAAGTGACATGTTAAACGAGCTTCATTCTCCACTTGCATTTTGCCCAGCATAAGAGAGGTGACAATTTTAAATCAAGTGGATGATGGGAAGCGAACCCAACGTCTGGAAAAACGGTGGGTAGACGCATTAAGCTGTACAAATATTGAATCTGATGCATCGTAAAAAGGTGAAATAATCCACGAAGAGTGAACAGGTGAGGTTCATATATTACGCCACACGACTTATGGATTTTCACACTTTTGAGATAAAAGAAATTAAATGAGATATAAGAAATGAAATACTTTTCAGATTTTCTCATTTTTGAATTTTTAGATCTTTAAATATTGAAATTTTGAAAATTTTAAATGTTTAAATTTTTATTTTTTTTTTATTTTTAGATTTTTAAATTTTTAAATTCTTAAATTTTTAAATTTTTAAATTTTTAAATTTTTAAATTTTTAAATTTTTAAATTTTTAAATTTTTAAATTTTTAAATTTTTAAATTTTTAAGTTTTTAAATTTTTAAATTCCTTAAATTTTTAAATTTTTAAATTTTGAAATTTTCAAATTTTTAAATTTTTAGTTTTTCAAATTAGGCGGATACAAATATTTAAAAACTATTTTGTTTTCCTCCCCCTTGGATTTTTTTGCCAAAAAATAATATTTTGAGAGGGCAACAAAATAAAATTCGGATAATTCTGAGGATTTTTAAAACAGTCTTGAACAAATCCGAGAAGTTTTTTATTTTTTCATTTTATTATTTATTTTTTACTAGCAGACCCGACGAACTTCGTTTCGCTTAAAATTGATGTATTCTCTAATTCATTCTCGAGTTATGAAGAAATTGATGTTTCATTTGTATGGGAAACCTACTTTGCAAAAGGGGGAGGGGTCCCGAACCATCTTAAGAACCTTCCCCGGCCTCAAAAACCTCTGCATACAAATTTTCACGCCGATCGGTTCAGTAGTTTCGGAGTCTATAAGGTTCAGACAGACAGAAATTCATTTTTATGTATATAGATTATCCCTCCCTTGACCTTTCGGAGACCAGTAGGACAAAATGGTAGTTAAATTTTTGTAACGGCCTCATAAATTTTGAAATTTTTGAATTTTTAAATTTTTAATTTTAAAATTTTTAAATTTCTAAATTTTTAGATCTTTAAATTTTTAAATTTTTAAATTTAATTTTTTTTATTTGAGTTTTTTAATTAACAATTTTTTTAATTTTTAAATTTTAAATATTTTTTATTTCAAAATTTTAAAATTTTAAAACTTTAAAATTTTATTTTTTTTTAAATTTTAGTAAATTTTTTAAAAATTTTAAAATTTTAAATTTTTTTTTTAATTTTTAAGTTTTTAAATCTTCGAATTTTTAAATTTTTAAATTTCTAAAATTTCTAAATTTTTAAACTTTGAAAATTTTAAATTTTTAAACTAAAAACAAAAAAACGCGTTTTGATTCAAAAATTAAAAAAAAATTGGGTTCAAAAATTCAAAAATTTAAAAATTTAAAATTCAAAAAAATAAAACTTCAAAAATACAAAAACTCATATTTTCAAAAACTCACATATTCTAAAATTCAAAAATTCAAAAATTAAAAATTCTAAGATTCAAAAATTAAAAAATTTAAAAATTCAAAAACTTAAAAATTCAAAAATTCAAAAATTCAAAAATTCAAAAATTGAAAAATTCAAAAATTCAAAAACTTTCAAAAAAATTCAAAAACTCAAAAATTCAAATATTCAAAAATTAAAAAATTCTTAAATTCTAAAATTCTATAATTCTAAAATTCTAAAACTCTAAAACTCTAAAATTCTAAAATTCTAAAATTCTAAAATTCTAAAATTCTAAAATTCTAAAATTCTAAAATTCTAAAATTCTAAAATTCTAAAATTCTAAAATTCTAAAATTCTAAAATTCTAAAATTCTAAAATTCTAAAATTCTAAAATTCTAAAATTCTAAAATTCTAAAATTCTAAAATTCTAAAATTCTAAAATTCTAAAATTCTAAAATTCTAAAATTCTAAAATTCTAAAATTCTAAAATTCTAATATTCTAAAATTCTAAAATTCTAAAATTTCAAAATTCTAAAATTCTAAAATTCTAAAATTCTAAAATTCTAAAATTCTAAAATTCTAAAATTCTAAAATTCTAAAATTCTAAAATTCTAAAATTCTAAAATTCTAAAATTCTAAAATTCTAAAATTCTAAAATTCTAAAATTCTAAAATTCTAAAATTCTAAAATTCTAAAATTCTAAAATTCTAAAATTCTAAAATTCTAAAATTCAACAATTCAAAAATTCAAAAATTCAAAATTTAAAAAAATAAAACTTCAAAAATTCAAATACTCAAATATTCTAAAATTCTGAAATTTAAAAAATTAAAATTCTATGATTCAAAAACTGAAAAATTCAAAAATTCAAAAATTCAAAAATTCAAAAATTCAAAAATTCAAAAATTCAAAAATTCAAAAATTCAAAAATTCAAAAATTCAAAAATTCAAAAATTCAAAAATTCAAAAATTCAAAAATTCAAAAATTCAAAAATTCAAAAACTCAAAAAATTCAAAAAATTCCAAAAATCCAAAAAGTTTAAAAATTTAAAAATTCAAAAATTCATAAATTTAAAAATTCAAAAATTCAAAAATTCAAAAATTCAAAAATCCAAAAATTCAAAAATTCAAAAATTCAAAAATTCAAAAATTCAAAAATTCAAAAATTCAAAAATTCAAAAATTCAAAAATTCAAAAATTCAAAAATTCAAAAATCCAAAAATTCAAAAATTCAAAAATTCAAAAATTCAAAAATTCAAAAATTCAAAAATTCAAAAATTCAAAAATTCAAAATTCAAAAATTCAAAAATTCAAAATTCAAAAATTCAAAATTCAAAATCCAAAAATTCAAAAATTCAAAAACTAAAAATTCAAAATTCAAAAATCAAAAATTCAAAATTCAAAAATTCAAAATTCAAAAATTAAAAATCTGAAAATTCAAAATTCAAAAATTCAAAAATTCAAAATTCAAAATTCAAAAATTCAAAAATTCAAAATTCAAAAATTCAAAAATTTAAAAATTCAAAAATTCAAAAATTCAAAAATTCAAAAATTCAAAAATTCAAAATTTCAAAAATTCAAAAATTCAAAAATTTAAAAATTCAAAAATTCAAAAATTCAAAAATTCAAAAATTCAAAAATTCAAAAATTCAAAAATTTAAAAATCCAAAAATTTAAAAATTCAAAAATTCAAAAATTCAAAAATTCAAGAATTCAAAAATTCAAAAATTCAAAAATTCAAAAATTTAAAAATTCTAACATTTTAAAATTCTAAAATTATAAAATTCTAAAATTCTAAAATTCTAAAATTCTAAAATTCTAAAATTCTAAAATTCTAAAATTCTAAAATTCTAAAATTCTAAAATTCTAAAATTCTAAAATTCTAAATTTAAAAAATTAAAACTTCAAATACTCAAATATTCTAAAATTCTGAAATTTAAGAAATTAAAATTCTATGATTCAAAACTGAAAATTTGAAAATTCAAAATTCTAAAATTCTAAAATTCAAAATTCAAAAATTCAAAATTTAAAAATTCAAAATTCAAAAATTAAAAATTTAAAATTTCAAAAATTCAAAAATTCAAAATTCAAAAATTCAAAATTCAAAATTCAAAATTCAAAATTCAAAAATTCAAAAATTCAAAATTCAAAATTCAAAAATTCATAAGTTCAAAAATTCAAAGATTCAAATATCCAAAAATTCAAAAATCAAAAATTCAAAAATTCAAAAATTCAAAATTTTAAAAATTCAAAATTTCAAAGATTCAAAAATCCAAAAATTCAAAAATCAAAAATTCAAAAATTCAAAAATTCAAAAATTCAAAAATTCAAAAATTCAGAAATTTAAAAATTCAAAAATTCAAAAATTCAAAAATTCAAAAATCCAAAAATTCAAAAATTACAAAAAATACAAAAATACAAAAAATACAAAAAAAAAATTCAAAAATTCAAATTAAAAAAATTAAAAAAAATCGAAAATTTAAAAATACAAAAATTTAAAAATTCGAAAATTCAAAAATTCAAAAATTCAAAAATTCAAAAATTCAAAAATTCAAAAATTCAAAAATTCAAAAAAAAAATTCAAAAATTCAAAAATTCAAAAATTCAAAAATTCAAAAATTCAAAAATTCAAAAATTCAAAAATTCAAAAATTCAAAAATTCAAAAATTCAAAAATTCAAAAATTCAAAAATTCAAAAATTCAAAAATTCAAAAATTCAAAAATTCAAAAATTCAAAAATTCAAAAATTCAAAAATTCAAAAATTCAAAAATTCAAAAATTCAAAAATTCTAAAATTCAAAAATTCTAAAATTCTAAAATTCTAAAATTCTAAAATTCTAAAATTCTAAAATTCTAAAATTCTAAAATTCTAAAATTCTAAAATTCTAAAATTCTAAAATTCTAAAATTCTAAAATTCTAAAATTCTAAAATCCAAAAATTCAAAAATTTAAAAACTCAAAAATTTAAAAACTCAAAAATTCAAAAATTCAAAAATTCAAAAATTCAAAAATTCAAAAATTCAAAAATTCAAAAATTCAAAAATTCAAAAATTCAAAAATTCAAAAATTCAAAAATTCAAAAATTCAAAAATTCAAAAATTCAAAAATTCAAAAATTCAAAAAAAAAAATTCAAAAATTCAAAAATTCAAAAATTCAATAATTCAAAAATTCAAAAAAAAAATAAATTCAAGAATTCAAAATTTTAAAAATTCAAAAAGTCAAAAATTTAAAAAGTCAAAAATTTAAAAATTTAAAATTCAAAAATTCAAAAATTTAAAAATTCAAAAATTCAAAAACTTAAAAATTTAAAAATTCTAAAATTCTAAAATTCTAAATTAAAAAAATTTTAAAAATTTAAAATTTTAAAAATTCAAAAATTTTTAAATTCCGATATCCAAATTTAAAGATTCAAAATTTAAAGATTTTTTTTGTATGTGAAAACCACCACCAACTTGTCTGGCTTTTTGAGGTATTACTGTACTGACCCGATTTTGTCACTCCCCGATTTTGTCTACCCCCGATTTTGTCTACCCCGATTTTAGCACGTTTTCGACCTGATTTTATCACGTCCCGATTTTGTCACGTTTTCGACCTGATTTTGTCACCCCAAAAAATTTGTCATTCTTTTTATTTTCGTAAATAATACCAAAAACAACATTGATATTCATGAAATAACTTTCACCGCCTGTAGTTTATTACGAACCACTTCTGAGTACCTGAGAAATATCCTGTAAGCAATTTCGACAAGAAATAACGGGTACCGTTCACGCATTTTGCCTTTCCAAGGCATAAAATGATTCATATTTGTGGAATGAATTAAAAAAAATGAAAATATTTTTTTTCCAATTTTGTCACATACCCTGTTTTATCACCCCAAAATTCACCAGGGGGGTGACAAAATCGGTATATTACTGTATCAACATTTTATTTTGTCTGTAATTAGACTCAACAAAATTCAGTTTTTCGAATCTTATGTCGAATAAGTTTTTGTCGTGAGTTTTTGAATGTACTACAACGGTTTGCATGCGGAAACTTTGTCTTCATGACCCAGCTCTAACCAGCACCTTGTATCGTCATTTGTGGACATGTTCCTCTGCTGAGCATCTCCCTGTATTGACAGATCATATCTTCCCGCCAGATTTCTATTTGTGACACCCTCATCCGCGACAGCCGCCAAACAAACATCCATTTAATCCATATACACACTCCTATATCCCTCCCGTGTGCAGCCAAAGCAGAAGTAAATCTGGATGCAAAAGAGAACGGCGGCGGCGGTTCCTCAAACACCCGCGGAGGCATATTGGTTTATGGAGCTCCAACCGACAAACTGCCTCTTGGTGTGGCGTCATCACACGGGGGAAACCGACCAAACCGTGTCATTCGGTTGATGGAGCTTCGCGCGCGGACAAAAGTGTGCCTTTTGGCCGCTAGCCGGATACTTGAGATGTTTGCTATTCCTCAACGGCGGTAGTGATGTGTTTTCTGGCCCGGGACACTCAACAAAGCTGCCTCCGTTATTTGATCATTCATCAGTCACTTAGAGCTTCCCTTTTCTGTGTTTTCTTTTTCTTCTTCTGTATATATCGCACTGGGATGACGGAAAAACAGATTCAAATATTTGCGATAGCGCCTCCGGGTGCGGTAAAATCTTTTATGCTTTCGTGGCGTCCCAGAGAAGTTTGCCCTTTCCTATGGGAAATTTAACCTGGCTGTGTTTTTGTCATTGTCTTTCAATCATGGGGTCGGACTAGCGAAAGTATTTCTCAAGTTGCTCACATCACTCCCTTTGGAATTTGGGACGCAGTGTCTTCGGACCGTATCAGTAACACGCGGCAACCGAGGAATTTCATCCACTTTGGGCTAATTTTTGCCATGGTTCATTTCCCGCATCATCACTAACTAGTCTCGGATAGTCAATTTTCGGGGCGTCTTATTTCGTGCCTGGACTTTCCTGAAGTCTGGAGGTGATTTTCTCACAGTTTTCGGCGCTCGAGTTGAGCAGAATTCAACAAAGCGTAAAATTAATCAAAAGCAACCATCTATCAAATATTTACTGCTCGACATATCGCACTCATTCTTCTCATCATGGAACCAGTCAATTTGCTTCTTTCCATAGGCAAGCATTATAGCTCCCCTACGGTTCCGGCCAAACCGAACCGAGGTCACGTGTTTCCTTTCATGTGGTGACATTTTCAGTCGAGTTGCCGAACGGTCCACATCTTCGCATCCCCCAAATTCTATTTTTACCGAACCATTTTCGCTCGATGCTGGAAAATTGTGTTCAAATTACGGCACCATCTAGAACGAAACCACTCGAGCGCAAAGTTGGCACCCTTGAGAAAACTGCGTGAATCCTTTTTGTCTGTCGTCAACCAGCATCAGTTCTGGTCCGTGCTCCGTGCAAGGTGGCTGTTGGTCGACGACGGATGGTCGGTCGGGTGGTAGCTTTTTAATTCGAAACGGAAATAGGTTGACCCGGTTGTGCTCCCAATGGAGCTGAAGCACTCACATGAAAAGGTTTTCGCTTCGTTCGTACACGTACCTACCTTCCAACATATGCTTCTCGGGCTCGCTGCAATCTGTGCAGAGCAGTGTGGGGGCAAACTATGCTCTCCCATGGAAGCCAATCTAACCGAGAGCACGGACCACTGGATGACATCAAAGCAAGCCACCAGTCCGTCGTAATCGTAGTCGTAGTCTTCTCCGTTGTCTTTCCGTCACTATGGTGTTGGCTGGCTGCGTGTGTGTAGTGCCGTGCGGTGTCTTCTGCCATCAGAAGGATCTAGAAGAAGGCTTGGCCCCTAGGAGATACGGAACGTTGCAACCTCATTAGGTATTCCAAGCGAGACGCCTCCGATATTGGCTATAATAAACCTAATTTTAGGCAAATGGATTATTGCGAGCACGTCTCGGTGTATAGATTTTTTTGGCTAGTTTCTGATCGTTTGGACAGATAAGCCGCCGCCCCGGCATGGTGCCGTATGAATGCGTTCAATGGACTGCAACAATGTGCGGTAATTATCGGTGATTGTCGATTTTGAACCATCTTTCTTCGGGTTTCTCCCCAATGAAGAAGAACGGTTGCGCAAAGTGGACGAATAAAAGACAATGTTGGGGCTCGGGACGGGATCTTAACACTTCGTCGCGCCCATAAGTGACAGTGGGTCTAATTCGAATTTATGTAGGGATGTCAACGAGCTGGAAGAACAGAGGCAACTTTGCCGCCCATGCCCGCCGAATCGTTCGGGAGTTGTTCGAACGAGCTAATTTCTGCTACGGTGGACGCGTCTTGAATGTCGATGTGGGAGCAGCAGCTCCTCGCGGTACAGATCTTCGAACACGCTTTTATCGAGCCGCATGGTTGCCGCCACGTTAGCGACGACCGTGATCAGGATTAAGCAAATCTACTTTTGCCAAACTTCCTCGATTAACTTTAATAACGCCGCACATGAAGCAACGTGACACGGTGTGATGTTATTATTGGTCCGAGCTTATTATAGTTGGTCGCGGTCGGCGCAGAGCGGTGGAGATGGTTACATTTAGGTGCCCCCGATGAATGCTAAGTAGGCCGGACGTCGAGAGCCCAAAGGCGGCTGTCAGAGCTTGCTACGCTCGAGTGACTTCTTTGTCGTTCCGCGCTTACTCGCGCTCTCGCTTTGCCGAGATTTTGATTGATCTCTTTTGGGTTGTAAATTATTTCATTACGGTTCAAGCAGGGTGACCATCGTTGCCCATCAGTCCGAGCCGACGAAATTCGTGATGGAAACAGGTTTCCTGACAGGTTGGGCACAATTTCGTATGAATGATTGCCGCGCGCCAGTTAAACGGCTACCAGTAGCCATTTTGTATCGGCATGAAACCGCTATCGCACCTCATCGGATCTAAATGGGACTCGCCGCTGGCTGCTTGCAGGAGGAGTATTTAATTGTAGTGACTAAGCGCGAACAGTTTTCACGGCGGCAATTTGACACACGAAATGAATGATCGTTACATGACTGGCACTTGAGTTGGTTTTGGTTGTGCAACTAAGTTCCTACGATTCGGAAAAAGTTCCGAAGTACATATTTGAACAATTATTTAAGTTTTTTTGTATATTTTTTTCTGAACTTTTTCCAAATCGTACATAAATTAGATTTGAATTACATTTTACCTAGAATTTAAAATATAGGCATTTGAAAATGATCTTTCTATGCTAAGCCTTGTTTATGGATTTTTGGAACCATAAAACTGATTTTTTTGCCTAAGTCTCTTAAATGTCTCATGTAAAAAAAATCAATTAAACGCTTTAAAACACCTAGCATCGATAAGTGCCTTTTTATTTGACGTTATATATAAAAAAATATCAGCTTGCATCATATCACAATCTATTTTGGTCTTCTACTTACAATAAAATTCTGAATAAATATCAGCTGCAAATGAACTTTTTTTGCTAGGAACCGTTCGACTAAGGAGGACTAGTTTCAGTACACTTCTAAAGAAAGAATTTCTACCACCATCACACTCGTGAACGATGCACATAATTGGCATAACAAGCTCCACATTCTGCGCACATTTCATGCTACCCACCTCACAACTTTCGTTCGCCACAGAACGATAGCCATTAGTTCCATATCGTGTCACCTGAATGGAACACCGTGAATCACCTTCACTTAATTACCCACCTCGGAGTAACACCTCGCCGGGAGTCGGAACAAATGTCCACCTCCGATGCTCTTAACCTGACGCGATAATGGCCACCATTGCCGCACACCAGCACGCCATGTGCCATTCCTCAAAACAAAAGCCCAGCACTCAACAATAAATATATTTCTCACACCACTCGACGCGTCGGGAAAAGGCAAACAGCGGATTCAGATTGGCCATCCATTAACAACTGGTCACCTCGCGGACCCCCTTCCACCCCTTCGGCTTCGGCGCGACTGGTTACGTGCTTTATGATAGTCAAAGTAACACCCGGCATTATTCTAATAAATAGCAACACCAGCTTTTCGGTCGAGAATCGAGATTGCCCGATTCCGTTTCTTTATTTCTCCGGCCATAGTTATGGCGCTGCCGACGACAACGACGCCAGATATGATGAAGTGTCGCTTTGTCGTGAGCGAGCACGCAGGGCTTCCAAAAATTCGTTTGTCGCGATCCAACCGCGCGCGGTGTCGTAAAAATTAGCAGCGATAAATTTTCCGCCTTGTCAGTTAAAGTGACTGTTGAAGTTAACGGTCTCTTGAACTCGACCTGCTTTTCGGGGTAGATGGTGTCAACTGGAGCTGAGCTACAACACAGCTGATTTTATTTGCTTTAGGCCAATGCTACCAGCTGTTGCGGGGGCATCTAAAGATTTGTTGACAAATTTCACACAAAAAATCTTAATGCTTCAAAGGTTTCAAAATTAAAAGAGAATAATTGAGTATTATCAGCAACAATGTGAACATTCTTATGAATAAATGGACGATTGACCACAACTGTAATTGCATCGTCTGTAAGAACCTGTCATGAAGACGCTCTTAACGCGTAATCGGAGCTCATACCATTCGGCATTCTAGTCCCCTAGTCCACGGAGGTGACCGGGCACTAATGAGACGGTGGTGCCAGCAGTGCCGCGAAGGTGACAAGGATAAAGGTCAAACCGCAACCGCGGGAGGAGGGCAACCTTTAAGGGTGCGTGAATGAGTAGAGAGCAATGGACAATCGGAGACGGGTGCCGGCTGTGGTTTAGTGATTAGCCGATGGTGGGTATAGGGCGTCGTAATTCATATTTATGGGATTGTAGTTTTATGGTTTTCCTCTGTTTAATTATTAATTAGCGAGTAAGAAAGTATGTGGAAAATGTTGTCAGTAATAAAAAAACGAACGAACTTGAATATGTAACAGTGGACGTGTTCGCACCCGGACGCGGACGAAAGATCGTAAGTTGATTCAATGGTTAAGTGGTATGAACTTGACTTCAAACTTCTGACCGGCGCCTGTTTATAATCTTTCCTACTTGTTACACGTAGGCACGTGGATCTGTTTGTGGCATTGTGGTGTGTGAATAGTAATCAACATTTGGTAAACTTTAATGTAGCTTAGCTTGGCACTTGAAAGCATGACAAATATGTTTGATCGTTTACAGTACAGAGGATCAATATTACATACAAAGAAGAGTCTATGGCGTAATTTAATAAGAGTCTCTGATAATCCAACATTTGAACCCTGAGCAAAGTGTGAGATGAAAATGAGAGCAAAAGGAAAACATATTTTGATATCAATATCAAAATGAAATAATAATTTGTTTTCAAATTTTGATCTTCATGATTGTTTTCTTATATTCATTCAATTTTTTTGATGATTTCTAAATTATACAAACTGACAAGTTTTTGACAAAATTTGATCTCAAATAGATATCAATCATATACTTCTGGAACTGTTTTGATCTTATCGAACAGAAAATGTTAGTTCTCAGTCATTGTAACATCTTAATGAAGTAAAAAAACCTTTTATTCCACTTGACGGTGAAAGTGCCGCCCTTTTCGTGATTCACACCCAACCAGCGTGTGTCGGATTTGTTACAAATTTGTATTAGGACATTAGAATCATAACTATTAGAACGCTAGAGGCGCTGTTAACCCATACAGCATTTTTATTTTGGGTCGTTTGGGTTTGTTCGGTACTTGATTGTCATAATTGTTTTGGTTTGCTTGTTCTAAAATATGAAAATCAGCCTACTGTGATGAAAAACTTGAACATCGGACATAAAATACCGTCTTGAACAAAACATGTTGATCACAATATTTGAAGCGCTATTAGAAATCCACATGTAAAAAAAATAATGTTATTTTTGCTACTTTGCTACTTCCATCATTTGTATGAAAACTGGACATATGCAAAATTACTAGATTCTCATAGGGAACGTGTACACGTTTTGGCCACTTTAGTGTCTAATATGGCCAACACTGAAAAATACATATTATTCGAACATTATTGACCAATTGGGAGCAGCGGAAATGTATCACTCCTCACAATTTATTCTTTACATTTTACTTCACTCTGATTTCTACTCACTTCTCACTATAAGAAGTAAGATGTAACAAGCGAGAAGTAAAACGCCTCATATCTCATTTCTTACTTCTAACTTATTATTTCTGACTTTTAACTTTTCGTTAAATGAAATTTTCTTATACCATACAATGATAAGTGAGAATGAGAAATTAAAAGTGAAGATAAGATTTTTCACTTCTCACTTCACGTTTCTTTCTTCTGTGTTCAACCAAACGACATTATCGGTCATAACAACCGTTCAGTCACACGGAAATGGCAAATGGCCTTTTAAGCTAAATGACCACTTCGGCCAAACGGCATTTGCGGTCAAATGTCAGTTCTGCCCCACGATATTTTCGTCTGAGCATTCGTTTCGGACAAATGACATTTTCGTTTGGCCTAATAATCGTGTAAGCCAAACATTCAATTCGATCAAGTAGTGGATTTTCGGCTGAACGTGTTATTAGGCCTAGTGTCATTCCACCAAATGAATTTCAACCAACAAATCGACCATTCCCTTACCTAAGCAGCAGACGCAACATCTTCCAAATGGCTGTTTGTTACTAATAAATTGCATTGAAGACACTGGCAATACATCGAGCCATATTAAAGCCACTTTCCAGACAATGTTTCATTTCCATTTAAGTGGCGTTGCAATATGCCACGCATATAACTTCTTGGATGATTCGGAATTCAATGTGCTTTATATCAGAAACAAAACAGATAAGTTGCAGAATTAATAATACTTCAGTTCATTGGTGTTACAACAATGTTTCTGATATGTTACAAAACGTTTTGACCTCAGCTGAGCAGTATTTTATTTTTAACAGTCCCCTGCATGTTCCGTATAAGGTACAATGAAGTAACAAATGAAATCCAATCCAAATCCAATCCAATCCAAATCCAATCCAAATCCAATCCAAATCCAATCCAAACCAATCCAAACCAATCCAAACCAATCCAAACCAATCCAAACCAATCCAAACCAATCCAAACCAATCCAAACCAATCCAAACCAATCCAAACCAATCCAAACCAATCCAAACCAATCCAAACCAATCCAAACCAATCCAAACCAATCCAAACCAATCCAAACCAATCCAAACCAAACCAACCCAAACCAGCCAAACCCAATCCAAACCAATCCAAACCAGCCAAATCTAATCCAAACCAAACCAACCAAACCAATCCAAACCAATCCAAACCAATCCAAACCAATCCAAACCAATCCAAACCAATCCAAACCAACCAAACCAATCCAAACCAATCCAAACCAATCCAAACCAATCCAAACCAATCCAAACCAATCCAAACCAATCCAAACCAATCCAAACCAATCCAAACCAATCCAATTCCAACCAAACCAATCCAAACCAATCCAAACCAATCCAAACCAACCAAACCAATCCAAACCAATCCAAACCAATCCAAACCAATCCAAACCAATCCAAACCAATCCAAACCAATCCAAACCAATCCAAACCAATCCAAACCAATCCAAACCAATCCAAACCAATCCAAACCAATCCAAACCAATCCAAACCAATCCAAACCAATCCAAACCAATCCAAACCAATCCAAATCCAACCCAAATCCAAGCCAAACCCAATCCAAATCCAATCCAAATCCAGCCAAATCTAATCCAAACCAAACCAATTCAAACCAATCCAAACCAATCCAAACCAATCCAAACCAATCCAAACCAACCAAACCAATCCAAACCAATCCAAACCAATCCAAACCAATCCAAACCAATCCAAACCAATCCAAACCAATCCAAACCAATCCAAACCAATCCAAACCAATCCAAACCAATCCAAACCAATCCAAACCAATCCAAACCAATCCAAACCAACCAATCCAATCCAAACCAATCCAAACCAATCCAAACCAATCCAAACCAATCCAAACCAATCCAAACCAATCCAAACCAAACCCAAACCAGCCAAACCCAATCCAAACCAATCCAAATCCAGCCAAATCTAATCCAAACCAAACCAACCAAACCAATCCAAACCAATCCAAACCAATCCAAACCAATCCAAACCAATCCAAACCAATCCAAACCAATCCAAACCAATCCAAACCAATCCAAACCAATCCAAACCAATCCAAACCAATCCAAACCAATCCAAACCAATCCAAACCAATCCAAACCAATCCAAACCAATCCAAACCAATCCAAACCAATCCAAACCAATCCAAACCAATCCAAACCAACCCAAACCAGCCAAACCCAATCCAAACCAATCCAAACCAGCCAAATCTAATCCAAACCAAACCAATCCAAACCAATCCAAACCAATCCAAACCAATCCAAACCAATCCAAACCAATCCAAACCAATCCAAACCAATCCAAACCAATCCAATCCAAACCAATCCAAACCAATCCAAATCTAATCCAAACCAATCCAAACCAATCCAAACCAATCCAAACCAATCCAAACCAATCCAAACCAATCCAAACCAATCCAAACCAACCAAACCAATCCAAACCAATCCAAACCAATCCAAACCGATCAAACCAACCAAACCAATCCAAACCAATCCAAACCAATCCAAACCAAACCAATCCAAATTTAATCCAACCAAACCAATCCAAACCAATCCAAACCAATCCAATCCAAACCAATCCAAACCAATCCAAACCAATCCAAACCAATCCAAACCAATCCAAACCAATCCAAACCAATCCAACCAAATCCAAACCAAACCAAACCAATCCAAACCAACCAAACCAATCCAAACCAATCCAAACCAATCCAAACCAATCCAAACCAATCCAAACCAATCCAAACCAATCCAAACCAATCCAAACCAATCCAAACCAATCCAAACCAATCCAAACCAATCCAAACCAATCCAAACCAACCAAACCAATCCAAACCAATCCAAACCAATCCAAACCAACCAAACCAATCCAAACCAATCCAAACCAATCCAAACCAATCCAAACCAATCAAAACCAATCCAAACCAATCCAAACCAATCCAAACCAACCAAACCAATCCAAACCAATCCAAACCAATCCAAACCAATCCAAACCAATCCAAACCAATCCAAACCAATCCAAACCAATCCAAACCAATCCAAACCAATCCAAACCAATCCAAACCAATCCAACCAATCCAAACCAACCAAACCAATCCAAACCAATCCAAACCAATCCAAACCAATCCAAACCAATCCAAACCAACCAAACCAATCCAAACCAATCCAAACCAATCCAAACCAACCAAACCAATCCAAACCAACCAAACCAATCCAAACCAATCCAAACCAATCCAAACCAATCCAAACCAATCCAAACCAATCCAAACCAATCCAAACCAATCCAAACCAATCCAAACCAATCCAAACCAATCCAAACCAATCCAAACCAATCCAAACCAATCCAAACCAATCCAAACCAATCCAAACCAATCCAAACCAATCCAAACCAATCCAACCAATCCACATCCCATCCAAATCCAATCCAAATCCAAACCAAATCCAATCCAAATCCAATCCAAATCCAATCCAAATCCAATCCAAATCCAATCCAAATCCAATCCAAATCCAATCCAAATCCATTAAAAAATCAATCCAAATCCAATCTCAATCCAATCCAAATCCTATCCACATTCGGCCCGAAAAGCGATTCAAACCCAAATCTAGTCCAAATCCAATCCAAAAAAAAAACAATCCGAATTCAATCCGTATCCAAACCCAATCCAATCCAAACCCAAGCCAGATCCAATACAAATCCAGTCCAATCCAAATTCAATCAGAATCCAATCCAAATCCATCCAAAAAATCAATCCAAATCCAATCTAAATTAAATCCATTCCAAAATCAAACCTAATTCAATCCAAATCCATTCCAATTCAAATCGAATCCAAATCCAAACTTAATGCAAATCCAATTCAACTCAAGTCTAATCCAAATATATTCCAAAAACCAATACAAATCTAATCTTTTCCAAATCCAATCCAAATCCAGTGTAAAAATTAATCCAAATTCAATCCGAACCCTTTCAAAAAACCAATCCAAATCGTAACGAAATCCAACCTAATTTAAATCTGAATCTAGTCCAAATTCAGTGCGAATCCATTCCAAAAACGAATCCGAATCAATTCCAAATCGTATCAGAATGTTATCCAAATCGAATCTAAATCCAATCCAAATTCAGTCCAAATCTAATGCATACTTAATCCTAATCCAAATCCAACACAAATTCATTAAGATGCAAATCTAATCAAACCTTAATTCAATCCAAGCTCATTCAAAAACCAACTCAAATTTAATCCCAATTCAAATCCAATCCATTTCAAATCCAATCCAATTCCAGTTCAAATCCAAGACCAAGTCCAAATAAAATCCAAAATCAATCCAAATGCAATAAACTTCTTATATCAAATCCAAATAAAAAATTCGCTATAGTCTAGATTCGATCCAAATCCAATTTATGCTAAAGTTAAGAAATTCTTTAGAGATCAGTTACATTTTGAATATCAGACCTGTCGCTCTATTCAAACAATTTAATTTCTTCAGAGACCTGTCGCTCCGGTATTATTTTTAAGAGTCCTGTCTCTCCATCATAAATTTAAAAAACACATCACGAAGACTTGTCACTCTGGAATTAGATTCATTGTGAAACTTCAATTTTATGTTCCTTTTAGTTCATACTCACCAACTGTGCACCATATTCGATGAAACTGTTTGATCAACTGCCCTTAAAACAAAATATACTTATTATTTATCAAAACTATACCAACTATGAAAGAACAATTTTAAAATTCATATTACTGTTCTTAATTTATTTTACCTCTGAATCATATCCACCACTGAGTGAAGAGCTTAAAATTTAAAAATTCACCTATATAAAGGGAAAAAACGTCTGAAGGGACATCTGCTGTAAATTCAATACTCATTGCTTGCAGAGTGTTGAAAATTTGTTTGGTCGAATTGGATCTACGGCACTTCAAACCAAAAACTGATTTTGAATTCCGGTGATGGAATCCAAGTTAGGTGCATTCGGTAAAGCTATCCAGTCGATTGGAGAAATGCCATGATTCTGTGTTACGTAATTTTTCTTAAAAAAGTTAAGTAAACACATTAGAAGATTCAGCTTCTTTAAGTTCGATGAATTATCAGCAAGTAACCGATGCTACGAGGACAGCTTGGTACGGATCTATAAATCTGCATGCATCGTACGTGTTCGGACGGAATGACATCCAAATTTACGAATTTCTAATTTAAGATTCGATCACGGTGAGACTTAACATAACCAATCTGCTTCATGTTGGGTATGGCAATGGCATCCAGAGTTCGATGCATCAAAAAAATAGTCACCAGATAAGGATTGGGCCCAGATCAAGTTATTCTTAGTTAAACCACCAAATACTAGATGACAACCTTTAGATTTCAGGTAGCCAGCTACATTCGAAGTGGGTTGGAGGTGCTTCTGGAAAACTGATCAGCGAAGGCCTCTTACATTCTGGTAGTAGTCGCTGATATGGGATGGGACGGATCAACATTAGGTGGTACCGAGAGGGTAATTGTTTGTTTTATTCCCGTTATTGGCGAGAAACCGAGAAACCAGGCGAGAATAGGAGAAACCAGTGATCTTTTAAAATAGAACACACTGTTGAACCTTTAATAATCCTCACAAGCTTGATCATGACCCACCTCACCAAATAATCATCTACTGCAAGAAGGTGTTCGTTTCCGTGTTGAGTGTAAGATAACGAACCGACAACGCCTTGACCTCCTTGCAAATCTCGCATTGCCGGCAGTACTGAAAGACTTCGGCTATCATTCGAGGACAGTAATACCTTTATCGGGGCCGAGCAAAAGCTTCGTCGATGCAAGACAGTATTGTGACACTCCTATAGAATCTTGAAGATTTTCTCGCGACGTGCGAGAGTTCATCCTGTGTCGTTACGAACTTTAGCAAATTACCTCAACTATTTATAATTTATACTATAGGGTAGAATACGGCATTGGCAGGGTGCGACAGTTGTTGGCACCCTCAACAATATTTGCGTTTTCCAGCAAACATGCACTATTTATGAACATAATTTTGATTCAGTCACACAATTTCAAGTCTAAGTTTTCATTTGAATAAGTTTTTTGTGTAAAAGTAGCAAGATTTGATGTGTTAATCACCGAAACAAATTTGCGCCTACGAAATCCTTGCCAATATTGCATTGCCAAAGAAAGCAGCGCACGAAAAGCAAACTGTTACTTACTTTTTTGAATCGCCTGTTTCTCCTCTCTATTGCGTATGACACAACAAATTAAGTACGCAAACTTCTTTTTACACTTTATCACCACTTGATTATCACCACAAAGAGCAAATTTATGCAATATTTGCTCTATGTTTCACTAAATAAAATCGGGACTGTTAGTTTTCTTTGACAGCAGCACACTTCGGAATAGAGCGAGAGAATGTGTTTGTGAGCACACGCTAGAAAGATACCACGCACAACTCTATGTGATTTGATTTTAGCGAACAAAATATCCGGCGATGGCATTTATTTAAAAAAAGAATTGTTAAAATACAAATGCTTCTATTCTGATTTTTACGCAGACCATGAATTATATCAAAAGTGATAGCAACACCGTAGTAGTTTAACCCTTATGTGGCTGACAGGACCGTTTTCCTTTTGCATATTCAATAATTTCCAAGCTCATCAAAAAAAATCATAACCATTCCCATTCCTACATAGCGCCTTTCAACCATAAATAATTGCCTACTTTTAGGGTATTATCTATTATTCAACTGTGAAACATAGTGTAAGAATGGGGTGGCTCCAGCGGCTGGATAGGACAGTGCTGCAGCTGCCCATTATTCAACATATGAAGACTCACGAGGTGGAATATATTGTTTATATACTATACTTCCAGAACCAAAGAGCTACGTTTCAACTAAAATTGATTAATTATATATTTTTTACATTATTTAAAAGACGGCAAAGAAATTTGCAAATTTGGATTCCATTTTTTTAGATTAATTCTCGATTAAAGCAGAAATTTGTACTTCATTTATATGGGAGTCCCCTTCCAGAAGAAGAGGGGTCTAATACCATTATAAGAATCTTCATTGTTCCCAAAAACCTCTACATACAAATGTTCATGCCGTTTTCTAGTCTATAAAGGCAGACAGACAAAAATTCCTTCTTATGTGTATAGATTTGGTTTTACGTAGTTTATGTCGAGCGGTCGTGTCTTGTACACAACAACCATGATGTTTTTTTTTGAAACAAGGAAATAAGGACCGCAAAGAGCAAGTTGTATATTTGAAACTGGTTGATAGACTTTTGCTTACGACTATAAGGCATTACAAAAGACAAAAGATGTAAATCGTGGCAACGGACAAAAAGCATGTAAGTTCCCTTCTCCAAAATGGCCAACATTATTGAAATAGGTTGAAATGGTTAAAGTTATGAAATTGTCAATATCTGGGTACACGACTACCCAATCTGCCACTCACGTCTGTTTTTTGTTGGCCGCATAAGGGTTAAATTTGTTCTACAATGTGTTTAAATGCTTTTGCCTATCTGTCTAGGGGTGATTCGAATATGACGTCTACTACTTTTTGAGATTTTCAGACCCCCCTCCCCCCTCTGTCATGCTTTTTGGTAGACCGAGTGTACACACTGTCACAAAATCTTGACCCCTCCCCCCTCAAACTGTGGATGCCATTTTTGAACGACCCCCTACATGACATAAAATTGATGCCAAGGCTAAAAATTCCTGCTTTGTTTTAAGCCAGTTTTAATAAACAATAAAGTTTGTTCCAAAATTGAGTGAAGCAAGATGAGCGTGCGGCCGATAAATATGAATGAATTTTACTACTGGAGGATATAAACAACCAGCATTTGGCACCAATACATTACCAGTTTTCTGCTTCCATGTCTAGTTGCTAAAGGGAGCAAACTCATTGCTGATAATAGAAATTGCTATGCCAATAGAAGAAATGTTGACCTGTAACTTTATATTAAATTTACTGAGTTTGTGGTAAAAGCTGTTATATTTAGTGAACACCAATCATCAAAGAAAGAGCATACAAATGTATACCAGTTAAACTGTACCTGTGTTTTAGTGTAATTATACATTATTTTTATCATTCAATTTGACGAATGTCTTAGACTGCCAAGAATAGGTATTTTCCCCTATATAATTTATCAATAACACCGTCAGATTTATCGGAACCCTTTCTCAGTAATAGAAGTGACCTGGACTGCAGCAACACTGCGTGACAATGTATCGAGGACCACGTTTTCCTAACCCTTTCGGCGCAACACAGTCATATCGTGTTGTTGAAAATCTTGTTGGGTGAAAGCGGAAAAATGTTACCCCTCTACAGATCCTCGGAAAACCTCGGTGACCAGGATTGCCATCAAAGAATCTTTTTCTACTGTGTGGTAGTTCTTCTGCGGTGTCGTTAACTTGTGCAAGTAGTAGCAGCTTACCCGTTCCCTGCCGGTAACTGCCATATCACTCGTATCCGAGTGAAGTCTGAACTGTCGCAGACTGCGGAAAGGATGAGGCATTCCTTTGTATCACTTAAGGCCAGCTCGGTAGCATAGTTCCATCGAATGACTTTCAAATCCGTCGAGGCGGACGTCCTGTCACTATAAAAAACTGCTCAAAATATATCATAAGAAGTGTATTTCGTTCTTGCCGATCTAGGATTTCTCCAATTTTATGCTGAAGTTGAGGCTGATGCTTCTCTTGTACGGACGTTTCCGTGACTATGACGAAAACGTTTGCTTTCAGTACGCCATGGCCTAGTACAGTATCCATCAACCAGATTAGCTGGATTATATGCCGAAAGGCATCCTGGTGTACTGGAACAACCCTTTGCTCTGCACACTGAATGTCTTTAGTTGGGACAACGAAAAATCTATCGTAGTGAGATATTTTGCCTTAGGTACTAGTCTCAAAATGCGATTAGACACAAGACACAATATGACTTTCAAAAAGTATTACGCTGTTGCTTGATCGATAATAATGTTTAATCTCATTCTGCGTTCAAAACAACAATCTGGTAATCAAAATTGGCCCTTTTAAACAAGTAAAAGGTATCAAAAAAGGCAGTTCTATCGTTTATGGCATATCACAGTTCAAATGTCTTACTCAAAACTGATCGCAGCATCGGACTTTTGAACAATTATTATGCAAATCTAAATCACCTATCAATGAATGTTCGAAAAATATTATTCAATAGTAAATGACTGATTTTGTTTTTTGTGCAATTTTATTTGTATTTTGTTTAAACGATTGTTGTTTCATTTACAAATTGAAGACGCATTATAAATCATTTAAGATAAACAATTAGGAAAAAAATGCTCCAAGATCTGCAATATTCCTTCGGTCTGGCTCGAAGCAAAATCGTTTGTGAGAAGGCGTCATTTGATGAATTATTAAAAGCCTACTCAATAGTCAACCACAAGAGGCTTACCCCAGCATATCCTTTTAAATGCACATTCTCCTGGTCCGAGAACGTACACCGATGCAATTCTTCTACCAGGTACCGGCTGCTGTGGCGGCGCGCGGTGACGAACTCGAGCGGCTTCATATTGAATTACATCAAAGCTCCCGTCCGGAGAGTCCGGAGAGTCTTTTCATTCGACGACTGCACTGCGATGACGAATAAGGCACGGTGGTACGGTGGTGGACAGGATCGTTGAGCTCTAACCATTCATCACTAATGAATAGAATCCTCGAATCCTTTCTTCCGATGCTTTTCAGTGCTGGTGTCATAATCATCATCATCATCGTCTTCTCCCTGGACGGCTCGTTATTATCATCATTTGCATCGCCAGCAATGAATAATTCACACATTCGAAGATGCCTATGGTAGGGATTCGTCATTATGTCCGCAGGTTCAACACATGCATTATAGATATGTTGATATAAGAAGGTTTCACAATTACTGTAGAGATCTCAATATCGGAGAAACTCTGAAATTCAATTACCCACCGAATTATCTGATCCTAAATAATTAATAATAAATTTCATTCTTCACATGAAAAAGCCTATTCTCGCATTTATGCAAGTCTCAATTTTGAACCACTTTCCTCATGCCAATTATAATAATAACATTAATTTAATGTAGTCCTTCGACGAACATCTTATCGAAAATCAGGATAAACTGCGTAACCAACACACATTCACACTCTACACACGACGATCGTTAACGCCCGGGAGGATGGCAAGACGAAGGGCGCGGGTTTCCACACATTTGCATAAAACATAGTAGGCCATCTCTTCGCCTCTTGATGATATGCTCGCCTTCTGCCATCGAACCGCCATGTTTGGGTCGTTCCAAAATAGCATACAAAACGGGAACATGTGTGCGTATGTGCATCGCCACGTTAACCCTTGAAGAGTTGTGTGCACTGAGTTAACGTTTTGAAGAGCGGAATGTTTCGGACGGAAGGCACAGCCGGGAAGCTCTTCCCGGTGCATTTCGATAGGATTGATTATAATTATTAATCCTGTTTATCCCTTGATGAACACGGAGCGGCGAGTTTTCAGTTCTGTACCACGCACCGCACCGTTGCACTCGCATCGTGCGTTTCCGATCTCTGTAAATAATTTCCACGGCTGTGGATTGAGGAATAGAAAACGCGTACACCCGACGTGTTCCATTGAAAACAGAGAATGAAAAAAAAACTTTGATGTTCTGCACAGTTCAAACTCGATGATGAATGAACTGCAAGTGCGATAAGAGAAATTGAAAGGTAAATTAATTATGTCTACACCCTCGAAGCGCATTCTGAAGTACTTTTCCGCTACTCCCACCCCAGAATGGGTTGTTTTCGCTATGGATGTTCAGTTTATCATCTAGTTGAAAAGCTGAACGCCAAACCAAATCATAGATTAGTTGCCTTGTTACAGTAATCCGAAGTGTCTTGCCGTGTTACCCAGACACAAACAAGATCCCATCACTTTCAATCTTCATGGGCACCCCTATCCGGGATGCAAGGGTGCGAGCCGTCCGCACCCTCATACCTACGGCAGTGATCGAGCGCGGAAAGGCGTCGAATCAAGCCCAACTGACACTAGGAGAGAGAAAGAACTTAAAAAATGTAGTGATGATAGCGTGGCCGAACACGATAAGTGCCATATGTGGCGTTGGTGGCGGCGCGGCGTCGGCGACTGTGTAGAGAGGCGAAACCCCAAAGGGTGGGCAAAAAGTAACGTAGCCTGGCAGCCAATGCATACGTACGTAGAAAGAACAAGGGCGCAATGAAGCTTTTTTTCCTTCCAGTGCAATTTCAGTGCACTTCGGTTGCTTGCTGCAGCCTACAGTCAGACCTAGGTGCTAAAAGGCGTGTCAGCTCGCTGCCACCACGGTATGCTCCTTCCGTTCGCCCCACTCCGCACCGGCTAGATTGCACAGTCAGTGTCTGCTGGTGCAGTTCGTTCGTGCGAGTTGGAGCTGGAAAAACGCCACCACAGGATTATGAAGAGCGGGTGGTGCTGGCGTTTTTCCGATTTACACCTAGATAGTGTGTGCGAGTTTGTAAGGCGTACATGTGTTACTTTAGAGCTTAGATAGGTTTACCAGGTTTACACTCGACAGTGTCGATGCGACGACCTGTGCAGATAATCATTTCCAGAGAAATGATTGAAAAAATCACCACTGACTCCTTTCGTTTACTTTCTTCTTAATTAACAATTTGGTTGACTTGCAAGTTTTTGTTTAGCACGATGGATGAATCTATTGTAACCCAATCGTAAGTGCCTCAGCTTAAGAAAAAAACATTAAAAGTAATTTTTTAGAAAAAAAAAAAAACAGTTCAGTATAACTAATTTAGAACACATGTTCTGTATACTAAGTGGGCAAATATTTAATTTGGAAAACATATTTCTTATTCTAAGAAAGCTTTTTTAGATGGGTTCACGGCTCTCAATTTATAACTTTGAAATTAATAAACATCGATGTATGATATGAAGTATAAAACATCGAAAAAGCTTGATGGTGTATTTTGAGCCATTATCACTTTTAAGCCCTTTTCGACAGAGTACTATAAACCAGTGGTGGTGTTGCAATAGTTCGATATTGGCTAGCAAGCAAAGAACTACAAAACATCCTGTAGACATTTTGAGAGTTAATCTGATGCCATGAGGAGAAAATATATGAACAGGTCGTGCAATCCTGATACAAGTTTTTTTTAACGATTGGCGGCAACACGGAAATAATATAAAATTTTATTGATTGATGATAAAATGAAATCCATGGTGAAACAGACTTTTTATTTTCACGCCTTTTTTCAACAAACTGATTAAATACTTCACCAAATATTTCACCATCAAGCACTCTTCCAATTAGCCGAAATTAACCGCAGCAGTTTTTGCCACACTTCTTCATACTTTTCAAAATGGCAATCCTAAGCAAGAACCCGCACCCACGGTTGCCAATTCGTGACCCGAACTTAATTCAGCCAAAATTGAAGCATTACGAACGGCACCGCCGGGCAACACCAAGCCAAGCTTGATTGCATTTCATTATCGCTAACAATTTAAGACACCTTCGCTCTCGTACTCGGTTGCACCTTTGCCCCTTCAGATTTCAATCGGATGGATCCATTTCGGTTGGCTCGATTCCCAGGCAGTTAGTCGATTTGAGCCCGCATAGAAAGGGAGCCTCCAAAATGATTAACCCGACAAACAATGTGGCGTGACGATATTTACGAATTAGTGGCCACTGAAAACAAGCAAATGGTACGAATAAGTTGCTTGTCCATTTTTTCACTAGTGGCGACGTTTGGACGGATAGCAAGAAAGGCTAGAAACTGAAATAATAGAAACGTTAATTAAGAATAATAAATGTCTTACAAACAACTGTAACATTCCGAGCATTGTTGAAGACCGTAACTCATCAAACGTTTCCCGGATTTTTTTCCAAAGCTGGTTACACGATAGATTTTTTTTAAATTTTGTTGAAACACAGATTGATATTCAAACTTTATCATCATCTGCACTCTTGAAAATGTTTCATTTATAATTTTCCCCAGAAAACGTCTAATTATCGATTTTTTTTATAATTGATGAATACAGTTTGAGTATTGAAAGTCAAACGGGACAGACCTATTATTTGCTCCAATTGGTTGCAATCCACCACCTTCGCGTTTGGGTGTCAAAACGTTGATGAATGACTTCGAACGGAGAAAATGGTGAAACAATGGCCCGAGACGCACAACGCCTATAATGTCCATTGCTCAGCTATGAATCTAAATCGAACGCAGTCATTGCGGAAGAGCAAGAGGGAGGTGTTGGTGGAAAACAAAGAAAGGCGCCATTAAAATGTATGAATATCAAGATTAGGCGAGCGCGCGCGTTGATGGCGCAAAACGGTTTCGTCTAACTAAAGAAAGGAAAAACATGCCGCAAGAATCGTAGATTCGAGTGCGGATCGTGCCTCGGGGTTGTCGGTGGGGATTCCTCAACATTTATGCGTGCCCAGAAGTAACCGCGGGAATGAATGACGGCGGGACTGTTCAAGAGGTTGACGAAAGGAAAGAAATGCGGATCTATTTGTAAATTATTTATGAGGTGGGCATTGCTTATTAATTATCGTGAGCAGGAGCATCAACGCGAGCAATGAACAGGTGAATGACGGCGACGACGGTGGTCATAAATAATGTTGCTAATTATAAAAATTTGAGAAATCATCCTGCGTCTTGTTCGTTGTTTTTCGCAGTGGAAATCATGAGTGAGACAAAGTGGTTTGCACCTGTATTCTTGTTTACGTTCGATTGCGCTTTCGAATCAACATTGATGCGCATTTTCGTTTATAGGGATCACATAATTCACTCTCAATCGATATGTACAGCGGATAAGAGAGAGTCATACAAATCTCTAATAACCATTCAAAGCAATAATAACAAACTATTCGCAATCTGATACAAGTGCGATCAAGATTGACTCCCCCACAACAGCTCGTTTAGAGATTTTTAAAGGAATTTATCATGAAGCATATCCCTCCAAATCCGTTCATTTTTGTACCAGTTTGTGAAAAATTACTCTTATGAGAAAACAGGACACCCCCTAACGCTGAGTAGACACCTTTGCGTGGTGTGTTACGGTATAAGATCTACCACGGTCACATTGTCAGCTACAGGCAAATCCTGACCCAAAGAATACCTTCCCCAATATCCAACTCCGTGGTACTTATGATCGCTGAGTCGGGGGCCTCTCGTTCAGTAAGTACTACACCAACACTTCCTTCCCCTCCCAAGTTGTGATGAAGATGGGCGTGGCCTGGAGTAGTAATCCTCATGCTTTTATGATTTTTATCCTAGATTGAAATCAAGGACTACACCCACCTTGATTTCTGATAGCAATCTGAATAGGGATTTCAAAAGAAAAACATGAGTATCACTAAGCTTATGCGGTGTTTCGAAAAATTTCGTTTTAGTGCATTCGAAACGAAATTCCACGGAGTACCGCGGAATTTGAGTATGGCGAAATCCGATTTTCTAATTTCGTGTCGTATCGTTAAATTTTTAAAAAAATCGACGAAAAAATCATTCTTTCAACGAAATTTAACGGAATTTCGCAGAATTTCGAAATTATTTTTTAATAATTCCAATTTCCATATCATAAAAAAAATTTGGCTGCGCCGCTTAATAAAGCCATTTAAACTCTTCTCAATATTTTATACATTTAAATTCTTTCACAAAATCTCACTACGTAATACGATTCTGTACCGTCAACAGAAACGCATTTAGCCTGCGACTTGAAAATTTCTTCGATGTTTTATTAAAAGTGTTCAAATATAAAACGTAATGCATATTTGTTAATTTAAATAATATTGTTCAGTGAAGTAAAAATAATTTTTTATATCTCATCGTTTTGGTATGCTATATTTTTATTTAAGTTTAACTGAGTTGTGTTTGTGTATGTAACATGTAATGTATTATGAAGCGTTTGTTTGATTTGTGCTCTTCTAGTTGTGGAAACTTTTCGATAAGCGAAATAATCCTCACTGGACTACTGAATATTTTCCGTTTTCCCTTGTATTTTGGAAGTACATATTCAGTTTGAACAACCATTGTTTGAAAGCAATGAAATGGAGATGGTGACGTTTCAGAAGTTTTCCTGATTTAGTAGATTGTTAGATCTTTGCAGATTTAGGAATGCTCCAGATTTGAGGCATTCTCTGATATCTCATTTTTTTCGGATTTTGGAACTGATTCATATCTTTCCGATTGAGATCATTGTCATGACCTAAACTTCTACCTTCAGATATTTTTGATTCCGTATATCATGGGAATCTATAATTTTTTCACATTTTCTAGATCCTTCAGATCCAGATTATTCAAATGCTTCAAAATCGTACCGATTTTCTGTCACAATCGTGCCGGTGGAGTGTGTTTTCCATAGGGCCGTTTTTTGTTAGTTTGGACGTGCTGCTGCTTTTAACAGTTAATATTTAGCAATAATCATAAATGTCTGCGTTCGAGTTGTTGACATAGAATGAGTAATGGCCAAAATACAATTTTTTGTACAAAAAGCGCGTAAATAATCCAGCCTTTTTTTTTGCACGTATTCTCAACCATTGTTGCCCGGATTTAGGCAATGGTGAATGTGATCCTTTCTTTAAAAGTAGGCGCTTGCCGGGATAAGCCAATTATGGATATGATCTCTTCTTTAAAAGTAGGCGTTTGTCCGGATTAAGGCAATGGTGGATGTGATCCCTTCATTAATACTAGGCGCTTGCTCGGATTTTTTTTTAACGCATCAACGAATAGTATATGATTTGTTTACTTATTAACGGCTTACAATAATTATTTGTCCATCGTTTTATATGCACTTGCCGCTTGGCAAAGCAGTGGGATCAGCTGATGTTTATACAACTCGTGTTCCTCCCCATTAGTCACTCGCAAAATCACTATCGTTGATACTCTGCAGCGCTGCTTTGACGAGCTTTCTTAAAAGCTGAATCTTTCCTACTTTCAACAAAAGCAGCCCATACAAGGGGTGAAACGGGCCGTTGTATTTCTTGAATCCGTCTTTCAGTCGCAGACCATAGTTGATAGCATCTTCCCATTTCTCCATACTAACAGCTCCTTCGAAGGCGTGATCCAGTGTCTTTAGGTACCATGCGTTGTAATAGTGTAGAATGTTTCCATGCCATGCCATGTTGCCATGTCCAAAAATAAGCAACATTTTTCGTCTTAGCTAACTGAGCCGAGGTGAAGTCGGTGACCTCCCGGATTTTCTCCCTCGCGGAATGTTTGATGTCGCTGTCGCAGCTCGGACATTTTTCGGACACCTCTCGATCCAGCATTGCTATTGGTTCGTGGCAGTCGACGTTCGGACAAGCGCCGGCATTCATCAGTTTCAGTTCCTGTTCCATTCGTTGTGCATCATTCCTAATATTGTCCTCATGCGTCATTAGGTCTTTAAAGCGCTATTCTCATTGCGCCGTGCCGGGCCGGGCCGGGTCCCGGTCGGGTTATGTTTTGTTAGTTTGGACCTGCTGCTGCTTTTAACAGTTAATATTTAGCAATAATCATAAATGTCTGCGTTCGAGTTGTTGACATAGAATGAGTAATGGCCAAAATACAATTTTTTGTACAAAAGTCGCAGACCATAGTTGATAGCATCTTCCCATTTCTCCATACTAACAGCTCCTTCGAAGGCGTGATCCAGTGTCTTTAGGTACCATGCGTTGTAATAGTGTAGAATGTTTCCCTGTTTTCTCAAACACAACTGACAAATGTTCAAATAAGCAACATTTTTCGTCTTAGCTAACTGAGCCGAGGTGAAGTCGGTAACCTCCCGGATTTTCTCCCTCGCGGAATGTTTGATGTCGCTGTCGCAGCTCGGACATTTTTCGGACACCTCTCGATCCAGCATTGATATTGGTTCGTGGCAGTCGACGTTCGGACAAGCGCCGGCATTCATCAGTTTCAGTTCCTGTTCCATTCGTTGTGCATCATTCCTAATATTGTCCTCATGCGTCATTAGGTCTTTAAAGCGCTATTCTCATTGCGCCGTGCCGGGCCGGGGCCGGGTCCCGGTCGGGTTATGTTTCAAATTGGTTGCATGTGTTTTCAATGCAATCGTTCACATCGCACCGGCGCGCCGTGCCCGGGGCGGCACCGGGGCTGTCATAAAAATTTCTTGCCGACGATATTTTCTCTCCCCGGTTGCAGCCCGGTGGGCAGCATACTTTTTGTTTGTGATTGTATGCGTGAGCAACGAAAGCTTCTCGCATGATTTTGACAGTTTGTTTTTGTTTTCATTTTGGAAGCAATCAGCAAAGTAGATATTATTTTTCACTCATTTTCACTTGATAAGAGTAAATAGAATTGCTGCATTTCTGTTTAGTTCGGTCATGGATTTCTCCGAAAGTGTTACCATAGGAGTTGCTGGAGGAATTCCCGGTGCAAATCCTGAAGGAAATCTACGAGAACTTCCTGAATATTCCGCAAGTCCTTCGGCAATCATTTCAAAAATTCCTCCGAGAATTATTTCAACAGCACTTACAGAAATTACTGCTGGTTGATCAAAGCGAGGATGAGAGCAAATAGATTTCCTGCGTTCTTGTAGTTCGATAATACATTCCTCCGAAAGTGTACCCAGATGAATTGCTGGAGAAATGCCGCGGAATTTCGCGGAATTTGAGCATGGCGAAATCTGATTTTTTGATTTCGTTTCGTTTCGTAAAATTATAAAAATTTCGCTAGAAAAAACTAGCTTCTAACGAAATTTAACGGAATTCCGCGGAATTTCGAAACGAATTCAAACTAATCCATACTTAACACCAAAAAAAAAATTTGGCTGCGCCGCTGAACAAAATGGTTAAATTGTTTTCAAAACTTAAGGTTATACAAATTTTTCTATTAACGCTTACTCACCCCATTCTTAGTCGACAAATACGTAAGTAGTTTTCTTCTATAAAACATCTTCAGTGTTTCCATGATTAAAATTTTGTGATATTTTTTTACTATTTGCACAATATGAATGCGGAATGATCGCGTAGCAGAAATTTGTTTGACCAGTGTGCAATCGATCGTGTTGATGCTGATCACGCCAGCTAGTGTGGGAGAACGCGAAGTGATAAACATTGGCGTAACTAATGGAAAATTCTAGCTTTTTCTTTTTTTTTTCTTTTTTTTTCTTTTTTTTCTTTTTCTATTCTAACTTTTTTTTAAATTATTTCTACTTTTTCACTCAAAACAATTAAGTTATCGTTTTCGCTCAATGCTAGATACAACTAGTATATATTGTTCGCAAGTCGGCCGACCAAACAAACATTGACCTATTTACATACAACACATCCATTCACGACTTGAACATTATAAATTATGGTCCATGACACTCAGCCTATAAAAAAGAAATGTCGTGAAAAAATCATACGAGCCTTAGCAAAGCAAAATTGGATTGGATTGGAAATTGGATCTGTGGATTTTTATAATCCATCTAACAGCATTCTAAGTTCTTTCTCATCAACAACATCAAATTACCTCTCTTTAAAATCTGAGAGATTTGCCAAAACTTTGTCGAAAATAAAGAAGCCTAAATTGTTTACTGAACATTTTAAATTTTCAAGAAATAGCAGCATTACGAAATCCCTAAAGCACATTACCAGACAAATCGGAAATGCCTGAATTGGATAGATGCATATGAAATCAATACCAAATTTTCAAAATAACTTATCTGCTTTTGTAAACAAAGATTCAAACGACGATTTGGCGATTCTGATAGCACTCCAAAGCAAACCAACAGCATCAACGCGTAGCAGGAGCTTTCGCCTACGTGTTGATAGGGTTGATTTGCGTGGGAGTGCTATCAGAATCGCCAAATCGACGTTTGAATCTTTGTTTACAAAGGCAGATAAGTCATTTTGAAAATTTGGTATGGAAATATTGTATCACATTTTTGATTCTGCGCCTTATAGGTCTATTTTAGAAAGCATGAGATCATAATTGTTTTCCACAAAACTTCAAGAAATCTTGAAAATTTTTAAATATTGCTCATTTGCTGAGAAACTTGATTGATGAAATCAGGATTTGTTTGAAATTCTTCGGTCATCTAAGCATGCTAAAGACTTCAAGCCATATACACAGATAGAAAAAGTTGTTGAAATTTACACGAAAGTAATGCACATAAAGGAAATGTCAAAAAGAGCGTAAATTTAAACGATTTTATAGCCTGAATGTATGCAATTTCCATTGCATTATGTCACTTTTATATGATGTATGCTATAGAAACTGACATAATGCTATAGAAATTGCATACATTTAGGGTGTATTTGTTGAAAATATCCATGTACGCCCCAAAATAGCTTAATTTTCCACGTCTTTATTTTTTACGCGCTTCTTAGTTTTCATTATTTTTTTCTGTGTAGATAAAACTGTAGCATAATTTGAAATCTTTTTGTTTAAAGTAGTGTTATTTTTTATATAAATTTAGATCTTTTAACAACATTTTGCTTCAAATTTGTAACAAATTTTGTTGAAGAAATTTAAAACATAATAACGTATATAAACATAATAACGTTGATATAATTTTGATATGGGCTTTATCATGAGGCATAGCCCCCGAATCAGTTCATTATTGCAACAGATTCCGAAAAACGTCTCTCACGGTATGCCACCTATCTAGAGAGTATACAGACATAAAAGTGAAAGATTTTGTCTTTCTCCTTTGAATTCAAACCTTGTGGTTTTCAACAACCAAAAAAAATTGTTTTTTGGTCCTAAATTATTCGAAATTCAAAAACATGAAACCAAAACAGATTTTAAAAGAGAGAAGATGAATAAAATTCATTATCTGTAGTTAAGCTCAGACAGCTAGATGTGTGCAATACTTATACAACATTATTTAGTACGGAATCGATCGTGTTGTAGAAGGTTATTAAACGAAGCACATTGATCTTGCGTTGGATTGATTTGAAACACAGTTTTCATCTTCTTGTTTTCAAAATAACTTCGTTTACAATAAATATTTTGTCGCTTACCAAGGGGTTTCACATGAATACCTTCTAAACTAACCAACGATTCCTTTTCCGTAGCGCTCACGGAGATACAGAGCATACCTCGGTCTCTAAAAACAATGAGTGTTACACTAATTTTCCTCTCCTAATACCAAATTGACTAGCACCGTTATTGACCAGCATCGTTATTGTTCATGAATTGGAAACACCGAAGCAAGCATACAATAAGAATAACTTTTTTGTATCCCAAGAATATTATTTAATTGGTGAGCTATGCATATTTGCTGTCTCTCGGCCAATCATGATTAGCAACTACGACGTGTACAGTTAAGAAACGTTATTAAGCTCTTCTTCGACTATTTGCACAATATGTGAGGAACATTGCAGATTTGTGGGCATTTCTAGATCCACGCATGGAATCTGCAAAAAAAAATCCAGAACGGTTTAAATTGCTGAAAATTCTTTACTTATGATTGCTTTCAGCACATACTGACCATAACAGCTGTTCTCATCTGCCAAGGACACACACAATACATCAGTTTGTCGAGCTGATTGTATATAAGACTATCGGACTATGAAATGCACATGATTCTTCTAGTGAGCAAATGTATGCTATATATGTAAACGAGGAATAAGAAGGAAAATTTTTTGGCAGACACACCCTTTTCAAATGTTGATCTAGTAATATCAATTCTATATCTGCGTATACGCCTGACAGATGCGAATACATAGTTAAGTATCCCACTAAATAAAAAAAAAAACAAATCTAAGCATTCGTTTTCAAATTTTGACTAAGCCAATACTGTAAAACCACGCTGACAAGATAATATGAAGTATGCTTCAGCATAATTACATAATTCTTAAGTGAACTAAGGTTTTAAACGAAATTTGAATCCATATATGAAAAATCCCACAATTTCTTTATTTTTATATACTTTATATAAAACTGATATAAAATTGATCAGATTCAGGAGCACACGCTCCACGATGAATTCCTATGAAAGCGGCACAAATGCTGGAGAATTGCCTTATCGCCAATGGTATATGGGGCGAGAATGTGGAGATTTATCACAGATTGCCTCTTCAGTTTTTATAACTCTTTTGGTCGCAAAACAGTTATTCGACTTCGAAAAAGTGAAATCAGAATTGCGTACATAATGTAAAACCAATTCAATAAAAATTCCGCGTAAAAAAAAAATCAAAATTTCGTTTCGTTTCGAAAAATTTCGAATTAAACGACCCTCGATTTCGTATCGTTTCGAAGTCTCGAAAGAAATCTATATTTCGTTTGGTTTCGATCCGAATCAACATAGACATTTTAAATTTCGTTTCGTTTCGTTTCGTTAGGAAAAAGTGTGTTATCGCATACCCTTACCAGCAAGTCCTTTGCCAATCCCTCCAGGAATTCCTCCGAGAATGTTTTCAGCGAGTCTCCAAGTCTTCAACAACTTCAAGATTTTTTTTTGCGCGAGTGCCTCCGGAAATTCCTTCTAGAATTTCATCAGAAAAACTTTCAGGAGTTCTCTCAGGATTTATTCCATAAACATGTTTTGGGAATTCCAATGGAAAAACTTTCGGGAATTCCTCCGGGATTTTTCCTTGAAATTCTATCGGGAGTTCTAACAAACATTCCTTCAAAAATTCTTCCTGCAATGTCTCCATAAATTGCTCCGAAAATACTTCCAAAAATTTTTCCCCGAATGTCTCCGGGAATTCCACCTGTTATTCATCCTGGAATCGCTATAAAACTTCCAAATGAAATTCCATCAGAAAGTCTTTCGGGAGTTCCCTCAGGAATGCTTTTGGAAGTTTCTTCAGGAATTTCTCCGAGAGTTCACTCATAAATGTTAAGATAATACTTCTGGGGTTTCCACCGGAAATTCATCTAAAAATTCTTCCTCCTTTTATCAGGTATTTCTCCAGTAATTCCTCCGCGAATTTCTGCAGTAATTCCTTCACAGCTATCCTCCTAAAAATTCTTCATTCTCCGTAAATTCATCTTTTGGAATTTCCTCCAGAATTGATTTGGAAATTTCTCCAGGAATTGCTCCGAAAGTTGCTCTAGAAGTTCCTCCGGAAATACCTCCAATACTTCTTTTGGAAACTTCTACAGGAATTTATCCGAAATTTCTTCCGGAAACTCTTCGAGAAATCCATCTAGAAATTTCTTCGGATATTTCTCCGGCAATTCCTCCATGATTTCCTCCAGGAGTTCCTCCGCAAATTCCTCAATGATTTCCTTTGGAAAATCCTTCGAAAAATATTCCAGGAATTCCTCCATGAATACCTCCGATAATTCCTCCAGCAATACCTCCGAGAATTCCTCCAGGAATCCCTTCGGAAATTCGTCCAGGAATTCCTTCGGAAATACTTCCTGGAGTTTCTTCGAATAGTCCTCCAAGAATTCCTTCGGAAATTTCTCCAGGAGTTCCTTCGGAAATTCCTCCGGAAACCAGGGCATTTTTTCAGAAGTTTCTTCGGTCATTTTTTTCCAGGAATTCCTCCAGGAATTCCTTTGGAAATTGCTCCATGATTTCTCAGGAAATTTCTTCTAGAATACTTCCGGAAATTTCTTCAGGATTACCTCCGGGAATACCTCCAGGAATTCCTTCTAATTCCTCCAGGTATTATTCCGAATACTTCTCTGGGATTGCCTACGGAAATTCTACCGGGAGCTATTCCCGGATAAATTCTCAAAGAAATTTCCTGAGGAATTGCCGAAGGAATTCCCGGATAACTTCCCAAAGAAATTTCCGGAGGAATTTCCGAAGGAATTCCCGGATTAATTCCCGAAGAAACTCCCGGAGGAATTCCCGAAGGAGTTTTCTTTCGGGATTCTTCCGGGAATTCCTTCGGGAGGAATTCCCGGAGGAATTCCAGAAGAAGTTCCCGGAGGAATTCCCGAAAGAGTTCCCGGAGGAATTCCCGGATTAACTCCCGAAGGAATTCCCGGAATAATTCCCGAAGGAATTCTCGGAAGCATTCCCGAAGGATTTCCAAGAAGAATTCCCGGAGGAATTCCCGAAGGATTTCCCGAAGGAATTCCTAGAGGAATTGCCGAAGGAATTCCCGGAGGAATTGCCGAAGGAATTCCCGAAGAATTTTCCAGAGGAATACCCGACAGAATTTCCTACTTAAAATTCCTTCGGAAATTCCTCCAGGAATTCCTCCGGGAATTTCTTCGGCAATTCCTCTGGGAATTTCTTCGGCAATTCCTCTGGGAATTCCTCCGGGAATTCTTCCGGGAAATCCTTCGGGAATGCTTCCGAGAATTCCTTCGGGAATTATTCCGGGAATTCCTTCGGGAATTAATCCGGGAATTCCTCCGGGAACTCTTTCGGGAATTCCTCCGGGAATTCTTCCGGGAAATCCTTCGAGAATGCTTCCGAGAATTCCTTCGGGAATTATTCCGGGAATTCCTTCGGGAATTAATCCGGGAATTCCTCCGGGAACTCTTTCGGGAATTCCTCCGGGAACTTCTTCGGGAATTCCTCCCCCCTCGGGAATTTGTCTAGGAGTTTTTAAATTACTAATAATAGCCAAAATTGCAAAGAAATTCTAGGAGGAATTTCAGATACAAATTTTAAAATAATTGATGTATACAAACGTCCCGGCCCGGCCCGGGCGCAATGAGAATAGGCGTTAAAACGTCGATAGAACTTAGTGGTGTAGTAACCCTTCTGAAAATCGCCCCCCTTCTGCAGCTTCCGGATTATGCGAGACATCATCAGGACAGCATCTGGTACAGTGCTGGCTCCTATGGCCTTCGGCTTGCCACATTCATCTTGGTGGTCTGGCCATGCCTCTTTCTGGCAAAATCGGTTACAGTATCGCACGTACAGGCAGTTGGAACATTTCAGAACTTTGCCCTGTTTAAAACACCTATCGCAACGTTCGGCACGGTACCGCGATTATAACACACAGACGAATGGTTTCTATTTGAGAATCAAACTTCCTTTTTTGTGGAATAGTTTCCTCATAGCTATTTATGCACTCGAGGCTCCTTCATGGGGAATCGATGAACAGCACTGTGGTGTCAGTTTTCTCTTCTTTCGCAATGTGTGCAACCAACTAACCTGCTGAACTACCGGCAGCCAAATGATCGCTCCTAATGAGTGGAGCAGCACGGTGGGATGCCTAAATAAATATAAATAGATTGTTTTTCAGAACGCTGATTTTGTTTTGGCAAGTTTTTAGGCAAGGGTGGATATGATCACTTCTTGAAAAGTAGGCATTTGCTTGGATTAGGCCAATGGTGGATGTGATTCCTTATCTTTAAAAGTAGGCGTTTGACCGGATTAAGGTAATGGTGGAAGTGATCCTTTCTTTAAAAGGGGGCGTTTGCCCGCAAGAATGCAATGGGGGATTTGATCTCTTCTTCAAAATTAAAAGTGATTGTTCTTATGAAAATAAAAGTTTGTTCAGAATACAGAATACAAGCGTCACAGAATCCAAAACTAAATTCACTTGTGTTTTCAAGGGCACTCACCACTTTGTTTTGCGTTTCGAGATGCTTGTCCTTAACAGTTCCAAATTATGCCAAATGACCCACTTTTTTGTTGCAGTTCAAAATTATGCCAAATGTCCGTTGTGCTAAATGACCGTTATGCCAAATGGCCTTTATTCCAAATGACTTTATGCCAAATGGCGTTATGCTAAATGACTTTATGCCAAATGACCCAGACCCTAATGCCTACATGCAGATAGCGTGAAAATGGTGTCAGCGCATCTCAGGGATATTATTGTTAAGGTTCAACTCCCACCGCAGCGCACCAAAGAATTTGTGAAGAAGTGATGAAACGGAAAAAGGTTTTCATCTAGCAGTCACGATTTTCGTTTTTCTTCCAAGGCTAACTCCATAAAAAAAGTGATGGATGAAAAATGCCCATCACCATAAAAAACTCACAACGTAAAAAGAGTCGAGCTTTGTACTGCAATCAACAGCTTTCATACTGCTTAGATCTGTTGAAAAGACCATTTTGGAAAGTTTTACACATTCAATAAATCTTCATGAATTTGGTTCATAATTTATCTGCATACACCCAACCGGCGGTTGTTAGATTTTCTAACAATTCTGTATAAGAATCTACCAAAACCTGTATAAGAATTGGGCATATGCGAAATTGTTAGATTCTTAGCATTAGCATTAGCATTAGCATTTAGCAGTTCGCACAAATTCGTAGGTGGTACAAGCCAAGACTATTGTATGAGACTAGTATCACTTTCATCCGTTACCACAGATATTGATTTGGGACTAATCACTAACTCTTAGATGGAAGCAATGCAATCTCCAATAGTCGAGATCTGTCCTGGCCACGTCCTTGCGAATGCTGAGGAAGGGGGAAGGATGGTTTGTTGGACACCTACTTAAGAAAGATGCAGAGAACTCTACGACCTCTCATAGGTGCCACGGGAGGTTTTTGGGATTGTGTGGAAGGTTATAACAGTAGGAATCGTTTTGGTATAACGTGAAACACAGAAAGAACTAAGATAGAAATACAAAGTAGGAAAGGGACGAGCCTGGAATTGAACCCACGACCTCCTGCTTATAAGGCAGAAGCGATAGCCACTAGACCACCGAGCTCGTCTATATGCGAAATTGTTAGATTCTTATACAAATATTGTATAAGAATCTAACAATATTGTAAGCTTTTCTTACATTTTTTGTATAAGAATCTAACAATTTCGCATATGACCAGTTCTTATACAGGTGTTGGTAGATTCTTATACAGAATTGTTAGAAAATCTAACAACCGCCGGTTGGGTGTACTTTATTCAAACCTGCATACAAATTTTAAATTGAGCAAACACATAAATAAATAAAATCACACATTGTCTAACAATATACCGAGTTGATATTTTCCAAATTAAATAATCAAATAATTATAAATTAATAGTTGAGCGTACACGACCTTGCATTTTAACTGTCAATTGTCGAGTTTATTGCAGCAGCGCCGCACTATACATAGATCATTTTTTGTACGATCGCATTAGGTTTTCTCCCAAATCACCTTAAGTTGAATTTGACAATTTTTCAACTTTCCCCGTCAAATTTTCCAACTTATATATATACATATATATACAGCTGACCCCAAGACGAATCGATTAGTGAGAAAATCTTGCAAATCGGTCCATGCGTTCGTGAGTTATATTACCTCAAAGGAAATGCAAACTCATTTTTATATATAGAGATAGAAAAAATAAGATAGAAGAAGAAGAAAGAAGATAAAAGTTGTTTGAGTTTTATGACCGTTTGGAGAGTTTTTTTTTCATTTAAGCATCATTCTCTTTAGAATTAGATTTCTGAAGAAACACTTTCCTGTAATAAATTTAAAAAAATATATAAGATTTCTATCATGCATGTGATTAATCTACCTATGTTTAATGGTTCTCATTTGAGTTTTTATTAAAACATTTTAAAGTAACGCAATCTATTATTCTATTAAAATATCGTTTATATCGTGGTTGCATTCCACACAACATTTGAATTTTGGATGTCTATTCACTTCATAGGCATGAAATATTTTTCTAATTTTCTAGCACTCAAATTGATATTTTCTTAGCCTTGCAAGCAATAAAATTAGTTTCCTGTTTGAAACGATAGCCTTTCAGTACATCTCGAATGCACGGGAAAGGCAAAAAGTATCAATTACATAACGCGACCATAATACACACCTCTGGCTCAGGCACCGAATAAATCATACACCGTCGCAGTGCAGAACACGATCCGATTCACGCCGGCCCACCCGAAATCCATAATCGCGTCCCCGACCGAGCAGACTTTTCGCAGCGAATGATCTCTCCAGGGACAACATTTAATACGCTTCCCGCGAGTGCGATTCATGTTTAGGCACCAGCGCCGATACGATCAGCGAGCAGAGTTCGAAAAATGGCTCGCTCCACTGACTCCGCCGGGGTGCTTCTCATGTTCGTCCCTGTCTGTCTGCGCGCGCGGTCGGACAATTCCAGCTGCCGGCAGCCTCTGCGAATAAAACCGACGACGGAGGGTTCCTTTCGCGTACATTGGTACCGACCGACGCTGCACAAGGACAGACCCAACTGGAAATGTATATTGTTTCATCTCGGGATATCACCACCCGTGAATCAGGTAAAGATATCTCCTGTCCTGCCTACGCCGAACCCAACCCAACTGGGACCGGGACGAACCGAGAACGATGAAATGGAGAGCTATTTTCAATTGCTGCTAATCCTCTCAAATTAGGAAAAGTGTTTATGAAACCGCCTGATCAGGGAGACGCGATAAGGCGGAACATCGGTGCGTGTTGCTTCTACAGTCCAATCGACGTATGAAGGCACTGAGACCACGAAGAATAAGCAATTAGTGATGGGATGAGTTATGAATTTCAGACCATACTGTGCGGTGGCGGTGGTGGTGGCGGCGTTGGTTTCGGTGATGACAGTGGGAAAGTGACACAAAAAGGGGTTTTATTTTTTTCGGAATATATGAAGCGAATCCGAATCTCTGCGGTGCCGATAGCTAATTGGCCTGGTGGTGGCATGGCGCGGCGGCGGTGGTGAATTTTGAGTAGACCAGTCGCTTGCTGTCAGGGCGTTTATGTTGGTATCGGATGGTTTTAATCGGCTTTTCGCTTGGGTGGTTGTTGGGACAAGGCTCTATGGGATATGGATGGCGATGGCTCGAAGTGGTTGCTTGGTAGTTAATTTCTTCTTGTTTTTTGAACTAAATCCCAACTTGCAGGCTGCTTTCAACCTAGTGTTCACGCAGGGCTGGATTAAAATTTTGAGATTTCGCCACGGCACAATCGAAATAGAATGGGACAGGTTGCCTAAGATTCATAACCCGCGAATAAGAAATTCTTTTGCAAAGCTACGCCATTGTCCAGTAAATTATTAGGAAATTTGATGAGGTTTGGACAAATTCATAATCCTGCAGTTGTCAACACGGAATTTGGCTAAAATAATATAGAAAAGGCAGTCAATTCCCTTAAGTAGAATTACAAATTGTCTATTCAGTGTCAACTGTGAAAATGAGAGTTTTTCTTCTTTAGAAGAACTCAAACACATCAAAAAGATACATTAATTATGATTTAAATTCGTTGAATACTTTAACATATTAGTTTAAAGCAAAATATGTCTACAAAGTTTTAAGCTAATTGCGCTCACATCGGTGATCCCATTGTTTTAATTACATAACATAAATCAACTCATATTATACGGTGAAATACAGAAAATATAATTTTTAAATTTAAAAGGCTTACCAACTAGGCTCCACAGATTTCTCAACACTTCTTTTCAATTTCAAGTTTGGATTTGCTTGACAATACTCATCTTGATACTTGATACTTTGAGCACCCTCAGGTCCTCTTCAACTGCAAAAAACCATCGTGTACGCGGCTTTCCACGAAGCCTGCGACCTCTACCGGGCTATCTACTAAATATTATCTTCGCTTGACGTTCTTCCGGCATACGAACAACGTGTCCAGCCCACCTTAGTCTGCCGTGTTGTATAAGCTTAATAATTTCCAGCTCTTTATACACCTGGTACAACTCGTGAGGGGCCCTCCTTAGTCGTGCGGTAAGACGCGCGGCTATAAAGCAAGATCATGCTGAGGGTGGCTGGGTTCGATTCCCGGTGCCGGTCTAGACAATTTTCGTATTGGAAATTGTTTCGACTTCCCTAGGCATAAAAGTATCATCGTGTTAGCCTCATGATATACGCGTGCAAAAATGGTAACTTGGCTTAGAAACCTCGCAGTTAATAACTGTGAAAGTGCTTAATGAACACTAAGCTGCGAGGCGGCTCTGTCCCAGATGGGGATGTAATTCCAATAAGAAGAAGAACAACAACTCGTGATTCATGCGACGCCGCCAGATACCGTTCTCCTGTTTACCGCCGAGTATTGTCCGCAGCATTTTACGCTCAAACACTCCGAAAGCGCTCTGATCAGCCTCCTTTAACGTCCATGTTTCATGGTAGTATAAAGCCACCGGAAGAATCAGAGAGGTACACAGCGCGAATTTTGTCTTCGTTTGCAGACTACAGGACTTAAGCTGGTTACGAAGTCCGTGATAAGCCATATTTGCAGCTGCAATACGCCTTTTCACCTCGTGGGTAACATCATTATAACACGTCACTAATGTTCCAAGATACACAAGTTCTTCTACCACTTCAAATTTTTCACCATCCAGCACCATTTCACTACCACCACCACTAATGAACCCACGTTGATTGCCAGCGACCATGTACTTCGTTTTGCTGGTATTGATCGTGAGTCCAATCCTTGCTGCCTCTCTCTCTTGAAAGGCACAAAGGCGATAATATCGATGTCGTCCGCAAATCCCAGGAGCATATGCGATCTTGTGATAATGGTACCGTTTCTTTGCATACCAGCTCTCTTAATCGCTCCCTCTAGCGCTATATTGAACAGTAGATTTGAGAGTCCATCACCCTGCTTTAATTCATCTAAGGTAACAAATGAAGACGATATTTCATCCGCATATTCAAGCATAATTTCGTTTCACTGAATCGTACGCCGCCTTGAAATCAATAAACAGATGATGTGTCTGCAAGTTGTACTCCCGGAATTTATCAAGGATTTGTCTCAGGGTAAACATTTGATGTGTCGTTGATCGGCCCTCACGAAAACCTGCTTGGCATTCGCCGACGAAGAACTCTTCAAGCGGTCTCAATCTGTTGAACAGAATACGGGACATAATTTTGTACACCGAATTAAGGGGGTTATTCCTCGGTAATTGGCGCACTCCAATCTGTGCCCTTTCTTAATGAGAGGACATATGAAGCCATCCAACCAGCTAGCAGTCAATTCCTCGTCTTCCCATATTTTCGACATAATATGGTGCAGAACTTCATAAAGCTGCTCACGGCCATGTTTGAGAAGATCAGCCGGGAGCTGGTCCTTCCCCGCAGCCGTATTGTTCTTCAGCTCTTTAATAGCTTTTCTAACCTCATCTAGTGTAGGCGACTCCACAGCTTGTCCATCGTCGCTAATTTTTATTCACCGATGCATCGTCACTTCCACTATTCAACAAAGTCTCGAAGTGTTGCATCCACCTGGCAGCCACTTCGGTTTTATCTGTCAGCAAATTCCCCTCTTGGTCGTTTCACATGACGGGAGATGGTGCTGTCTTTCTCCGCATGCCATTGACAGTTTCATAAAACCTCCACATATCATGTCGCTAACGTTGATTGCACTTATCCGTTCGTTGAGCTTCTGGCGGTACTCAGCCGTTACTCCTTCGGCCGACAATCGCTGGATATTGTAACGCATCGTTTGCTGTGATCTGTCGTTCGATACAGTTGACAATCGTGATCGAATTTTACTGACAACGAGGTAGTCAATGTCCGCACATCGATAACATCCCAGAAATGGCGCTCATCCACCAGAACGTGGTCTATCTTGTTGCAAGTTTCACCATTTGGGTGTCTCCAAGTGTGCTTGCGGATGTTCTTTCCTGCAAAGTAGGTGCTACTGGTGGCCATCCCTCTGGCAGCAGCGAAATTTACTAGTCGTAGGCCGTTGTCATTGATTGCGGAGTTAAAGCTCTCCCTACCGATTATGGGACGGAAAAAGTCCTCTCTACCGACCTTCCCGGGGTCGCTTTACCAACATCGCGCTGGTGGGGCTGCCACCTTAGGTATAGCAGGGTATACAGCATTTTGTTGATCAGTCGCTGGGTACCTGGCAGACGCTGTTTGAGCCGCACCTCCTGTCGAACAGACGCTCGAGGCGTACTTTCTTACTCTAGCTGATGTCAGAAGGACAACAGCGCCCAGGCTGCACTACCAGCTAAGGACACAACCCTTAGCTGGCGGTCTTTAGTCTTCGGACGACTCGTGGAAGCTTGAGATAGGAACTTGTGGGAACCAGAGCTATGTTGGGCGCTCCTTCCTTGACGTCAACCCACCATTTTGCAGCCCAAAAATTTCTGGTGCCAGGAAATTCCTATAAATAATCAGGATTTTTTTCAAAATTTCAACGGCATAACAAGGATTGCAGAATTGGCTCTCAATTGATAATTAACGACGATAGACGAGAAGCATGAGGCTTTTTCGATCATAAAAAGACATTAAACAAATTCTCGTCACCTGAAGAGACAGAGAAATATTTCTATTCTTGTGATAAAACGCTTCGTTCTAGTACAATTGCCATTGAGAGCCGTGTGTAAAACAAGCCGAAATGCTTCATCAGCACCGATGTCCTTACCATTGGAGTTTTTCTAAGGAAATGTATCATTCTAAATATCTCCCTTTAAGGTATAATCCATTAATTTCGTAAAGCAACAATCGACCATTTTCAACTCAGTCACACTTTTTTTTATCAATCATCTTAAAATTGTGAAGGGATTGTCAACCTTTTGAAATTTATCGACGTTCCATTTAGGTTAGCAGAGTTTAGGTTGAATTAACAACATCAGCGAAACCAAATTGTTGGTTGTGACTACGGCGACTTCTCCAAGCTATCAGAGAAAATTTACTAATTTTTCTTGAGATTTTTTACAATCAGGAAAAGTTTATCTGAATAGCTTGGAATCTATGAATGTATGTATGCTCGCAAACTACTTCTGAACCATTTGGCTGATTTCAACCAAATCTGGTACACACATTCTCTATCCCCAGTGGAAGTTATCAAAGGGATTGGGTTGATCATTTGGAAAAGGGGGAGGGGTGGTTGGAGGGGTTTTGTTTAGAAAACGAACAATTCTGTCTATCTTTCAACTCCCAGGACTGATATCAACCAAATTTTGTACACATGTTCACTATAAGGAGACGATCATATGGAAGGGTAATTTTATAAAGGGGGAGGAGTCTGGAGGGAGAAGTATTGTTCAGAAAACGGGAAAATCAGAGTAATTCTGGACCCCTGGACCGATTTCCACCAAATTTACTACACACGTACTCTATCCTGAGAAAAAGCTAACAAAGGGGGTGGGGTGGTCATTTAGAAAAGGGGTAAGGTGAGAGGGTAGGGAAATAGGTCTGGGCATTTTAATTGCATAATTTACTTTTCTGTCCCAAGCAAAGCCGGGTACATATAGCTAGTATCTCATAAAAACACCTTAAAATGGCAAACTTAACTATGTGTATCAAAATTAAACATTTTTTCCAAAAAAAAATCTGACTTTCCTCACAAGTCATCAAGTCTGTTTTAGCATGAAAAACTCAGACGTGATGCATTCCTTTGAACTTGCAAACGAGATAGTTTACGCGGGAGCGCTCAATGATTGACATTTATGAATGATTTTACCAACACTGGTTAGGAGTGCGGTCTTGTTGCCTTCTTTGAAGGTAGCGTTGAAGATACTCGGATATGACAGGGCTGAACTTGTGCGTTGGGTTTGTGTGCAGTGACTGACGGTGACAATCACATAACTGCCGTAATCTTAAAAAGTGACGTATATGCCATTTTCCAAAAAAAGGTGTCAACGAGTAGTACTCTTGAACAGAAAAATGGAAAACATGTAGGCTAAGATGTACCAGTCGTGGCTATAGCACCAGTTGTCGCAATAGTGATTTATAAGCGAATTTGCCAATCAAATCACCACAAAACAAGTCCAGATCGATTAAACGTATTCATATTATACGATAACACCTTTGATCTTCTCCAAAACAAGCAAAGCATAATTGTAAAAATTGATTTTGCTTAATTTTCGCATACGGCACTTTTTCAGATTACGGCAGATAAGAAGCAATTTAGTTGATCAGTTTCAATTGGCTCTGCTTGTACTTTATTTTTACAACTATTGTGTGTTATGTACAACGAGGTGCAAATTACTCCAAATTTTGTGGGATGCAAGAGTAGGTGAAAATTAACGTTTATCTTATCGTTTTTTATGCTGAAATTAGGAATGCGAGATTTTCATTTTCATTGAGAGAAGTCACGAGATATTTACATTTTATTCTCTCCCGCTTTCATAGAAAACATAAACAATGAAAGGAATTCCACCAAATTTTCATGGATTTTTATTTCATGAAAACGCATCAAACTATTGCAAGCAAGCTGTTTCTTCTTCAATAATGTTAATAATGTTATCGACAGATCTGCACAGATCCATTAAAACTATTTAGAAATTTAGATTTCAAAACAAAGCAACATTCTCATCATAACTGCTTGTAATGTGACAGGTGATCAGGATCCCGCGAGAGCCCGCTACATTTTCATTTGGTCTATTTTCGCTTTCACGTGACGATCACGAAAACTACCAGTACCGGGAATGCGCCCATAACTCGCTTGCGTACGTATTCACGCCACTGGTCTCCACTTCTACGATTGAAAATGCACGCGTAGAGAGCATGAGCAAGACCCCATACACACACAAAAAATCGTTGGTAAAACTAAGAAAACGATGGTAAATTTAAGAAAATTCGTTAGTGATTTTCAGTAGAAAGTTAAGCATTGTGAGATTGACAATGGCAGAACTGTTGTTTCAGAATCGTCGCTGCTCTTAAAATAAAAGTTCATTTTGCTTTTACTTTAATGAACTTGCTTGTCAGTTCGGATTGAATTCTGATTCATGTTTTAAATATTAGAAAAAGAAAAAAAAAACAAAAAAATTAGAAACGCAAGAAGCGTCCATTTGCTTAAAAGTATTTATTGCCCATAGAAAAACATAACATTTAAGATCAACCCATCCCAGACCAGTTTGATGCAATTATGTTGGTTAATGCGGGCTAAGACACGAAGAAAATCTCGGCGACAGCTCGTCAAGCACGACGTGCGATCCGGAAGAGCATGCCTATGGGTAAAGACGCTGAGCCGGACTGTCCCGAACCATCAACACCAGCTTTTCGCAAACACCGTCTTACACATCGGAGAACTGCTACTCCAGGGGTGACTGCAATCAACCGCCGGTAACCCATTCGCATCTTGCGGTTTATTTTGCGCCTATTCCAACCTCCTTCAACGTTTTTCGCTTCAAGCTAAAGTTGGTAACAAACTGCTGGATCAAGTTTTACGGTTTCGGCAGTTTGTTTTGCCGGGTGATCAGAGAAGTGCTAAATTATAAATACTTTAAAGACAAAATAACTTTTAAAAATTATCAAAAGTATTTACCTGTTCGATAGAACACGCTTCTTTATATTATTTTTTCCTGCCAGTGTTACCAAAAACGTAAAACTCCTCTAGTTTGTTTGATTGTATTATAAATTTTGTTCTAAGATCCTACCGTGTATAATCAAAATTCGGACACACTCAAACTTCGGACGCTTCAATTCGTATGGGAAATTTTCTGAAATATTTCATCGAAATGTTTCGTCAAGCTGGATCGGAAAGACTAATAGTTTTCGCTTGTTTTAGTATAGTTAAATTTTAATAAGACATGTTAAAACAATGCGACGAAATGATTAAAAGACAGTCTGAACTGTGCAGTGAAAATTGTTTTCAATTATTCTTCCCGGTACTGTGTAATCAGGTGTCCGAAGTTTGAATCTTTGTGTCCGAAATATGAATCCAACCCCGCCGGTGTCCGAGGTTTGAATCAAACAGAAGCCGGACATTATCATAAATTGCAAACATTCTTCGCAAAATCTTGCACATAATAAATACGTAGTTCAAAGATGAATACTGTACTTAGTGATTGCAATGGTGATTTAAACGGTGTGATTTAAAATGTGAGTAAACAGGATGATTGTATATCAGAAAGTGATTAAGCGTCCGAAGTTTGATTTTGCACGATACACTGTAAAAATTCACAACCTCAAAGTAAGAAAAAAAAACTTTCAAATCAATCAATTTTGCATTTGACTGAAAAGTTTTAGCTGTTATAAATACTAAATTTCGCAAACTTTTAAAATAAAATTAAAATATGTTGGAATCACAACTTTTTTCGCTGTGCGTAGATAACTGAGCTGGAAACCTGCTCAACCTGCTGAAGTCTGACGTGGCTTATATTTCGAAAAACTGTTTCATGCTCGAATTGAAAAAAATGGATAAATTTAAAAATGAAAAAAATGTTCTGGGAAAACAAAAGCAATTTTTTTTCATCTCATAGCTCCTATCCTCCTCCCTTCCAAATAAACACGATTGTCATTTTTGTGACTTTTTCAACAGTGGGGAGCACACGTGTTTAAAATTTTCTACCTAATTCATGCATTCTTTTATTTCGACACATACGACTAGATTAAGTAGAAATTGTTGAACGAAATCATGAACGAATTTCCGAAGAGCTATTGATGTCCCATCTATATAAAATTCTCAAAATGTTTTTGATTCGCAATTATATAGAGAACTTTGTTATGGTATTATTGTACGGTTAAGATATAAACGAGTAACGATTTTCAGGAGTTTTTTTTATTTCTAAAAAAATGTCAACTGTCTATTAAACAAAAATTGTTATGATTCATTTTATGCTAACAAGAATAAAGGTTCGGGAAGATATACTCCATGATAAATTCCGTTTCGAAACGCTCCATTGCGGGGGCGATGATGCTGAAGATGCATTTTGATTTGTTTAACACAGGCTTTGCGAAAAAAAACTTTGTCTCCAACAAATAAGCAAATAACAAATAATGCTTGTCTATGTGGAATGCTTCTTCGATTTTGTTTTCATCGCGATAAGCTAGCTTTCGTGGCTCGTGTAACGATTGTAAGAGACTGATGCCTCTCTTTATCGTCGATCGTCTTTATCGTTTTCTATTGTATCTAAAACTAATTCTTCAAACTCTGCGTTTACATTTTTGATTTGATGAGATTAAGAGCTTTTCTTGCACCGTAAATCATTTTGTTTATCAACTTGAGCGACCATTTTATTCCCCCATCTCTTGACCTCCACATTACCCGAGTCACTTTTCAAGACTTTCTTGGCTTAGGATTAAAATTGATCAAAATGTCTCGGGGATGTGAGGAACATGAAGGCGATTTGGTAGATAGATGCCTTTTGAATAAAATTCACCCTGTCGTCAAAGTACCACAAACGGTGACTAAAGTGTCTCTCGATTTTAGTGGCAACTAGCCAAATTTAGTCAAAACTTTGCAGAACCTTGAAGAGCTACAAGCTCATAGTCTCATTTGTTAAGAAAATTTGAGTTCAAAGTCCGCAACTACCAATCATTTGTCATATTTGTTTTCTAACCCAGTTGCCCAGTTGCTGCTGCAAAAGTCTAAGAATATTGAATTGTCTAAAACAAGTTTAGAACTTTCCAATTAATTCCAATTGTTACTTTTACTGATACGTATTTCGACCTCAACTGTGAGGCCTTTTTCAGCTTCTCGTACTTGACTCGCACTAGTTGAAGACATTTCACTAAAAAAGATTAGTGTCACTCCTTGTTGATCTAACTACCAGGGATGGAACACAGGTATTTCTCCCATGTGTCTTGGCTCTTATGCATAGGCTAAAGCGCCATTACTCGCTCTCTGAAATGAGATAAAACAAAGTAAAATCAAATAAAACAAAATTATAATACAAAATTTACAAACCTTGATAATTTAAGACACGCAGCGATTGTATTATAATTGACAATTAACAATTAGCTATATGTAAAATGTTCTTCGAGAATGCCCCACATATGTGCATTTCACAAATAATTCTAAACTCAAATATTTTCATGTGACTCAATTTTATCTTAATTAGGCCGATACAAATATTTAAGAACTATTTTGTCTCCCCCCCCTCGGATTTTTTTGCCAAAAAATAATATTTTGAGGAGGCAACAAAATAAAATTCGGATAATTTTGAGGATGTCCAAAACCTTCTTTAACAAATCCGAGGATTTTGATTTTTTTCATTTAAATATTTTTTTCTATTATCCCCCCCCCCTTCCTTGACCTTTTGGAGACCAGTAGGACAAAAAGTTAATTAAATATTTGTTATGGCCTTATTTTATATGACTATGAAGCTGGACTGGTTCATTGGTCGTCACAGTGACCTCCTCCTTCGTATTAATGTGAGCCTTCTCCGGCGCAAAAATGCCTCGTTAGGACTGGATTAGATAAGGTAAACTCTTTGCACCTTTCTTAAATACGTTGGTAGGTTTCCCATTTAATATATTTTCTATGACATGCATAAGCATATCCTAATGTTGATGTCTTTGCTTCTAATTCATATGATTGTCTTGAAAAATACATTAATCAAAATATAAATGTTAGCCGTAGAGGACAACAGCAGCGAAAGCACGCTTGTTCATTACAACGCAGACAAGACTTCCTAACTGGACTAGGTTGTTGCTAATCCCGGAAGATTAAAAGTCCTATACAAGTTCCTTAAGGGTGTTTACCAAGTTTCCACGGAAAGTTCGAAGGAAAGTTTTTTCAAATTTTGGGAAAACGCGGGAATATTTTCTTTATTTTTGTAAGAATTTATGAATTTCTCTAAATTTCCACGAAACTCTATTTTACCGGGGATTGTTCTTGAATTGACACTAGAAATGCATTTGAACTTTCAAAGGAAACTCTTTCGAATCACCACGAGGAAATATGTTTAATTTCCATGGAAAGTTTTATTGAATTGTTCCCAATTATATTACAATTGTACCCAATTTGATTAGAAACTATTTCAGAATTATCGAAAAAATCCTTTAAATTGCATATTTTAAATAGAGAAACATTTAATCTTGTTTATGTAATCGTTCTCTAACGCAAACACTTAGAATCAATTAACCTAATCATGATTTCAATCCATATTGAGTAGAACTGAACTGTTAGGAAGATAAATCTGTAAATAAAGACTCATAATTATTCCCACGCAATTTAATCAGCGGCGAGGGCCGGGCCACTTAGAGTTGCAAATCAGAGTCCAACAGGGCGATTTAAGAGCAATTGCAATCCTCCAAAAGATTGATTCGATGGTGCAGTTTCCGCGATCATGTGGTTAATAATTATGTCATTTTCCCGGTCGGTAATAACCTGCAATTAATTTTGATTGATAAATCCTAGATTTTCTATAAAACATGCATTGTATATTATAATTTAATCGTTTTTATTTTCCATACCAGCACCGGTTTTTCTTTATTACAAAAGACAACTATTTTAAACCAAGAATTTCACTATGTTATAGCACTCACATTAAAACACCACAAATGGCAGACTCTTTCCTAATTATCACCGACGTAACCGCCATCATGCTACGCCAGCAGCAGCAGCATGATTAGGCGCTGCACTTCAGTCCGATGAAAACATCAACACCTCTAAGCGCGGTCGACGCCACTGACTGCAGCCAGAGCAAGACAGCATCGGACCGGTAAGCCGACAGCAAGCATGAATGTGTGAAAATTGTGTTCAAGCACTCATATGCACTGATAACAGCCAACGAACGGAACCACAAAATCAATACAACACACACGAGTCACGTGTGTATGTGTGCTTTATGGGTTATAGAACAAGAGGAAGAGGGCGTGCGGTGGTGTGCACGACGCGACGGGGAAAGTGTTGCTGCACGCGTGTAATTAAAAATGTCGTCGCTTCACGCATCGAACCGCGCGAGAACTGATGGTGTCCATGCATGCACATAGTCCAGTGTGAGAGAAGGAGAGAGTGTGAATCGGAGTATAAGTGTGAATGGCATAGCAGCGACGCGATTTAGTGAGAATGAGAGTGTTTTGATGGCCTCTTCCCATCCCATCGCACACCCCTTCTCGGAACAGCACTCTTTACGGTAGTCGCCCATATTATAGAGTCCTGTTCACACTGCCCGACACACACACACACATTAAAGACTGAGAGTGTGAAAAGTGTGTGCATTACCTAAATTCAATTGTACACATCAATGCACCGTGGCCACGTGTGATTGGCATGGGACAAGAGAGTGCCTCATCGGCCAAGCTAACACTCGTTTCGGCGTAGTAGGCGACGATTGCTTCAGAATTAATTTACACCTACTTACTCACCTCCGCCAGTGTTTTTGTAATTTTTTTTACTGGTGCGGTTTACGATACCGGGCTCCTACGATGCAAGGACGTGCTTGAAAGGGACCGCACTATTTCAACGATTGCACTTCTTTATCCCTTCGCGGCGGTGGCTGTTATGGTTGAAGTTCCCCGTGAAGTTGTGTTCCTTCTGGTGAAGAATCAGGTTCCTGTCTTATGCGCCTGCCACACCTTATAAGGCGGAGCAAGTCCCTGTCCAACCCGATCGAACCGACCGACGGACAGTCCAGTTCGAAGTCATTGAATTTTTCATATCGCTTGGTTTTTCTTTTTCCGCCGCAATCGCTGTCCGCCACTGCACCGTGCAGGCGAAGAAGGGGTTTGATAAGATATTAAATTACACCATCGCGCTAAAACCTTGCCGAGCAAACTGCAGCGCTCCTCTCGGTTGGTGGGAATAAGTGCACCATCATTCATCGCATCGCTCATTGCCGGTGTTCGGAATGGAAGAAAGACCGATCAAAAATCGGAGGGAACGTGGGCCCAAACGCAGCCGGTGAGCATAGATTTCATATTGGCAATATACCATTCCAATTTTTAACCAGTTCCTTGCAATATATTGTCACTGTTGAATTATTGATAGTTGAAATTCTGCTTAACTTTCCGAGACTCGGTGTTAAGAAGCATGATATTGAAGCTGATAGCTCTTTACTGTTTGCCACGGTATGAGCCTTCAAAGGTTATCGAAACTACAGCCGGCTCTGCCTCTGAATTGAAAGCGTATTTACGACCCCGGTTATGTCTTCTTATCCTTCCGCGTCGTAAAAATTCGTAATGATGTGCCGCCACGAATCAACAGCAGTTCTACGTTGCTAATCTGCCTGATTACCGCAGCGAACTCTGGTAGGTAAATGATCATAAAAATACGACCACATCCAGAATTCTTATGTGGCGACGACGGCTTTACGGCAAACGACAGTCGCTCGCATTCATCCCGCGGAATTCGACCGACCTTGTCGTCGTCGCCGGTGCATGCATGCTGTGCTCGGGCAGATCGTGGCACCATCACATTCGCGTACCTACGTATAAAGTCTCGACAACCGACGAAGGTAGCGCGAGATGGACAGCTTACAGCCAATACCCCACACATGCAACTTCGTCCTTTTGGCCGGGCGGGAATTCAAAATGACCAACACGACCACTTCAGCGGCGGCGACAGGGATTTTGCGACCACGACAACAACGTTGTGCGGTTTCTTTCGTTTCGCGCGCGCTCTCTCTCGTTCTCGCTCCTTTCGTTCACAGTCCTCAGCGCGCGGCCCGGCTTCCATGCTTGACCATTAGCTGATTTCGCATTATTTTTCGCCACCTGCCACCCGCCGCCGTCGCCGTCGGTCTTCTACAGGCAGAATTTTTATTATGATTTTTTTTCTGCATCGTCCATTGGATGACCATTGGCGAACAACGACAACCACTATCAAGGCGGTGTGCGGTATCGTATGAAAAGAAATGGCGAGACAAGCCCATTGTATACAACGGCTTTTTGGTTCTGAACCGGACATCGACTGGAAAAAAAACGCGACGCAATACAAAACAATATAAATATCGCACAATTCTCGCACGAAGAAGAGCAAAATAAGTGGTGTGGGCACGGAGATGTTTAATCATTTTTATTCGATCGATTTGGCCTCGAACAATTGAAATCATGTTCTGCGGGACGGAATCATAGGAGGCGGTTTGGGTGGGAACGGCGCTGGCCGAGCAATAAAATGGTATCGAATTCCGCACTTGAACTGCATGAGTACGGTTCAAATTTTTCAACAAGAACGTCATCAACATCGGCATGGTAACGTTTGCGGCGCACAACCAGCAACCAACCAGAGCCAAGAGCACTTTGATAAGCCCACGAGTTGACCTCGCCCTCGGCAGATTGAGTGGGCCGTTTGAAGAGCCAACTCCTGTCGTCGTTGTCGTATTGCTTTACGTACGACGACGACGGTGGTGGTGGCGACAACGACGACGGTTGTCTAAATTAATTCAATGTTAACAACCCGCGTAATCCCGCAGTCAGTCTACCGGCCGCGTGGTGCGATGCGTGGTGCTGATTGACAGATTCGTCACGGCTCAGTGCTTCGGCCATTGCCGTCGCATCGCGCTGTTAACATAGCTGCGGTTCTGTGGGTGGAGGAGGACATGCTTCGGTTGTCACAGTAAGACAGCTGCCGTAGGTTGATTTTGACGGTTTACTTCCCTAATTTACCAGATTTAAATGGCGGTGCGGGTTGCTTCCAATGTCGGCCTACTGTGTGACGTTAATTCAAGTGATTTGATTTATATTATGTTAGTCAATTGAACCAATTTGATGCTGGTACATGCATAATTCTGGATTTGAAAAATTCCAGCGAAATAATCATAATGCCATAGTTATTTTCTAGCTTGAAAGATCGTAGGTTCAAAAAGGGGGTTATCCTTTACTATCTTTTTTGCTTATAGATAGACTGGTTTGCAAATACATTCGTAACAGGACCATTTTTTTTCGAAACAAAGTTCAATGGGATTTCTCAATCAACATATGGAAATAATGAACGCAAATAAAAGAGCATGACCAAATTAACCGAGGGCCCTCCTTAGCCGTGCGGTAAGATGCGCGGCTACAAAGCAAGTCCATGCTGAGGGTGGCTGGGTTCGATTCCCGGTGCCGGTCTAGGCAATTTTCGGATTGGAAATTGTCTCGACTTCCTTGGGCATAAAAGTATCATCGTGTTAGCCTCATGATATACGAATGCAAAAATGGTAACCTGGCTTAGAAACCTCGCAGTTAATAACTGTGGAAGTGCTTAATGAACACTAAGCTGCGAGGCGGCTCTGTCCCAGTGGTAGGGATGTGATGCCAATAAGAAGAAGAAGAAGAAGAAGAAGAAGAAGACCAAATTAACCTTAAATATTATTATTTCATAATTATATTATTTCAGGAAGCTTTATTACATTATTCAAAATGTCCAACAAAAATTATACTCTCTGCTTATTTTACCTCATGATTCATTTATCAAATCAAATCAAACAAGTTGGAAGTAAAATAAACACCATAAAATATCCAAAGAAAAAAAAACAAAGTGTTTCTCAAAGACCTCCCGGTGAACTCGTGTAATGATCAGCCTGAAAGCCGCTCCCGCCGAGAAAACAAACTTTCGTATATTAGTTTATGATAATTAATACTTCATTCGTTTCTTTCTGCGGCTCGGTAAGTTGGCCATCCAGCCAGCAGGAAGGCACCCCACAAAGAAATGGTCACGACCACCTTGCGGCTCGTCACTCTGCCATCGTCGTCGTCATCGTCGAACCAAAGTCATCGAGACAACAAAGAATTCGGAAACAACGATTCCGCCCGTCAGTCAGCGGAGTTGTTCTCATATCCAGAATAAAAATTCAATTAATTAGCAATAAAATTGAATCTAATCAAAAGCTAATAAATCATTCCGAAGCAAACAGAGCTTAGGGAAAGAAAAAAAAACGATAGACTCTCTTCTTCGGTTTTCCATCGATTTCACGCACAGGTTGCAGCTCTGTTTCACGCTCGAATTAGGCTCGAAGTGAAGAACAAATGAAGCGGTTCCTCGGGATGGATATCTGCGCCTCAAGCGCAGACAAACATATCTGTCTGGGCTAAGGAAGAGGGCCAAACTCCCGTCAATGCAATGGGAGAGAGGCTAATACCCGTGGCGAAATGGGAACGAAAATAGAAAAACCTCGGCCACATAATTAATACATCTGCTGCTCATCGAAGCTCAGCAAGCCGAAACGGGATCACCTTTGAGCACCGATTTCGACCCAAGGCCGATCCGATCGGATCTGTAACCTATCCATCCATGTATTGACGGTTGTCGATGCAGGCAGGGTCTTGTTCGGATCTAGCTGGTCAAAATTAGTCTTTAATAGCGATGCTGTAATAATTACTGAGGTAAAGAATGTTAAACAAACGACCAATAGACCTTTCTTCAAAAATTAAATTTCAAAATGTTGCTCCATGAAATGTGATATTGTGTGGTAGACTGGTTTCAGCGAATTAACAAACCGCTATATAATATGTGTAGAGATGGCCGGAAAATTGAATACTTTATAAAAAGAAATCACTTCCACTTCCATCGCGTTCTTCAAAAGTTATTCCGAGCAGGCAACGTATGCTTCCAAAGAAGAAATAGCAACTATCTTTGTTAAGTGATGAATTCTAGCAAACAAAGAAAAAACAAAGAAAGAATACTTTTATTAAAGTTTAAAAAAGAACAATCTTTATCGTATACCAAATGTAAAATGTAAATGGCAAATGTAAAATATCTACAAAAGTATGACAACCGTTTCTGTCTGACAACGGATAGAAGCTTTTGAGTATTGTTCAATATTTCCTTATTCCGGACTAATGAAGGGATTACAACGAAGAACGCTTCTCAAGCATCTGTCTGGTGAGAAAATCGTACAATATTAACAAATTACATAAAAAACTTATTACATTTTATGGCTAAATTCTTGCAGTCAAAAATAATATATCAAATGTACGATATGCCAAATAACTGTATGGCAAATGGCCCGACTTTGCAAAAACAAACGAGCATGCTTGATTTCTATCCGTTAGATGCCCATGTGTTCAATAACTATCCGAAAAATGTGTAGCATGCCGTCGCTTGAATTTGTTTTCCTAGGATACCAGTTGCTAAGTTAGGTCAGTGCTCTTGAATAGTGTGCAGTGTTCAGAACGTTTCGAACATGAACACACGTTCTCGTGTTCAGATGCATCTCTGGTTGTACCTACTGAACTCGTTCCGTAGATTTTCTGTGCAGAGCTGCTGCGCAGGAAGGCGTGTACGTACATAGTTGGCTTTAGATATTATTATGGATATATGCTCATTGAATCGAAGGTTGCAGTTCAAGAAACGCCCAAGATCTGTTATGGAGATTACTCTCAATTTCGGAGACTGATCAATCGGATAGTTCAATATGATTGACCATATGTTAAGGTTATCTGACACCACGATGGTGAGCGCTCAAAGTGGGCTTCACAAAGCCGGTTGATCACAAATGTCGTTGATAAATAGAGCAAAAAAATAAAGTGTCTTAGTGATTCATTTATGTAGCGCCAGTCGAAATCTCAAAGATATTGGAGGATGTGGCGTCACGAATCTTAACGGAAGCTTTCCTAGAAGTTAAATACGATTTGATACAGTCTACGATGGCAAACTAAGACAGCTCGGATTCAAGATAATAATGTCGAGTAAAACTCTCGAAAAATCAATGAACAAAGCACAGACAAACAGATGTAGCATTTAGTGAAAATCTGTTGAAAATGTCTCGTCAGTGAAACACTAACTTCATCTGTTGTACAATTTACTCGAATCAATGGCAGCCATGCCTTGGACGTTCAGCTTCTAAAAGCAATGTCTTGACGGCAACGCCTATACACGTCCACCTTTTTTAAGGCTTACATGTGTTGCTTTGGTGGTACTTTGATTATGTTTATTAATTCATGTTAACCATCATAAGATTGTAAGTAAGAAGAAAAACAACAATATGCGAACAAGAAATGTGTCTTGGTGGGACTAGAACCCACATCCTCGTACTCTCTAGATAGGCCTGATAGCTCCTACATAGAGCTTCCATTTCGGGAAACGATTTCCCGGGAAATCTAATTTATTATTAAATTAGTTAGAGAGGGAGTGGAAATGGAATTAAAACTATAATAATAGAAACAATTATAACGGAATTTAATAGCCCATTCATATTACGCCATTTATCATATTAATTATTGTGTAAAATATGAGAAAGGAAATTTAATGTATGGAAATTGGCACCAAGTTGCTTTTCATCATGATCATACATGGCGTAATCTGAATATGTTATTCCGGTGTAATCCTAATGCGTGCTGAATAGAGGTGGAATAATCTTAAAATCTAGTGTCTGTAACGAAATTACTTAATAGTAAAAACAAAGTTATTGATTTGTGCAGAGCTACCAATTTTCGCTAGATCTCAGATATTTTATCAAGGGCAGTGACGGCTCTTTTACTGTTATTGTCAGAGCGTTTCGATTTGAATTTTGAACAGATTCATAATTTGAATACTCGTTTTTTTTTAGATATGTCTAAAATATTTCATTTGAATATTTCATTAGCTTTTTCTAAATAATGATGGGTTAATATTTATTCTGGACCTGTTTGAGGATAAAAGTAAATAGATTTTAGATTTTTAGTTTGAGGTCATTACAACTCTCTTACAACAAAAACACGGTGAAATTATGCAATTTGAAGCGCTCTTGTTGCTTTTCTGAATTTCAAACAAAGTATGAATAAAGAAATCATTCAATTTTGACAGTCGTTATCAGTAAAGTAAGATTATTAAGTGTATGTCTGAAAATTCTTTTCTTTCGCTTTCGAATAAAACAATTTGTTATTTAAAATATTTTCATTTTTCTGCTTTAAAGTCGAAAATGTGCTAAAATATTCGAAATATTCGAATCAAGGTATTTTAGATTATTGTTTGTATTATCAAAAAATATGTGGCGGAGACTCAGAAAGGTTGACGTTAGAAATCCTTCGGAAATAATAGAACAAACCTAACAAAGCCACCTTCTCCCCCATATCAAGGAAGAATACGGACAGTGCAGAAAAGTAGCACTTAGCGGAGCTCAACAGGACACTGAAAATCTTATTCTTGTGCCAAAGCAGAAGCTGATACTTCGCCAGCTGATACTTAAGACGTGGCGAACGTTTCGCTTAAGAAGTTTTCGAACTAAACAGAATACTTTTTTTTAAACTTTTCCACAACTATGATATTTTGAGAACAATGTCGTGTTTAAATTTTAATTCTCAGTTTTTTATGTTATATTTAAATATTAAATGTTAGTAAGATTTCAAATTAGTTTTGTATAATTGTTTTATTTCATTTCCCGTTTCCCGGGAAGCTGATTCCCAGGAAAAATGGAAGCCCTGTCCCACACAACAAAGACCACATCTCCACCACATAAGTGAGCGTAGATACTTTCTTTCTATTAACTTTTGAACCAGTTGAGCTTGAGTAATCAACGAATGAAATTGATGAAAAGAAATCTATCAATACAGTTTCGGTTTCGGCCATATGATCCGTACAGCCAAACAAAATTTTCGATCAAATGGCCCGTTTAGCCAACGATATTTTCTGACATATGACCCGTTCTTGTTCGGCAAAATTAATTGTTCGGCCAAGTGACAGTTTCGGCCATATGACCTTTTCAGCGATAAAGCCCATCCAGCCAAATGTTTTTCGACCAGACAGCTTTCAGCTTAATTGTTTGTTAATGATGGCAGCGTATTGTACTGTGACGGTTTACTTCGGTGTTCACCTCAAGAATCGAGTAGTGAGAGCAGAATCCTTACATTCTTTTCCGAGATGGCAAATCAATTATGAATATTGTTTGCCATTCGAACTGATTCGTTTAACAATAATCAAAGAACTTCTTTCTTTGGGTATTGACGCAGATTTCGCATGGATGGAATTTGTCCCATTGTCCTTGAACATTTGCTTCGGATATCCTGCATACAAAGCATTGATCGAATCCGTTGATAAATCCTCAGCGGCCGCCAAATACACTGAAAATACTTGCCACAACGACTTTTTGGCGAAAATGGTACCAAAGTCAAAGCAAAGTCAAGCCCAAGCATCTCAAAGACTGGTGGAGGAATAACCCGACTAGGTGGTAAATATCTCATCTGCTGATCGATCAGAAGCCCTCCAACACAGCTTTATCACAAGACAAGCAACACTAAGTTTATCTCTGTCTCTACATGTTACCATGTACTTTATCTCTGCAGAATTTACGCATATGGTCTTGGGTTTTACAGACAAAACCGAGCTAAGGTGGAAACGATCGCCGAGTAGTGTAATCTTTTGTGTTATACCTATACATACTGGCTTATTATTAATATGTACAACCTTTCGACTAATACGCACCTTGTAACATAAACAACAAACAATTTAAGCTGAATAAGCTAGTTTTTCACCTGAAGAAGCCAATTTTTGACTGTAGAAGCACTTTATTTGTTTTTAATGTTTGTTGGGAAAGCATGTTTTTCCAAGTCTTTCACGGAAAAGTTCGCGATACGCTGGCCTTGGGATTCCGCCCCATTACAACAGTTGTCGACGAGGATGGTCGACAATGCTGCTGCTGCTCAAGCTGCAATCGGTGCTGCTGTTCAAGCTGGTGCCGGTGCCGTTGTTGGTGGAAATTTGCCACCGAATTTGAACATCGATGCGTACCTACGACCGCAAAAACACATTGGTCGAGGTGGGTGGAATGGCTCGATACAGTATTCACCATTTACAGAGTGGTGGACGCGAATCTGCGTCGGAACTTGCTTCTTCATTTGATGGAGCCGGAGACATACGAGGCATTATGCGACAAAATTGCTCCAGTTAATCCCAGGGCGAAAACTTTCCAAGAGATAGTGGATGTCCTCCAACAACATTTCGACCCGAGGCCGTTGAAGATAAGCGATGCCTTTTCTCCTGACAAATTCATTGACGAATACATTGTTGCCCTTCGTAGGATTGCCACTGCTTGTAACTTCGGCAACTATCTTGACACAGAGTTGAGGAACCAACTTGTGTTTGGGTGGAAGAGGAACGATATTCGAGGGCGACTTCTGGAGCGAAGCAATTTGAAGCTGAAAGATGCAAGGGATATTGCCGTCAGCATGGAACTGTCACAAAAAAGGTGGCGCAGAGATTGCTGGTACATTTTTGAAATCGGAGGTAAACGCTATACAACGCCGACGAGGTAAGGCTTACGATAAGAAAGTGGGTAAAAACTCTCCGTCTGCTGTCAAAACCGCGGGAGAAAACTAGTGCTACCGGTGCGTGGACAAATCGCGCTTCGCGAAATCTTGAAAGCATCAGAACACCGTGTGCTCATATTGTAAAATAAAAGGGCACCTAGAAGGAGTATGTATGCGGGAGTCTGGCGAGCAAGGCTCAAGCTGGAGGGTCCAGATCGAAAATAAGTGCAGCGAAGACACATTTTATCGATCAAAGAAGTGGTACGGCGGAAGGAGACGATTCGAGTGAGATCACGTTTGGTGAGTTTTGCACATTGAGTACTGAATCCAGTCCAGCGAAGTTTTGGCTGATACTTACAGTGAGTGGAGTTGGAGTTCGATTTGAGATCGACACAGGTAGCCCTGTGAGCATCGTAAGTTCACAGTTTTTCCGTCGTTATTTCGGAAAATGTCTTTTGCGGGACTGCTCATTGAATCTTGTCAGCTATTGTGATACCGACTTCCGTGTTTTGGGAGTTCTGGATACGATTGTCGACTACTGTGGGGAGAAGGTCAAGTTGCCATTGTTCATTGTGGATTCTTCAACACACGCTACACGGGAGAGAGTGGCTCAAAGCGCTAAATGTAAATTGGATCGTTCGATCGATTCCTGTCGCACTCCAGAGCGTCTGGAACAAATCCTAACAAGGTACGCGACAGTTTTCGAAGATTCCATAAGGAAAATGTCATCCTTGCAGGCGAAATTACATTTGAAGCCAATTGTTCAGCCAGTGTTTTTGAAAGCCCGAAAAATTCCCTTCAACATACGAACCGTAGTTTATAAAGAACTCGACAGATTAATAGAAGAAGGTATGCTTACGAAGGTTAACCATAGTAGCTGGGCAACGCCAATAGTAAGAAAAGCTGACAATCGTGTTCAAATATGCGGGGATTACAAACAGACAGTGAATCCTCACCTGAAGGTGGATCAGCACCCCCTGCCAGCCTTTGACGAGTTGTTTGCATCGTTGGGTGGTCAGAAGTTCACTAAAATCGATCTTGTGCAAGCATATCTACAAATGGAGGTTGCTGAAGAGGTTGTATAGACCGAATTGTTTTATGTACGGTGTGTCGTGTCATCTGCTCCGGCAATTTGGCAGCGCCAAATCGAAACGATCTTGCAGGGCATCGAAGGAGTAACGGTATTCCTTGATGATATCAAAGTTACTGGATCTACGGATGCCATACACTTACAACGATTGGAAGAAGTCATGCGTTGACTACGCGAAAACGGCATTCGGGTGAATCGAAAAAAATGCGAATTCTTCACCGATCGGATCGAGTACTGTGGGTACCTCATAGATAAAGAGGGCATCCACAAGACTCAACAAAAAGTTGATGCAATTGTCAATATGCCGCATCCAAAAAACAAAGACGAAGTACGGTAACTAGTGAGTCTCGTTAATTATTACGGCCGTTTCTACAAAAACCTCAGCACCGTACTGTACCCGCTGAATAATCTCCTTAAGAACGAGGTGGAATTTATTTGGACAAAGGACTGCTAAAGAGCTTTTCAAACTGTCAAAGAGAAAATGCAAAAGGACAACTGTCTGGTACACTATTCTCCTGATGTACCGTTGGTATTAGCTACTGATGCGTCTCCGTACGGCGTTGGTGCTGTGTTGGGCCACGTTTTCCCAGACGAAACCGAGCGTCCCATCCAATTCGCATCGCAAACACTAAAAGCTCCCCCAGACCTAAACGATTTCATCGCCGCGATGGCGACAACTAGTCGCCGCGATTCTGCAGGCTGCAGGCAATGTTCTATCTACGCTTCTATGCCAACGGCGACAGAATCGTTGTTGCCAAGCGGTAGAATCGCATCGCGACTGTCGCGTCGCGTATGTTTGGGGGAACCTTAAACGAAAAAGCCTATGTGATTGTATTCGGAGTGCAGGCGTTTTTTCAGTATTTGTACGGTCGTCAGTTCGTTCTACTAATCGACAATCAAGCGATTTCGAAAATATCCAACGAAAATAAAGGGCTTCCTGTTATGTCTGCGCTCCGTATGCAGGATTACGCTACATATTTGCAATCTTTCGACTATGAAATACGCTTTCGTATGTCAATGAATCATGCCAACGCAGATGCCGCAAGCTGCTGCAGAATATGGATCCTAATATCGTGATTGAAGAGTCCGACTTCGTGGAGATTCATCAAATTGACACTCTGCCGTTGACCGCCGCTGAGCTCTGTGAAGCAACAAATGCGGATAAATCTGTTAGTACGCTGATCCAGGGACTGAAACATGGACAGAACGTTGATGGGATGCATTGGTTTGGATTCGAACAATCGGAGTTCTCTATGCAAATAGGATGCCTACTGCGTGGTATTCGTGTTTACGTACCGGAAATACTTCAGAAGCGAGTCCTAAAGGAGCTGCACTCTACGCATTTCGGAATATCAAGAACAAAATCGCTCGCAAGGGGATACTGCTGGTGGAATGGCATAGATAAAGAGATCGAGGAAATGATAGCGAGCTGCGCCGAATGTCAATCGGTTCAACCGATGGCCGCTAAGGTTCAGCCACACTTTTGGGAGCCTGCTACAGAGCCGTTTCAACGTGTTCACGTGGACTTTGCTGGTCCGTTTATGGATACCAATTTCTTCATCCTTGTCGATGCAAATCTACCGAAAGCATGTGTCGAGAAATTTTCAGCACTTTCGGTATCCCTAGTGTTCTCGTCAGTGATCACAGTGTGCAATTCACGTCAACATCGTTCCAATCGTTCCTAGCGCGAAATGGTGTCGTTCATAAAATGGGAGCACCATATCACCCATCAACGAATGGTCAAGCGGAACGCTACGTTCAAACCTTCAAGCAAATTGCCCAAAATCACAGTTGAATTGTCGAGCATTTTGTTGACCTACAGAAGGATGATCCATCCAGCGACAGGCCAGTCGCCATCCATGATGATGTTTGGTCGACAAATTAGTTCGCGGCTTGATCTTCTTCTTCTTCTTCGTTGGCATTACATCCCCCACTGGGACATTGCCGCCTCGCAGCTTAGTGTTCACTAAGCACTTCCACAGTTATTAACTGCGAGGTTTCTAAGCCAAGTTACCATTTTTGCATTCGTATATCATGAGGCTAACACAATGATACTTTTATGCCCAGGGAAGTCGAGACAATATCCAATCCGAAAATTGCCTAGACCGGCACCGGGAATCGAACCCAGCCACCCTCAGCATGGTCTTGCTTCGTAGCCGCGCGTCTTACCGCACGGCTAAGGAGGGCCCCTAGATCTATTGCTGCCAAAACATACTGAAGATTCATCTCCTATGCCGGTGATGCGTGAGGTAGCGAACGGAGACTGAGTTCGTGTGAGGGATTTCCTTTCCAGTAATAAATGGCAATTCGGACGGGTAACCTCAAGGCTTGGAAGGATGCGCTACGTGATGAAGCTCGATGATGGAAGATCCTGGAAAAGACACGTCGATCACATTGTGGTGGCCGGTTCTGACTTACCAGCAGTAAACAACCGAGCTGCAGACATCGAAACACATCGTTTCCTATCCAATTCTGCACCAACTGTGGCGGTACCTACTACCACTGCAACTCAAAATCAGGACACTGGCGGTGAGGAACTAGCAACGCAATGTCCAACCAGTCTACCGAATGAAAAAAGCTCGCAATCAACGGATCAACTGATTCAACCAGATGTGTCGCCGAGTGATACATCAGAACAAAAACTCGAAAATGTGAATCCGCCCTTGAGGCGTTCTACGAGAACAACTCGAGCTCCCCAAAGATTGAATCTTTAACTTTTTTTGCATTATATTCGAGTTTGTATTTTTTTTTAACAAAGGGGAGAGATGTTATACCTATACATACTGACTTATTATTAATATGTGCAACCTTTCGACTAATACGCACCTTGTAACATAAACTGACAAAAGTAAATAAACGATACGCTGGCCTTGGGCTGGCTGGCCCCGTTACAAACATTTTGTCTCACTGATAATTGTGACGATAAATACAAATACGAAGTACATTGTTATGGATAGAGATAGAAATGTGGCTAGAGGTGTTGGAGAAATTGTTTTCGAAAGCATTCTGTGAAATGCTGTTACGAACACGGATTTCTTACTGCCCTTAAAAGTATTAATGACTACTACTACAATACTACTACACTCGCGTTTAATCTACGAAGTACACCGTTACTATGATATGCTATGCTATGAGTTGATCTTAGATTGATAAAGGGGTCGATAAAGCCCATCTCTTTCTACATCAATACCACAAGTAAAATCTGTTAAAAAATTATTTCGATGAACAATGAATTCAAGTATGATTCTGATAAACCAGGTAGTATTGCCAGGATTTATTGAATATTTTCAATCAATCATTTCTATAAATTATTTTAGCCTATTTCCCTTCTAGCCTGAAGAAAAACACTAAATAATTATTAATTGAATAGGTTTAATAATAACTAGGTTTGATTATTTTTATTATTGGTTAGTCAAAATTTTTATACTTGTTTTCCGTTGTTTATCTGCCTCAAATTTGTTGAACTTCATTCAAACCAGTGAATCATTTCAAGTTTATAGAATCTATCTATTAGCTAGGGAATCACAAATACATTATGATAGAAACCCATCTTTTTTGGACTCCTCTGCGATCAAGTACAATTTTAGCCAAATTTTAAAATTTTTAAACTAAAAGTTATTACCATCGAATGCAATAGAACACTCCTCTGTGCACTATAATAGTTTGGCTTGTTGAGAGGATTCGCCCTTGTAATGATGTTGGCCTGCGATGGGTGACGGTTGGCAGCCCGGGCTCGGGAAAGAAGCAACAACAAAAAGCAAGACCTCGAACAAGCGCCAGCCAGCGTTCGATTCGGGCCCACGGGCCCGGGTCAGATCCCGGAGGATATTTGTCTATTTTTCAATTATTTCAGGCGCTCGGGTTCAATGGGGTGCACGCACCCGGTGCCTACATTGTATCAGAATGGGCCGAAAGCACCACGGGAGCATCGGAGAATGGGAAAACAAACATGCACACTCGAACAGCTTGAACAGGGATCGCACCGGCGTCCTCGTTAGGAGCTACATCATCATTATCGGACAAATAATAACGTGAAAAACTACGCACAAATGTACATATCACGTCGTTTTATGGCACATAAAAATGGAATCGTTGTTTAGGCGCGCTGCTCTGCTGGTCAGTATCAGTAGTCTTTTGAGTTTCCTGTTTTCATTGTTGACCGTTTGGTGTATAAATTGGAAGGCTGTATAATCACTTGAAAATGGAACGATTAGTTTACAATCAGGTCAGTTTTCGATACCACGAAACGGTTGAGGCTAACTATGCTAAGAATACTTACAACTCTTTTGTTAAATTGGTATTAGGTACATATATTACGTATGTGCTTATGTTGTAGATATTGTTTTTTTATTGCGCAATCGTAGCTCCAATTATTAATATTTTGGTCGAAAATTAGTGATTCATTACACCCATAGCCACCACAATAATCATTTCCACACATCAATACTTCTAGACATGTCATTCGTTTAATTATTGCTGCTCAACTTGGTGATAATCGTCTCTCGGAATCCTACGAAATTTCAAAGTGACATTTGACAACGTGACAAGGAGTGAGGCCCCAGGATGCAACAGCAGGGTCCGCGGACAACGAAGGGCAATTTGGAATTGATTGATGAGGCTCGCCCTGTTTTTGACCCTATCAAAACATCTCCGTCATGTATAGATATGGGTATTATGCACCGGCGTTCACCGGTGATGAATTATTCAGAGCACATTGTGGGAGCGGGGGAGTATCGGGAGAAGTCTGGGTCCTTGCCAGTGCCTGAGGTGGAAAAAATGCTGCTCGGAACATATCAAATTATGTTTAGATATCTTTTGTTCTCCTGTTGTTACACAGTTTTTCTCCCGCGAGCACTGAACCGAAACAGAGTATGGATTCCAAATCAATGATGGGGTGTTTTTTTATCATCCAAAACAAGCATTTTATTATGTCAAACATTTCTCTTGTGCGCTTTTCGATGGAATTGACGTGATGCGAGGGACGACCAACAACGAAGACGACGGTTTGGAATGATGTCTAGTTCGTCGTCGTCGTCGTCGTCATCAATTCCGCTGCTTGCGGGAGGATTGGAAAATAAAAAAAGGAATCCCGCGTGGTTCCATACGTAGGAAGAGTAAATTTCCAGTGACAGGCAGTGAATCCCATTCCATGCGCCAAACGACGACTGATTGACTATGGGGACCAATCCGATCCATTTCGTGCTCTGTCTGTCGTCAAGACTCAAGACCCATGTCGATACTGATCTGCGTTCATCATCAATTTTGTCCACTGGACGACAGCGAAGGCTCCACCGGTGGCGGTGGGAGCTGCGGTTGGCGGCGACGGGGACCCTTGCCTTATGTCTCTGTCGAAAAATAACGAAACGTCTCGCAAGAATTCTCGACTGGCGCCCCATCCTCCATTCCGAAGCGGGACAAATCTCCAGCAAATCGAATCGGGCGAAGAAGCTCAACCCGCGAAGAAAACCTTCTCCTGGATGTGTATTGATCAAACCCTGGCGAAGCGTGCAAATGCGAGACAACAGTGGCGCGGCGTAGATTGGAAGCCAAGCACCACTCCGGCACCGTCATCGGTGGAACACGATACCCTACAAGAAATGTCATGTCCTCTCGAGTCGGTGCCCATTCGTTTCGTGCGCACGGCCGGCGCGGCGGGGCCAAAGGATATGGTAAGGTGCACATGAAAGGCAAGACACCGCGGCGAGAAAACACACAATGCTCGAACGGAGATGATCCGCGCCGAGTCGGTTTGATCCCCGGGCATTGATTGGAAGCTGTGCGACGAAGAAGGGCGGACGGCCCAGTATTGAAATTTGTACGCTGACAAACGCAAACATTCGGCGAATTCGGTTGACGAGACTGGCGACAGAGGATTTGGCGTTGGTTCGTTTCCAAATCTAGGGTTTTTTTTCTCTGTTACTGTTGCAACAGTAAGGAGCATGAACTCGATGCATTTATTAATGTCGTATCAGTGTCAGCATCCAAATCCCTTGGCTTTTCTTCTTCTTTTCAATGGAAAAACTATTTAATTCCTAATATAATGTTAATGAAACTTATACAAAAGCCATACGATTTTCGTTTTGAAATTGCAATATGAATACTTTTGAACTCAAACTGGATATGTAATTCAAAGAATTAATTTCTTGGGGAAACTCCTTTGAATTTTTATTGAAAAAGATTATTGAGCTAGAAGTAGGAAATGAGAAGTGCGATGTCTTCATTCTTATTTCTCACTCCTCATTGCTCACTTCTTTCAATAAAAGAAGAGAAATGAAAAATTGGAAGTATGAAAGGAGAAGTGAAAAATGAGAAGTCTCACTTCTCACTTTAAATTCTCACTTCTCGCAGTAAAAAGTGGACAGCAACTAGTCAAAAATGATAAATGAGACGTCTCACATCTCTCTTCTTATTTCTAGCTTATAATTTCTCATATCTCACTTCGCACAGTAAGAATTGAGAATGAAAAGTAACAAGTGAGACGTAGAAAATGAGGAATGAGATGTGAGAAGTGAGACATATAACTTATTACGTTTTATGGCTCATTAGTCGTGCTTTCGCTAAAAGGGATGTGCGACGTCTCATGTCCTCAATTTCACCACTATGCACAGAGTGAAGGAAGCAATCAAGAGTAAAAAGTGAGACGTTTCTCACTTTCCGCTTCTTATTACTCACTTTGCACTTCTCATTACTCATATCTCACTTCGCATTGCTTACTTCTTATATTTAGAAGTGAGAATAATGAGTGAGAAATGAAAAGGAACAAATATAACGTCTCACATCTCACTTATTATTTATTACTTCCCATTTCATACCTCTCACTTCTTACATCACATTTTTCAAATTCACTTTTGTTCGGAAAATTGATTTTTTTTGCTTCCACTTTGATATTATTTTACTGCAGCAGGGAAAAACACTCCTTAGTAAAATTCACTAAACTCGTACTCCAAGGAGAGCCAAATCTTCTCAACTTTTTTACCAACAAAATAGTACATTCCTACACACTTAAAATAAATCGCCGAATTCGGTAAAATTTTACCGAAATATCAACAGCAGAACTGTTCGGTAAATAATTTAACTGATTTTCGGTGATTTTGACAGTTGAGCAATGGAAAACATTACAAAAAATCTGTAAAATAAATTACCGAACAGTTCTGCTGTTGAGATTTCGGTAAAATTTACCGAATACGGTGAAATGAGTTAAGTGTGTAATGACAAATTTACCTTGAATTTTAATGCACTAGGTCGCTTTTTTCGCGGATTGATTTCATCAATTTCTTGGCACACCTTATCGATTTTTGAGGATTTTTTTTCGTTTGGTTTGCTCAAATTTCACCATATCCAAAGTCCAGAAACAAATAAAACAAACCACTTAAAAAGCGACCCCAGTGTCCATCGAAATATCCTTGTCAATATATGTTGATCAACCACGAGACAGCAAACGCAAAACATTTTTCATAAAAGGTTCTTCTTCTTCTTCTTACTGGCATTACATCCCCACACTGGGACAGAGCCGCCTCGCAGCTTAGTGTTTATTAAGCACTTCCATAGTTATTGACTGCGGTACTAAATAGATTAAAATCCATAACATTACCCTATTGAAAATTCAACACACGCTCAATAGAGCCGAGTTAAAGCCAAAGTTGGTCCTTGAAGCCAGTTTGAGCAAAAATTCATTACTCTTAAATATTCTTTTTTGTATGTTGATGTTGATCTGGCTTAGTACACCCGCACAATCTATTCGGCTAGCCAGAAGATCAGAATATGTTCGGCCATATGACCCGTTAAGCAAACGACGGTTACGTTATGTGATTCAAATGACATTTTGGCCAAATGATCCTGTTGGCTAGACGGCATTTTCCGCCAAACGAATTTTAGGCCGAAATACTTTCGGGCAGATGTATTTAGGCCTAACGGTTTGTTCGGTCAATTGAAATCATACTCGGCCAAAAGGCCCTTCTCATAAATTGTGATCACCAAAACACTTCAGTGAATAATTCCCATCCGAGAGATATGAGAAATAAGACATCTCACTTTTCATTTCAATTTCTCACTCCTTATGAGAAATGAGAAGTGTAACGTCGCAGTTTTTACTTCTCACTTCTCGCACTCGTTTCTCACTTCTCATTATCAAACTACAGTGAACTCTCCCTTACTCGATATTGAAGCGAACCATTGAGTTGGAGTTATCGAAATAGGGCACAAATTTCTTTTTTTTTAATTCGAAAAATTATTTTTATCATGTGGCAATTTGGTCGAACGCCACTTGGCCGATAGGGTCATTTGACCGAAAAGGTCATTTGGCCGAATAGTTAACTTTTTTTTTCTTATTAGGGGAAGATCCATTAAGTACGTCACGCAAAAATTGGTGATTTTCAACCCCCTGGCCCCTTTGTCACGCTTTTTGTAACAAACCTCTTACATTTTTGGGGTTAGGTACAAAAGGTCGAATGACAAAAGCTCGAATGAACAAAAGGTCGAACGACAAAACGTCGAAAGACAAAAGGTCGAAGGGACAAATAGTCGAAATGGACAAAAGGTAGAAAGGGACAAAAGGTCCAAATGACAAAGTATCGAACGAGACAAAAGGTCGAAAGGACAAAACGTCGAACGGTACAAAAGGTCGAAAAAAACAAAACATTTAAAAAAAACAGGTCGAAAGGGACAAAAGGTCGAAATAGAAAGAACACTGAAACGGAGAGAATCAATCTCGCACCAGAGTTGTCTTACAAAGTTGGCAAAAACTCTGCTCTTTTATTTTTCACAATTTTAAATAATTAAATAAAAGTCAATCAGTGACTACAACTAATAGATGGAGCACGCGCACATAAAATACATCGGCATGTATTACACGTCAGTATATTTTTAATGCGCGCGTCTGAGTGCACTCATTGAATAAATTTTATTTAATTATTAAAAATAGGGAAAAATAAAAGAGTAATTTTTTTCACCAACTATGTCGGCCACTATATCTCGAACAACATTTATAAGATTGTTTTATGGTAATTACTCCTTCTCATTCTTCAATTGATGAGATTAGTGTGTTAGTTCTGCTTGACGTTAAATGCATTTCACAAATTCATTTGGAATACACCCAACTTGTTATCAACTTGTTCTTGATCGACCTTCTGTCCCTTCCAAAATTTTGTCATTTTCGACCTTTTGTTCCTTTCGACCTTTTGTTCCTTTCGACCTTTTGTCCTTTTCGACTTTTTGTCCCATTCGACCTTTTGTGGCTTTCGACCTTTTGTCCTTTCGACCTTCTGTCCCTTTCGACGTTTTGTCTTTTCGACCTTTTGTCCTTTGGACCTTTTGTCTTTTCGACCTTTTGTCATAGATTCACATTTTTGTGTGGATCGTTAGGTTGCTCTGAAATACACCCCCTCCCTCTCCCCTAGAGGCATGACGTACTTTGTGCATGGCCCCTAAATGAAGTGAAAAGTGAGATATCCGAATTGAATACAGAGTAGTTACTGTTAGAAGTGAGTACTGAGAAATGAAAATGAGTACTGAGTAGTGGGGTCTCTCTCACTTCTCATTTCTCACTTCTCATTTCTCACTTCTCACTTGTCATTCCTCATTTCTCACTTCTCACTTGGCAACATTTCACTTTTCTCTCCAATTTTATCACTTCTTACTTCTTATTCTTCATTTCTCACTTTTCCCTTCTCACTTCGTACTTCACACCTCACACTTCTCACTTTTCATTACTTCTCCCTTCTAACTTTTCACTTCTCTCTTCTTACTTCTCACTTCTCACTCTTCATTACTCACTTCTTACTTGTCATTTCACACTTCTCGCTTTTTACTACTCATTACTCATTTCACACTATTCCCTTCTCACTTTTCACTTTTCATTTCTCATTCTTTTTCACTTCTCTCTTATCACTTTTCACTTCGCAATTCACACTTCTCACTTCTTACTTCTCACTACTCATTTTTCGCACTTCTCCTTTCTCACTTCTTACTACTTACGTCTCACTTATCACTTCTCATATTTCATTTCGTTTTACTTTTCAATTTTCACTTTTCACTTCTCACTATTCGCTTCTCATTTCTCATTTCTCACTACTCAATTTTCACTTATCACACTTCTCACTTTTTACTTCTCATTTCTCAATTCACCTATTTCTCACGTGTTATTTTTATGAGATGTGAGAAATGTCTCATTTGTTTAACTTAAAAATCACTTTAACAAAGATATAAAAAAAACTTTTCGATGCGCACTTCATGTAATTCTCACTGCTCACTTCTCGTTATTCACTTTTCACTAATCGCATTTTAAGTTTTTTTTAATTATTCGGCCAAACGGTATTCTGATAAACGACCCAGTACGCCAAACGACTTTTGGGTAAATGGGGTTCGGCCAAACGATATTCTGTCAAATGGCCCGACACCGTGTATGTCATGCATATGAACTGTTGCTGACAACATCGTCATAGCGAAATGCAATGGATTTTTCGACTTAGAGAATATCGAGTACGGAAGGAACGCAGTATGTTAAATTTAAGGGACTGATTTTCATCGAGTGATTAAGTTCACTGTACTAACTTCGCGCATTTATTTTTCAGTATAAGAAATTGAAAGTGAGAAATGAGGAGAGTGAACCCGAGCAGCACAAGTCAGACAAAAATGGTTGCAGCAACTTTATTGTGACTGAATCCGGCCACATATGAGTTGCAGAAACCTATGTAGAACTAGAATAGAACTGCTGCTATATGTGCTGCTTCCCTATAGGGAAGCGAAACGTATAACTTCTCTTTTTTCCCTTTTCTTCTCTCACTTTTCATTTCTTACTTCTCACTGTACACAGTTGAGTGAGAAATGAAGAGTAATAAGCGGGAAGTAAAACGTCTCATTTCTAACTTCTCATTTCTCACTTCGCATTTCTTTGATTCTCAATTATCATTAATCACTTCACAGTTTTCACATTCACTATTGTTTGGCCAAATGACCTGTTCGGCTGAACGACATATCCGGCTTTATGATACGTTCGGCTAAATTACGATTTCAGCCAAATAACCTTTTTTTGAAAAACGAAATTTTTGATAAAAGTTTTATTCGGCCAAACGACATACGGCCCAGTTTGGCAGAATGACATTTACGGCCGTATGTCCGTTTCGGTACAATGGCAATATTGGCCAAAAAACTTGCGACCTAGTGGCCTTCGACCAAATAGCTTTCTGTCGTACAGACCTTTCCCCACAAATCAACAATACTCTTTGGGGATTTTCAGTGTTAATCCCAAAATCCGAATAAAATAGTTTTTTCATGGTTTTCACGCATCCCTACTACTGTAAGAAAAGAAACGCGTGAAGAACCACTGTATTGACAACCGTGAGAAACAAAACTACTTAAATACCGAAGGCTTATGCCCCTTAAATGATATTTTAGTCAGCATTTTTCTTCATTTCTAGCCTTAGAATAGTTCGAGAATTCACATGCTCAGAAAAGATTGAAAATGTCAGACTCAAAATATAGCTACTCGTCTTGCCGAGTTGCTGAGGAACCGCAAGACAATATTTGCCGAACTGAAATTTTGAACTCCCTGCTCAGAGCACTTGTTATGTCTGTGGAAGAAGACGAAAATTCACCTTGAACTAATCGCTGTTGTGGCGCCACGTCTCGCACAGAGGTGGCCACCATAATTGTCACCTGCAAACCTTACAAGACACTGCACACTTTTCCAACCCCATCACTTCCACCCGACCTCCAGTGGTTTGTGTCTTCACTGAAAACTTTCCGTTTAACGAGCGAACAATTATTTGGCAATCTCCTGTCACTTCTTGCTTCTTTCTCCCGCACAACTTCCCAACTGACCAGCCAACCTCTTGCCATAAATAATCATAAATAATTGATAATTATCATCATACTGATGAAGATAAGACTGCTCCCAGCCCCCCTCGCCATATAACAGTGTGCGAACGTTCGCAGTCCAACCGAGGCTATTATCTCGTTCTCATTGTTTGTTTTCTCTGTCCAATTTTGGAGCCTTAAAAACATATTTAACACGGACGCCAAAATGCGTTCGCTCTCGGTTGTTGGATTTCCCTCCGCCACCCGACTCACATCGCAGTATCACAGTGCCTTCCCACCTTTTTTGAAAGTAGTGCGTCCCAACAGGTGCGTGCGGAGGCTCCTCCGACCCCCGCCAATCCGGCAGACGAATCTTGTCTGATGCGCTGTGGTCCACTGTGAGACCCCTTTTCGCGCACTCTTACTCACCAAGCAGCTCGCTCACACTGACTGCGGAGGAGCCTGGCGTAAAACATTCCACCCAGACCTATAATCTTCGCTTCATTTTGGTGTAAAACAAACATAAGCAGAGCATACGATAATTATAGGTTTCCAATCTCGACTGCTCTCCACGGCGTTTCGTGATGACTCCACCCCCCTGCTGGTCCACAGTTTCGCTGGTCGTCGCCAACAGGCGAGCGCAGCTTTGGTGGCCGGAGGTCAAGCGGAAGGGTTAAATTGGCTCGTTATAGATAGACATTTTATTACTTTATATCGAGTGGAAGTTTGGCTCTTGGGGAAGTTGAGATGAAGAGAAATCGAGAAGAATTGTGGTACTCCTTGATGACAAACGAGGTCAGAAAAGTTTTAATAAGCGCTTCGGAATATTGAAGTACGACAGTGTCTCTCAAATTATGACTTTGGTAATATATTATCCGATTACATTGTCTTTAAATAGTTCGTCGTTCAATAACTTTTCAAGACAAAAAACTTGTTATTTAAATTAAAGAGTCTTGCATAGTGAATAATCATACTAGAACATTTTTTTCCAAACTCAAATTTTCCATTTTCCATTATTACTCCCTTATTTGTAAACCCCTGCGGTACAGCGTCGTTGCCGCAACAACCAACAATTGGCCCTCCGCGATCGAACCGGGATTCGCCTTGCCATGAGAGAGTTTCTTATCCTTTCATCATCAGTCAGTGCGCGATGCTGCGCCGAGCAATGATTCCGTGGAAAACGGAAACAATTGCCCAGTTCTGTCGCATATGGCTCGCGAGTGCGAGTGGACGGGGTGCATTTCATTCACCACCACTCAGTCCCGTGTGGATGCACCCGAAGGTAAAGGGAAATGCATTTCCGCGCGATGACCAACGACGGCGTCGCGATAAGGAATTTCCCGGACGGACCAGGCAGCCGCCGCCCCATTGTGTGTCCTCGTGAGGCGACATCCGAACCGTGGCGTCATCTCCGTCGGAAATCGCATCCACAGGGAGAACAGGCGCTCCGAAGGAGAAAAAAAACCGAAGCGTGACCAATTTATCCTCCTCGCCAATCTTGGCACGATTCATAATCATTTAAATATGGGTACGCTAGCCGTGGAAAAGCCTGGCGCGACCCAGTGCAGAGTCCAGCGCGCCGGAGAAGCCGAGCCGGGCCAGTCAGTGTCTGTCTGTGTGTTCTCCGCGATCGCGTTTTTGCACGGGCTTCGTGGTTTTCCGTTTTGTGCCAGCCGTTCTTCGCCGTCTATGCTTCTTCAAGTTCCTTGTTATCGATGCTTCGATGCCACCACGGACGGCGAGCGTGGCCTTGTTTCGCAGGGAAAAACAAATAATTCATAAATAATTGTTAACTACCTACTGGCGCCTGGATCGATTTGATACCCGCTGCCTGGCTGGGTTAGCCTACGCCGAAAATCATAATTTTCTCCGGAGGTCTGCTCGTCCAGCACCGTGTGGACTTTCCAATGCGAAGAAGAGTTCGCGTCGTACTGGGAGGCTTCGAAAGCAATTTGGTTCCCAGTATATCAATTAGTGCGTTGTGTGGCTCCGGGGAGAAAGCCAATCTTGCCTGGGTTGATTTGCAATCGTGAATGAAGTATATGTGGTAATTGTAGCTTGGATGGCAATATGCAATAATGGAATTATTTGTGAAGGCTGTATTAAAAAAATATAAGGAACAGCTCTAAGATTGGTTCTACGTATTTTTGACGTAGGAGAATGGAATTCAATAAAATAAACAGATCTGTAATATATCCTGGAAGCCATCACCGTCGCTAGTATTCATGGTTCTTCGGACCAGAACAAAATTCCCTAGTTGAAATCACTAATTCGACCAATTTCTAACACTTCTAGTGAGACTCACTGTGACTAATCCTCAGTCCACTTCATGTTACCGGCAGGACTGTGCTAGAGTTTCAGATATAAAATAGATCATTTGTATTCTATGGTAAAATAAATCTCCGATACTGTGTGATTGTGCAGTTCATTGTTCAGCAAAACAATTTTAGTTAATTCTGATCTGTATGAACAAATTCCGGAAAACATTCGTCTCATCTTCCTCTTCGAGCGAAAAACATCAGCTTACATAAAAACCATTACTGGGTGCCGCAAACCACCGAGACGTGAGAAGTTCTCCCATGTTTGATGAATCGCACCCGAATTAATATGATTGCAATCTGGTTGCTGTTGACGACGACGCGAGACGCGACGTTGTTTGAGCATCCCAAAGATCAGTGTCATCGCTACGCGCTGTTATCGCCATAGCATCAACCGCGTCGTCGTCGTCTGTCGTCGTGACAAAATTAAATCGCCCAAAAATGGCCAAGAAAGCGCCGCACAAAACAAGCGGTCGTAAATTTTAACAAGAAAACATAAATCTCATCTTGTTTCCAGTGCACTCACTCTCTTGTTCTCGCTCGCTCACAAGTCAAAATTGTCGTTCTACGCATGATTGCCCCATGTTACGCTTTCTGAAGAAAATAAATAAATGTTCTTTCATTTATTTATTTATTCAGCATCTTCAACACTTGTTAGTTGCACAGATTGTGTAACTTAAAGTTGTGATCTTAATCCATTTTTGAAAGTCGTCTTGGAAATATTCTGACTGCTATTGTGACCAATGACCATAAAAGGAGCGATGTGTCGGAATATAGAGTAGAACTTGGTTGCGAAGCATGGAAATCCACTTGTCACAGTCAATTTTGTTTGTCAAAAGATTAAAACAAATCATTCTTAGTAGAAGAGACTGATTGGATTTGGTCGTACATAGGTCACAGTAACTCTTTTATGACATTTGTGCTGCTAGGGCTATTGCAATGGTTTTCATACCGAGGAAGTCTTGTGCGATTATTTCGATGTCGATGAGAATACCTGGAAAGGAGGCTTCCGGGCCTCTTGAAAGGAGACTTCCGGGCCTCTTGAAAGGAGACTTCCGGGCCTCTTGAAAGGATACTTCCGGGCCTCTTGAAAGGATACTTCCGGGCCTCTTGAAAGGAGACTTCCGGGCCTCTTGAAAGGAGGCTTCCGAGCCTCTTGGAAGGAGGCTCCCGAGCCTCTTGAAAGGAGGCTCCCGAGCCTCTTGAAAGGAGGCTCCCGAGCCTCTTGAAAGGAGGCTCCCGAGCCTCTTGAAAGGAGGCTCCCGAGCCTCTTGAAAAGATGCTCCCGAGCCTCTTGAAAGGAGGCTTCCGGGCCTCTTGAAAGGAGGCTTCCGGGCCTCTTGAAAGGAGGCTTCCGGGCCTCTTGAAAGGAGGCTTCCGGGCCTCTTGAAAGGAGGCTTCTGGGCCTCTTGAAAGGAGGCTTCCGGGCCTCTTGAAAGGAGGCTTCCGGGCCTCTTGAAAGGAGGCTTCCGGGCCTCTTGAAAGGAGGCTTCCGGGCCCCGTGAAAGGAGGCATCCGGGCCCTTTGCAAGGAGGCCGCTGGGCCTCTTGAAAGGAGGCTTCCGGGCCTCTTGAAAGGAGGCTCTGGGCCTCTTGAAAGGAGGCATCCGGGCCTCTTGAAAGGAGGCTCCCGGGCCTCTTGAAAGGAGGCTTCCGGGCCTCTTGAAAGGCGGCTTCCTGGCCTCTTGAAAGGAGGCTTCCGGTCCTCTTGAAAGGAGGCTTCGGGCCTCTTGAAAGGAGGCTTCCGGGCCTCTTGAAAGGAGGCTTCTGGCCTCTTGGAAGGAGGCTTCTGGGCCTCTTGAAAGGAGGCTTCCGGGCCTCTTGAAAGGAGGCTTCCGGGCCTCTTGAAAGGAGGCTTCCTGGCCTCTTGAAAGGAGGCGTCCTGGCCTCTTGAAAGGAGGCGTCCGGGCCTCTTGAAAGGAGGCGTCCGAGCGTCTTGAAAGGAGGCATCCGGGCCTCTTGAAAGAAGGCTTCCGGGCATCTTGAGTAGGCTTCTGGGCCTCTTGAAAGGAGGCTTCCGGGCCTCTTGAAAGGAGGCTTCCGGGCCTCTTGAAAGGAGGCTTCCGGGCCTCTTGAAAGGAGGCTTCCGGGCCTCTTGAAAGGAGGCTTCCGGGCCTCTTGAAAGGAGGCTTCTGGGCCTCTTGAAAGGAGGCTTCTGGGCCTCTTGAAAGAGGCTTCCGGGCCTCTTGGAAGGAGGCTTCCGGGCCTCTTGAAAGGAGGCTTCCGGGCCTCTTGAAAGGAGGCGTCCGGGCCTCTTGAAAGGAGGCTCCCGGGCCTCTTGAAAGGAGGCTCTGGCCTCTTGAAAGGAGGCTTCCAGGCCTCTTGAAAGGAGGCTTCTGGCCTCACGAAAGGAGGCTTCTGGGCCTCTTGAAAGGAGGCTTCCTGGCCTCTTGAAAGGAGGCTTCGGGCCTCTTGAAAGGAGGCCTGGGCCTCTTGAAAGGAGGCTTCTGGGCCTCTTGAAAGGAGGCTTCCGGGCCTCTTGAAAGGAGGCTTCCGGGCCTCTTGAAAGGAGGCTTCCGGGCCTCTTGAAAGGAGGCTTCCGGGCCTCTTGAAAGGAGGCTTCCGGGCCTCTTGAAAGGAGGCTTCCGGGCCTCTTGAAAGGAGGCTTCCGGGCCTCTTGAAAAGAGGCTTCCGAACCTCTTGAAAGGAGGCTTCCGAGCCTCTTGAAAGGAGGCTTCCGAGCCTCTTGAAAGGAGGCTTCCGAGCCTCTTGAAAGGAGGCTTCCGAGCCTCTTGAAAGGAGGCTTCTGAGCCTCTTGAAAGGAGGCTTCTGAGCCTCTTGAAAGGAGGCTTCTGAGCCTCTTGAAAGGAGGCTTCTGAGCCTCTTGAAAGGAGGCTTCTGAGCCTCTTGAAAGGAGGCTTCTGAGCTCTTGAAAGGAGGCTTCTGAGCCTCTTGAAAGGAGGCTCTGAGCCTCTTGAAAGGAGGCTTCCAGGCCTCTTGAAAGGAGGCTTCCGAGCCTCTTGAAAGGAGGCTTCTGAGCCTCTTGAAAGGAGGCTTCTGAGCCTCTTGAAAGGAGGCTTCCTGAGCCTCTTGAAAGGAGGCTTCTGAGCCTCTTGAAAGGAGGCTTCTGAGCCTCTTGAAAGGAGGCTTCTGAGCCTCTTGAAAGGAGGCTTCCGAGCCTCTTGAAAGAAGGCTTCCGAGCCTCTTGAAAGAAGGGCTTTCGAGCCTCTTAAAAGGGGGTTTCCGAGCCTCTTGAAAGTAGGCTTCCAAGACTCTTGAATGGAGGCTTCCGAGCCTCTTGAACGGAGGCTTCCGAGCCTCTTGAACGGAGGCTTCCGGGCCTCTTGAAAGGGGGCTGCCGAGCCTCTTGAAAGGAGGCTGCCGAGCCTCTTGAAAGGAGGCTGCCGAGCCTCTTGAAAGGAGGCTGCCGAGCCTCTTGAAAGGAGGCTTCCGAGCCTCTTGAAAGGAGGCTTCCGAGCCTCTTGAAAGGAGGTATCTGAGCCTCTTGAAAGGAGGCTTCCGAGCCTCTTGAAAGGAGGATTCCGAGCCTCTTGAAAGGAGGATTCCGAGCCTCTTGAAAGGAGGCTTCCGAGCCTCTTGAAAGGAGGCTTCCAAGCCTCTTGAAAGTCGGATTTCGAGCCTCTATAAAGAAGGCTTCCAAGCCTTTTGAAAGGAGGTTTCCAACCAACTTGAAAGGAGACTTCCAACACTCTTGAAATAAGGCTTCTGAGCCTTTTGAATGGATGCTTCTGAGCCTCTTGAAAGGAGGCTTCCGAGCCTCTTGAAAGGAGGCTTCCGAGCCTCTTGAAAGGAGGCTTCCGAGCCTCTTGAAAGGAGGCTTCCGAGCCTCTTGAAAGGAGGCTTCCGAGCCTCTTGAAAGAAGGGCTTTCGAGCCTCTTAAAAGGAGGTTTCCGAGCCTCTTGAAAGTAGGCTTCCAAGACTCTTGAATGGAGGCTTCCGAGCCTCTTGAACGGAGGCTTCCGAGCCTCTTGAACGGAGGCTTCCGGGCCTCTTGAAAGGAGGCTTCCAAGCCTCTTGAAAAGAGGCTTCCGAGCCGCTTGAAAAGAGGCTTCCGAGCCGCTTGGAAAGAGGCTTCCGAGCCTCTTGAAAGGAGGCTTCCGAGCCTCTTACATGGAGGCTTCCGAGCCTCTTGAAAGGAGGCTTCCGAGCCTCTTGAAAGGAGGCTTCCGAGCCTCTTGAAAGGAGGCTTCCGAGTCCCTTGAAAGGAGGCTTCCGAGCCTCTTGAAAGGAGGCTTCCGAGCCTCTTGGAAGGAGGCTTCCGAGCCTCTTGAAAGGAGGCTTCCGAGCCTCTTGAAAGGAGGCTTCCGAGCCTCTTGAAAGGAGGCTTCCGAGCCTCTTGAAAGGAGGCTTTCGAGCCTCTTGAAAGGAGGCTTTCGAGCCTCTTGAAAGAAGGCTTTCGAGCCTCTTGAAAGGAGGCTTCCGAGCCCTTCAAATGGAGGCTAAAACTTTGTTGTACGAGAAAACTAAAAAGCTAGAAAAAGCAATAAAAATGTGTTCTTTCTTCAGTTTCGTCATAAGCCACTGATGCGTTGATCGAAGACCAATTTTGACAATGCTTCTGTTCTTTTCCTAAGTTTGCCGCGTCTCTCGCTTGCCGTACCCGTACGTACGAGTTGGCTTTTTCACTCTTCGCTTTTTAGATTTCCTGAAATACAAACCAACCCGTAGTTTTTGCATGGGTTCCTTTCTCGTGGAAGATAAACAAAATTAAATTGAGGAAGCACTGGTCTGGTCTGCGGAGGTGGCACCATGATGGGGATGGGGATGGTTCCCCGAGTGGAGCGAATGATGGTAAGGATGAGTAAACGTATGGCTAATTGTCTCGTGGTTATCAAGATGGGAGAGGATCTGTCTGTTTTTTCGAATGCGAACCAGAGCATCTAGTGGCGCCAACAGATATGTGGAGATTCCAAATCTTTTTAACGATTTTTGGAGCTTGAGTTTTGTTGATACTGTTGAAATTATTTTTCTAAAAAATGTTAACATTGTATTAAATGATTTCTTTTTTCTTCTCTTTTCAGGTAAGTTCGCTTTTTTCATATACTTCAACTTTTCCGGAAGATTTTAACTGGAGCTATCCATTAAGTAAGTCGAGTTTCAAGCTAGTTAACACGTTTTTCATTGTTTAAGTGATGTGCTTCGAACGCAACCTAATCTAGCCGAAATATGATAAAAACGCTAGAAAACATCGTACGGTTGACTTGCCGAATAATATGCAATTAATTGCTAGATTACAATTAATTGCGATGAACAGCTGCAAATCAATTTCTGTACTGAAACACTTCCGTACACTGTAATCTACTATATAGCTCAGTTGGTATCAGAACGTACATTTATTCTGACGCTGCTAATTAATATGATTCAATTTGTATCGGAAGAACGTTATTTGAGGAATTGAAGGTGGATTTTATTTCTAGGGTAGTGTTACTGACGTGTACAAGAAACAAGGATTAGATACTCTTTTTATTACCGCATAAATAAATATTTCCATCAAAATTACCCATTTCATGTAAAATTGTATTTCTTGGATATAATGATGTAACAATATGGGCGAGAAAAACATCCTAATACTATAGACCAATATTCGATCTGAACCTATGGTATGGTAACCAATCAGATAGTGATTTTTAAATTTTAAGGGGTTTGTAGAAGATGTGGGTGATATGCTACAGTGTCGGTGAGCTGTGAATCGAAATCCGTCCTCCGTAGACAGATTTCGAATCGAAGGATCTTTTTTTCGGATATTTTTTTTAAAATATATTCTTATGTTGACTAGCCGGCCACTGTAAGTAGCTCAGAACGCACCTTGAGAAGCCAGCCCTTCAATTAATAATGCCCTGATTCTAATTTATTGAGATATGCAATTTAAAAATCATTTATGATACAATTATGGTCTGACCGTTAAAAAAGGCGTCAACAACTTCGCGTTTGCGGTTGGCGATTTGTTTTTGAACTGTTTTTTTTTTTTAATTTCAAAGCCTACTTTCCATCTCATTAGCCAAAAAGCTTACTGTCAAGTATATGAACAAAATAAAATAAATTATTTATAAATTAATTAGCTCAAACCCCCTTTATCTCATGGGGTGCAAGTTTTAGTATTGTGTCTTGCAACAAAATGACAACTTTCGTGATCATTTTCCAAGACTCTCATAGATGTGTAAAATTTATCCGCAGTACAAATAACGATCGCCGCAATCCACAACGTGATGGCCAAATTTCAAAAATATCAGTGTAGCATTTTTTCTGATGATATGTTTTTCTTAGGCGACTATCTGACTAGACCTGTGCGCCGATGGAAAAATTTTCGGCGGCGGCGTGGCGGCGTCACGCCATTGGTAATCGGCAGCGTGAGCTTATTTCAAGCAATAGAAATTTTCCGAAATTCTTCCAAAAAATTCCTCCGTACTAAGTGCTCTGAAACTTCCTCCGGTACGATTCTTCCTTTTGGTACGATTCTTTTATAGCCCTCGTCCAAATCAAAACATTGAACACCATCACTCCACCGTTACGATGTTAAACTGGCCTTCACGGAGGTCTCCGTCCAGTCTTTCCCACCGTCGTCCACCCAAGTACTCAACTCCCCCGAAGCGCTCCTAATCCCCATGACAAACGGTATGATCTGTCTCTTCGGGTAAGCCAAGCCCCGGTGCAACCCAAGAGCAGGAAACTAGTCGTCATTAAAAGAAGAAATATATTTCAGCACCACCACTCCGAATGAACCAATAACTGCCAGCAGTGCTCTCCGAGGGCAGCAAAATTCGAGCAAAACCGACGATTGCCGCGCCGGTAATGCGGTGCGAAGAAGAAAAGTTATTGAAATTGTGGGGTGGTCTTTTTCTCATTATTATCAATTAATATGCAAAAATCAGAAAGAAAACTCATAAAAAGTGGACCTTCGGCCAAAGAAGACAGCCACGAAATACCACTTCATTTGTTTAAGCTTAACCACTTTGCTCGGCCGGACAGTACCGGGGGGACTCGCATCGGGAGTGAAAGGGACAAGGACACCAGCCCGCACATCGGCTGTTTCAATTTCCATACGGCCTTAGAGGTTCCACCGCGTGAAAGGTCTCTTCATTTACTACGCGAACTGTGTACGGTGCTACAGATGCTGCGGCTGTGGAGAGCAGTGGACCCGTGGAGTAATTAAAATTAAAGACTCTAAATTGGCTTTTTCTCTCCCGCTTCACCCAACATCAGCACCGACGACCACAGTTTGCCACCGTCCCGGCATCGCCGGTTTGGCTCCTCTGGATCACCAACAACGCCGGCCGCCCCGTTGCGGATGATCGCGGATGGCTTAACGAGAGTGGGCTTCGCTTGTGCGTCTGTGACATATCTCTGTAGGGGAATTGTGGGTTATATGAGCCGGAGCAGGATTGATTTAATTGGTGAAGCAAGTAGAGTTGCTAAAAAATTTAAACCTTTTTTTACCTAAAAGTGTAATAAAAATTGATTATGATCACACGGGTTTATCGATAACTTCGTTGCGAAAAAATATAAATGTTGTGTACAGTATTTCGTGTATACTCCAATTTGATAATTTTACCCCTATTCCTCCTACATTTTGCACCGACTCTTAGTTTTTTTTCCGAACCGCGCAGCCATCGAACTTGTTTTTCTCTGCAAAACGATGCCGAGTCGTGTATTGTGATGGGTAGAAATCGTAGAAGACGTTTTGCGCTGATGAAAGCTAAAATATGATTATGAGGAAGAGGGCTGGGTGATCGTCTGGCGGGGTGGGGATGGCGTCCTTAAGTGAGTGTTGTTATTGACTCATCATGGATCTCGCTTAATTACCAATGAGTGGGTCGACGTGACAGCAAATGATGATGAGTTGTTCATTTTTTTCTTTCCTAGGAGGTGGGAAACGGTTACTTTAGCGTTTCTTTGTAGGAGCATTTGAATACATTTTCCTTGCAGTAGTTTTGCTTAAAATGGTCCTAGATGGAATGTTAAACTCAGTGCTCGTAAACATCCTAATCGTTCTGCTATCCTGGAGACCATATACATACCTATTAGTTGGGATTTTATTGGGAACAACGTTCCAAGCGTCTACATTTCTCTTCTTGATATGGAAGCGCGTGATACATTGTGACATGGTGTGAATATATGTGTCATTAAAATGTGGAATATTTAAGTTCTTATGTTTGCTCTTTCAGTAGCTATTTAACAACTGTAGATTATTTTCGTCACGATACTTAAAGAAATTTTGTTCAATTTCTTTATATGTTATATTCCAATAAAAGTGTGATCCTCGGGACGATTTACATCTGCGTAGTGCTGGCTGAAGATATTGACTGCTACCAAATGAAAAACATAAGAGGTATGAGGAAAACAGTAACAGTAACATCAGTAACAGTAACAGTAACAGTAACATCAACAATCAATATGAAACTAGAGATTTTTCGTGGTTCCAGTTTCGCACGCTATGAATGATCTTCGGCACCCAGACATGAAAGCGTCGCTTCAGTACGTAATCTATTGATGCCCCATTAGAACAATTTTTTAGCACTGCTGCCATAGCAACAAAATGGTTGTTTTTCCAGGTTTTTCCATCAAACATAAACAAACTATAAAAATGTAAGCGAGTGGAGGATGTGGTGTGGTGGTGACTGGTGAAAAAAGACCGATGGACGCAGGGAAATGGTTTACTATGTATTATTATAGCTTTTATTATACGCATTGAGTAACATTAATTTATTTATTTCCAGGCTAAGGCCGAAGTAACCTGAACAGTGCATAGAAGCTGTCTGTCTGCTCACAGTGAACATTAAACACGTAAACACGTCATTGACCACATACTACGGAAAATTCGACGAATCCGTCGGTACAAATTTTATCAGGTTATTGTGCGCTACGCGATTACTCTATTTTCGTGATTCGAACTATAGATAGTTCCTCCAAGAGCTGATGCTTTTCAAAGTAAGCTAAGCTCCTCTAGGTACCGTTTTCTATCCACAACCCGAGACATATCTATAATATATATTTTTCAAAAACCCCTAATAAGCACTGGTTCTCCTCGAGTTATATCCAATCTCGTGTCCGTATATCTTTACTACCTTCGTATTGTGATTCTCGAGATAATATAGCATTTTGCTCATTCACCTCTGCCACGCTTAGTTGTGCGCCGCTAAGGCATTTTATCATATTGTGGTATATACACAACTCAAGTTTAGAATATGAAATAACAAATTAAACACAATTGCACCACTAAGATCCACTTAAACAATATACCAAACTCAACGGAGGCGAAAGAAAAGCAAAAAACTACTAAAACTCGAACAATTCCCATGAAGAATATCTTTCCGTAAAGGGACGACTATATGTTACATACCTTAGAAGCGAATGTGGAAAAGCTCACCGAAAGCTCGCATCGGTTTGACATTGGTTTATTTACTTTTTGCATGGCGCACAACTCGGCGCGTAGGACCCGGCGCGTAACCGGTGAGCCAGTCTGCTAATTTTAGAAGAGAATCGCAATATGGAACCAGTTTAAGATATTCGATAAATAGAAATAAATAGAAAAATATCTACAATACCAAAATAACAATAGTCTTATCAAAGACTAATTAAGACGTCACTGTAGAGCTCTTTCGAGGGACCACTTCTAGTACTGCATTTGGTCCCTCGGTACCCAAGTTTGACATTTCAGAGATTCCCCCATTTTTGATCTACCTTGCGATGAATTTGCATCAGTGGTAGTCGATGGCAACGACGACTAATTGTATGAATCTGCATAGTTTGTTTGTTTTGCTTGTAGGAAATTTAGTTTAAAATATTCTGTAATATTAAATGAATTTGCTATACAATTCCGTCGGAACAATATTACAACTATTATACAGGATTTCTCATGGAAATTATTTATGATCTGTGGTTTTCCAAAAAAAATCCATGGTATATTATAATTACAGTACTTCAAAACAAAATAGCCCATTGAAAAGAGGAATGGCAAAATTTGTCTTAGTAAACACTCAAACTACAAGACGCAGTCTTTAAAAAAAACCATTGATTGGTGTGGGATCGGCCATTTGCTGTTGTATATAATTGACGAGGAATTACTTACCCAAGCGTGTGCATCCGTGGACGGTTACGATGGTGAAAACTGACGCGTGTGTGCCGCGCACGGCCTACTTCGATGTCGACCGTCGTCACATGATAGCATGCTTTGTGAGTGCTTGTCGTGAGTGAAGCCAACACGTGGTTGGATGCTATACGCGATAGATATCCGCTTAAGGTAAATGTATACCACACACCAAGTAAAGGGACTCTTGGAATTCGTTGCATTTTTTTTTCATAGTTTTAATTGTCATATTTTCATATTTTTTCATACCTAGTTTAATATTTTTATAGTTTCATATTTTCGTATTTTTATATTTTACTCTATAGCTTTTTCATCTCGATGTGTACTGGTCATATTTTGTACAAGATCCACTCTCCCTATGTCGATATATTCAAATTTCTAGGCTACTAGACCATCGTTGAGCAATAACAAAAACATCAAAAACAAGCAATGACATTTGTTCTGTTGACGTGTTCCATAGCAACGATTTTTTTCAATCTAGTACCCATTTTCAATGCTTCGATACTTCGATCTTTTCTTATCTCGATAGTCTCTTTTATATCGAGATGTAGAGATGTTCGTTTTTTTTTTAATATTTTCTTATTGTCATATCTTCATATTTGTATATTTTCAAATTTCTTTCACATTTTCATATACTTATTTTTTTTAGAATGATTCATATTTTCAAACTTCTTGCAGAAAGACTATGCTGTCTACATTAAACTTAATTACAGCCCATTAAACTCTCATTGGGCCCTCCTTAGCCGTGCAGTAAGACGCGCGGCTACAAAGCAAGACCATGCTGAGGGTGGCTGGATTCGATTCCCGGTGCCGGTCTAGGCAATTTTCGGGTTGGAAATTGTCTCGACTTCCCTAGCCTCATGATATACGAATGCTTAGAAACCTCACAATTAAAAACTATGGAAGTGCTTAATGAACACTAAGCTGCGAGGCGGCTCTGTCCCAGTGTGGAGATGTAACGCCAATAAGAAGAAGATTAAATTCTCAGCACAATTGGTCTTATATCTGTACAGAGAAAAAGCGGTCTTTCATGTTCAAACTATACCAACCTATACTAAGTTTTGAAAGCACACTAATGTAATGACATTAAGTCAATCAATCTACAATATAACTATTGTTGTTAAAGCTTTCTTGGGTTATATACATGTCGACAATATGTGGAAACATTTTAAAGGTTTTCCCAACACATTTAATTACAACTGGAAACATTCAGACTTCAACGACTTTTCTTTTCCAGTCACACAGGGCTAAGGTTTCCGTGCTAAAGGTTCCAAATGTTAATCAAAATACCAGAGTAACCGTTCCGGCTTCCCGATTGATGTGATCTCATTTGGATGCGCGATATCTACAGGGTGATAAAATAAACCTTTTGTGGATCGACCTAGACATTTGTGAAATATCAGATTTGTCGACAACTGGGCAGAACAGACCTCTTATAGAGTACTTTCAGCGAGCACTCAACTCAAAATGGTTATATTTCCATCGTCTGATATTATTTATAAGATTACTGATTTGTTTCCTCCTTTTCACCCTGAAATAATAAATAAGTTATCCAGTTTTAGATACCATTAAAGCGATTTCTTAAAACCAATCCTGTTTCAACGGTGCATTATGTTTTGACTTTTCAAACATTTACCAAATCGCCTTGGAAACTATGATGAATTTAAGGATGAAGTAATAGTTGCTTAGTTTTTTTTATAGAGCAAGGTGATTTCAGATGTGGGTATGATAATTTCTATGCTAGTACTGCATGAGCGCAAAAAAACTGGGCAGTTGTATGGGACATGAACGTCTTAATTAGTCTTTGGTCTTATTCTTTCGGGATTCATGTGATCATTTTTTCGGGAACCCTGGGAAGACTCCTTCGCGAGTCTTTGAGAGGTTTCTTCGATCATAGATTGCATGGAAGACTACTAAATCACTGCTGGGTGCCGTCATCCACACCTAGTATAACAAAACCTACTGCATCGTTCAATCAGAATATTCTATTCTCTTCGAAAACTCAGGAGGAATCTTACCCAAAAAAAAAAAAACAAATTAGAATCCCCAAACCCTGATTCTGTAAAGTATTCTCTTTGATATCTCAATACGAATTGGAATCACAAAAACATCTCCTTCGGAAATCGAAGAGGATTTATTTCAGAATACCAAATGATTATTAAAAAGATTCCCAATGAAATTCCCTTTGACATCCCAAAAAGATTTCTTTTAAAATCCTGAAAGTTTCTTTTGGATTCTTGAAAGGCTTCCTTTGAAATCCCAAAACGATTATCTTCGGTTCGGATTCCCTTTGGAATGCCGAAAAGGATTTCTTTTGTAGAAGGATTCATTCAGGAATCGTAAAATGAATTCTTTAGTGTCGTATATGTCAGCCGAACAGCCATAAAACTCTTGAACACGAATCAAACTAATTTTAATTCATGTTCATCTAAAAGTATACCTGCCGTAAATCTCAAAAGAGTCCCTTTCAATCTTAAAAGGATTTCCTACTGAATAATAAAAGGATTTCTTTAAGAATCTAAAGAGGATTCGACGTCCCAAAAAGATTCCCCTTGGAATTCCAAGGAGATTCTCTTCAGAATCCAAAAGAGATTCTTTTCGGAATCATAAAACGGTCCATTTCATAATCCCAAAAGAAAGCCGCTTCGAATCTGAAAACGATTCCCATAGGAATTCCTGAAGAATTTTAATTAGAATAAATTGGGGAATCTAGAAGAACTTTATTCGGAATCGAAGGATTCCAAACGGATTTTTCGGTAAGGATTCTTCTGTGATATATAAGCAATCGGCAAGCAAATCATCCGCTGCTCTAGATTTCGAAGCCTACCCAAGATGACTTATTAACCAGTCGGAAATAAGTAAATAGGTTCTATTGGTTTCTTTAACCAAAAAAGGTGGCAGTTAACTTTTCTTAGGTTTTCTACTAACGGCCAAAACTAACGATCCGATCAGTTCTAGCAAAGTCAATCTAAGATTATCAACGCATTCGTTGTGGACTTGCTGGGTCACCAGGAAAACGGACCCAGTTTTCGGATGGGATGCAACAGACTGCAGCAGAACCGTGTTTTGGGTATTTTCGGGTTGGGTATCTCGTTGGTCTATTTCAAACCTCCGCCGCTGTAGTTTGAAAGAACTTTGCAGGAATTTCATATTTCGCGGCCACCCCGTGTCGCTTGGGCTATGTTTCTTCAGCAAATGTGGGATTCTAGACGGTATCCAACTCCAAATTGGTGCAGGCCACAGATTACGACGGTTATTTAAAGCAAATCTGAAAAAATACAGTTCTTTTTTAATTCAGAATTGTTATTTCCTTGGTAGTTTCTAAAAAAAATTTCCAGCGAAATTCTCATAAATTTCCAAGTGAAATTTTTCAGAATTTTCAAATGAAATTATTTTAAAGTTCATTCTTCTGTATGAAAGTAATAAATAAACAGCAAGAATGATAACCTTGACAACAGTAGAAAAATAGAACAACTCTAATTTATGTTGAAGCGTTGCTTTATTTTACTGGGTACCGAAATCTTAGAACATGGAACCATAAAATGTGTACTAATTTGCTCTGACTCCAACATCTTGATTATTATATCTATGGTAACATCCCAATAATGTCAAGTTGGATAAACATTAAACAGCAAGTACTACGAAATGACTTGTTTTTAATTTTTCAATACTATCTTGAGCCACCCTAAGGAACACCGAGTAAATATCCAAGCATCCGAAGGAATTTCCCACTCAGAATACTTAGAAGAGATATTCCAAATTTACCATGAATCAATAGACACCTTGACAACTAGTCATGTGTTTGCTCTCCTTCGATTCAAAGCTTGAACGAATCGCCGAATACATTTTTTTTAATTTTTTTGTCCACTCGTTCAGTGTCATTTGCAGGAGCTCCAAACCAGTAACAAAAAAGCCAGTTAAACATCAGTGAAGAATTCAAACAAATACCCTTTTCAGTAGGCACATCTTTTCCGGAAAAAATTGACACTTAAGGTCACTCCTGACGGAATCCAAGTTTTAAAGTGCCCGCGTTTTGGTGAGCACACCACTCAATACGGAGGCGTCGCAGATCTGTCATTTTTTTTGATTTAGCTTTGCTGCGTCGCAGCATGCGTGAAATATTAAAAATGACAGTTGTGCGTTGCTTCCGTATCGAGTGGTGTGCCCCCAAAAATGCGAGCACTTTGAAACTTGGATTCCGTCAGGAGTGAACCTTAAGAACACGAATTTCCACAGGAGGAACCTTTTCTTTCGAAGAAATGCTGCTTCTGATTTTTTGCATTCACCAATTTAAATGTCCTAAAACATACCGGAATGAAGTCTTTCCGCATGTGCATCCTTGAAAGACGGAAATCTTGAAGAGGAATTGATAATCCCTTTCCATGGCGAGTGAAATGAATGTAATTTGTTAAATTAAAATGGTTTTTTAATCTCTTTTATTGATACTCATTTTGTGACATAACAATATTTTACAATGGAAGTGGTCAGCCAGAAGGCCCTTCAGCTTTGTGTTACATTTTTTCATACTCGTTTATTTGGTAGGCTCAGGCGTATATAACACTTTACGGAGCCACGTTTCTTTGTGATATGTACAAGCAATATCATCTTATTATTAATTTAGTAAGGGAGGGATAGAAGCCAACGTACTCGTGGTGACTGGAGGTTGGATTAACATTTTTAAGGATGGATGGGGCTTAGTATTCGGGATTAGGGAATTATAGCAGCTCATCCGGGAATTTGGCGTCAGTGACGGTGTGGTGCGTCGTCCTGCTCGAGGTGTGGTTCGACTGGGAGCATATTCCGGATGTTCAAAGTTGCGAAGCTCTACGGAACATAAAGACAGAGACAATACAAAAATGTGTTACCTATCTTATTAATTTAATGTTTCGTTTTTTCTTCAATGTTTTTCATGAGTCCAATAAGTTGACTTACATTTTTAATTCAAACATTTGGTAACCTACCTACTGATTCTAACCTAACATAAAATTACCGGTCATGGTGACAGGTGTTACAATTGGCCAAACGCACTTTGGAGGACATTTTCGATAACGAAAAGCCCCAGAGTGTACATCTGGTCAATTCGCGACATACAGCAACGTAGTTTGGCCACCAGTTCGTGGAACATTGGCACTAGTTGCTCTGCTGTGTACAGGGAGGTGGAATCCTCAGATGGTGGGATCTGATCCTCTTGATGTTTCCGGAAACCTGGAGACCGTGGAAACTGCCATGCGGACATGGAAGGTCTTGATGATGTAGATGGAACTGTAGCGGTTTTCTTTCGTTCAGCTTGCAGAGTAGGGTAGTTCTGCACGTTTATCGGCGGTGGCTGTGTTCTGCGCCCTGGTTGTTTTGTGTAGTGGCGTTCTTGCGTATTTCGATGAATTCCGATCGTTTCGAGCAGTTCTTCGCAGTTGCCCGATTATTTGTAGTGAGCCTACTCTTGTGTTATTAGTTTCACTCCATCAATGCACAGTCGAATTGTACATTTTAGGCCTCTAGGTAGTAACCCACTATCTAATCATCGGCCGCAAGGCCTCCGGGTCGCCTTTGACAAAAATTGGCGGAAACTTCTCCATCCGCTCTGGCTTCTTCTCCTGCGACTGTTATTGCTGTTTCTTCTTCCACTTCACTGTTTGGCCACCGGCGTCGTTGTCTTCCAAACTCGAGTAAGTATTGCTCGCTAAAATCTTTCTCCTAGCGGCTTGGTTTTCAGCTGAACTGGCTGTCGCATCACCCATTAAGGGACCGCAAACCGCACTCGCTATCGCGCAGTGCATCTTTCACTTTTTGAATACGATTTTAACGAGAACTGTACGTGAGACGACCGATCGTATCGATGGTCGGGATCTGACTGTGGATGCTCTAAAAAAATTTCCAGTAAACAATATTTATAGGAGCGCCAAATAATTTGAATCCTTTGGTTCTGTATGTCCATTGTGTTTTTTTGAAAGCTAGCGAATAAACATTGTTTTCCTAAGAGCTGGTGACAGCACTGGTTCGGAGTGACAGGAATCCCCTGCTCTGCCTTGACTCTGGCTGCCGTGTACTGTTGGGGCTGGAACGGGCGAACAAGTGGTCAGAATGCATTGACTTGGTTTCAACGGACTGTAGATTGGCTGGAATACAGTAAATAGAACGACTAGCCAGAAACCACTTCTCTGTTCGAAAGGGCGAATACGAGGGCGAAAGGCCCCGATGTGGCTAGAAAGAGCGCCTGGAACCACCGCTCTGATGTAGCCAGAATATGCCACTGTGGTTTGAATGGGATGGTAGCTAGAGACTACTGCTCTGGCTTACCCAAGCAGCACTCTTGTCAATAATGAGTTACTGTGAGCCATGTATAACCAAATTCAGTCATATATGAGTTGCTGCAACCAAATCGGCTTAAATTGTGCTACTCGGGTAAACGACCGTTCAGCCCGGATGCCCCAAGATGGATTGTATGAACGACCAGGGAACCCAGAATGCTTCACTGTTGCTTGAATGGGTGACCGGATAGCCGGCATCCGCTTTTCTGGTCTTAATGGCTGGAATGATCCGATGTCGCTTGCTCGGAAGGCCAAGGCAGCCGAAATGTTCTACTGCGGCTAGAGCGGGCAGCTGAAATGGCCAGAAATCAGTGTTCCGTCTTCAACGGGCTGCGGTGTGGGTACGATGTATTTTGTGGCTTAGGCCAAGGACTACTTTTCCGGCATGTCCCAACTTCAGAATAAACACACGATGGATGATTTCTATTTCTTCCCGGCAGCTAGTTCACCAAATTTACTAATGTCGAACAGCAAACTCTCGAAAATAGCGGGAGAAAGTCAAATTTCGTACGCACAGTACAAACTCTCTTGGTCTAAGGCCTGCTGGAGACTGTCTACTAATCTTCGCTCCGCGCTCTCTACTACACCGTTTATTTTTTCCGGGAAAGTCATTCAACTGAAAGACACTAGGCTTAAACCGAAAAAAAATCGTTCAATCGATCAATACGGCCGATAAACAGGTTATTAAGCTGAAAATACCATTTGGCAGATAAGGTCAAACGGCCGTTTCACTTCTTACTTCTCACATCTCATTTCTCACTTTCTACTTCTCACTTGTTACATCTTACTTCATACCTCTCATTTTCATTTCCAAAAGTGAGATATAATGCACTTCTCATTCTTCATTTCTTATTTCGCACTTCTCACTTTTCACAGTGAGTAGTAAGAAATGTGGACTGAGACGTGAGAAGTGCGATATTTCTCATAATTGTTCACTTTTCGTTCTCCGCTGTGAAAAGGGAGAAGTGCAAAAGATAAATATGTAATAAGTGAGAAATGATGAGTAAAAAGTGAGAAGTGAGAAGTGAGACGTCATTGTGAAAAGAGTGAAGTGAGAAATATAAAACGAGAAGTAAGAAGTAAGTCGTCTCACTTCTTACTTCTCACTTCTCGTTTCTATCTGCGAGAAGTGAAAATAAGAAAAGTCGAGTCACGTACGAGACACTGAAGATGGCCTTACTGTTGAGGTAGAAATACGTATCTGTCAAGGTACAATCAAGTGGTGGAATTAAATGGGATAGTACAAACTCGTCTTTATGATAAATGAAGACATTCCACCAAAAAGTTTAATATAATTTTCTTAAGAGAATAAGAAGTAAAAAGTGTAAGGTTGTTTGGCCGAAACTCATTCGGCCGAATGCCATCATACGGCCGAAAAGGTCATTTGGCCGACTAGGTTATTTAGCGTCTCACTTCTCACTTCTCAATGATCATTTCTATCTTCTCACCTCACGAATTTCTCACTTTTCTCAACTAGAGTGAGAAATGAGAGATTATAAAAATGAAGGCGTCTCTCTTCCCACTTTGCTCTTCTCACTTTCACAGTGGAAGTGAGAAATAAGGAGTGAAAAGTGAGAAATGACGAGTGAGAAGTGAGACGTCGCATTTTTCACTTCGCATTATAAAAATGGAAGTGCAAAGTTAGTAGTGAGACGTCTCACTACTCACTTTTCACAGAGAAAAGTGAAAGTAAGACGTCTCACTGCTTACTTCTTCTTCTTCTTCTTCTTATTGGCATTACATCCCTACAATGGGACAGAGCCGCCTCGCAGCTTAGTGTTCATTATGCACTTCCACAGTTATTAACTGCGAGGTTTCTAAACCGGATTACCAAAATTACCAAACGACTATTTAGGCCAAACGAGTTTTTCGACCAAATGACCTATTTGGCCAAACGACATTTTCACCAAATGGCCCTTTCTGCTCAAATAACTTGACAATTCGGCCAAATTACCTTTTGGGCCAGGGAGCGGGTCATTCGGCATGATGTCATTTGACAAAAAAGGCCATTTGGCATAACGGACCTTTGACATAATTGAGAACAACGTCACAAGTGAGGGTAGTTTGGCATAACGGACATTTGGCATATTTTTTTCGGTATTCACTAAATTAATCGCTTGACTAAGAAAATAAATCGGAATGGTGAATATAACACCGGCCGATATTAAAAAGTGATAATCATTTCGTAGAAGCTTGCATTAGCCGAGTATAAAACAATGATAATTGTTATTCCTCCATTGGATTCATGGTTTGTCCAGTGAAAAACAACGTCTTTTAATCAAGGCAATGCAATGGTGGATGTGATTCTTTCTTCAAAGGTAGGCGTTTGCTCGGAATATGGAAATAGTGAATGCGATCTCTTCTTTAAAAGTAGACGCTTGCCCGGATAAGGGCAATGGCGTATAAGACCTCTTTTTGACCCCGGAACCGCTGCACTCGGTTTCAGAGGGAAACCGGCATCAAACCCCAGGCTGCTGGTCTAGAGCCAACGGCAGCCCCCGGGGAGGGTGCAAAAGACCTCTTTTGGCTCCGGGTCTCAGGGTGTTGAGACGCTGGGGAAGTTTTCGGAGTACGGAAACCTATCTGAGAACTGGTACTTACAGTCAACTCAATCGCTTTATTCGGCTTTCCAAAATAGCACTCGATGGTTACTGCTTGGTGGTTATGCGGTTGCGAGACGCAACTTGGGGGAGAGGCGATAGCGGAAGGCGGCATCCCGTCGGTAGCGGGACGTGGCTTGGCGATGAGGCGGAAGCGAACGATGCCTTGGCGGTGATACGATGGCAGGACACAACTGGCGGTGAGGCGATAGCGGAAAACGGCTGTGCGTTGGGACGCAATTTTGCGGTGAGGAGATAGCGGAAGACTGCTTGGCGGTGATACGTGGCGGTTTACAACTCGGTAATGGAACGACAGTGTGAGGTGACTTCGATGGCGTCTCTCGTGGCTTGGTTGCTCGGTTGGAGGGCGAGATTGGCGCCAGGACCAGGGTTATTTCGAATCGGTCGATGACACCAGATTGCTGGACACGCGGAACGGTAAACCCGGAGCGAGGCGGTTGCAAGGGTTGGCCCAGATGGCCTCTCGTCCGCCAGCTAGGCGGCACGTGGTTTATATTAGAAGTAATTTTTGTGGGTTGAGCCCTCCGGAGTTCCTTAGAACCCGGACCGAAATTTTAATACAGTCCACTGCTGTTCTCGAGACCGATCTTCCGAGGGAAAACGATTGGCCTGCAGATGACCGGGCAGCAACAACCAACAAATCTCACGATACGTTCATCAAACTTCTTTTTCACCAAAACTCGTCTTCGACTCACTTCTGGCAATTATCACAATCTACTGACTCCTCGTTGCCAATTCGTACGTTTTCTTTCGCACCAAACTACCCGACGGTCACTCGCGCGACTTTGTCACTGCGCTGGTGCAGCCATCTGAATTGACCGTTTATTTAGATGTGCCTATCTTTATAATAATGATCCCTAATTTTCCGTACTTATCATGTATTAATGCACAAATGTTACCCGCCGGTAACAGGTGGATGTGATTCCTTCTTTAAAAGTAGGCATTTGGGCGGAATAAGGGAAGGGTGCATATGACCCCTTCTTGAAAAGTAGTCGCTTGCTCGGAATATGGAAATAGTGGGTGTGATCACTTCTTTAAAAGTAAGCGTTTGCTCAGAATAAGGCAATGGTGGATTTGATCACTCTTTTGTAGGTGAGCGTTTGCTCGGAATTAAATAGGCAATGGTTAATGTGACCTCTTATTTCAATATAGGCGCTTGTCTGGATGGTAGTTGTGATCCTTTTTTTAAGAGCTAGCCCGGGTTGAAGCAATGGGGGATGTCATTCCTTCTTTAAAAATAGGTGTTTACCCTGTTCAAGGCAATGAGGAATGGGATACCTTCTTTAAAAGTAGGCGCTTGAAATGGTGAGAATGATCCCTTCTTCAATAAAAGGTATTTGTCCGGCATCAAGCAACGGGAATTGGGAATCCTTTTTTGGAAGTGGCCATTTGTGTACAATAAATTTATCACAACATATCTCTGATCTACTTTATCTATGTGAAAAAATACATCGATTATTTCTTTCTCTTTCACAGTTCAAAATTGTGCCAAATGTTGGTTATGCCAAAATGCACCACTATTTTGTTGCAGTTCAAAATTATGCCAAATGTCCGTTATGCCGAATGGTCTTTATGCCAAATTATCTTATGCCAAATGACCAAGATCCTTTCGGCCAAATGGTATATTCGGCCAAATCACTTTCGGCCTAGTGACCTTCGGCCAAACGGCTTTTCCCCAAAATGAGACGACTTTTCGAAATTGTCGGCCATATGCCCGTTCAGCAAACAAGATTTACGATCATATAAACCGTTCGGTCAAATGATCTTTCCAGCCATACGACATTTTCGGCCGTGATCCGTTCGGCCAAATTACCCTTTCTGTCAAATGATCATTTAGGTTAAACAATATTTTCAGCCGAATGGCTCGGTTAAACAGCTTTTTCTGTCAAATGGCCAAACGTTATTTTCGGCCAAATGGTTCTTTCTAAGAAATGACCAATTCGGATAAACGGCCTTTTTCGGCCAAATAGCCAGTTCTGCCGAACGACAAACCGTTTTCGGCCTACTATCCGTTTAGGTCGAAAGTCGATCAAATGGCTTTCGGCAGCCGAATGACTGTCGGCCAAACGACTGTTCCTTATCCTCTCCGTGCCTTCCTTGAAAAGTGAGTGGGATTGTAGAAATATTTGATGGCAAGTGTTGGCTAGTATTTTTTATTAGTCTTTAGTTTTCGGTTTTGTTAACATAAACGGTAGCGACTCAAGGACACACAAAATCGGTTTCAGCCGAGATTTTGCCATCGGAGAAGGCTTGATCCTGGGGACAAGCTCGAGTAGATCATGGCACTGGATCGCCATCAGAACGCCGGCTCCAGGGGCACGTTCACCTCAATTCAGGAGATTTGTGCCAAGTTGTGGCACTGGATCGCCATTGAACTATGCTATGCTCTACTTTAAATCTGTAGACCGGCTTCGGCACTCACCCAATCATCCGCTGAAGCGAGAAAGTTCTTCAGATTTATGTTGATCTGTGAAAATGCTTAACAGGTGAAAGAGCTGTGTTGGTTACACGACAGGCTTCCGCCGGGAGCTAGGTTGGGAGCTCAGTGGCGTTAAGTGGTGCTAAATTGCACGATGACGCGATCTAAAGGGAGTGGCACACACATGTGATTATAAAGTTTTTTTTAAGGGGAAATGCAGGTTGAATCCCAGGGAGAGTTCAGTAAGAAACCAATCATTAATATAGACAATAATAATAAAAGTTTGATAAGTAAGGCCAGTCACAACTGGAGGAGTCCCGCTCAAACACAGACATTATCTCATTTTGTCAAGTTGAACCATTTGGTATATAACACTAATAGGTCTTTAGCCCTCCTATTGAAAGATAATTTGTGAACAATCTTATAGCCTTCTTGTTTGCATTCATTGTACAAAAGAAACAAAACACTAAATTAACGAATATTTAAAAAAAAAAGTTGAATTAGATGGCATTTCAACCCACTTAAATACTTCAGCGAAGGAAAATAAAATCAGATAGAATCACATTTGAAAGCGAAAAGATAAAAATATTATTTTTTAATTTTATAGGGGGAAAGACGGCTTTGGCAGGTTTTGTTCTATTATTGCCAGGGGGGTTTTTGTCGACCAAATTTTATGAAATTTGGCCACAATGTTCTTTGATTTGCAAAGAATGTTTAGGCCAAATTTGAGCACAGTCAGACATAAAAAAACCCTGCCAATAATAGAACAAAACCTGCCAAAGCCGTCATTCCCCCTACTTTATTAAAATAAACAAAACTGAATGATTTAATCAGACCAAACTTTAACTAGAACGCAATAGTAATCGTCATTCCTTAAACACTCACATTGAAATAAAATATTTCAGACAACTATTTCTTTTCGAATAATAGAATTCAAAATGCTTCGTTACAAAAATCACCCTTAGAACATAAATCGTACAAATCAAAATCTTTGCTCGGGCTCTTCATCGGTACAGCACTCTACATGGCTGCTGACAGCTCCGTGGATGTCCCAAAATCCATCGATACTGGCCATCGAGAGTAGAAAAAATGTATGATATTCGATCGAAACGGATCGAAAAATCAAAACCGGAGAGCACCGAAGGGGAAACGCACAAGCCGAACTGTCCCATATTGAAGAAATCAACATAAATAATGTGGCGCCCGTTGGACCCGAATATGTTGCATTCAATCGAAAAAGCCCGTCCGTGGTCAGGACGGCGCAGCGAGGACGGTGGTGATGACGCTGAACGGTCGGGTTGCTCTTCGTTCTCCTTGATCTGGTTCCTTAAGAGGGAGATAGTTGGCAGTGGTTAGCGAAAAAGTTGGATTCATTCACCTAAATGGTAGTCATACGTTTGTGACTTGAAATATTTTGCCTAAATTTAAACCAAGTTGATTAACTTTTGTATCATTATTGTGGAAAAGTTTAAAACCATTCTACAAGTGAAGAAATGAAAATTTTCGAAAAGGAGAGCAACGAGAGTGAAACGCCTTTACCATTTAATCCTGTCCAAGTATAAGCCACTTTTGATGAACTCAAGAAGGGAAATCTTTTGACACAGGATAATGCTACCATCTAGCGGCGTTTCTAGAAGATAGTTCTCAGTAAGACTATGGCGGAGAACACCTAAGTTGTGTCTAACTTCTGAGGAAAAAATAAACCAGATCAAAATGTCAAAAACTTCATAGGAAAAGTTGTCATTTTTTTATATTTTGTTTGGCCCAAGTGGAGCCTTATGACCACACTCTTGACTCCAGTGTCTCCGCTGCCACTAACCGAGTCGTGTTTTGTACCGTGGAATGTTTTGTATGTTGTACGTCCGGGAGGTGTTCTCATCTTGGCGCGCGCTTTTGCTTCCCTGAGCGTCCGACAACGCACGATCAATCCGAAAGCATCATCAACGTGCACGGTAAAACAATGTGAACCGGAGAAATAAAGTAATAAGCAGATACTTTTCGGTGGCATTCCACTATTGTATGCTTATTTTTATCGGGGCCCACCACCGCGATGACTGACCAATGTACGCCAGGCCTCGGGACACGGGGACAAGCTTTGGAGGCGACAGTTTTAGGGCTGTCGTCTGAGCGAGGAACGAATTCGAATCTCGCTGATGATGGATGTCGCAAGAAGGTGTGCGCCAAAGACAAAAAGGTGCGTTATGGGCAGTTAATCATCAAGGAAATTCCAGTTAGGAGATGCTTATCGAATGCTCTCAGTTTCATAGGGGGACTTTCGGAGAAATTGGCTTATCACAATTCAAACAAAATGTTTCAAGGCTTATCATGTTACATATCTAGTTGAGCCCAATTTTTCAGACTTTTACCACTTATATTTTCTAAATTGCTGTTTTTTAGATCAAAATTCTTCAAAATAAAAATGTACAGATTTGTATAATTTGTGAACAGCGGTTTAGTTCCATCACACAAAAAAACAATTGGATCTGCCATGGGAACCATACAAAACATAACGATCTCACTTCGATAAATATTCCCTGCTATAAAGCACTGTGATGCAAATTTACGAAACATAAAAACTGAGCCAATTTGCATCTGATACTGATTTCTCACAAAAAAAGAACTCCGAAAAAAAGATCGATCGAACTGTGGCGTCGCCTCGTCATGCGTCCCACCAAGGACAACCAGAAGAGGTCAGCATTTTGTCCCCGCAGCTAACAATCGGCAGTGTGACGCACAACTCACTCCAACTCCAAAGAATCCGCGCGTGGAAGACCGTGAAAGGCCTATTACCAGGCAGTGACAGGTCAACGCCGCATTACTGGAACGGATCAGCACAAAACAAAGCAGCTGAAAAATAATCATAAAACAAACCATCAGCCACACACTGCCACCTTCCTCGCTTGAGTGGAGGCAGAATCCAGCTGAGATGAGGATGAGCTGAACGAACGGGATCATCATCATCGGGTTCAATCGAGTACTGAGAGACCATGACGGGGGCGGGACGCAGCACGCAGGTAGATGGCCGAGGTGTGGGATAAACAAATACGGTGCAGATTTTAATCAGATTCTCGTTCGCCGGCGCTGTCTGGTGCAGTTTGATGCGTTGAATGTTTTAATATGGGTACAGTCCGGGACGATTTCGGAGCAGGAACTCCGTCGGATCGAATGGGATTCGGCGCGTAAGGTTGGCTTACCCGAGTAAAACTGGACGTTTTACATATTAGATTTTGACGATTGTAACACGCTTCGAATAAATTTAGTATTTTATACAGATTTCATTTAAGATTTATAGCAAGATTAGTTTTCCGCTTAACGAGCTAGACCAATTTCGGATTTGTCTAGAATTCAGTCCCTAACTACCGTAAACTAAAAAGTGACGTAAACCTTATTTTCCAAAAATGGCGTTGACGAGTAGTACTTAAACTTAATCTGAAAAATTGAAAACTTGTGGGTTGTGATTTGTAGTTTTTTCCAATTTTTGAGTCGGATTTTGCTTGATTTATCCTATTGGATCTTTAAGTAGCTACAACAACTACAAATAACTCGAATCATGATGCTTTTATAGATATGGAACACATATCTCATATCTTTTGAAATGTTTCAAATCGTACGTCCTGGCCAGACTCATCAAATTGGCAGCTTCGACGAAGTGTTTCACCTTATGCCCATGGTTTGAATCCTGAAAAGAGTAAAGAAAAATCTATCTCTTTTGATCTCTGTATCAGCACTCGACAGTCCTCAGCATCCTAAAACAAAGTCGTACGGCCGAGTTGCCGAATAATATGCAATTAATCGAAATTGTTGCTTGGTGGCCACCCACTTCCACAGTTTTTAACTGCTAGGTTTCTAAGCCAAGCTACCAATTTTTTGCATGAGACTAACACGATAATACTTTTAAGCCCAGGGAAGTCGAGAAAAGTTCCAACCCGAAGATTCTTATCGCGCTTCTTATCGCACGGCTAAGGAAGGTCCATATTGATAAAACATATAGAAACTGAAATGCATTGAAGTCTTACCACAATAACACCCCATCTAGAGGTTACTGCTAAAATAAGAAAAGTTTTGTTGATTTTCAAAAGGATAAACATGTATTATATTTCGTCAAGCACGTGCTCGTATAGATTAAATTCAAAAGATTTTTCCAGTTTTAGAATCCGGTTGAAAATCAATAAAAACACTAACAAAAAAAAAAAGTTTTCCAGGAGCGTACCAAACATCTTCATTAACTGAGAAATCGTGACTCAATACTTCCAATTAAGATTCTGGTGATATGTACTGACAATGGCAAAATTGGTATCATAGTTCAGCATTTTGCAAGACAAGTGAAATAATAATTCAAGTGATATAGACCACTTCTGTGAAACAGCTCTGAGGCCTTCGAAAGAAAGCATAAAATGTGGGTATTTCAAAAATATCATAAATAATGGCAAACAAAAATAATTGCTTGGACGGTTGGATGTTAAACGAAACTGTTTTTGGGAATCAACCTTTACGCAGGATGATAAAACTGCCGAAATTCAATATGATTTTAGTTTGTTTTTCGTCAGACTAGTTTTGGTGTTAAATTGCATCATTTGTACCGTTTTTACTCAAATTCCGAACACTAAATAGATTTTTATTGAGAATTTTCTTGGCAGGCGTACAGATAAAGGACATTAGAATTGTCCAACAATGAGATAACGAAAGATGAGACAAAAAATTTCGCATTTTATTCGGAATTTGAGACATTTTTTACTATGCGTATTTGGCATTTGAGACAAAGTTTGGCTGAATAAAATCATTCAGTATTGATAATTTAAATCATTAAAATATGATTATCAACCGCTTATATGAAAGTTCTATTTCTGCGCTACCCGATAAAAACAATTCTCGCGCTTAGTTTCATAGGGGCGTAACTGCATTGATCGATTTCTCTTCGTCTATATTTTCTTTTTATTATTGTACCGAATTGCGCTAGTTTGTCGATGATTTAATGGTTTGGTGTGATAAATGATGAGTGTATCTTGGACCAGAATCTATAATCACGGTTGTAGCTATTAAAACAATTCTCGCGCTTAGTTTCATAGGGGCGTAACTGTATTGATCGATTTCTCTTAATCGATTTTATATTTAGTTAATAACTCACTTGTTTCAAAAGCTTCAACCGTGATTATTGATTCTGATGCAAGATACAATCATCCTTTATCACACCAAACCATTAAATCATCGACAAACTAGCGCAATTCGGTACAATAACAAAAAGAAAACATCGACGATAAGAAATCGATCAATACAGTTACGCCCCTATGAAACTAAGCGCGAGAATTGAGTTATTACCAAAATATAAAATCTATTAAAAGAAATCGATCAATACAGTTACGCCCCTATGAAACTAAGAGCGACAATAATTGTAAGATAAGATCAATAAGATCAATTATTGATCTTTTAAAATATTCTATAGACTGTTCAAGAAACTATAAGCACTGTTTGTGGAAAACCGATCCGAAAGGTTTGATGATTTGACATGAATGGAAATTTGCTGCAAACTAGCAGCACGGTTGCTGCGATGATTTCGTTTTCTATACGTCGATCCGCTGCCAAATGCGATGAGCAAAAACAATGGAAGCGATTGATAAAACCTACTTAAACCTAAAACATGTGTTAATCATTTTGATAATAGTATTATAGCCAATATTCAAGCTAATCAAGTGAATTGGCCGCAACAAGCAAACTTGCAAACAAACGAACTTTTTTCAATTTTTTTTTGCAAGCGTTTTGGCTTCGTATAGTTAATTAACTTGTCTACTTTTTTCTTTTTCTTAAAACTTCTCCTCAATATCCACTCTAAATCTATGGCAAATGGTCATTATACTTATTTACTAATCGATCCAGGTGTCAAAGCTAAAAATATTGAAACCGAGGGGAAATAAGAGGCATTTGGAATTCACAGAGAGCCGCTTTGTAAATCGTTAAATAAATGTCGAACCCTGGTTTTTAACTTATTTAACATATTTTTTGCTTAAGTGATTTGAGTGATTTTGATTTGTGATAAAGTAATTTGATTTTTATGCCACGCTGGAATCAATTTTTTATTATTTACCTAGATGAAGTTTTGCACTGATTCGAGATTTTTCAACCTTCGCAACATATTTGCAACCACTTCGCGACGACAAGACTAGATATTTGATGCCGTAGTGGAATAATTGGATGTTTCTTATACACTTCCAATGAAATTTCGACCGATCTTATAGCTCGACGTTTTTCGCTAGGTGATTTTTTAAAAAGGCACCCCAAAAATAGTAAATTCGTACCAATTTTTCTGACCCATAGAAGCATTTTTTTTAATTTGACGCAGAAATTAAAAAAAAAAACTACCTCTCGTTCATGAAATGGATATTACATAAGGTCTGTATCTACAATAATCCGGACACCTCAAAACATACAAAAGACATTATATTTCAGTTGTACTTGTTTATTTCAGATTCTTGGGATATGATTTAGCAATTCACGAAGACATAATATAGTTATTCGGTATTTATATAAAAAACTCGAACTTTGCGCTTAACTCCATCCATAAGGGTTTGTACAGACTCTTCAGATATCGTGGTAGCCGTCTTTGTCCAAATTTGTTGGAAGTGTTTGATATCTTTGATTCCTTGTTTCTTTCCAGAAAGCTTCCGCTTCATCAGAGCCCAATATCTCTCGATAGGACGTAATTCTGGACAATTTGGCGGATTTGCGGTTTTTGGTACAATGTTGACGTGATTTGTCTCGTACCATTCCATCACAGTTTTGGCATAATGGCATGATGCCAAATCGGGCCAAAACAAAGGGTTTTCCTTGTGGCTTTTGATGAAGGGTAGCAATCGCTTCTGCAGGCACTCTTTTTGATAAATCTCCTTGTTGATTGTGCCTACTGTGACGAAAGATTTACTCTTTTTACCACACGTGCAAATTGCTTGCCACACAAGGTATTTTTTGGGAAATTTCGATGCCTTCTTCGTCCTAAAATGCTCAGCTGTAGCATTTCTGGCCATAGCAGAATAGAAAGCCAGCCCTGGCAGCTGCTTGAAATCCTCAAGGACATAAGTTTCGTCGTCCATAACAACGCATGAAAACTTCGTCAAGTATTCGCAGTACAATCGTCGAGCCCGTGATTTTGCTGACAAGTTCTGTTTGTCGTTGCGATTTGGAACTGTCTTTACTTTATATGACTTCAGCCCCAAACGCTGTTTTGATTTTTGGACAAAACCAGGCGACATCCCTATTTTGCGAGCCACTGTTCGAATAGAGAGATTTGGGTTTTGTTTCAACATTCTCTTCACCTTCCGGTCCATGACAGGATCAGCACGTCCAACGTTTTTATCACTTCTCGGTTTTCTCTCAACTGTCAAACGTTCCGAAAATGATTTGAGCACATCGTGAACAGTGGATTTAGCCAAATTTAATTTATTTGCAAGTTTCCGTATTGACAAATCAGGATTTGCCTTACGCCCGTACAAAATCCGCTCGCGTACGTGTTTTTCATTCGTCGCCATCTTGAACACTAAAGCTGAAATGTAAACACCAATCATTGTCTTTTTCATCATAGACTCACAGCTATACCACAGTGAAATTTTTCACTCCTACGTGCAATATTTCAAAAGTTACAGTGATTTAAAGGTGTCCGGATTTATGCAGATACAGACCTTAACTATAGCAGCGGTTCTCAACCTATCCCTTCGAGGAAGCTTTCAAGCCTCTTGAAAGGAGGCTTCCGAGCCTCTTGACAGGAGGCTTCCGAGCCTCTTGACAGGAGGCTTCCGAGCCTCTTGACAGGAGGCTTCCGAGCCTCTTGACAGGAGGCTTCCGAGCCTCTTGACAAGAGGCTTCCGAGCCTCTTGACAGGAGGCTTCCGAGCCTCTTGACAGGAGGCTTCCGAGCCTCTTGAAAGGAGGCTTCTAAGCCTATTGAAAGGAGGTTTCCGAGCCTCTTGAAAGGAGGCTTCCGAGTCTCATGAAAGGGGGCTTCGAGAGCCTCTTGAACGGTTGCTTCCAGAGCCTCTTGAAGGGAGGCTTGCGAGCCTCTTGAAAGGAGGCTTCCGAGCCTCTTGAAAGGAGGCTTCCAGGCCTCTTGAAAGGAGGCTTCCGAGCCTCTTGAAAGGAGGCTTCCAGGCCTCTTGAAAGGAGGCTTCCAGGCCTCTTGAAAGGAGGCTTCCAGGCCTCTTGAAAGGAGGCTTCCAGGCCTCTTGAAAGGAGGCTTCCAGGCCTCTTGAAAGGAGGCTTCCGAGCCTCTTGAAAGGAGGCTTCCGGGCCTCTTGAAAGGAGGCTTCCGGGCCTCTTGAAAGGAGGCTTCCGAGCCTCTTGAAAGGAGGCTTCCGAGCCTCTTGAAAGGAGGCTTCCGAGCCTCTTGAAAGGAGGCTTCCGAGCCTGTTGAAAGGAGGCTTCCGAGCCTCTTGAAAGGAGGCTTCCGAGCCTCTTGAAAGGAGGCTTCCGAGCCTCTTGAAAGGAGGCTTCCGAGCCTCTTGAAAGGAGGCTTCCGAGCCTCTTGAAAGGAGGCTTGTGAGCCACTTGAAAGAGGCTTCTGATCCTACAGAAATGAGGCATCCGGGCTTCTTGAAAGGAGGCTTCCGAGCCTCTTGAAAGGAGGCTTGAGCCTCTTGAAAGGAGGCTTCCGGGCCTCTTGAAAGGAGGCTGGAGCCTCTTGAAAGGAGGCTTCCAGGCCTCTTGAAAGGAGGCTTCCAAGCCTCTTGAAAGGAGGCTTCCGAGCCTCTTGAAAGGAGGCTTCCGAGCCTCTAGAACGGAGGCTTGAGGCCTCTTGAAAGGAGGCTTCTGAGCCTTTTGAAGGAGGCTTTCGAGCCTCTTGAAAGGAGGCTTTCGAGCCTCTTGAAAGGAGGCTTCTGGGCCTCCTGAAGGAGGCTTTCGAGCCTCTTGAAAGGAGGCTTTCGAGCCTCTTGAAAGGAGGCTTCCGGGCCTCTTGAAGGAGGCTTCCGAGCTTCTGGAAAGGAGGCTTCCGAGCTTCTGGAAAGGAGGCTTCCGAGCCTCTTGAAAGGAAGCTTCCGAGCCTCTTGAAAGGAGGCTTCCGAGCTTCTTGAAAGAATGCTTCCAAGCCTCTTGAAAGGAGGCTTCCAGGCCTCTTGAAAGGAGGCTTCCAGGCCTCTTGAAAGGAGGCTTCTGAGCCTCTTGAAAGGAGGCTTCCAGGCCTCTTGAAAGGAGGCTTCCAGGCCTCTTGAAAGGAGGCTTCAGGCCTTTGGAGGAGGCTTCCGAGCCTCTTGAAAGGAGGCTTCCGTGCCTCTTGAAAGGAGGCTTCCGAGCCTCTTGAAAGGAGGCTTCCGAGCCTCTTGAAAGGAGGCTTCCGAGCCTCTTGAAAGGAGGCTTCCGAGCCTCTTGAAAGGAGGCTTCCGAGCCTCTTGAAAGGAGGCTTCCGTGCCTCTCAAAAGGAGGCTTCCGTGCCTCTTGAAAGGAGGCTTCCGAGCCTCTTGAAAGGAGGCTTCCAAGCCTCTTGAGAGGAGGCTTCCAAGCCTCTTGAGAGGAGGCTTCCGAGCCGAGTAAGGGGAAGAGTCATTTGGCCGAATACCGTTCGACCAATACCGTACAGACCATTAGGCCGAAAGTCATTTGGCCGAAGAGGTCATTCAGTCGAATAGGTAGTTTGTCCGAAAGTCATTTGGCCGAATAGGTTATTCGTCCAAATAGATCATTTGACCGAAGATGTCATTTGGTCATGCAGGTCAATAAGCCGAATAGGACATTTGGCCGAATATGACATTTGGCCGAATAGAACATTTGGCCGAATAGGACATTTGGCCGAATAAGACATTTGACCGAATAAAACGTTTGGCCGAATGGATCATTTGACCAAACATGTCATTTGGCCGAGCAGAACATTTGGCCGTATAGGTCATTTACGTCTCACTTCTCTCTACTCATTTCCCACTTCTCATAGTGAAAAGTGAGAAATGAGGATTGAGAAGTGAGACGTCTAACTTTTCACTACTCATTTCACACTTCTCAGTGTGAAAAGTGAGCAGCTAGAAGTGGGTAGTGAGACGTCTCACTACTCATTTCGCGCTTCTTACTTTTTACACTGCGAAGTGAGTAATGAGGAGTGAGGCTTGAAAGTGAAACGTCTCACTTTTCGCTCCTTAGGAAGCATCCATGAATTGCATAACGCTTAGAGGGGGAGGGGGTTGCCCGAAGTGTGACAATCCATCCCAACCAGCGGATGGCAGATTTTAATACAGTTCTGCATAAGAACCTTACGGAAACTGTATAATAATTGGGCATATACAATTTTTGTAAGATTTTAATATAATCGTTGTATTGAAATTATACAGATTTGTATTATTTTAATACAATTTCTGTATAAAAACCTTACAGATTTGTATATGCCACGTTTTTATACAATAATTGTAAGATCTGTTTTTTGGGTGTAGACTAGATTGGGGCAAGGGTACGCACTTAGTTTTCATCGAACACTTGCTCACCCCGACAACCAACATGTCGCGAGTGGGCTGCGGGCACCTTAGTATGTAGATATAGAGGTCATTGCGGTTCATGCGCGGTGGTTGTTGTCGGGGTGCTCGTCTCCAACGTGAGATTATGATACGGACCGCTAGGTTACTATCATAGCTTGCGATCGACGGGTGGTGAGGTTACCACCCTTGAAGTCGATGTTGTGTGTATTAAGTGCGTTAGCATAGGTGTATTGCTTAATTGCGGGCCGGGGGTACGGTCTGGTGAAAGGGTTTTGGTTTTAGTGGGTCGGGTAAGAGTTACATGACATACCCATCCCCACACTACCTGAATTACCTCCTCAGGTGTCTGGATGCAGATTTCCGTTTACCCTTGCTCATGACAAAAAAAAAGAACATGGGACCTTGATGAAGCAAGTTTTTGCGTATCAAATCAATGTAGACTATTCGTATACTTTTTCTTTATGATACACCGCGGAAATCAAAATTATTGAAATTCGTTTTAGTAGATCGTTTATTTCAAGATACACGAAAAACGTATTGGGTGGTACTACAATGGTAAAAATATACCAGGTTATGGATTTTTACATCTCGCAAGCCCCTCCCAGCTAAGCGCAATTTATGGATGTTGCTTTTGATAAAATGAAATAATCATTTAAATGAAATTGTGTTCCAGACTATGTGTAGGTGTAAAACAACAACTTATAGTTATACAATTTCAGAAAAGAGCATCAGCGCTTTGTTCGCTAAGCTCCTTCTTACACCGAAAGACTTCAGTTTATCTATAGATGGAGAATTTGAGATAGCCAAGGTTTTTCTAAAACTCTACACACTTAGTTTTTATTTCTGCAGCTCGGCAAATAAAAGACTGATATTTCAGTAAAAATGGCGTTTGTTAGCTGATTTTCGGCAAAATATTTGCTGATTTTCAGCAATTTTGACAGAAATCTCGGCAAAAATCATGTTTGCTGGGGCTCGGCTGTGCGAATCTCGGTAAAAGTTGTTTGAATTCCACTATCAACGACGTTATAGCGCCACTTGCAGTTACTTAAACTGAATAATTGCCATCTTGTTTCCAATTGAACCGTCAAAAGCGGTTCCAATTCGACTTGTTTACATTTTGCATCCATAAGAAGCAAGCTAAAAATTCAAGTGATGCCAATATTATTTTCACCATTTCATGCATTTTCATACGTTGCCATTTCGGCAGTTTTTCACTCCACCGGTCTCTGGTTATAGGGTTGCTAATAAGTAATAACCATTTCTCGCTTAACTTTTCAGAAGGACCTAAGTGACATTTTTTTTAAGAATTAATTTGATTTCTATCAGTATCGCGAAAAGTTGATTTGCTCGTTTTCTCACTTATTTCATCCTTTTCGTGCCGTCACCAAGGCCAACAAAAGAAGCCATCTTCTTTGATGTTCTACGTTCGCATTGCGTTGCGGTCATACATTTTTTATAATTGCTCATCGAAATTTTAGTGAGACTAACAAATTATGGAACGAAAAAAAAATCATCAAGTAGGGCACAATTGTCGTTTATACTCTAGGTTTGTTCTAGAGGACAGAACGGTTTGTGAAAGATGTTTTCTCCACAAACTGCGAAAACAGATTCTCCTTCAACCCTTGATCGAAATTCGCTTGATTTTAGCTCATAAAATGAAAGTACAAACCTTGCTTTTATTTTATTTATAAATCACCAACACTCATTTTCATCATAATTTTTAAATGACGCATCCGATTGTAAATACATTCAATACCCATCAGAGATAGCTTTGTCAATCGAAAACAACTCGATGAATTAAAATTTATCAAGTTCAAATAAATACTTGGCCAATTTTGGTGTTACATAATTTCTGGATCTACAATAATAAGAGATCATTTCATTTAGACCAGACCAGACAAACTATTCCAAACAAACAATTTTTATTGTTGTTGTTTGTGGATGATGCGAAAATCATTCTGGATGAAAATGGTCTTCACAACTTCCAGGGGATTGTATAGATGGTCAAAGGTCGATTGACAAATCAACTCAATCTTTTTAAAACTTTAAAGATTTTTATCTTTAGTATGAGGAAAATATTCTTCATATAATCTCAGATAAATTGTCATGAAGTGCCGAAATACCCATTTTTTGCATTTTACATCGGGAGGAGAAAAATCAGTAATTAAATACATAATTTAATAACGTGAGTAATCAATTTCAGTGATGAACTCTCCATATATATGAAAAATCACTTTATTAAAGATCTATAAAAATTGAGCGTTTTGAAAGAATATTATTGCCAATTTTAATGTTCCACTTTTCCAATCCCATTCGCGACATCACAGCATGTGAAGCCTTTTGGGGGATTCCAACACTGGAATAACTCGAACGTCAATCAGCACTTAATACGCACCTAACAGTTTTTTGTGAGACATCCTCAGTCCTTATCTATCCAAGTTATAATATTCTATCACCATCATTTTGCAAGTTCTCCCCAATTCCCAGAAGATGAGGGACGCCATCAAACATTCCGCCACCTTCAGCACCCACCCGAACCGCGTCTACGAGCTAATCAGCCCGTGATGATGGGACGGGCAAAAACATCAGAGTATCAATAATAATGGCGCCACTTATTGATTTATTTTCGATATCAAACCGTGGCGGCGTCTTCCCAGCAGCATGTTGCCCCTCAGTGTTGCTGGCTGACGTTCTGCATGTTGTTGGCTGGTCGGGTGATCTTCTTGTCCATTCAGCGACCGCCCTGCCACCAACGCCGTTAGTTGCTTCATTGGCGTCTTCATTGGTGGCGACCAACGATGGCCAACTCGGATGGTCGTGAATGATGCTGACTGGACTCCAGTGAGCAGATTTCCAACCCATTTCTCCTCGATGTCCATTCATTCCAACATCCATTTGGCAAAAGCGAAGAAGACGACGACGACGATGACGACGGAAGGCAGAAACATCCAGAGGGGGAGCGCTTGCACGATGTGAGGCATTTCTTAGGAAAGCTCATCCGTTCATCAGCACTCAATCCCCTCTCCAAGCTCTCACCAGAATGGGAGGTAGCCTGTGGGGGCGTCGCACTGTCCCAAGTGGTGGAAGATTTCCATCGACCACGGTGCTAATACTCGTAAGCTCTGGGCAGGCGCAGAGCCTTCCGCAACAAAGCTTTGAAAAGAAGCCCCAATGGAGGCGAAGCGGCTCTATCCGATACTTGGAGGCTACTTTGAAAATTGCTGTTACTGCTCGAAACTAGACGAGATTTATAATGGCTCCAGCCAGCCGCTGGCTGGAGCGAAACAACCATTAATTTAGCCATAAAATCCTACCTATAAAATTATGTTTTCCATTATCCACTTTTAAGAATATTAAAACATTGCCCGTTTATTAATGCCTGCTTACTTTCTTATCTTCAAGGTCGGCGATGCCTCCGTCGTCTGGGTATGTAACATTCTTTTTTCGTAAACTTTAACAAACGTCTTTCACACACGAAACCAAAAAACTGAACGATTCAACGTGATCCAACCTTAAATTGTGCGCAATGGATGTGGAATTGCAATGCGTCCGTTTATTGCATGTTTAGATCGAGGTATGAACCAGTGATGTAGCTAAGATAAAGTATGTAGTTTTGATCATTATTTTTGTCATGATGTGACAGAATGGTAAAGTAAATATTTAATTTAAAAGCATTTGAATTTTTAATATTATTGATAGTTATGCAAATTATATTTGAACACAAAGCGAATCTCTGAATATCATTAACTTATAATCGATTCAAGTGTTTTAACACAATAATGAACGCTCATTATACAAAACAAGTGAAGATTAAATCAATACAAGAGAACACTTACCGTTATCAATCGGATCTTCTCGACGCGCCTGGCTACGACGCTGACTGCTTGAAGCTGTTAATATTGGAACGCTTCAACCACACAAAATGCAGTTGAAAAAAAATGTATTCAACTGACATGAAACAAGCAGCAGATATTCGACTAATTACTGCTTGGAATGTGCTACTTTGTTGCTTGGACCATTGCAACAATGTTCCGTGATGCAGTTGAACTCGTTCCCGAGCAGAAGAAAATATCTCAATATGCTAAAATTTGGTTATTGCCTTGCACTGCTTTTATGAGATGCGAAATAACCAAGCCGCGTTAGACGTGTCAACACAACACCACTTGGGATAAAATCGCCGGAAGCTCGCCTAATCAACTAGGCCGGATATCGGCATTTTACTACCAAAGCTGCGGCAATGTTCGCGTTCTCGCAAAGTAAGTAGCTGCTACAATCATCAGCAGCGCGGCGCGCCGAGATGCGGATAGGAAAAGACCACCCAGATCTGGATAATAACTAAACTATATCTGCACACGGACAGTCAAGACTCTTTATGGCGATGCCGCTTGGTCGGCAAACTCTCATTGATAAAACTGGGTGCATTTTGCAACGGTGTGCATTTCCTTGGAGTTTAAATAAAATTAATGTAAATACATGCAAATAAATGTACTCGATGTTAATTAAGAATTAGTTATGACTTGCAAAGATTCATTTGTTATTTATTAATGTAATTTAAATATTAATATATATTTTAAATGAGAGTTAGGGACCAAAATATTGTAAATGATAGTTAGGGACTAATCAATTGAAGAGTCCCAACACAGATTTTGTATATTCTTTAAAAAAAAATATTCCAATCCATTTTTAATTTCCCAATGAATCTTTTCCTATATAAATTGTCTTGAAACAAATTGCAGCGTGTTACAGAATGGCTTGAAACATTTACAATGTGCTATTTCTACAATGAACTTTGTATATTGAGAACTAGTGGTAGTCATGTCTTTCCCTTTTTTGCGAAGCGATATCTTTCGTTTTGGAAGGGTAAATAATGTTACAGAAATGTGCCTCACCATTAACGCATTTTACGAGCGCCGCCGAACTCAACACGATTCATAATAATGAAATAACATTTAGCGTTGCGAGACCCGGTTTGATACTTAATATCTTATCATTTGTTGCCCTCATGTCTGACCCTCTCTTCCACACTTCATCGTGTGGATCGGGTACTTGCGTGGGACCCACAACAACGGCGGAGGTCATTGCGCATAATCCTCTCGCGATCTTTCCTGGATCGGCCGCACGGATAAAACCTTACCGTTTGGCGCGCCCCGCGTGTGTGTTACATCGTAAAGCATGTTTCGGCTTTTCTTTTGAAACCCTGTGTCGTCGCCGAGAAAATCGCGCCAGATTAAAAGACGACGTAGGGGGGTCAAAATATGGGCATGCAAGGGAGGAAATATAAACGAAGGTTTATATCGACCACGCCATGCGCGCACACCACGAGGGACACACACGTAGCGCACTAAAGCATGTTTTTCTTCTTTTATTATCATTTGCAAGAAGCGCCCCTGATCAAAAGAATGGACGACAGGAAATGTGCAGGGGATCACCCCTATATCGCATTCGAAAGGGGTGGTGGGCAATGGTGGGGCGGGAGGGGCGTAAGACGAACCCACCAAGCAGGCACTGACTGACTCTCGCTGAGCAGCAAGGTGAAAAATGGCGACAAGAGGAAGAAGTTAAACTAAAGAGGCGCTTGCTGAGATCAAAGTGCTGCGCACCGCCGACTTGTATTTTGCACGCCGGTCGAGTAAATCCGATCCCCCCCTGATCGTTCGATCTCGCAGCTCGCGAAGGGAAAGCAAGCGGGACAAGGTGCTGAACGTTTTATTGAGTCACATACGCGCTCGATAGGCTGACTGAGGGGACCCTGCCGGTTCATGTATCACGCTCTGCCGGTTCTGATTTGCTTTTTTATTATGAAATTATTGGAAGTTTATGTGGTGATTTTTAAAGGTACCGCCCGCCCTGGGATGGGTGACGTCAGTTATCAAATAAATTGCAGGCAGAATTGAACTTTATGTCTGAATCGGATTTATATAATAAAACAATTTCAAAGATACAGAAAAAAATGACTATCAATAGGCCCCAAATCTTATAGCCGATTTATAAAATCAACAGGAATTATAATCAGACTCCCAACCACTTCTTCGTCGCATCATCAACAGTCGTGTCCTACATACCACTCTCACCATGCCGCCCATCCTTGGTGGTCCCATTAAACGAACTACAAAACTTTTCAAGCCATCCGTGTTGGAACGACATAACCCAGGCACCATTCATTAATCCAGCTGTGCCCAGCCAAACGCGCCCCGATGGGCAGATAGCAAGAGTTAACCCGAAAGCACGAATTCCTAAGCGTTGGATAGGCTGACTGGCTGTTTGGAATTTGGTTCGAGTTTCCGGTAGACAAAAGTTGCACTTGTCGACCGCACGAGCTCATTAACCATTCATAAAAAAAAACCTGGTGCTTCAAACCCCCTGTGTCCAAAAACTCCACAGTGGCCGCGAACTACAAACCCAGAACTGTACTCCACCGGCCTACAGGAAGTGGCTCGTAAAAGTTAGATTTATTTTGTTTTTAATTTTTCAACACTTCATTAATAAAACTTTTCGAGAGACTCTCTTCCCAATACCGCATCCGAAGAGATCCGCTCGAATATACGGTGGCTAAGCTCCGCACTACCGTCTGACACTGGGATTCGGAACTCGGCAAACGAACTGGCCACAAGAAAAGTTTAATTAACTTCATTCACACTTTTTTGCCTCGACTTTCCGGCACTGATGGGAGGACTGTTCATTGCCGACTAGTGTGCCTTTCCACAACCGCAAGGTCATTGGTACAATTAAATTAAACTAAGAGAAAAGTGGAATGATACAATCAGAAGTGAAAAGATTGAGGAAGTGAACAAACAAACCACTCGTCAACGCAACGAAGGTATTCCCAGATCCAGTTTATTTGCGGGTTGGATTTATTTTCCGATTGTCAGATTCCGGTCAGGTCGGTTGAGCATGTTTTTGACAAGATTCTTTCTAAGCTTCCAACAATGTGGCACGATGAGAACAGATTTACTCCGGGAAGCAAAGCCATAAAGTTAACACTCTACGGGAAGTTACGACATTGGTGCTTATCTTTGTTTGGTAGAAAACAAAACTATTAGGAGCATAATAAACCCTTTTGCAGGAAAATGATTTACCTTACTTACCGCGAGGACTTTTCTTAACACAAAATGTTTGATTATATGGTTTATTTGACTAATTCATTAAGGCTATAACTCAGCCAGTTAATTAATTCGGACGCATAGGTCAAACAGCCAATCAATGCATAAATACAGCATACAGCCATTAATAATAACGTATGTTCTTCTTACTCACTGGCTTACTTCTTTGGATTCAATCTCATTTATAATTCGGGATTTTTACTATTTCTGCCTTGACAACGGGGAAGAGCCGTTGGGCCGGATGTCATTTGGTCGAATACCTTTAGACCGCAAGTTGTTCTGCCGAATATGTCATTTGGTCGAACAAATCATTTCGCCAAATAGATTATTTGGCCGAAAATTTCATTCAGCTTAAATGGTCGATTGACAGAAAAAGCCGTTCGACCGAAAATGTCATTTAGTCAAACAGGCCAAAAGGGCCGAAAAGGCCATACGGCCAAAAATGTCATTTGACCAAAAATGTGAAGCGATTGATAATGATTCCGAAGTGATAGGCAAGGGTCTCCAGTTGGCCTTGTGATCGATTATTGGTCCAGCCTAGGATGTTTTTGAGTAAGAAATGTTCTCAGATCTCTGGGCATGGTATATCCATTTTACTTACCATACAATATACATAGTCATACAATTGACAGGCATAAAAAACCTTCCAATTAAAAATATTGGAATTGCCAAAAGAACTCTAAGTTGAAATGCATTTCAGTTAGAAAGTCGACCCATTGAAAAAAACCCAGATTAATCCACCTAGCGGTGATGGCGCCTTTCTCGCGCAAAAAGTGGTCGTTCAGCAATGATGTCACAGGTTTTAGGGGGGGAGGGGGTCTAAGATTTCGTGACAGTACATATACTAGGTATACAAAAAAGCGTGATAGAGGGGGGAAGGGGGGTCTAGAAATCTCAAAAAGTAGTGGACGTCATATTTGAATCGCCCCAGGTAATAAATGTAGCCTTTACGCTTACACCTCGATGATGTACAAGAAAGGCAAAACAGTTACACCACAGAGAAACAGACGCCTCTCTTAGAACAAAATGCAATCAAAATCATCGTCACGGAAACATTATCGCGCAATGCTAAATGCACTGTGATTGGACAATCGGAAACCAGATGGCGGTAGTGTGCAAACGTCAAACACAAGCAAAATCGACGGAAGCGCCATCGGTGGCCGATCGACCACCTACAAAAAATTGAATCTTCCGTTGAAAAGGTGAACGATGGAACATGTGTTGAGTGAGACATCTGTTTCTCTGTGGTTACACCGTCTAATGTTATGATAGAAAATTTACACTAGTAGACGACAGATGGCGCTGCCAAAAGTTTCTCGAATTTCCTATGTTCGAATTTTGACTTTCGGACAATTTCATAGTACTATGAAACTGAACGAAGAGCATACTTACGCCTAAATGCGTGCAACACGAGCATCTTTATAGTACGATGAAACTCTTAATGGGAGCAAGCCGCGGATAAACTTTAAAAATATTCATAGATGCAAGGCATTTTTCATAACACATTATTGTTCTATGTCACTATATCTCATCACTATTTTAATATTATCTATTTTTTGCAATTTGCAATTATTATGAAATTCAATAGTGATCAACAGCGTTTTAGTCTCTGTCGGATGCAACTTGTTGCAAGAAAATCGGTTAAGAGTTTCTATGTGAAAATTTGGCTAATGTTTTTTATAGCATTTTGTGCACACACACACGCACACACATACACACACACACACGCACACACGGACAGACAGACATTTGTTCAGCTCATCGAGCTGAGTCGAATGGTATATAACACTATGGGTCTCCGGGACTTCTATCAAAAGTTCGAATTTGGAGTGAAATGATAGCCTTTCGGTACAACTTAGTTGTACGAGAAAGGCAAAAAGGAGAAGCAAGAAATGAAGTGAAAAACGAAAAATGAAACGCACTGTGTAAGGGAAGGAAGTACGAAGTGAGAAGTGAAAATTGAGACGTCTCTTCTTATTTTTCACTTCTTACTGTGAAAAGTGAGAAATGACAAATGAGAAGCGAGGAATTATCAGTGCAAATTAAGAAGAGAGAGGTCCCACTTCTCTTTCCTCACAAATCAAGCTCTATCTGGTAAAAGGGCGAATGTCGCAAGAGAGAATTCTCTTCGTCGACTTCCCCTCTTTTGAATAAAAGTGATAAGCACAGAATTTCTTTGCATTTTATCACCTTAGAATGCAAGTTTGCATTGTTTTCTATCGTTCTGAGGTGATAAATCCCAAAGAAATCAGTTGCTTGTCACTTTTATTAAAAAGGGGGGAAGTCGACGAAGTCCTCTCTTGCGACATTCGCCCTTATTCCAGATAGAGCTTGAAATTATTTATCATTTTTTACTTCTCACTTGTTGCTTCTTATTTCTTACTTCTCGCAGTGGGAAGTAAGAAGTATAAAAAGAGAAGTGAAAAGTCTCAAATTTCATTCTAACTTTTCACTTGTTACTTCTTGCTCCTTGTTTCTCATTTCACAAGCTGAGCAATGAGAAGTGAGAAGAAGTGAGAAGAAGTGAGAAATAAGACTTTTCATTCCTCACTTCTCATTTATCACATCTTGTGTGAAGTGCGATGTGAGGTGACTAACTTATTTCTTTCCACTGCTCCTAGTTTCTTACTTCTCATGTTTCACAGTGAGAAATAACAAACGAGGAGTTAGAAATGATAAGTAAGACGTTTCACTTTTCACTCCACATTCCTCACTTTTTACAGCGAGAAATGAAAAACGATTAGTTTTTTATTCCTTTTTTATTGTCTTTTTCGTACAACAAAGTTGTACCAGAAGGCTATAATTTCACTCCAAAAGCAAAATTTTGATAGAAGGCTCGGAGACCCATAGTATTATATACCAATCGACTCAGCTCGAAAAACTGAGCACATGTCTGACTGTGTGTGTGTGTGTAGCCTCGGGAATTTTTTATTGTTAAACACGTTTCATATAGAAGGACTTGACCGATTCGAGTGCAACTAGTTTTATTCGACGGAGAAACTTTCCTAGTTGGACACTATTGTTTTTGTTTGCTAATAGCTCATTCGATTCGAATAATATTTCTATTTTTCTTTTAACAAATACGCTGTTTACATGCACACTTTAAGTCATTAATCAATTTAGCCATGACGCAATCCATTACTCTCATAATAATTGCTTAAAAATTACTCAATTATTGAGTAATTTATAAGCAGCGTGATAAAGTTGCATCAAATATTTTAACCGCCAAGATGTAGGCAATTAGCACAGCATTTACAACATTAATTCGAATCCAACATATCGAATCGAGAAAGGCATAATCACCACTTGGGGATAAATTTGGGTTTTTATTAGGCACTCTGTGTTGCTTAACCGCTACTGTACAGAACCCACACAGAATCTATTTTTAGATTTCCATTATCATCATTGTTGTCGTTGCCAGTCCATCTCATCGTGAGTCCTTTGTGTCCGTTGTGCATGTCGTGCATCAAATGATCGTTGCATTGTTCGGTTGCCATTTATCCGTCTAACGTTGAACAAGTTGTCAGTCTTCATCAGGCAGCCGTCACGGTGAGGCGCATACCCCAGAACGCAACCGTATGAGCTGTGCATCCGGCGACTAACGAGGGTTTGGTGGTGGGACTGGGAATCGAACCCATGACCATTCGCTTGTAAGATGAACGTGTAGCCAACTACGCTACGGGACCCCCCAGAAACGAATAGTGTGACATCTTACTTCTCAATAATTCTTTAATTTCTCAATTATCGTTAAAGACTTACAAGACCAGTGAACGACTTTTACTGCCGAATTACGTTTTATGCCATTTCTTCTTAACGACCATTTCGGCTAAATGATATTCAGAAATTCCCGACCAAACGGTGTTTTGGCCAAATGATCAGTTCGGCCAAACGTGATTTCTGACCGTATGCCCTTTTCGGCCAAATGACATTTTCGATCAAGTAACCGTTTCGCCCAAATGGCTTGAAACCGAACGTATTTCGGCATGATTAAACGCGAGAACATGTGCGTGCATAACAAGTGTAAAGTGTGGCGCCACCCTGTGTTCTATATCATTTATAAAAACTATCCTGGTCGAATAAACCATGGACGTCGGTATTATTCCAAAGCAAAACAAAATCATTTCCCAATAAGGATTAAGGGATGAAGAGTCTATATTGTAGATAATGTCTATCAGATCCAGATTTGTGCGGGGTTTCCAGTTAATTAGTGTCGTGGTATACCCACCAAGTTGATTGGGAAAAAATGGGGCTTACTTTGAAAGGCGCTGTTCTCCGGACTAGTCGACCACTTTAAGACTCCGGACTTAGCCGACCACTTTAGATACACACACACACACACAAACCTTCCAACAACTTTAGACGCACACAAGATACGGGAAGACGAGGAGAGTTTCGATATGTGCGGTATCAGAGGAGCCCGTAAAGCCAATAGGTATCATTGGTATCAAGACGGATGAGTAGGCAGCATGGGGAGTTCACTTCCATGTGACACAATTTCTGTCAGGCCACGGCTGCTTCAGGTGGTGCCTAGACAGGTTCGGGCTTACGGACTATCCCGTCTGCCTAGACTGCCCAGGGATGGACGAGACGGCCGAACTAGTCAAGATGGAGTGAAACTAGTGGTTAGTTAGCTAAGAGGAAGAAGCTAATAGGTAGATAACAACGTAGGCATGCGTAGTTTACGGACCCCTCCCAGTAGTAATGCCACAAGGCTGTACCGGGGAGATCCAGTGTCTGTGGTGGTTTTAGCGGGTCGCCGGAGCCCACCGGTGTCTGGATGCAGATTTCCACCCTACTGAAAAAAAAACGCCCACAAGATGTAAAGGAAATCGGCTCGAGGCTGATGGAATCCCGATTGGGAAACTGGTTTTTCGTCGCAAAATATTCACCGAGAGCGTCGGTAACTATCGGTGGATACGAAATTGTACGAAAAAACCTTCCGCAATAGTTCGGCCAGCTCTCTGTGAGGAATTCATCGAATTGTGTAACTCTTCCCATTGCTTTCTCTTAGCGCCGATGGCGCTGCAAATCTCCGAACCGCTTACCTGAAAATGGATGGATGGATGGTTTGGAGGAAGCCTTTTGATCGCTCCGGGGGACTTTCCACTAGCTTTAACAGATCTTCGAGTCTCCACAAACTGTCTTTTAAGGGCTTGGCGCTCGGCTAGGCAGCTGGTTTGTGAAATTGTGGCGTGAGCATCAGTGTGTGATCATAGCGACTTATGTCATTGCACTATGGTCCAGGATACAAATTTACGCGGAAAGATGAATTTTACGCCAAAACTATATTTTTTAGAAAAAACTGTTGTTCTATAAAATTGTTCGAAATAGTAAGGCCATCATTATGGTGCAACCAAAAAATAGGTTGGCCCATCATATAAAAAAAAATTAGAACTTATTTTTTTATTTTTTGGAATATTGACATGTTATGTTCTACAAAGTTGTAGCGCAGCTTATTCCAATCAATTTTGCTAAAAAAACTTTTTCTGTAGCTCTTAAGTTGGCTGATTTAGAGCAATTTTACCCCATTGGATTAGGGTGTACCTCAAAGCAGTATATTTGATCTACTTTTTTTGTTTTAGATTTCTCGATTTCTCGTCTTCAGGTGTCTTTTAGAGCTCAAAAAAATGCAAATTTTGATGGGTAAATATGCTCAATATTTTTTACCAATCAAAAGTTATAATCGTTTTTCTGTCAAAATTACATTTTTTTCATAAGTTGATATCTCCAGTTAGGGCAGATCAAAAAAATATTTTTATACGGCATTTGAAAGAGAAGTTAGTATTCCTTACTATGCCAAAAAATTGGAGATATGTTATTTTTTATCTAAAGTTTTACTAATTTTACCAAAACCATGTTTTTTCAAAAAAAATTGATATAACTCGACAATGGAAGAAGATACAGACGATATTCTTATAGCAAAACACGCGTCTTGAAAAGCCCTAAAAGTCTTCAGAAGGTGACATCCGTGAAAAATAAAAAATGAAATGAGCAGACCATAAATATTGTTTTTTGAGGGACACCCTAATTCTGGTCAGTAAAATTACTCTAAACAAGTGAGTTTAAGAGCTACATAAAAAGTTTATATAGCAAAGTTGATTGGAATAAGCTGCGCTACAACTTTGTAGAGCACTTCATGTCCATATTCCGCAAAATAAAAAAAAAATTTGGTTGCACCGTAATGATGGCCTTACTATTTCAAACAATTTTGTAGAACAACAGTTTTTTCTAAAAAATATAGTTTTGGCGTAAAATGCATCTTTCCGCGTAAATCTGTATCCTGGACCATAGTGCATTGACTTCAAATTAGGCCGATACAAATATTTAAAACAAATTATGTCTCCCCCCCCTCTCAGATTTTTTTGACCAAAAATAATATTTTGAGGAGGTAGCAAAAAAAAAAATGGGAAATTTTAAGGATTTTCAAAACATTCTTTAACAAATCCGCGGAGTTTTTCAAGTTTTTTTCAATTTTAATATTTATTTTTTATCGCCCTCCCACTTGACCTTTCGGGGAGCAGTAGGGCATAATTTCAATATAATATTTGTTACGGCCTCATTTAAATTTCTTCGGCTGCCAAGACGGGTGTGAATCGTTCAGAGGACCACGTTTTTGAACATGTCTCTCAATGATATAGGCCAAGATATGAGGGAAGGTGAGAGCAGACAGTCTACGTCATCAACAAGAATAAAATTCCAGTCGATGCTCAATGCTAGTCAGCACACCCGCAATGACATGATGATCGGCTCTGCGAAAGCAATATAATCTTCTTGGCGCGGGAAAATCTTCGAAGTCGCTATCTAAGCTAGCTGGAATAAAGGCAACCAAAGAAGACCTATATGGAACATGCCCAACAAAAGGGGGTCGGAGAGGCAGTGAAGCTTGGTGCGGTGTCTCGGGAATTCACGAAGCATAGGTCTACACTACTATAATTTTTGATCCCAACTTGATTGATTTGGTATAGAGTTGCAGCATTGTAGCTATTAGCAGAATTAGAGCTGCAGAGTTATCGTTCGCCATCAGGAAACATAAATCCATTGTGAGATGATTTCCATGAAATACCAGCTTGATTAACGTCTCCTAGCGCGAGAATTTCGTCAGTTGAAGACAAATTCCCCACAATAGTAAAAGTGGAACGACAATGACCTCCAATATACCCACTGTCAAGAGTCGTATCCAGTGAAATGTAAAAAACGCAGATGATTGACCCAAGTGACGATTGACCCAAAATTTCTCGAGTCCTTCCCAAGCGAAGTTCTCTATAGCACTGGCTTTCAAACCGTTTCGAGCCTCGACAAGAGCTCCACCTCCTGTGAACTTTCTGTAAGCGGCGATAGTTCTAACAGTCACGACCAAACACTTGATCGGCAGGGCAGCAGGGACCAAGGGCTTGATGACCCCTCCTGACATTCCATCCAGTATACTCCCGTGTAGTAGCTTGGCAACTACTAAGCACGTGTCTTCTTTATGGCACGACGAGGATGTGACGTTTGCTCTTGATTGTCCAAAGGATAGCTCTTTAATGCATTGTACTTCTACAGAGAAGGTTCGAAGAATCCTTCAACCAAGAACAGGACCAGGGTGACTGTTGATCGCAGGTGGCATCAGCTCTACTGTGAAGGGTGGACTAGAGGCTTACTTGGTGCTAGCAGATGTGCGCTCCAATGGTGCTGAAGGCTGCAGTGATGCGACGTGTGGTGACGATGGGCCGAATCGACTATGATTGCGAGATCAGGGCCTTCCAAAAAGCCACCGTGGAATGATTGCAAGCATCGGATGGAATGATCGAATGATGAACATTTGATGTAGTGCTGCAAGTATGACTAAATTGAAGGTTTGAAGAAGCTCTCGTCACTTCGTACTTGCTTGACCGAGCAAGTTGGAAAACGCCCTCACCAGTTCCGAACACAGAATGACTGGAATGACTAACGATGTAGAACAAAATTTGCTCTACTGTATTGGAGGCTTGCAAATTGCTGTTTGATGTGCAAATCCTGTCGATGAGCGATGTTTATGCTAGTACTGGAGTTATATCGATTAGAGTGGATGGGACAACTAACGATGATGTTCCAATTAGAGGTGTGTGCCGGTACGAAAATCTGCACCGGCGGCGTTTGGCAGAATTATAGTCGGCGGCTGCGGCGTTTTCGACGTCACGCCGAAAGCCATTTTAGCCAATGGCGGCGGCGTGAATCGGCGTGCAGATTTTTTTACGTTCGTTTCTTAAAGATTGTTTTCTGCTTTTTTTGGGAATGTTTTCAAAACTACAACGAAAGAATCTTTCGAATTTCGTCGGAAAAATCTGATGAACTTCTTCCGAAAATTCTCTGAGCTTCTCCAAAATATTTAAATTTTTAAAAATTATTTTCTTGCTTTCCATAGCAATTACTTTGATATTTTGAGAATTCTTTGGAATTTCCAAGGAAAATTGTTTGGTTTTTTCAGATTTTTTACAAAAATTTGTTCCTGTTGTTTTTACAGGAGAATGTTTGGTAAATCCACAAAAAGTTTCCGTTCCGTATTCTTCCAACATCAACATAAACAAAAAATGGTTTTCAACGTAAATCTACCTTAAAGGTAGCCTCTAACCTCGGGAATTTAATCCGCGGATTTTTTCCCCATGCATTTTTACATATGCGATGTTTTCGGGATTTGGGCTAAAGGCTTCCTCGGTGCTGGCAGATATACGCCCCAGCCCAGCATGAGCCTGAGTTAGAAATTCCACTAACAGTTCCGAACACAGGAATGAAACGATTTGGATGGCTGGAACAGACTGCTAACGATGTAGAACATAATTTTCTCTACTTCCAAAATGCTTTTAGGTGTGCGATCCGTCAACTGCAAATTCTGTCAATAAGCGATGTTTATTCAAGTACTGTAGTGAAGTCAATTGGAGTGAATGTGACAGTTAACGATGATGTTCCAACTTCAATTCGTGGCATTTTCGATGGTCCCCAGAATTCCGACCGTTTTGCATGTTATCAAACTCTACAGAAGATGGTTCAAGGGCCATTTGTTTCAAATCTTTGTCATCTCATACTTTAGAGGAAATGAATGCAAACTGTTTCAAGTCGACGTCTCCACGCACAAGTTAGCGCACGTCGACGGGATTCTACGTTTGTAGACAATTTTCGACAAGCTCGGAAATATGGTCCTCAGTAACGTGACGAACAATCCGAGACAAGTAAAGTCAAAACGTCTCGGGTGGCTTCGAAACCGTTTCCACTTTTCAACAGATGCTTACCTCCTTCAAGCTAGAACTCGGGATAAGATTTCGGCGAGCTTTGTCTGGCCTAATCACATGTTTGTTTTAAATATCCCAACAAACAATTTAAGCTATACAAACTAGTTTTTTAGCTGCAAAAGGTTATTTTCGTTTGAATAAGCGCTCTATCAGCTTCCAATGTTTTCTGGGAGGGTCATGCTGTTCGAGCTTGGACCACATGATTCGTTGGTTTACCTTATTGAGCTCTTTGGTTTTCCGGAGCTCATCCTTCAGTTCATCCAATGGGACACGAAACGCATTAGATTCAGCCATAATAAAAGAGGAAGGGTGTAATATGAAGTAAAGAGCAGTTATTACATGATTGTCAGAAGTTTGGTCGAGCATGAGTTTGATGAACTTGTAATCCGTAGTTACTATTCCGTGAGGGACTGGAACTTGGGAAATCTTCTTCTTCTTCTTATATATAAAACAAAGTTGGAATTTGTACGACCGCGCATCACACAGGAATAGACTGCCCAAATTTTGCTAATTTATATTCGTTTTCTTCTTCTTTTTCGAAGAATAAAACGAATATAAATCGTTATGATGAAACTGGAATATTTTGAAAATCAGAACACAATCTATTCGATGAAATGGTTTTTCGTACAATTTGCATGGATTTTTTTTAAATTTTGATCATTTATATATAAAACAAAGTTGTAAAAAAATGAGAGATCATTCTGAAGAACCGATTTGTTTTCTAGATAAATTGTGGACGCAAAAAATTGTATCAGAAAATTTACCAATTTTTGGCGAGACAAAGTTCGCCGGGTCAGCTAGCTTTACATATAACTCACTGTTAGGCACTACAGAATAGGGAGACCGAGGCTTTTTTCAGCCTAAGGAATCAGGGCGAATGAAAGCGATTTTAAGTGATATCAAGATAAGGCAGCTTTGACATCAAGATGTTCTACATTATGTCATTAGGCTCGTATTCTGATTACTAAAATACTGAATACTATAAGAAATGCAGCCCCATTGCTTGGTGAATCAATCTGTTGTTATTTTCCAGACGATATGGTATTTTGTAATCAATAATTGAAAAGCAGATTTAGAGTAGGAGTTCTGGAGAAAATATTGGAATAAAATCAAGACTATGCTGATTAAAATGAATGCAAATAAATACGATTTTGTCTAAATGTTCTCCGTAAAGCGTATTTTCGACGTCTCTAATGTGCATTCCTTATCACATTGTGTATAATTCACGAGGAAGACAGCATCGCAGTTAGATGCATTAAAAAGTTTTTTATATAAAACCGTGTTTTTTTCCTTCGTTCGATCTTATTTAAAATTTGTCAACTTTTCATACAAGTCTCTCACTTGCCGGCTGGCGGCAGTTGGCGAAACAATTCCCTCCTGTGTAATCTGCGAACTCTTGTGGGTGGTGTTCCACCATTTCTACCCCGCACTGAAGACAATCAAAACAAAAAGGGCCTCTATAACTTTCGGAACGAGGTAGCTGCTGAGCAAAAAAGCTTGTATTAACATATGTTTAGATACCAATTATTTTGGATTTCATTTCGAAGCCTCCGCGCAACAGCGGCGGCCGATGGATGGTACACAATCAGCGGGAGTTTCGACGACGGGCTCCGCCGCCACCAAAGTCGGGCCCGTCTGAGAAATAATACAACATAGAAGGGAGCGCGGACTTCCAAGGAAACATAAAAAGAGCGAACACAATCGAGGAAAAGAGGAAGCAAACCGTGCAACCGTCCCGGGAGCAAAGAAGAAAAATCACCACCGCGTTGACGCCAAGAGTCTGGACCCTGGCCGAGGGATCTAAGCGCCATGGTTCTTCCGTTCCCCCATCTCGCAACTTACTGCCCACCCCACCGTGGTTGGTTTCACGATCCCCGCGGAAGAGGCGCACTTGTGAACAAGTAAATCCATTCATCATCGGAGGCTGAGCCCGAACTGTGCCGCGGAGCTGTAGCTGGAGAGTCGAATCGTTTGTATCGTTTTTGGTTCGGTTGTCTGCCTGTCCACGGGACTCCGGGCGCAATTCTGCTACTCTTTTGCTTACTGGGCCAGCAGAAGGACCATACCTACCGATGCGATGCCTTGGGAGAGGTGGAGGGACACGTTTGTTGGTTTTTGGGCCGTTTGGTGGTGGTCGTCGTCGCTGTCGTGACCGGAGTCGCTGCTGCGCTAATGGTGATACGACGAGGGAGGCTCAAATGAATGCACGGGGGACGGAAATTAATCATGATGTGATCATTAAACATGAGATTGGCTTTGTTTTCTGGCAGATCGCGTCGCGTGATTTGGACTGTGGGTGAGAATGGTGGTGAAAATGACAAAATTTTTATCAAACTACATAAAATAATATTCGACCTTGTTCGATAAACGGATTACATTCGAATGATGAAAACACTGGAGAGAATTTTGCAAAACAGTATGAAATCGGCCCGAGAACAGATGCAGCCAGAATCATTCCCTTTTCACAAATCGATTACCATTTCAATAATTTTGGAAAAATTACTTCCGCAAAACATAAAGGCAGATGAGCTAGTTTGATCCATTGCTTTGATTTTCCCACTATCCAATCGCATCTCATCAGCTTTAAATGTTCATTTGCCTTTGATTAGTGTTGATGAACACGCAAACAGTAGCCAGCATGCTCACACGATCCCGAGATGAAAAGACGTGCTCGCTTACCGATGAAATCGCTAAAACAAATCTGGTAACAGTCAATAAAGATTCCCATAAACGACTTTTTAACAAGCCCTAACGAATTAAAACACAAGCGGATGGGATAAGGAATCGGAAGCAATCATCAAAAATTTCTCGGAACTGCGTTTAAACAACGGAAATGTTGAATTTGTGACCCCACGGTTAGATGCGATCGGCTCTTCCATCAAATTAGCGATAGTTCCTTTTCCCCCATCAGCGCTGGGTAACTCCCGCGAAAGAAGACAAATTAACGCCCCGAGGGCAATTATTAGCACCGTTTTTAAATAATAAAACAATTAAATTAATTTTATTAGCTTATCTCGCGAAACATGATTCGAAAATGAGTGCCGCCTCGATCCCCATACCAAATAGGTCCAGCAAGAAATTAAAACTCTTTGCGCCGATGACGAATGATAGCACGTAATTATCGGCCTTTTGTAATCTGTGTTGCTGTGCCAATTAATTTTCTCGGTGCCTCCGGATCACACCGAATTGGCCCGCGTATGAAATTAATTCCAGCGTTGGTTATTTTTTTTCGAGCGAGTTTCGCTTGCAAGATTGATGCGATAATGCCCCGTGTCCCCAGTTTGTTAGTGGTTCTCGCCAGGTTGTTAGACGAGCATTAGTAAACCTATAGCGCGAATCAGGTGGAGCTACGCTCGCTTTGGCCAAACGACTTGTCACGTTTGGGTTTATTTTTAATTAAACTAGTGTTTCCTATCGCCTTATCTTGGCTTTTGCCATTTACGAATGGGCCCGGATTGCAGCCGGGCGTCGAAGCCATTCATCAAAACCCTCGATCGCAGAAGGCCTAGAAAGTTGCCGCCGCCGCCGTGGCCAGTGCAACGAATCGAAATAGGCTAGGCCTGGGGTGGCGGTGTGACTGCAGCGGCAACTATCAGCGCACTTTTATCACACCTTCTTTCGTATTTGTCTTTATTTTAATTTATTATCTACTTTCGGTCAAAAAGCCGCAGAAATGGGTGGACCATGCGCTACTTGTCCCTACTTACGGACAAAGTTCAAATGAGAATGGTGGTGTGGGAAAAAGCGGGGGTCGGTTGTTTCAAGCTGTTTTAGGTTTTTGATTTATGTGTGGGTTTCCTCGCCCAGCCATTGCTTACTCGGAGACCGGGGCTCCGAAAGGTTATCAGGTGGGTGGATCGGCCCGAAAGCAAATGGTCACTGCGTTTTCGTTGGTTTTGGCTTCTGCAGGCGTTTGTTTACATTCCGGGAACGACAATGGACGAAAAGCGTCATAACTCATGCCGGTTAATTGTGCGTTGACAAGAATTTGGGCATTCGGAGGGATGATTCATATGTAGATTTGATGAGGTTTTCACCGGTGAAGCTAATTTAAAGGTGAACGTAGCGTGCGCTTCCGTAGCCAAGCGGTACAGTGCATTGCCGGAGAGTGAGCCTTGAAGGTGACCGGTACAGTCGATAAAATTACCGAGTGTAATTTTTTTTCGGTCTTCACTGTTTCGAGGAAAATTTTATTGAACTCAGCATGACGCGTTTTTTGCATCGTGCTCCCATTATTTTGAAGATGTATGCGTGTAGGAGCATGTCATCAAGTCTTTTCATAGGTTTTGACTAACATTTGAATAGGGTCAAAACTTATTCTTATCAGTATTTCATCTACATACATAGCTATAGACTAAGAACTGGAATGTTTGCGTTTTGGCTGTTTCGCCCTTTTCAAATGTTGGTCTACTAACACGCCAACCTGACGAGATCGTAGAACGCGGTCACTAACGAAGAAAACGTGTTCAGAAAACGTTTGTCCACTAAAGAGACTCAAAATCACGATGACAAACAAAACGAGTCCGCTAAAACTCGATTGCGGGTACTGTACACGGTGATGCTGGCGAAGATTGGATGCGTGAATCAGGAGGTCGGAACCTACGTCATGTAAGACGTTCAACAACTGTAACGGCTCTCGATTCCGAGGTCTTAAGCCATTTAATTAAGCCCACTTTAGCGCCAAGCAAGTAGACGAATTCTACACACATGTGGACCAGCAAGTTCTTTCCCGGCTGAACTCCTCCAGGTGAGTTCTTTCCAAACAGAAGGCTAAACCGAACCAATCGTACCGTAACTCTCCATTGACATCCGCAAACATCAAAACATTATTTTTTTTTCATTTATTTAGTTTACATCTAAACAGATAACACTATATCAACAATTTGACGCCACAATACACGGTTCGAGGCCGCATCTTTCCATCCTCGGATACGCCCCACGCTCGCCAAGTCGTTTTGCACCTGGTCTGCCCATCTCGCTCGCTGCGCTCCACGCCGTCTCGTACCTGCCGGATCGGAAGCGAACACCATCTTTGCAGGGCTGCTGTCCGGCATTCTTGCAACATATCCTGCCATCGTACCCTTCCGGCTTTAGCTACCTTCTGGATACTGGGCTCGCCGTAGAGTTGGGCAAGCTCATGGTTCATTCTTCGCCGCCACACACCGTCTTCTTGCACACCGCCAAAGATGGTCCTAAGCACCCGTCTCTCGAATACTCCGAGTGCTTGCAAGTCCTCCTCGAGCATTGTCCATGTTTCATGTCCGTAGAGGACAACCGATTTTATAAGCGTCTTGTACATAACACATTTGGTGCGGTGGCGAATCTTTTTCGACCGCAGTTTCTTCTGGAGCCCGTAGTAGGCCCGACTTCCACAGATGATGCGCCTTCGTATTTCACGACTAACGTTGTTGTCAGCCGTTAGCAAGGATCCGAGGAAGACGAATTCCTCGACCACCTCGAAGGTATCCCCGTCTATCGTAACACTGCTTTCCAGGCGGGCCCTGTCGCGCTCGGTTCCGCCCACAAGCATGTACTTTGTCTTTGACGCATTCACCACCAGTCCAACTTTAGTTGCTTCACGTTTCAGGAGGGTGTACAGTTCTGCCACCTTTGCAAATGTTCGGCCGACAATGTCCATGTCATCCGCGAAGCAAATGAATTGACTGGATCTGTTGAAAATCGTACCCCGGCTGTTACACCCGGATCTCCGCATGACACCTTCTAGCGCAATGTTGAACAACAGGCACGAAAGTCTATCACCTTGTCTTAGTCGCCGGCGCGATTCGAACGAACTGGAGTGTTTGCCCGAAATCTTCACACAGTTTTGCACACCATCCACCGTTTCTTTGATCAGTCTGGTTAGCTTCCCGGGGAAGCTGTTCTCGTCCATAATTTTCCATAGCTCTACGCGGTCTATACTGTCGTATGCCGCCTTGAAATCAACGAACAGATGACGCGTTGGGACCTGGTATTCACGGCATTTTTGAAGGATTTGCCGTACAGTAAAGATCTGGTCCGTTGTCGAGCGGCCGTCAACGAAGCCGGCTTGATAACTTCCCACGAACTCGTTCACTAATGGTGACAGACGACGGAAGATGATCTGGGATATCACTTTGTAGGCGGCATTAAGGATGGTGATCGCTCGAAAGTTCTCACACTCCATTTTGTCGCCTTTCTTGTAGATGGGGCATATAACCCCTTCCTTCCACTCCTCCGGTAGCTGTTCGGTTTCCCAGATTCGGACTATCAGTTCATCAAAACAACAACTCTATTTAAACGACCACGGAATATTCAAGCTTCCTTTTCTCTCGGATTGGAGTTTAAAGACATCGAAGCATCAATTCATAATATGTACACATTCTATTCTCAAACCAGTATTTCGACTTAAGATCCTAATTTTGTTCTTAAAACCATCTAGCCTAATCTTTACTGCGCCCAGTTTCTTCGTTATGAATGCATTTCAGGTTTATAAAATCATTGCGACGATATTGTACTTAAAACTAGATGTTTCCGGATTCCTGATGACAGCTAAGGCCTTCGGTGACTTCCGATGACGGTACCTTATCGTACAGGGAAGTAGCGACACATATACTGCTGATGGAGGTGCCCCCCCTTTGGATGGCGGGTGGATGGTCTCTCCTCTGACGATGGTTGGAACTGCTGCAGAAAACTAACAAGATGGCCGCCACAGGCGACGGTACCCTAAGTGACGTTTACGTAGTGACAGCGAACTAGTGTGAGGCGCTCACTGCCATTGGGCGATGGCCAATGGACGGTCCCGTTCTCTTCAAAAGCGGACGTTATCTTGAAGGTTTTCCAAAAGTGATTGCCGAGGATGAGTTTCTTCGCCAAATTCGGAACATACAAAGTTGGAACCACCTTGGTTGTTTTTCTAAACATGTGTAGGGAATATAAACCAGACTAGCACACTCATGTATTGTTCCGCCAGCAGTTTTAATTCGAAGGTTGGTGGGTTTCATCTGAAAATTATGTGTGGCTAGCGACTTAGGCTCACCTGGCTAGCGGCGGCTCCTGAATCTAAAAGGCCCTTGACCGTAGTACCAAGGATCTTCTTCTTCTTCTTCTTCTTAATGGCATTACATCCCCACACTGGGACAGAGCCGCCTCGCAGCTTAGTTTTCATTAAGCACTTCCACAGTTATTAAGTGCGAGGTTTCTAAGCCAGGTTACCATTTTTGCATTCGTATATTATGAGGCTAAGTACCAAGGATACTCACAGTAATGTATCGGCATCTGTTTTCTTTCGATTGAATGGTCATAAACGGGGAAAAATGTTGAAAATATGTTAGTGTGGGAGCAGTATCCAAATAATTGGAAGGGTTACTCCCTAATTCCCTTCCGTGTGTTCGTTTTTTGGTCCTGTTGGAACACCTCGGTGATTATTCGGACAATTAATTACTACCACCAGAGATGGCATTTCACCACAGTGTTTGCACTGTAGCGCATGAGAAGTGCAAAAAATTGAGCCTACAAACAATACTCACCACACTTTATGCGACCCACTCTTTCTTTCGCTGGTGAGTTTACCGCACGCCGGTGAGTGTAGGTGCCTGCATGCTACAGTGCATGTGTACCAAACTTGTGCTTAGAAAAACGCTCGCACGCGCTCGGCTGCGTATTCACTGCCGTGTACACGCCAGTGTGCGCTCTTTCAGGATCGCAGCAATAAATTGGTGCAATGTGGTAGAGATCGAATGTTTTATTTTAACCGTTAAGACGTTCTCGATCCTGAAACGCTCATGCAGGCTCGCTCGTGCTGTGTACCTTCTTCTTCTTATTGGCATTACATCCCCACACTGAGACAGAGCCGCCTCGCAGCTTAGTGTTCATTAAGCACTTCCACAGTTATCAACTACGGGGTTTCTAAGCCAAGTTACCATTTTTGCATTTGTATATCATGAGGCTAACACGATGATACTTTTATGCCCAGGGAAGTCGAGACAATTTCCAATCCGAAAATTGTCTAGACCGGCACCGGGAATCGAACCCAGCCACCCTCAGCATGGTCTTGCTTTGTAGCCGCGCGTCTTACCGCACGGCTAAGGAGGGCCCCTGTGTGCTGTGTACCACGAGCGATGATTTTTTTCATAAATGTTGTACAAAATACAACATCACGCGTGCTCGAGTGTTAATTTCATTATAATGAATATTTAAGCTTTACTCCATAGAAGGTCAGACGCTGGATGAATAGAAGAATAATGTTAAAATGGATACATTCAGTCAAACTATCGTTTTCATCAAATAAATGGGCCTTTTACTTATCTTATTCTTCTCCAATGGTACTACATTTTAACCAAAACTTGGCATGCTTTACAACTTAGTGTTTTATTAGCATTTCCACAGTTATTAATTAAATGCTTTTCTTTGCCCGCCAACTGCATGAATATTGTGTGGAAAGTACAATGGAAACACTGTGCCCAAGGAGCCGAGAATGTTTCACGCTATCCAGTGACGAGTCAGCCAAGGCCTAAGGGCTGTAAGTTTCTTTAATAAAGACATATTGTTGTCATGTCTTCTGAAAACATCCTAGGCCGGACCGAGAATCGGCCTTGTCATTTCTAGATTGGCAATCCTACGCCTTTTCTCGCAAAGCTAACTGGATACCCCAAAAAATGAAATGTAGATATTATTCAATTCATCAGAGATTACAAGTTAATTGAACCAATGCATTATAAAGATAAGAACACTCTCCATCATCATGCGGATACAGTGGACAACGTTAACTTGACTATTGGTTATCCTCTTATGGCATGTTCAATGCATACACTAGGCCCAGGGAGTCGCGAATGTTTCCCACCCGAAAACATCCTAGACCGGACCGAGAATCGAGCTCGTTATCTCCAGATTGGCAATCCTATGCCTTTGCTCGCGGCTAACTGGAGACCCCTCACTCCATTCTTATTGACAAGAAATGAAGCACTCCTTTTATACAAATACATATTTCTTATATTCGAGGCTACTTTAGATTAAAGTTTCGCTATGTATATTCCTGGTTTACGCCATCTCCCAAAGGCACACGCCTTTTATTCAGTATCGGCTTCAATAAAATTTCTCGGGTTACAGCAATTCCTACAACTTTTAGGTGGTATTACCTAATTTTTCTTCGAATTGTGTATTGTTTCGTGCGGTCAACAAAAAGTATTATTAAATTCAAAGTGTTCGTAATTGTTATTACCTGGGAGATTATCTGGACCCTTCTTCTTCTTCTTCTTCTTCTTCTTCTTCTTCTTCTTCAATGGCTCATTCCAACATTCCAACTGGAACTTGGCCTACTTTTCAAATTAGTATTTTATTAGCATTTCCTCAGTTATTAATTGAAAGCTTTCTATGCCCGCCATTGCATGAGTATGTATCTTGTGTGGCAAGTATAAGGATACACTATGCCCAGGGTGTCGAGAATGTTTACAACCTGAAAACATCCTAGACCGGACCGAGAATCGAACTCGCCATCTCCGGATTGTCAATCCTACGCCTTTGCTCGCAATGCTACTGGAGACCCTGAACCCTAGAAAATTAGTAAGCTCTGGCCTATCATGAAGTATAGTATTTATGACGAATTATAACTTATCTAGCCTAGACTGAGCAACTGTTTTGCTTTCTCGTATACCAAGAAGTAGCGAAAAGCCAATATCATGTTCTTCTTATTGGCATTAAGGCCGTACACTTATTACATAAGCACTCAAGGGAAGGGGGATCTGTCATTTTCTTACGCTCCGTATAAACGAAAAATCATTTAAGTGGGAAAAATCTTATATGAAGGGAGGAGGGGTTCGGAAAACCCAGAAAAAATGTTTATGTAATTAGTGTACGACCCCTTACTGCCACTGGGATTACCAAATTACAATTTTTGCATTCGTTTGCATGAAGCTAACACGATGATACTTTTATGCCCGATACCCAAAAATTTCCTAGACCGTACCGGAAATCAAACCCATGCCACCTTCAGCATGGTCTTGCTTGCTCTGTGCACGGCTATGGAAGCCCCGAAAAACCAATACAAACCCCATTCGAATTTGGCAAGACATTTTTTTTTATATTGCTTATAAACATCGTAACCCTCTTAAAACAAATTGGTTAGACCCAAAAACCGACGAAAGAAAAGGTGAAAAAATCGCTTAAGTTTTTTTGAAGATAATCGCCTAAATGTCGAAATTTTAGTAAAAAAAATTGATTAGACCCCGAAATCGACAAAAAACAATTTAAGAAAAAATAGCGTGGTTTTTTTTCAAACGTTAAGATTTCTAAATTAGCGTTAAGAAGGGTCACAATGTGTGTAGCGTCACAAAAAGTGAAGAAATGTTGAAGTATCATGAGAAAACAAAAATCACACGTTCGGAAAATTTATGTTGCCAAAATCGAATGGGGTCTGTTTATTCAATCCAAATACAGACTATGGGTTCAAAAGCTATGGTCGAAATACTATTATTATAATATACTAGGTGGATTTATCAGGGTTTTAAATTTAATTTCACCCATTTGTTTTTGGAATAAAAACGCAGTCGGTACTTAAATGGTCGGGATTGGTGGTCATATGGCTACCACTTAGCCATTTTCTTACGTTCCATATAAATAAAAAAAATATTTGTATGGGAAAATCTTACATGGGGGGAGGGGGTTGAAAAACCCAAAAAAATGCTTACGTTATTTGTGTAAGGCCCCCAATGCGTAAATGGAACCTTACCTTAAAAATGCCTTTAAAAATATCACTAGAAGTAATGAATCCTATGTTGTGATTATCAAACACAATTCCACCCTGTAGGTATTCGAGGCCACTGTACATATATGGAATTTCCGTAGGCTTCGAAGAGATTTGATAAAAAAAATATGGGGTTGCGGGTGGTATTCCCGGATCCGGCTGAAAAACTAAAAATAGCAACATTTTTTTGTCAAAACTCCTCTGTACTCTGTACTCCTTCGTTGTGCTCACTCGAGAATTTAAGTTACAGATACTTGCATTGGAACTTAAATATGTAGCGCAATACCATGTTGGGAATACCGGCCGATACCCTACATTGCCATTTTTGGCTTTTTTATTGGGTGACTTGATGTGATTTATCAAGCGAGTTTTTATTATAAATTCAATATCATAAGTTACAGAAGGATTGTTCTTCAAATGCAGTGAAGTTTGTTGCATAATTTAACATGGACAATGATTTTTTTTTTGGAAGTTTTTCAAAACTAAAATAATTTACCCAAAATGTAACACCGAACCAATTTACCCCATATTTATTAGCTAAATTCGAGAAAACTTGCGTGGCCTGTTGTTGTGCGTGACCTGAAAACTGGAAAAATCGAGTATGGAGTCGCAGTAGGGTCACTGTTCCGATAGTTGTGGGTGTACCTATAGTTGCGGTAGTGTGGTATACGCACAATCTACGAATTTAACGCAGCAACCCGCACTTCTTATCGATTTCATGACACGTCATAACATTGTGCAACGAAAAATAGTGTGAGAATTAGGTGAAAATCGGCAAAGTATCTGCAAATGTATTTATTATTTCAAGCCCTTTGCTCCTATAGTTGCGGTAGTGTTCTTAAAGTTGCGAGACCCGTTTGAAAACAATGGGATTCGCAACTATAGGAACGCAAGTTAAAAAATAGCGCAACTATTGGAACAGAGTACCAGTAATTAGAGGTTCAATTTTAGAGTGTGGTGGCGAGTTTTGAGGCGGTGCAAGGAGTTTCCATGCAAAGATGATGAGGAAATCTTTCATATACATGCTACAGGTAAGCGAAATTCCGTATCAATTGAGACCAAGCGTATAAATAGTGTGAGAGTGTGCTCAGTTCCTCCACTATTGGGTTTTTTACCGTATGTCAGTCGCAAGAATCGTAAAATAAATTAATTTTCTATGTGGTTGGTGATACTAGTGCAATTTACGTGAATTTTACTATTCATTGTGATTTCCAAATTCCAAATGTGGAAAAATGATTATTTTTCTCGGCAGGCCTTTGCGCTTTAGTACACTCCTCTAAGGTTTGATGTCCACTAATTGTCCAGTCAACATAGCGTGCATGCTCTCTGCAGTACCCTGCATCGAAGGGGAAGGGGATCATGAATACATTTGTTTAAACTCGGTTTTTATTACACGATGCTCCACGATGCTTTTCGTTCAAGTGAGTTGAATGGAGGTGTTGCGACGTTCAATTCGAGTTCAATTCAAGCGTCTTGTCCAACCCACTTGCCTTGCATTATACGGCAGTTATAGAATTTGTAAATATTCAGTATAGGCTAGATGTACCAGTTGTGGCTATAGCACCAGTTGTCGCACTAGTGCTTTATATGCCAAATTGCCAATCAAATCACCGTAAACCAAGTTCATATCGATAAAGCATATTCATATGATACGATAACACCTTTGATCTCCTCCAAAACAAGCAAAGCATAATTGTAAAAATTGATTTTGCTTAATTTTTGACGTCCTTTGCACCAGTTGTCGCACTAGTGGTCCCTATTTGGCCAGTCCCATAAGAAAACAATGGGATTTGCCAAATAAGGAACCAAAATTAAGATTGGTGCCACAACTGGTGCATGCGTTCCTATTATGGATTAATCAATTTTGAGGATAATAACAAATTTTATTGTGGTTGTCACAACTGTTCTAAGAAGCAGGAAGTAAAACCTTTTCCCTGATAAATAAAGTTCACCCACATGCCTTTTACTTATTTTTAAAAAAATACTTGTTCTTATGTATGGCGACAATTGGTACACCCACCCTAATTAGATTTTTCGTATGACCGAAAAAGTGCCGTGTGAGAAAATAATTCATTTGGGTAATCATAATGCTTTACATGCAAATGGATTAAGCTGAAAAAAACAAAGACTTAAGAACATTCAATATTTTTCCGAAAAAATTCGCTACGAACTGCTCGGTTAATTCTATTAGCTCAGCAGTAAAATTCACACAGAAATGCCACCGGCGCGTATACACGGCCGTGCGCGGCTGCGTATTTATCAGCGCTCACTGCAGTGCGTTTTAGGGCTCTTTTTCCACACCGCACTGTTCTGCTGTTGATTGTGCGCTCGGTTCATTTTGTTCGATCTTCTTTTATCGCACACTTCTCCCAAGCTGTGGTGAATTCAAACGTAAGAGGCGCGCTCCCGTTCAAATGCAACGGTGCATGTGAGTGTATTAAAATTTCTTTTCACCACACTGAGGAGATGGACATCTCTGACTACCACTTCTAGTTGGCCACAGATGTGACAAAAAAGCCTTTTATTTCTGGAGTTATCTCTCTACTAATGCCCAATTTGTCTGAAGTTCCAGCACAGTATTGGGTTTGGCAGAGCACTAACTGGTTCTGTTGGTGCTTCCCTAGTTTCTTCCCTTCTAGCGCATGAATATCCTTACCTTCCCGCTTTATGGTGTTGTCCCATTCATCTTCTTCTAAGCACCTGGTATGGACATGTTCGCTGCGCCTACGATCTATAAACCGATTTGTCCAATTCGTAGCAAAGGTTGAACAACGTCTCGATGTTCATTCCGTCAGTATCAATAGAGGCCAAGTGAGACCGATGCCCATACAAGTCGCGCATGTTGTCGATCAAAATCTCTTCGTTACTTGTTAACTTAATCGTTCGATCTCTCCCATACACGTAACAAATGTTTCATTCGGCATCTGCTTCCGTTCACGGATCTCTCTTTCAATGACCTTGTCCTTGTTAGGCATTACGAATCTCAGATGGTATTTCAATGTTTGCCAGATCGCAAATTTGTGGCAAACTTGTGTGTATAGTACCAGATTTCAGCTACGAATTCTGGACGAAACAAGAAATTGGCCTTGCCAAGCAACTCCATTTCTGAAATTTGGCTGCTATTGGAAAGCACTTTTATTCTTTTCAGGAATTCCTCCACAGACATTCCTTTAGGATCACCGTTGAATTTGATGGGCCACTTGTTAATTGGAATTCTATGAGTTCTCATCTCCTGGTTTGGCGGCGGGATTTCCTTCGCGTTCCATCGGAGTGGCGTTGATGTCTGGACGTGGTTGTAGTTTGTGGTGGCATACTGAGAACGGAGGTTCCTCCTAGTCCATGGCTGTGAAGCTGTGGGTCTCAATGGACCACTCTCAGCTGCTGTCTGTGGATTTCTACTCAAGGCCTGGTTCTCTAAGGGATGACCTTTCGCAGGGTGAGACATTTGACTTTGGAACTCATATGTACATAGCCTGAGCAATCCGTAACATCATTCCTTCTAGCTGGTTGGATAGAACATCTTCCATGATTCTACTGACGTCAACCCTCAGCATTGAGTTGCCTAGAATAGTCGGGGTTTCCGGACTCACATGCGAGGTAACGGCGGCTGCTGGTGAGGTGGGAAGCTGCTTGAGGGACCGAGGGAGGTATATTGGCCTCCGCAAAATCCTTGTTGATATCCAGCAGTGGTGAAGCTCGCTGGCGAGATGCACTATTTGTCCCTGAATTGAATAGTAGAGCATGAGGTGTCCCTGGTTGGTGAACAACTTCGGTCCGTGTTTGACTGGTCTGAGATGGATCATTAGATATAAGTGGATTGGTAGTTCCGTGCGATCTCCGGTCTTGGATCGTTTGGAACGCAACTCTTGACCGATTCAAACCACTCACAAGTCCCAATGAACGACCGCCTGAATTCACTTTAGGTATTGTCCCAACCTCGGATGATCGAGCTACACTGGGGGGTGGAGGAAATTTCAAAGATAGATCTCTTGGCACTCTAACTTGCTCTATTTGAGCACCTTGTCTTTCATCAACCATCACTGGAGCTCAATCATCTGGGCCGCCAAAATGCTCGAAAAGAAATTCAATTTCATCCAACAAGTCTTCCCTTATTTTTTCTTGTTCCGAATCAATTGCATTTAGTCTCATTATTCTAAGACGAACGTGTCGCAAGCGAGATATTAAGCACTGGCGTGCCCCCTGCATTTCAAATTCCTGTCTTATAGTAACCAATTTTACTTGAATTACTGCCAACTCATCGAGTACAGTTTTATTCGATTTTATCAATTTGGGACTACACAATTCTTCTAACTGAATATTGCGCAACAGCCCTCTTTGTTCAATTACTGGAGCACGGGACATGGATTGCATGGACTCGACGTGTCTGGAAATACTTGGTATATCGCATATGACAAGTCGCTAAGATGGTTGATTGATTTGTACAACGAATTCATCAAAAGTCGTTGTGGCACCATGGCTGGCAACAAGCGGAGAAAAACGAATCGGTTTGCGCAACAGATGCATCGAATGTTGTAACGTCAATAGTTGCAGTTGGATGAATTACACCAAGAGTGGTTCTAGTGGTTCAGAATGATCACAACTCTGCGTGGTGGGATGCCCGCATACAAGAGTTTCTTCTCCTGAGCTAGTGGGATACCCATAGGAAAAATAGTGTTATTATCGATAGAAAAGATCACAATTTCTGTAAGCGAAAATCCTGCATTCAAGAGCTTCTTCCTCTGCGTTGGTGGGACACCCGTAAATACTGTTTAAACAGTTTTGGGTGGGACGCCCGCATTCAAGATTTTCTTCCTCTGTTCCGGAGGGACGTTGGTGGGACGCTCACAAGAAGAATGGAGCTATTGTGAATCGTCGGAACGATGACAATCTTGCGAGATGGGATGTCCACCCACATGCAAGATGCTCTCTTTCGGTGGGACGCTTGTAATCATAATTCTGCGTGATGGAACAAATGCACATTTTTTCCATTGAGCTTGGGAGACGCTTCCTGTATTGGTGGTATTATCGTAGGTTGAATGAATCACTATTCTGCGGGGTGAGACGGCCAAGAGTGGTTATAGTGGTTCAGAATGATCACAATTCTGCGTGGTGGGTCACCCATGTGTTTCTTACGGTGCGTTTGAGGTACTCCAGCATAAGAATGCTTATTTGGATTCAAATGCATTCAAATGAATGTTGGTTGTGTGACAACTGTAAATACACAGTTCAATAGATGTGTGCAGGTAGGGTGCAAAGGCAGTATTCGTAGTCATGATTTGTAATTAAAGTGAAATTGGGTTATTAAAAATGTTATTTTCATTGCGAGTCGGGACGCCTTAATACATAAAATGTCGGAAGTGTTATTTCTTTTTCTTTACAGAAATACAAGTTGTTAGACACTTTTTAAGGCAATCTTCACTTGTGGCAAGGACAGGCTTAAACCACGATCAAGCTAAACATACTTCAGTTTCTCAGTCGTATGACAGATCATAGCTGTCATTGCACAAGATACACATTTTCAGATTCCTCACGAGGTGAGTCGGGAGTGCAAGAAATGCAAACATGATGTTTGATTCCTGTGTAATGTACGATGTTGAATTGATGGCACAGTATGCTGTATTGTCCATTTTGACCTTAGACAAACCCCAGTCATGGTATTCGATGGGACCATGAACAGACCTGATACGACGGCTCCCGGCGAGACAGGAGGAAATGCCCTAAGCAACGAATTTGGGATCACGATTGGAAGCTTGGAAAATGGTCTCCAGAATTGGAAGGTCAGAACAAGTCGCCAGGTTTCGCAGGCTGCAACAGAATATTCCCATGAAGTGATAGTCCGGAGTACTTTCTTCCCTCGCAAGAATATCCACTAGGCCACAAACCGAATATCCACAAGGCGACAAACGGATAACCAAACCGGCGATAAATCCTTCTCGAACATTACAAACGTCCGAGTTTACCGCATTGCCAATATAGAACCCGAGACCAGCTATGGTAGGTAATGTACGAATGTTGTGTTCAACGGGCACAAGAAAGCGAGGTGCACAGCGAACAAGGATCAGGTGGAAGAGAAATTCCGTAGACTACGTGGATGGCGACGTACAGCCATAGACCGAGCTGTATGGAGACGATTTTTATGTGCTGCAGAGGCCACTCCGACCTTCCTGTTCGGGTGTGCCACTGCGACCAGTTATTAGATCTATTGTAGCATTCCCCGTGTCCTTAGTGTTTAAGTGCATGTCGAATTACTCCATTACTATTAAGAAGCAATGAAGTATCGGTTTCGATACAGTTTATGTTTTGTTTTCCCAAGAGTACATGACACGGTCCCGCTGTTTAGACTCTTCACAAAGAGCAATTTCATTGAAGGCACGCCCCTTATTAAATCTTTTCTTGAGAAAACAGAACAGTAATACTGTTAATTGGCCATGCATCGGAGCCCTAGCCACATCCTTGTCTTGCGTATTACAATTCCAAAAAAACTTATTGATAAAGTTTTAATGTTTTTTGTATCTAAAACTTTGTATTATTCATAATATGCATGGCGATCAGTTTAATCAAAGTCAGTCAAAGACTTTTGAATCATGTCCACTCCAAGCAGTACAACGTACGAAGGGCTGTGGGACAAAAGATAAAAAGGATAAAAACGTCAAATGAACAAATTTTAAAAATCTTCAATGTAATATACCTGATTTTGACAAAATGTTGAATAATATGCTTCTAAACTAAAATCTAGAATATAAAGGTTCGAAAGCCTCCAGTTGAGAGACATGAAGGCCTTTTTTTCGAAAAGCTCAGTAGCTTCGTTGCAAGAAGCCTCCTTTCAAGAGGCTCTTTCCGAAACAGCTCATAAGCCTCTTGCGAATAGGCTCAGAAGCCTTCTGCAAATAGGCTCGGAAACCTCCTGACAAAAGGCTCGGAAGCCTCCCGGCAAGAGGCTCGGAAGCCTCCTTTCAAGAGGCTCGGAAGCCTCCCGGCAAGAGGCTCGGAAGCCTCCCGGCAAGAGGCTCGGAAGCCTCCCGGCAAGAGGCTCGGAAGCCTCCTTTCAAGAGGCTCGGAAGCCTCCTTTCAAGAGGCTCGGAAGCCTCCTTTCAAGAGGCTCGGAAGCCTCCTTTCAAGAGGCTCGGAAGCCTCCTTTCAAGAGGCTCGGAAGCCTCCTATCAAGACGCTCGGAAGCCTCCTTTCAAGAGGCTCGGAAGTTTCCTTTCAAGAGGCTCGGAAGCCTCCTTTCAAGAGGCTCAGAAGCCTCCTTCAAGAGGCTCAGAAGCCTCCTTCAAGAGGCTCAGAAGCCTCCTTTCAAAGGCTCAGGCCTCCTTTCAAGAGGCTCAGAAGCCTCCTTTCAAGAGGCTCAGAAGCCTCCTTTCAAGAGGCTCAGAAGCCTCCTTCAAGAGGCTCAGAAGCCTCCTTTCAAGAGGCTCAGAAGCCTCCTTTCAAGAGGCTCAGAAGCCTCCTTTCAAGAGGCTCAGAAGCCTCCTTTCAAGAGGCCTCCAGCCTCCTTTCAAGAGGCTCTGAAGCCTCCTTTCAATAGGCTCAGAAGCCTCCTTCAAGAGGCTCAGAAGCCTCCTTTCAAGAGGCTCAGAAGCCTCCTTTCAAGAGGCTCAGAAGTCTCCTTTCAAGAGGCTCAGCCTCCTTTCAAGAGGCTCAGGCCTCCTTTCAAGAGGCTCGGAAGCCTCCTTTCAAGAGGCTCAGAAGCCTCCTTTCAAGAGGCTCAGAAGCCTCCTTCAAGAGGCTCAGAAGCCTCCTTCAAGAGGCTCAGAAGCCTCCTTTCAAGAGGCTCAGGCCTCCTTTCAAGAGGCTCAGAAGCCTCCTTTCAAGAGGCTCAGAAGCCTCCTTTCAAGAGGCCTCAGGAAGCCTCCTTTCAAGAGGCTCAGAAGCCTCCTTTCAAGAGGCTCAGAAGCCTCCTTTCAAGAGGCTCAGAAGCCTCCTTTCAAGAGGCTCAGAAGCCTCCTTCAAGAGGCCTAGAACCCCCCTTTCAAGAGGCTCAACAGCCCCCTTTCAAGAGGCTCAGAAGCCTCCTTTCAAGAGGCTCAGAAGCCTCCTTTCAAGAGTTTCAGAAGCCTCCTTTCAAGAGGTTCAGAAGCCTCCTTTCAAAAGGCTCAGAAGCCTCCTTTCAAGGGGCTCAAAAGCGTCCTTTCAAGGGGCTCAAAAGCCTCCTTCCAAAAGGTTCGGAAGGCTCCTTTCAAGAGGCTCAGAAGCCTCCTTTCAAGAGGCTCCAGCCTCCTTTCAAGAGGCTCAAGCCTCCTTTCAAGAGGCTCAGGCCTCCTTTCAAGAGGCTCAAAAGTTTCCTTTCAAGAGGCTCAGAAGTCCCCTTTCAAGAGACTCAGAAACCTCCTTTAAAAAAGCTCAGAAACTTCCTTTCAAAAGGCTCAGGAACCTCCTTTCAAGAAGCTCAGAAGCCTGCTTTCAAAAGACTCGGAAGCCTGCTTTCAAGAGGCTCAGACCTCCTTCAAGAGGCTCAGAAGCCTGCCTTCAAGAGGCTCAGAAGCCTCCTTTCAAGAGGCTCAGAAGCCTCATTTCAAGAGGCTCAGAAGCCTCCCTTCAAGAGGCTCAGAAGCCTCCTTTCAAGAGGCTCGGAAGCCTCCTTTCAAGAGGCTCGGAAGCCTCCTTTCAAGAGGCTCGGAAGTCCCCTTTCAAGAGGCTCGGAAGCCACCTTTCAAGAAGCTCGGAAGCCACCTTTCAAAAGGCTCGGAAGCCTCCTTTCAAGAGGCTCGGAAGCCTCCTTTCAAGAGGCTCGGAAGCGTCAAACAGTCCTCAAAGTATTGTGGAAAACTAGATCTATGAAATTAGTTTGAATTTGAAAGTTTCACGGAATAACGAAAATTTCGGACAATTCTTTAGAGAGCCGTATATTCTGTTAGTTTTAAGGTGCGTTTTTAATATCCTATCTTATGAAATACCGCCGTCGGGGGTGACAATGGGTCAACTACTAATAATGCTTGTAGAATAGATTAAATGCATCTGAGGACAAGAAAACTAAATTATAAGAGACCTTTTTGAACGATTTTGTCATCCGACCTTCAGACTGTCTGTAAGAGCGGTGATCCATTCTCTCCTCCAGATGCATTGTCACTCCCGATTTTTTATATACAGCGAAAAAATAGGGGGTACCTTAATGAGAGCATAAGTTCGAAGGGGTTCATCTTGAGAAAAAGAAAACCGCTGCTTAAAACTAAAGCGTCTGCTCGGTGAATGGCGAAAAAATGAGTTTTTTTTAGATGAACACGTTTGACCGGTATAAGGAGGAGGTAAAAAGTTTGCTCATAATAAGGGAAAGAGAGAAGAGCGCGTCTACCAAGTACATACAATAAAAGCTTGATATGGGGCAATTAAGATTGTCAAAACTGCTGCTATTCTACACCATGCTTATCTAAAAAAAATGCCAATCTGCTAAATGGCACATTCAACAAAACAATCTGCCAAATATGACCTTTGGCGGATTGTTCCTTTCCATAGAATTTATTTATTTATTTATTTGTCAATCAAGCTTGCGGACCGTATTATTACATCGAGCGCATAAAATACTAAACTTTGTGATCTTGCTGTTTTTATTGGAACTATTTTAAAATCTTGTACAAACAAAATAGCAACTACTAACACTTTTTCTTCTTCTTTTCTTTACAGGTAAGTCCCATTACTTCTGGATACCCGATGAAAACTAATTGCAAATTCCCAGTGCAATTGAACTAGACAAATTACGTATTGTATAACATTTCTCGCTTTAAAAATATTCAGACAAACCATAAAATGGAAGAGCAGATCTTGAAGTCACTGTTCGCATTGGCAATTCCGAGAATCGTCCACATGAAGGTACTAGCCTTATCTAGCATGAGATTAAAGGCCCACTCGCGAACGTTGCCCGCAGTTAACCATTGCCAACACAAACTGCACCTTAGGGCGTAGCTATAGAGCTTCAACCCACCACAAATCGTAAAAGAGCACCAATTAAAAATATTTTCATAACCTCAGCGAGCACCCTCCGCGAGGCTTAGCGCCACACCAGTTGGCAACCGGGAAGACCTTAATAAACTTTTTTTTCTGCTCCCATTTGATTCTCTCTGACTCGCTCTTTCTCGCCGGTCGCCTCATAAGACCCATGCTGAAACTGTAGCAAGCTACGACCTTCCCACTTCTCTCGCCAAGCCATGATTTTCCCCCTGTGGGGTTAAATCCGCGCTCGCTTCGTTTAAATTTTAATACCTCCGCTCCGTTCGCTCGGATGTAAATTTATGTGATCACCACGGTACCGACTCCAGCTAGACGGGCGGCTGCTCTTCCCTTGGCTCCGGCCACAAGCCGACATCTCTCTTCTTGGCATTATCCGATTAATTAAAAGAAAAACGTAAATAAATTGCAGTGGATCCCGAGCCGGGGTACAGACATGTAGCACGACGACAGAATTCGCTCGGAGTCGGTACCTACAGGACTCCGATTGGGACCTCCGCCCCTCTCTATCGGCACATATCGAACGACGACAGTCGTCGGTATGGAGGACACTTGTAGAGGGCATAACAATTGAACTATTTTTTCTCCCCTTTTACACTCTGGCCTCTTTTGTGTACGAAGGATTGTCCGACATGCAGCAGGACCAATTCTCGAGCAGCACCCGTCTTTCTTTGAACGCCGCACAGAAATACGGCAGGTTCAATCCAAGTCCGGCCGGTCAGCCACCGAGGAGGAGGAGAAGGTCCAAAGAGAAATCTCAAAAGGAGCGACCGCTGCCTCCGCTGCTCGTCGTCTTCATCATACACAAGGAGCGAGCGTGTGTACTTACTCTGTGATGTAGCGACGACTTCGGCCACCTAAATCCCGCGGCGGAGGGCGAGGGGCACAGCAGAGTGCACCGATCTTGTATAAGCAAATTAAATAGACGTAATTTAATCATTCAATTTTTGTCTCTCCGGCTTGCCGTTTTTTGCGGTGTGTCTGGTGGCGGGTCGTTTGGTGGCTGTTTTTTTGTTTGTGCCTTGTGCCTTTGATTTCGCTTTATTTGCTGCTTCATTTGAATAAGATCAAAAGTAAACAAGGGAAGATTTGATAGGCCCGGCGACGCCGTCGTAGCTTCTTGCTCCGTGCTGTGAGACACAAACAAACAAATCTACGCTGGAACCGACATTATTGGGGGGAAGATATATGAGGGCTGGCCGATATAGGACCACAGACAAACGGACGTTGCACATGCCAGCGGTGTAGTTCAAAGCTGGATATGTGCCGTGTACATCGCTTTTGAAAGCCTACTTGATCATTCTTAAAGGAAACGACAGATGGCGAAAGTAGGTTGTTCACTCTGATATTACAAAATTTTCCTATTAGGTTTGTTCATTATCTGTGATAGAACACGGTCAGTGGAAAATTGGGCTACAAAATCTTTGTTTTTCTACACTCTTTAGGGTGGTATTGATCGTTTCTTCGAGAATCGGAAACTAGTTGAGTGTACTGCCCTATTTCACATTCATATAGAAAAAAATCCTCCATCAAGACACTGACCACACTAATTAAACTGAATATCAATTAAAATTTGCGCTTCGGAATCAGCTCCCACGGTTTATTTGAGATTTGGTTTTATTTTTGTCTTGCGGCTGCCGGGTACCTAGTTGTATTGTTGCTGTTATTGCGGTTGTTCATGTGGGGTTTTATTGTCGTTTGTTTGCTTGTTTACCTCCGTATGACCGGCGTCGCAGAGGAATAAAGGCGACTGGTTTTGTTTAACCAGTCGCTTTGAGATGGGCGCTGCACTAAAAGGAGCCTTCGCGGCTCCTCTTCTCGTGTCCCACTTGGATGTTGCAGGGTTGGGGCCAACTCCTTGCCTCTGTTAGGCAGTGCCGCTGGAAAGTCCATCATATTTCTCGGCCTACTACTGCGTGCTTGTTGGGAGATCAAAGAGATTTCACCGCCCACTTGGACCACGCAGAGTCACGTAGATAACATAGATTAATAGCTTAGATTCCACGGTCATTAGTGATGGAGCAACTTCTGTTTACTACCGATGATGGATTCCCGGCATAGTGCTGGCATTGCAATGGCGTGCGTGAGACTGTGCAATCGACAAATTTTCTGCCATATTTGCTTGGCGGCTGTCAACCGTGGTCCGGAGTCAACTTCCATGTTTGTTTTCCCATTAATCCCTGCGTACATTTCCCGATACGAGCTCTACTACTCACACGCACACTCACGTAAAGCACTTTCACGTATCCCGCCCGATCCGGCAAAGGGTAATGTTTTGTCACGCTTGTAGTCTTTGTTTTTGCGTTCGGCAAACCTTCCGCTTCGTTCTTGTGCCCGACCCAGCTCATAAATTTATGCATGCACTCATATAAAATGCATTTCGGAGCGGTTTTTGCTCCTGCTCTCCCTAACAGCATTCCTATAAATGCCTTGCTTCTAGTGGTTGGGAGTATGATGGTTTCCATTCGAGAGCGGAGACATTATGGTTTCGTCTTTTCGCCCGAAGCAGGCCCTTGAGGTTGGGAATAGTTCAGTTATTGCACCTTCCCAAACGATGGCTTTATGTACCCGTTGCACCTCCTTTTTGCTACGGATTGACAATGACCGGCGGTGCACTACGATGGCGGTAAACGTATCAAGTTACGCCGCCGGGATATGCAAAGTGACAGAGCGAATAATGTACTTGTGCCAAGATTTCCATGTTTTTGTATGTGTGTGGGTTTTTCAGCATGGAAAACATGGTGTGCTAATTAAGTGCCAATATGGTTTCGAAACATGAAGCCTGCCGGAAATGGCTGTTGCCTGTCGGTTGAGAACAAAGCAAGTGATTTATTAACACCCTTTTGGAACTCTACAGCACTACATTCAAAGATGGCGGATTTTATTGGGGAAAGCAATACCTCATATGAAGGGAAACTTATCACGTTCTACTGAGAAATTCTCATAGGATAGATCGCACTTTAACATAAATTAATGGTTCGCTCCAATCTTAGAAGCTGTCCTATATATAAAATAGTCAACTTACTATCGATCAACCGAGGAAAGTGAAATCAAAAGCTTTCAACTACCTCTTTCCTGTTCTACAGACCAGCAGCAATCAACGTAATTGGAATAGTTCCCTTATAAGCGCCAGAATGACACACACCCACAGCTACATGATCGTAAAAATGTTCAACCGACAAAGCGCCATCCCATCAATAAATCAATAAGAAAAAGTGGAACCGAGTGGTTACGCAATGATTCATTTTTCCTCGTTTCTACTTGACCGGAATTTATCTGGTTCTGAGATAGATAGCATATTCCTGGAAGCATACACACCCATACACACGAACCACAATTGAGTTGGGAGGGAAAACCGACACGACCGATGAAAGACCAAACGCGGAGAAATATTGTCCTCGCGTGTCGTCAATCAATCGATGGATGAGCTGAGCGCGGGAGCCGTTTATTTTTTTTGCTGCGCTGTCGTGTTTTAGGTTTTACTGAATGTTGGCATCCAGCGTAACAAAGGAACCATCACGGTAATTGTCCCCTGATGATTTGTGACCACGGTTGTATTCCGGTGGCGAGGCTTTACGCTTCCGATCTGGGTGTAGTCGTTAAATTCCATTTTATGAACCAAATAGCATGATCCGATTATTTCAAAGCTCTGAAGCGAACGAAAACTGTATCAAAAATTCAAACGAATCTTCCAGTCTGTAAGAACGTCTTACCAGATTACAATTCGTTTCTAACGTAAGAGGTTCAAGATAGGTTGCGGAATGTTTAGGACATTTAGCCGTCTGTCAGTTGGATGTTTTCATCACCCAACAAAATACTGAGTCTTATTGAAGTTGGCGAATTTTCCTGTACTTAACAGCTTCAGAACTGATCCGCCAAAAACCAACTGAACTGATCCGCTTCAGAACTGATCCGCCAACTGTCTCTTAGATTACCGCCGACTGTTTCCATCAGAGTTGTAGGTTGAACAACACCCTTGGTTTCGAAAAGCAGGAAATTATTGGTTGTTAGAGCCTATAATTCTTCGGAGTTCATCGCAACATAGCTCGCTGGAATTGACGATTGCCTCTGTTTTAGTTGCAACTGTCTGCAGACCTTCATCGCTCGTTTGATAAGGATGATCTGCAATTGTTGCCATAGCTGTCTTTACAGATTTTACCATGCTTTCCTATGATCCGCCCATGTGAGGCGCCGAAGGTGGATTGAATTCCCACCTGGTGGCGGAGTAGGTGATCGTTACCGTGCAGTCATAATGAATCACGCAAATCTGTTTCGGCAGAAGACTACTGGATCCTACGAAATCTTCGGGGATCCGGAGATCTTCGACGATGCGTCTCTATGTCATCAGCTTCTGTGTGGGTGAACGGTTCCCAACGTGAGAGTTTATGCACTGCTTCGACACTTGACGAATAATGGTTCGTTGTCCAGAAATTCTGAATCGTTGACGCATTTCATTGCAGACTGTCTCTCCGCTGCCGTGCAGAAAACTACGATAATGTACTACGACTAGGGTCGTTTGGCCGAAGTCATTTGGTCGAACGGGTCATATGGCCGAATAGATCATTCGGTCGAATAGTTAATTTGGCCGAAAAGGTCATTTGGCAAAATAGGACATTTGGCTGAATACGACATCTGTTCGAACAGGTCACTTGTTCGAACAGATCATTTGGCCGAACAGATCATTTGACTAAATAGGCCATTTGACCGAACATGTCATTTGGCCGAATAGGTCATTTGAAAAGTGATAAATGAGAAGTGAGACGTCTCACTACTCACTTCGCGCTTCTCACTTTCTACAGTGATATTTATTTATTTATTTATTTACTTGTCTTCGAACTAATCGTACAGACAGATACTACTAACTAATTATATTACTTTTAAACACACACTTGGTCATAATATAATCAAAATAAACATACACTTCATTAAAACGTCGACAACAAATATCAAACGGGTTATTTTGTCAATGTTGTGAGACAGGATATCGAACACGAACAACCGTTGAAGAAGGATTCTTTTGCTAGCCATAGATGACAAATGAATTAATCCACAGCGATGCTCATATTGTGGAAGGCGGACGGGGTCATTCCACGGGAGTCGATCCGATTACTCGGCACTACATGATATGGAGCCCACACGAGGACAGCGTATTCTAGTGTACTGCGGACCAGGGCACAGTAGAGAGATTTCAAGCAGTATATATCTTCAAACTCCTAAGCGTTTCGTTTTATAAATCCAAGCATTGCATACGCCTTGACGGTTGTTGTAGTTATGTGCAAATTGAAGTTAAGCCTAGAATCTAGCTGGACGCCAAGGTCCTTGACGGTGCTGACTCTTGTGATACTGGCGGCAGACATATTATAATCGAAGACAGACGGGCTTCTCGATCTACTGAATGATATTACATTGCATTTTTTGACGTTGATTTCCATTCCATTTAGTTTACCAATTCTTACCGATTCTCGAGGGCATTGACCAAAGAAGAAAAGAATGACATGAGATTGGTATGTGAGAAATGAGAAGTGAAAAGTGAGACGTCTCACTTCTCACTTCCCATTTCTCACTTCTCACCGTAAAGTGAGAAGCGCGAAGTGAGTAATGAGACGTCTTACTACCTACTTCGCACTACTCACTTCTCACTTCTCACTGTGAAAAGTGGGAAGTGTGAAGTAAGAAGTGAGATGTCTCAGTACTCACCTCTCACTCCTCGTTTCTCACTTCTTACGGTGAAATGTGAGTAGTAAGAAATAAGTAGTCAGAAGTGAGACGCACTCATTTCTCACTTTTCAACTGATGTATTCGGCCAAATAACATGTTCGGTTAAATTGCCTTAAATTCCCGGGACCTCCTGGCACAAGGTTAACTAACAGTGTACTGTTTCTGCTTACATATTTTTTTAAACGCGCAAGCCACCTTAGCAATCAAACCCATAACATCTTGTACCTCGCATCAGTCATGAAAAGGGAACACCCGTCACAAGGAAAACACAATTACTAGAGTTCCCATTCCTCCATGGCGGGCTGCTGCTGATGCTTCTCTCAGCAGCTGCAGCTCTTTTTATTCAAACAAGTTTTGTCTACAACGAGGTGTTGTACACTACTGTCGTGATTTCTGGTTCTTGATTCGCCAAATGCTTCGTAGGGGTTCCCAGTCCAAACGATGAGTCCATCATATTTGAAGAGGTTTGGAGTCTCTTGATAAGTCTTGCTCCTCTGTTTTTCCAATTTGATGCGTTCGTCATGCCATCCGTTGTAAGAATGACCTCTTGCCCCGTTGACACCCGCCTTTTATACAGTTTGACGTTGGCAACGGCGATGTGTTGTTTGTTATACTCAACCACGCCTACCATGATGCAGTTAGTTGAAATTGTGATGCAAACACCGAAATATCATAGAGTGGCGGATTTACACATTTTGTTGAACGAAATGATGTATCAATTTGAATAATGTTGAATTTATTGATCAAGCCTTATTCTCTACAACTACCTGGTAAGTCCTTAGAACATAAATCGTTCCATTTCCGCTGACACTACTAAGGAATCCGTTACGCGTAGCGGTTCAAGCACCATTACGCTAAAAGTAACAAACAATGCTCAACCTCCGAGTGACGTAGAATCTTTCTACGCAATTCCTTTTGCTCCTGACCAGGGAATTGAGGAAGTAGATGCTTCTTCTCTCAAATGTGATCGGCGACGCCAGTTATTGGCGTGGTGGTATCAGTGTCCGATTTTTTGCAACTAATCCAAAAAATGGAGCAGCCGCTCGCCTGCCAATTCTACAATAAATATTACCGGATCAATTTCACCGTTTCATTCCACTTCAATCATCCATCGTTGGAAACTGGGACGCACAACTGCCCGAAGCCCAACGGAAGCCTCGGACCCCCCCTTCACAGTCGAGCCATACCAGTCAACGATCTTCAGCCGTCCCGGTCCTGTGTTTGGGGTTGGTGAAGAGGTCTTCCAAAATCCTAATACGGGCAAGTACTTTCTTTTCTCGAACTTTTCGTGTCTTGAAACATCTTCGACTTCCAGTAAACAGTCTCCAGACGAATCGAACCAAGCGTTTTGCATCGAGTCACCGGGACGCAGACCTGCCACAAGGAGGTCTTCCAAAATCCTCGCGCAGGCAAGTACCCCAATGTTTCGCATCATGCCCGTATTGATTCGTTCGCCGCTTGCAGTTCCTCGCATCCGCCACAGAAGCCACATGAACAACTGCTGCTTTACTACCAAAATGAAGGCGGAATTAATTCCACGAGGAGTACCGCCTTGCAGTGTCTGATCAGTGCTTCGATATGATCGTTCTCGTTGACACTTGGCTGAATGATGTCACACTTTCCAGCCAGATATTTGGTCCTGCTTACGAGGTCTTTCGCTGTGACCGAAATTCAAAAAACAGTCGCGAATCCGTAGGGGGCGGAGTACTGATAGCCGTGAATTCCAGTCTTAAATCAAAAGCTGTTGATAATACTTCGTGGGATTGCCTTGAACAGGTTCGGATAACGATAGAGCTTAGTTACCGGAAGCTGTACTTGTGCGCGCTGTATATTCCGCCAGACAAGGTTCGGGATATGGGATTTGTTGAACCCCACTCACTATGGGGGATCCCCATACAAGCGAGCGGTCAAAAATAAAATTGGACTTTTAAAGTGATTTTCCACTTAGTTTTAGCTGTGTATGGTCGAAATAGCATGAATATACAATTTCCAACCCCCCCCCCTTTGGGGATCGTCTATGAATTACGTAATTATTTTTTTCATAGGTTCGATTAACGTGACAAAGCAAACCTATTTGGGAAGTTGAAATTTCGTGCGTTTTCTTAAGGAGAAGGAAGGGGCTGTACAAAACTAAGTTCAGCAATTTATGGACATTATGGCGGCGATCATGTTAAATGACATTAATTTCATGACATTCCGTGATATTTTTTTGTTCTCACTCTCATGCCTCACAATTTGTATTTAGAACAATTTGTTTGACAAAGTACTAGGATCTGAAGGATCATAAAGCATTAAATGTTAATCAAATAATCAGAATTGAAAATAACTTTTGAAAAAGGGTATTAGCAAATTAGAAATCGCAATCCCATGACATTTTTACGTGTACAAGTTATTCAAAAATGAGATTAATATATTCTCAAAAAATGTGGACATTCATTGTGGAATGTAAGAATGCTCCATTCTTCCGAAAAGCAAAATTCTTTTAATTTAAATAACAACACTATTTGAATTACTTTTGATTTGTTTTCATGATTTCTACAAGTTATATACAGCATCATTCTTTTTCTGTGTCAAGGTTTAAGTCTTCAATGATATTTTCTTCAATTCCATCAACGATGGAAGATGAGATAAATTCATCTAAAGTATTAGAAGATAAAGAACTTTTGAAAATCTTCAAATATTACAAAATTACGCATGGCATAAGAATAACTAAGTGAAAATTTTTTCCAACGTCTCCTCGTTATCCAAATCGAGCTTAAAATGGATCTGATTCATGTAAGGCACGAAGGAAAATGTCAACATTTGCCTCTCTTGATCATTTTCTTGCATTATGAGTTCTAAATTTCTTCAACTGTTTATATTGACTTTCCGCTGGTTGTTCAGCCAGTGAACCTCAAAGTGTAGATGAGTGAATAAATATTTCCCTACCATTAGCCAGACATTCATGAACACTAGCAGGAATTTCATACGCTCCGTTCTAACTAAGATATTGTTCGGCTTTACTTTTGCAATAAACATGGCGGAAATTATTGATACCAGGAGATGTATAAATAGGTACATCTTATGAAATCTCATATTTAGTTCTCCATCAGTCGCTAATGCATCGCTCAGAAAATTCGGTTTAGAGAATGACTCAACCCACTCAAGCCCCAAACGCATTTCAGCGGAATGGCGACGGAAACGGTAAAATTTGACAGGAAATATATGAGCGAACTGTTAAATCCTTCCGTTACCGTTGTGCTGCATTGCATTGGGGTTTTATTCATTTACTCCTTTGAAAAGTTAATTAAATGAGCTCAAATGGTTATAAATAAAGTCGAAGTTATTACCAATAAATGTATTTTGACCATACCCTTTGAGCGCATAGTTCAGTCTGACCCATTTTCAATAGGAAACGATGGGACTAGATTTCCGTCGAATGAAACTTGTTGCGAGAAAATCGGACACAAATAAGTGTCTAAATGGCGATTGCGTTCTTTTGCGCACATACATACAGACGCGCATGCACACACATACAGACATCACCTCAATTCTTCGCGCTGAGTTAGTTGATATATACCACTAGGGGTCTCCGGGCCTTCTATCAAACATTCGTTTTTGGAATGAGCATTAACCTTGGAGTACGAGAGAGGCAAAACACGGTAAAAAAACAAATGAAAAAAAAATCAGAGTGACTTAACTCTGTTAATTGCAAATACTGGCAAGAAATTCTTTCGGGACATTTTAGTCGAAGCTTTGTCCTTGATGTGTATCATAAAAGAACCCGGGGATTCCTGAGGAAAAAAAAGTTCTTCACTATCAAAGTTGAAAATAGCGTCGTTTTTGAAAAAATATTGCTTCCGCATTTTTTCAATTTTTTTCACAGTGTAACCATTAGTTTTTGCACACCATTTAAAAGCTTATACAATAACCTTTGTAATGATGTATTAACATTGAAGAAAAACATTTAAAAAATATTTCAATAAATAGTTGAAAATAAAATATTTTTCAGAAAATTTGCTAACTTTTTTACCCATTTCTGACTTTGCCACCTTATATCTTTGGAACTAGTGCACCTAGAGACTTCAAATTCAGAATTTCTCTTAATTAGAGTATTGACAATGGAGAGAAAATATTTTAAAATAATTCGGAAGACATGACATTTTCGATTAATGACCGCCCGAAATCCTATAGTGCCACTGCGATTCGCTTTTCTATATTCTAGTAATAGCAACTGCTCTCGATTAAATTATAGTTCTTGGGGACTACAATCTACCGAGCATACCTGGATCACTTCACCTAATGGCTATCTTTATCCGGACATCGATCACTCTTCTTTACACAACGGAGCGGTAAAGCTTCTCGACAGCTATAGCTGAGCTACTATCTTCTATCGATTGGCATAACATTCTGGATCGCAGCGCAAACATTTTCCATCGTCTTGGCGTATGTCATTGATCAACACGTGCCGGAGAAAGTCTGTCGTAAGGTAGTCAGTCCTTCATGGTACTCGAGCTCGCTGCAACGTTTGAAAACTACTAAAAGAGCTGCTTTGAGGCAGTTTACCAAGCATCGTTCGGTCTCATTTCGGAACCATTATGTTAGGCTCAACTATGAGTACAAGGGAGCCAGTAAGGGTGTTACTCTCAACATTATTAAGCTTAAATTCCAACGCAACCTCAAGTCGCATCCTAAAAGCTTCTGGCAATATACCAACGAGCAACGCAAGGAATCTGGATTACCTTCATCTATGATGCTCAACGGCAACACGGCATCTACGACCCAGGACATCTGTTCGTTTTTCTCCGAAAAGTTCACGAGTGTGTTCTCAAATGAGGTATTATCAGCCGTGGAAATTGAAAACGCTGTGAACACTGCTCCGACCGTCAACCAAGCACTTGGCACCATTGTCATTGATGCAACGATGGTTATCAGCGCTTCTTCCCGACTTAAACGTAGCTTTTCTCCGGGACCCGATGGATTTCCCTCGGTTCTTCAGAAAAGACATATGGATGTTCTGGTGATCCCGATACTTCTTATCTTTCAAGCATCTATCAACAGTGGCTAGCAGGAAATGTGAAAACATGTTTCCGGTACACAAGAAAGGCAACAAACGTGACATTAACAACTACCGTGGTATCACTTCTTTAAATGCAGTTTCAAAATTATTCGAGCTGGGGATTTTGGAGCCACTTGCGCCCCATTGCAAACCTTTTCTCAGCAACGACCAACATGGCTTTACACCCGGGCGATCGACAGCTTCCAACTTGCTCTGCTTGACTTCCTATATAACCGATAGTATGGTCCAACGTGCACAGACGGATGTGATCTACACGGACCTGGCCGCTGCATTTGATAAAGTGCACCACGACATTGTGATTGCAAAAATGAAGAAGTTCGGCATTAACGGTTATTTTCTAAGATAGTTTCGTTCATACCTAACACACCGTAAGACTGTGGTTGTAATCGGAGATTGACAGGCACCCAGTTTCATTTCAACATCAGGCATACCTCAAGGTAGCCACTTGAGTTCGTTCTTGTTTCTACTGTACTTCAACGACGTGCATCTAGCTCTGAATGCTCCACAGCTATCATTTGTAGACGACCTGAAAATGTTTTGTCTCATTCGATCTACTGAAGATTGTCGCTTTCTCCAGCAACAGCTTGAAGTGCATCAACCGTATGATGGTACACCCAAAGAAATGTTCAGTAATTTCGTTTACTGAATGCAGAAATCGAACGCGTTGACCATATCAAGGATTTGGGAGTAATCATGGACTCCCAACTCACATTTAAGCAACAGGTATCGTATGTTGTGGACAAGGCTTCTTGATCTCTCAGATGCATTTTCAGAATAGCAAAAAAAAAATTACTGACATCTATTGCCTAAAAGTGTTATACTGCTCCTTATCCCGCACCATCTTAGAATATTGTTCTGATGTATGGAGCCCAAACTACAACAACGGCGTTGTATACTGATCACAAGGAAACGGTGTTTTACGATTTCAAAAATGGTGATTACACTAGTATGAATGCTTTTCTCTCCAACATTGGCTGGCTCGACATCATCACTACGGATCTCAACTCTTCTGTTTCGCTGTTTTCCAATATTCTTTTGTATGCTATTGACCAGTTCGTCCCAAAGAAAATCCAAACACCACCTCGCAACCCACCGTGGAGTAACACTGCTTTGAAAGCTTTTTTTTTTTTTTTAATTCTTTTTTAAAGTGTAGCTTTGAAAGCTTTGAAAAGTTTGAAACGCTCTGCTCTGCGCAAATACACTAACCGCAAGAGCCGTCGTTGTAAACGAGCTTATATTTACGCAGACCAGCGGTACAAACGTTTGAATAGGAAATTGTTTTCTATTTACCAAAAGAAGATGCAACAAAAACTACGTCATAATCCAAAAGGTTTCTGGAGCTACGTCAATGAACAGCGGAATGAATCTGGTCTCCCCACTGTCATGCTTAAAGGAAATATCGAATGTTTATCTACTGTACGTATCTGCACCCTTTTTCGTAGTCAATTCTCTAGCGTGTTCACGCAGGAATCATTGAACGATCAGCAACTCGCCGAAGCAACCTGTAATGTTCCAGTCCATCCTCCTGTTGGAGAACACCCAATCATCGACGAAGAAACAATTGTTAACGCTTGCTCCAACTTGAAGGCTTCACATAATTCTGGTCCTGATGGTATACCTGCCACGGTGTTGAAAAAATGCGCCACCAGTTTGTCTCTGCCCCTATCACAAATTTTTAATCTTTCGCTTCAATCTGGAAATTTTCCAAACCACTGGAAGAAATCATTTGTTTTTCCGGTGTTCAAAAAAGGAAACAAACGCGAAGTCAGCAATTATCGCGGTATTGCGGCTATGTGTGCGGTTTCAATGCTGTTCGAAAAATTGTTTACAATTTTTGTTCCAGAACTGTCGTCACTTCATCTCGGAGCATCAACATGGATTTATGCCGAAACGGTCAACGAATAGTAATCTACTTCTGTACTCATCTTTCATCGCTAAAGCTCTCCAGAAAGGCCAACAAGTTGATTCCATCTACACTGATTTTTCAGCGGCATTTGATAAAATCAATCATCAGATTACTGTCGCAAAATTTGGCCGATTGGGTTTCTCTGGATCTTTTCTTCACTGGTTACAGTCCTACTTGAGTGGTCGGGAAATGGCCATTAAGATCGGTGACATCATTTCAACATATTTCCTCGTTACTTCAGGAGTGCCACAAGGTAGCCACTTGGGGCCGCTGATTTTCTTGGTGTACCTTAACGATGTTCATCTACACTTGGAATGCTTCAAACTTTCATTTGCCGACGACTTCAAGCTGTATTGGATTGTTAATGGCCCTGATGATGCTCTTTTTTACAATCTCAGCTAGAGCGGTTCACTGAATGGTGTAAAATCAACCGAATGGACCTCAACGCTGCCAAATGCTCGGTTATTTCCTTCTCCCGTCCACGAACATTGCTTGATTCTGATTACAAAATTGGTGCTGATAGCCTTAAAAGGAATCGGTAATCAAAGATCTTGGTGTTCTGCTCGATTCCAAGCTTACTTTTAAGGAGCACCTTGCTTACATCACCTCAAAAGCCTCAAAAACACTGGGTTTTATCTTCAGGATAGCAAAAAAAAATCAAAGACATTCAGTGTCTGAAATCCCTGTATTGTTCTCTGGTGAGATCAGTCTTAGAGTACTCGTGCATTGTTTGGGCACCATACTATCTCAACTGTATACAACGCATTGAATCTATTCAACGCAAATTCGTGCGTTTTGCTCTACGCCACCTACCGTGGAATGATCCTTTCAATCTTCCAAGTTATGACGATCGCTGTAAACTTATAGGATTAGAGCTTTTAAGTGTGCGTCGCGAGGTCTCCAGGGCACTTTATGTTTCCGATCTTCTTATTTCTCAAATTGATTGCCCTGGTCTTTTATCTAGTTTGGATGTAAATATTCCCCAAAGACAGCTCCGGTCTAGACCTTTCTTTTTTATTCATGGTGCCCGCACAAATTACGGGCATAACGAACTCCTTATTGCCATGTGTAGGATATTCAATCCTTGTTCTTCTGAATTCGATTTCCATCTTTCACGCTCGACGTTGAAAAAGAGATTCACGCACCTATTCGCTACTACATCAACCACTACTCGTTAGGCATTTATTTCTTGTATTGTAACAGTAATCGTTTTACCGAATTGTACCTGTGTTATCTGTAAGTAGATAGTAATTCTAGATATAAGTCAATATTGTATCATTTGGAGTATATGTAAATTCTGTTGATACAAAAGATGAGGAGGTTTTACGCCCATTCGAGAAAGTGCTTATTGTTGCACTACTCGAACGGGCTTTTCCCTGCTCCCAATAAAGAAAGAAAGATAAAGATAAAGAAAGAAAGAAAGATAATTAAGTCGGTACAACGCAGGTTTTTGCTCTTGACACTACGTAAGTTACCCTGGAGAAACCCTGTTCAACAGCCGAGTTACCACGATCGTTGTCAACAAATTTACCTTGAGCCCCTGCATGTGCGGATGAATACGGCGATGGCTTTGTTTATTGCTGATGCTCTTCAAGGTCGCTTAGATTGTCCATCGCTTCTTAGGCAAGTAAGCATCAACGTTGCCCCTCGGTCTTTGAGAAATAACTCCTCTTAAATTATACGCGCTGTTTATTTTTCATTATTGTTTTGTGATTATTCCTAACAAACAAAATAAAATAAACTGAAACATTTTCAATTGCCAATACTGAACAATAAAGCGATTTTAAAATCCAATTATAGTAGGCATGTAAGTTGCCAGCATAATAGTCCAATGCACCGAATGAACACAATGACGTTTGAGACGGGCGCTGTTTACTAAAAATGAACACTTGCATGAACTCGATGAATGAAAAAGTATTCATTCTAAGTAAACAGCGCACCGCTCAAACGTCAATTATGAACTCGGTGCATTGGACCATACGAAGCAAACAAGAGAAGAAAAAAATCAATCTCAGTAGGCTGACATGACATGAGATTATTCTAAACGTGACGTAGAAAACAAATGAATATAGAGGTTGCTGACGTTTACTCATCCTTCTCTTTCAAGCGCATGGAGAAGATAGGTTTTGTTTTCATCGGGAAACGCTTCCGAAGCGTTTCCCGATGAAAACAAATCCTATCCCCTTCATGCGCTTGAAAGAGAAGGATGAGTAAACGTCAGCAACCTCTATGGAAAAATGGAAAGTAGGCTTTGAAATTAGAATAACATATACCAAAAACAAATCGCCATCCACTGAACGCATTGTTTCTGGTGCCACTTTTATGCGTGTAGAATATAATTACATCAAAATTAAGTGCATCAAAGGCATCGCTTCTCAAGGTCCGTATTTCATTATTTACAGTGTTAGTTTAGTCAATTTGTCAATTTATATATTTAGTAAAAAAAATGTTCACGGTGGACGGATTTCGGTTCAAGAGGTGTTGCTTTAGCTCATTATTTTATCATATTTTTGGTAGTTCTTCGTGCTCCTGTATCAACGATAAACGTTCCATTTGCATTCGTTTTCAATTTTCCAGACCCTTTTTCACATACGGATTTCGATGCCCCACGGTACAACCCTTTACCGAATCAATCGCAAACTACATTCGTCGTCGTCATGGAAATTGCGCAGTTGTAGCACATTCTGTTGAATTTCCCCTAAATTAAATATTTTAAATTTCCATGGAAACTTCTTATGAATTTAATTCATCAAAAATCTTCCTTATATTCATAGAAAATTTTTCGTAATTTTCAGTTTTTATTTTTTTATTTTTAGAATCACTTTTATAGAAATCCAGTAGAAATTCTTCTTCATTTCCACGGAGATTCTACTAAATTTCTACGGGAAATTCTTTTGATTTTTTCTGCTTTTCGAAGACAGATTTTTTTTTAAATTTCTAATCCACTTAAACTTTGAGGTTTAATTGAGGGTTAATGAGGTTTAGCTAATCCCAGCCTAATAAACAAATTCACCGAATATTTAATTAGCCTAATTTCAACTAAAAAAATCATTTCGTTTGCACTAGCCTTTCGCCCTGTCGTTTGACTCCGACTGTTTGACGTGGAATATTTGCACTAGGATCTTCATCATCATCGTGACTACAACCCTGGTACCGAGATATCATAAAGAATGTTCTTGTTTTACCCAATCTGCCGATTATTTTATGCGTATCCATCCATGTGATGCGTGAGTGCGTGAATGCGTGCCCCTTTCTCCGTACACGAATTCGTTTGCATTCACCCTGATTGAACACGTTTCCCCCGACGACGTGACGCTGCCGGCCAGCTCCTGCGTGTAGTCTACGATAATAGTAATAATAATGCCAGAAAACAAGCATCGCGCACAGCAAACAAACAGACCAACTAGAGATAGGTTCCCTAATGCCCTGGAACACGATTCTCGCATGGCGGCTCGTCCCGTTTGCGTTCAATTTTTATTAATGGTTGTAATTTGATGTTATTAATCATCATAAGCATCGCCATCAGCAGCGCGTCGTGTGAGCCCCGGGTCTGACGATTCCTGTGAAACAAAACGGGTCGATAGATCTGAAACTTCTTCGTTTTATTGCCGGTCCTCGATTCAATTCAACGAACCGAAGGAGGGGAAGGGGGCCTGCTCAATCGCAGTGAAAATCTGCTTGTTTTTCCGCGCGCTGGTTGACTGCAGCGATCGTGATCATGTTCAACAGCGCGATGACGATCGAGATTAACATCGTTAACAATCATCATTATCTCGTCGTCGTCAGTTGCTGCGGGAGCTGATGCTCGTGGATCCGAGGGCTGGGCGCCGCAGGGCGGTGCAATACGGTTCGTGAGTGGGAGATATTTTCCCTCGCAAAACGATTTGTAACGAGCGCTCTCCACCCTCTGCGCATCGGATCGGCAGTTACATCCTCATCTGGTTGCGAGATAAGGAAGAGCTAATGATCTCGTTACTTTGTATTGTTTTGCGGCGGAGCAATTGTCAACCGAGTTCCTACCGACAGCCATCATATGCTAACGACACATTGCGTCGCATCTCCAGCTGCAGTTGCGATGGCAATTTTGCATCGTTTCCGTTTGACGATCTAGATTGGCATTGTCTGATAGCGAAATAATAATGGTGATTGTTGCGATCTACGATGGAGCTAATTTATGCTAGGAAATTGCGTCCAACGATCCATCACGTCACCTGTTGAGCTCGCACGAACTCATCGACGACGAAACGACGACGGTCAACGACAACGCTCTGTTCCCGTTTAAAATAAGATAAATACTTAGCTACAAAGTGCATACGCCGCTCCGACAGGAAACATCAACCAAACGAAAAACGGTAGCCTTAAATACCCGCACGAAAACCTGCCCGATATAATATGGAAAAGAAGTCGTTTCATTAGTGCTTTTATCGCCTCGCCGACAGCTACTGTTTATTTCAATATTTCGACTCCGTGGTGGAGTCGATGCCACCAAAGAGGCGCTGATGATGGCACTTACTCTCCTACCTCCCCCTGCCGCCATAAAACGCCCACACGAAATCTCATCCGCGATGTTCCACGGTGTACCATTTTGGCGCGAGAAGCCTTGTTTTGTGACCCCGCTACTCCAGTTTTGCGAATGGCCCATCCTTCTGGTACTCTTATTAGTTTGAAACAGCTCGGAAAAGGGATATCCATGGTAATGGAAAGCAAAATGTGTTGGCAACATTTGAAACGTTCTATCGCTTCTGATAAAGAGTGGATGATTACTTTCGTATGCGATTACCATTTATTAAGTCATAAACTGAACATCGTTTGCTTTCTGAGCATCCGAGTTGACCAAAAAAGCACTCTGGAACAGATCAATTTTAAATGCTACCGTGACAGGAACAGTATGGTGAAGAACCTAAATTGGCCCATTATTGATTAGAAATTATGCACGTGTGACCACGAGAAACCAAATTACATTTAATTTTTTTTTCGATTGTCATCGTGGATTTTATTCCTCGAAAAAGTGCAATTGTTGGATGGGCTATTCTCCCATTGAAGAACATCTTGTACTTTAATTATATTCCCTTTCAAATTTATCGGTTGGCCAAAAATATTGACTTCCATTTTAATATATGCCGTGCTACAATCAAGATTTAATGCTAAGCTTTTTTTTACTGCGATTCAGCTCATTTGCCGAAAAGAAAGAAATCGATAAGTTTAAGCCCCAAAAAGCTGCCGTTAATCCAGTAAAACGACTAAGAGAAATAAAGAACCACGTCATAAAAAATCAATGACAGCACTTCAGCAGATTCACATCGGTTTGGAAGGCAATAAAATTATGAAATTAATAAAGTTCTTTATGCCTATTTGTACGTTATGGCTATATGACTAGATTAACAATGGGTGCCGAAGCGTTCAGTTCGAAAACTTCGGTTTATTGGTTTATTAACTGTTTTGGTTCGGAGCGCGACAGGTTTTACACTTGGTTTTTTGGGGAAAGGTAGGCGCTAGCTGGAATGGCGTTTCCGATAATGGCGTCGCTAAGTTTTATTTATGGGACTTTTGTTGCGATCTTTGATCTTCGGAGGGGCTTTTTCAGACACCGCTTTCGGTGTGGGAAAATCGTTGATAAAAAAGCGGCAAATATAAAAAGCGGTACGGCTGGTGACATCTGTCTGAAAGCAAATTCCAAACGGCGCAGATCCATTAGGGTGTATCGCTGGCTGTCGGATATCGCTACCGACGAGATAAGACGGGGAACATCTGCTTCATCTGCGGCATAACTCGTGGTGGGAGGTCTTTATTTAGATTTTTTTCTTCTCATTTCACAAAATTGTTTTAATGAGGAGGATCAGCTGGTGTATTTTATATTGCCTTCCTATCATATCCTTCATGATAATGTGAATCATAGATGTTGGATCTCTGAAAGCACATTTCACCATCCTTAATCAATGTGACACTATTTAACGTACCCGATCGAGATACGTTTCCTCAAATGTCAAACATCGGCTAGTGCAATAAAATGTGTAGTTTTATGCACAGTTCTGCTAATTAATCTGCCCATCCTGGGAGGTTAAGGAATAATCAACGAGATTAGTCTTTTCCTTGGATCTGCCATCATCGCCTCGGAGACTTCATCTGGCCGTCACACTTCTAAGCGACGAACCTCTTCTCATTCCAAATCGCAGCAATTTCTCGTCTGATTTAGTCCATTTTTTCTAATAAAGCTATCGTTTTATCATCACCGGAGACACCTTAATTGAATATTCCGCTATTAATTAATTCGCTCCCCATCAGTCCAGTTGGATGGTGTCGCTCGTGTGTTTTGTTTCGTTTTCAGCCTTTGGTGAGGTTTTACTCATTAACGACTACGCGAGCCCGAAAGTCGCACAAAGGGGCAATAAAAGTTTGGAATCAAGAATTCTTAGCATTTCTCATATCATCGAGGACCACCAAGAGACAGTGTCCCGGACCGACCTTGCCTCACTTCCACTGCCACCCGGTCGGTCGATGTGGTGGTTCATCGTCGACCCAACCGGGTAGGCAGATAATAAATAAATTGTCCAATCAACACCAGATTCCGTGCGACCGGCGACGTCGATGACGACGACGGTTCAAAGCAGGCCCCCTGGCACACCGTTGCTCATCTTGGCGCGTTGTCCACACACGCGGAGAGGAAACGCTATGTTCGCGGACACCATCGAGGTCTGTTGGTTCTCACCATCAGTGTGTCGTCGCTTTGAGGGCGGGCGGGTCGGAACCTGTTTCCTGTGAGACGCATAAGATACGTTGGTTCTTTGTTTTCATATTGGTTTTATTTATACTTTTATCCGTTTGCTTTTATGCCAATGAAGACAATATATTAAAGCCACCGGCTACCTCATATAAAAATGTTATGATCGTGGATGCAAATGCGAATGGGCCGATGCACTCTACCCACGGTTTTTTTTTAAATCAGTTCAGATTGGGAATCATTTTTTGTAGAACTGTTTCGAAATTAGCGAAATTAATCTCATAATTATCTTAAAGCAAGAGTCGAACCAATCTGCATTGCTCAAAGCTCCACTCACTAATCATTCTTATGAAAGCAGTCCAGGTGGGGTAAACAAATAAATTTGTATTCGGCGTTCTGCGGAAATGGAATTCCGAAACTGTTCATATTTCTCTGACCGTAGATCCAAGTGTACAGAACGCCGGAAAATAAATGAAACAGAATCAGAACACTGAATATCATCTTAGGAGCTCTTATATTGTTGATAGCAGCATTTTCGTCCTTGCATTGCTGCAGTAAAAGACCAGGAAATTTATGCCTGTGCAAGGAAGGTGACAGTAATAGAATTGGGGAAGTCCAAATGCATTCTATCATTTTATCGCCGACATTGAATCCATTCTGAACTAATCTCCCGATAAATCAGTTCTAGATCGCAATAGATGCCAGGTCGTAACACACATCTAAAACCGCCTACCTTGAAACAAGTCAGATAGTTACCAAGCCCCAGTACAAAAGTTCTGCGAATATGCCGTCAAAATCACGCACATGTTTCTCGCTGAAAATGACAACGTCATAGCGTTGATTACTTGATACTTGCGCTACCAGAAGATAAAATACATGAAGTCTTGGATATCTTCAATGACTACAACCCACATCTTTAATTCACCGTTGAAAAAAAAAACCAACAACAAGCTTCCGTTTCTAGACACGCTCATATCCCGACACGAAGACCAGACTCTCAGTACCAGCTGGTATTCCAAACCCATCACAACGAATACAAACTGGAACATCCTAAAGCAGATCATTTTTCAAAATCTTCGCCAAAACAACTATCTCGCAACATAAATCAACAGAATCCTATGTCATATCCACATCAACAGCCAGGACAATAACCAAGCTACCGGCCAATCAACCATCACAGCACTACAATCTTCGCCTGTTTTTCAATCATCATGCCAACAACACAGCTCAACCACGTCACCTCAGCCGGCCAGCCTTAATTTAGCAACAGAAAACATGACTTCCACTCAAAAATTCAACAGCATCCAGAATCCACAACTTCCAACACCAACCACCTACAAATCGATTCCGTTCATCCCTCAGCAAACCACCAACATCGCACATTAGAACCCAAAACTATGACCATACGACACTCAGAACGACATGTTATTTAGGACGAAAACGATTGACCAAGAATGATTAGATTAAGTAGCTTGAACTGTGCAACATTGAACATTCTCTCAAAACTATAGATTTTTCCCTTGAAAACGATCACATCCAATGGTCGAAACGTCGGGCAGAGTAAAACGCTAATAGTTTAATGCTTTTATAAGACTGAGATAGCCGAGATCTCTACATTTCCCAGTTTTCTTGTACTGCTTTTCTTATCCAGGTTTTAACCTCACCCAACAACGGGACAGATGACGTAAAACGCTGGCCCTGATGATGTCTGTCTCCGGCAAAGAGATCTGCCATGATGTTGCCAAGCACTCCGCACTGTCCCAGACTCCAAGCAAAAGTCGTGCGCGGGACAAAAGCCGACCATCGTGTGCAGATTCCGGTTCCTTTCAGTTAGGGAGCGGGTTCTTGTATTCTCTGCAGGTGGCGAAAAGGCAGGATGCCTGCCTTGGCACAGGCAGGCTCGGCTAGTGTTAAAGGTAATAATCATGAAGCGGCTCGAATGTAGGAATTGAAACTTGGCGACAGAGTTTCGACGAGGTTACGGTGAACGATACAGGTCAGTTACAGGTCGTAGAGTAGGCGGCTCTAGAATAGCCTGTCAGATCTTTACCCGCAGCCTCCTGTTGTTGGTTTGATGAGGCTTAGACAAGGTCTGATCCAGGTTGACTCTGGTCCGATTATTTGCTTTGACTTCGCAAAAGTTCGATAACTATCACAAGCGTCCAAATCCTGTTGAAGATCTTGGAAATATTCAAGTAAATTAGGTTCAAGTGCTTGCCATCGTTGTAGACGTTCTGCAGTACATCTTCGAAGTATGTGAAACACGTCCCCGTGCCATGTTGTTACCGTACATGGTAACAATGGTCGACGCACTTGCTTGGACAAAATATACTGATCAACTTGACAATACAAAACCATTGTGAAACTATGCGTGAAGTATCTCAAAGGTAGAATAGATATTAAGTGAAATACTTATAATGCCTATTTTACCTAAAACGTGTAAATACTAAAATTCACCGTATGGCTCACATCTCACCCGCGAATACGACGATGGCACCCCGACTGGCGAAGCAAGAAATGTAGGAGAAAAGGGAGCACGAGAAGAGTGGAAAAATTGGACTGAACGGGAAGTCGAGGGAAAGACACTGAAGAAGGAAGACCTATTTCCGTAGTGAGCGAGTTCCTAGAAAGTTTTTCCTCAAAATCAGCACGTTTTCTAAAGTTTGTCCGAAGAAGTGGCGGCTTTGGACCCGAGTGTGATACGCACAGAAGCTGCCGGTAGTTTTGCAGTGAAATCTAGGTGTGTGCACTACTCACGTGTATCGACGAAAGGTGTATCGGGGAAAGATGTGAGCTGTGAGTGACCGTTTTCTTGAACTCCCGATACGGGGCATGACCAGCTGGTTCCCAGATTCGATAGTTCGGACTGGGAATTGGAGCCATTTGGTCAGAAAGTAGCCTTCGAACCAGTTTCTGCGCAGGGACGGCCGCCATTTCTTCGACACCCCGGAAACCAGGAGGCGCAAGTTCGTTTGGCCGAAATAACTGCAATGCAAGAAGGCAAAACGCTCGGAGGTACGGAGCGTCGACAACGGATCCATCGGCGAGTTCCACACATCAAGCCAAGCCCAAATCAAGCCATTCCTATCCAACTCCACTAGGTTGTCAAGCGTTCGTCGTATCGTCGACCGTTCATTTTCATCGTTGTTAACGTGGACGCTAAGAACGCTACCAGCCCGCTGTCGCTGAATGGAACTCACCCTAAGGGAACCAAATCTTCGTCCAATCCCAAACAGTCTAGTTCAACATCATGAAGGGGAGCCGAAGAGGACTATCGGCCTACGGCACGCTCCCTCCGGACACTACCCCCACTATTCATCGACAGTTCAGCGACAGCAACGAAGATCGGCAATGCCGAGAGCAACTCTACAAATCCTACCACGATCTAATGTATCACTCAGTCACCGATTCACTAACCTCTCCACGACCTTGAAAACCCAAGAGGACTGTGGAATAGGCCGACATAGGTGGAATAGGTGACATTTCTGGAGAAAATATTGTTCTTGGGCATAGGTACAACAAGGCTTTTCGGCCACTCCTCCGCTAAGATTTGATCAGACCGCGCTTGGTTGATGAACTCCAGATACCAGATTTTGGCAGAGGGAGAAAGATGTTTGATCATGTTATAACCAATCTCATCCGGACCGGTGCTCCTTGAGAGAGCGAAGGACAGCTCAGGAGCGGCAATTGGAGAATCATAATTTGCGTTTTGTGTCGGTCCAGTTGGAGAGACTAGAGAGACGAAGATCTGCTCCCGAGCAGCACAAGACAAAAATTTATATTTTAGGATTCCTAGAGCGAAGTCTCCGCTCAGAGGGCCTTTCTTCTCTCCTTACCAACACGAGGCGTGTCGTTCGACCGCCAATGGGGGCAAGTGCCGTTTGGCCGAATTTTGTTCGGCCGAATGCAATTTGGCTGAATATGCCATTTAGCTGATTTGACCTTTAGGCCGAAGATCATTTGGCCGAAAGGGTCATTTGACCGAATAGGTCATTTGGCCGAATAGGACACTTGGCCGAATAGGACATTTGGTCAAAAATGTCCTATTCGACCAAAAGTCTTATTTGGCCAAACATCCTATTCGACCAAATGTCCTATTCGGCTAAAAGTCCAATTCGGCCAAAGGACCTATTCGGCAAAATGTCCTATTTGGCTAAATGACCTATTCTGTCAAAAGTCCAATTCGGCCAAATGTTCTATTCGGCCAAAAGACCCATTCGGTCGGATGACCCGTTCGGCCAAACGGCTTTCGGCCAGATGGGTTTCGGCCTAGTGGTATTGGGCCAAATGGCTTTCGGCCTTCTCCACCAATGGAGTGCCTTTCGTACTGACTGAGTGCTAGTTTGTGGAATGAAGGCAACGGCGGCATCTAGGACGGTTTTGGTGGAATCGAGAAGAGTTGTAAGTGTGTTTCGTTCAAATTCGCGTCGAAGATGGTGATCATATGCCTCCCAGTCGACGGCATTGTAGCGTTATCCTGGCCACCGGGTGATGTACGGGTGCGAAGCGTGGACAGTGACAGTGGACAGGTAATGATTGCACCCGAATCGGTCGGTGGATAATTTCCATTTAAAAGATGGGAGTATGGACCGACTGGGTGCGGTCACGTCATGTGTTACTAAGAGTTACTAAGTCCGCGTTCTCGATAGATTCGGGCAGAACGATGAACAGGGATCATACCTGGGATCACCACAGGCTGAATAAAGTGCGATCATACAACTCGAAACATTTCGGGCTCAAGAATTCTCCTAGAAATCCTTCTAGAAGCTCCTCTGGGAACTTTTAAATTCCTCTGGAAAGTTATCCACAAATTCCTTTAAAAATCGTTTGAAAATCCTTCTCCTGTAATTGTAATTTCTCCTTATCTAGAAACCCCCAACTAATTTTTTTTAGGAAATTCATGAGGAAGTTTCCTGAAGATTTTTTTTTCTTCCCTTCAAGTTTTATTTCTAGACATTTCTTCGGCTATTCTTCCAGGAAAAGCTCCGGCATTTCCTTCAGGAATGCATTCTAGAGTTCCTCCAAGGATACATACGGAATTTCTACCCAAAATTCCACTAGAAGTTTCTTCAGTAATTTATGACGGAAATCCTCCGATTTCGCTCCATAATTTCATCTGCTAATCTATAAACTGCTTCGGGCATTCTGAAACTGCTTCGGGCATTCCTCCAGGAACTCTTCCTTAAATTCCTCTGGGATAACTTCCAGGAATTTTCCCGGGAATACCTCTATAAATTCAATAGTGAAATCCCCTAGAATTACAATCTGGAATTCTTTCCGCAATTATTTCAGAATATCCTTCAAGAATTCCTCTAGAAATTTCTTTAGGAATTTCTCCAGGAATTCGTCCAAGTATTTCCCCGGAAATTCTTCCCTTCCTTCAGGAATTTCTCCGGGATTTTTTCCACGAAATTGTCCTAGAAGTCTTTCCGGACTTCACTCGGAATTGACTCCAGAATTCCATTCGGAAATTAATTTGGGAGTTCCTCCAGGATATCGTTCAAGAATTCTTCCAGGAATTTCTAAAGAACAAACAAGGAACAGCAATTCATCTGGGAATACTTTCAGGATTTCATCTGAGAATTTCTGCATTAATGCCTCCTGGTTTTTTCGGGAATTCATCAGATATTTCTCCAGAAATTCCTTCATGAACTTCATTATTTCAGTACTACCTTGGGAGAATTCCTTTGGAAGTGCTTGTGGGAGTTCCTCCGGGAGCTCCCCCAGGAGTTTTTCCAAAAGTTCCTCTAGTAATCCCTTCAGGAACTTCACAGGGGATTCTTTGAGGATATTTGGCATGAATTTCAAGAGAAAATGGGATTTCGTAAGTTCCTCTAGAAATTCAACTTCGGGTATTCCATCGGCTGTTCCTCAAATTTCTCCGGGAGTTCCACTAGTAGTTCCTCCGGAAATTCATTCAGACTTTCTTTCAGGAATTCATTTAGGCTTTCTTTGGGAATTTATCTACAAATTCCTTCAGAAGTTCCTCGGAAAATTTCTCAGGGAGTTCCTCCGGGAGGTCATTTAAGAATTCTCACAGGAGTTTCTTCTGGAATTCTTACGGAAGTTCATCCAGAAGTTCTTACGAGAGTTCCTCCAGAATTTCCTCCGGAAATTCTTCCTGTAGTTCTTCAATAAATTCATCTAGAAGTTCCTCCGGCAGTTCTTCCGAAAATTCCTCTGATCATTTCTCCGGGAATTCCTACAGAAATTCCTCTGGGAGTTCCTCCGGAAATTACTCCGGGAGTTCCTTCTCAAAAGAACACCCGGAGGAACTGTCGGTGAAACTCCCGGAGAAATGCTCATAAAACTGCTGGTGGATCTCCCGGAGAAATTCACGTAGGAACTGCCGGAGGAGCTCCCGTAAGAACTCCCAGAGGAATTTCAGGAGAAACTCCTAGAAAAATTCTTAGAGGACCTCCCGGAGGAACTCCCAGAAAAACTATCGGAAGATTTTCGGGAGAAATTTCCAGCTAATTTTCTGAAGAAAGCCTAAATGATTTCCTGGAAAAAGCCTGAATGATCTCCTGGAAGAGCTACTGGTGGAACACCCGGAGGAATTTCTGAAGAAACTCCCGGGAGAATTTTTAAACGAACTCCCGGAGGAACTGCCAGTGAATCTACCAGAAGACTTCTCGGAAAATTTTTTTTGGAGAATTCATCTTATAGACAAATCTCGTCTAGCTGAAACCTTTGTAGGGGTATGTAGCAGGACCATCATCATCATCAGAGGACCTCCCGGAGAATTCCTTGAGGAGCTTCTGGAGGAATTTCTGTATAATTCCCGGAGGAAATTATGGAGAAATTCCCGGCAGAATTTTCTGAGAGCCCCCGTAGGAACTGCTGATAGAACTACCGGAATAATTCTCGGAGGTAATACTGGAGGAATTCATGGAGGATCTGCCGGTTGAGTTCTTGAGGATGTCCAGTGGAAATCTTGAAGTTTCCACCGGAATTCTTTCAGGATTTCTTTAGGAATTAATCTAGCAATTCCTCCAAAAATTACATTGTTGATTTTATTTTCGGTATAATTTCTGTATAAATTTTCGGTGGAATTCCTGGAGAAATTCTTTAAAATTGGAGGATTTCTTGGAGTAAATAATGTTGGAATTTTTGGTCAATTCCCGGGGAAATTGATGGTGGAATTCCTGAATTGCTCGAGGCATTCCTGAAGAATCCGGGCGTGAATGCGTCACGGTTATTGGCATTATGTTTTAGTACAAAACGCTGACTTCAACGCTGACGCGCAACGCGCTCTTGTGATTCAGCCTTCACTGTTGGTTATGGATTTGGTTTCAAAGTGTTTGGAGCTTAGAAGGAAAAAGTACCAAGCACTAATATTCATGTGTTTATATAAAACTACTATAAAACTACAATTCAGAAGACCTAAAAAAATTGCCGCCCCGACCCCCCCCCTTAATCGAAATCCTGGCTACGCCCATGGATATCGCTTACATTTCTCTCGATGGCCGATAGAGATCCACAGGGTAAGTAGAGATTTACCACGTTGACTTGGTAGGTAACTACCTCGGATACGGGCTCCGATAACTGGAAGATCTTCGTCGAGGTGAAGTACATCGAACGATATATCCCGAAGGACCCCTATTGCCACCGAATACCGGATATTCGAACCTACCTCGATGGTCAATTTGTACTTCCCTCCAAAGGAACGGTCCATGGAGGCGGGCTGTACCGATTGACTTCCTGAATGCCAATAATCCATGTCGTCTGAGAGCAGTTCTAGACTGGGAAGGTTGTTCCAGAAGCCGTTGTTATTCTACTGGATACAGAGATTGACCTTTAGTAGAAGATAGGGGAGAAAAGGGTAAGATACCAGGCGATGCGTTGGGTTATTGTCCCCGGAAGAAACCGGAGGGGTGTTAAAATATCGACAGGAGACTCGTGCATGGTCAAATCTTAATGTTTTCGGAACCCAGAGAGAGGATCGGAAGAAGGAGCTGGGACAAACTGCTGGAAGTTGTAGGACTTAAAACCCAGGTTGGAGTATCTTTTGGGACTTATTCCCTAGGCTGGTGTCCCCGGGGTGCCCGAAAAGGTTGGGACTTGCCACTTGAAAGGAGGTTTTCAGAGTGCCCTGAATAGCTAGCTTAGTCACAGCGTAATCAGTTTTACTTGTTGTTCGGTTGGACACGTTGCACAATGGCTTGTGTCCCACGTCGTCTATCTAGGAAAATATTGCGTCCCAAGCACTCGGATCTTAGTTACTTTGGCTTTTGAGCACTTTTTAAGGTAAAAGTTTAGATTTAAAAGATACTATTCTTAGCAAATGCCCACTACCACCTTGACCTGCTACCTAAGCAAATAAATGGACGCTATCTTCATGTCCTTCCAATTCAGTGGCTGTTCGCATATTTTGGTCTTGCTTCTGCGTAGAATGTGGCTGACCCATCGGCACGGCTCTCGGATGTCCGTTGTTATTAAAGGACAGAATCACTGTCTTTGACTAGAGATCGCACAGACTAAATACTTAACACCTAGCATTAGACAACGGACAGGACAAGATTTTCACCTTCACGAACAGTTCTCTCCTTACTGGGGCAGGAATCGAGCCCACACTCAATAGCTCGCAAATGTCCACAACAAGCTATCCCACCAACTATGGAGCTCTAAATTAAAACCAATCCAATTATGAACAAATTACATATCACAGACGTCTATGTATGTATTAACACCTGCAGCTTTTGAGTGTTTCTTCCACAATACACATTACGTTTCGTTGGTGAGTAATGGTAGATATTTCAAATTTTAGTTAAATATACGGATCTTGTTGCGTTGGCTAGCTGGACTGTTTCAAAACTTTTTTTTTTAACTAAAAGTATCTAATAAACTTCGATTTATTCAAGTTTAAACTGGTCACTGTGGAGCTCATTATATCCGTTAAAGCGATGTTGAGCTGAGAGCGCAGGTGTGCCATAAAAATAAGGTGTGGATTTGTTCACGGTCAACCACACCTGGCATGATTTTTTTAAACGATGAGGATCGGTATTTGTGATAGTTTCTTTCCTCATCCAGTCCAGGATCCAGACATAACCGAAATTGGAATTAACAGGGATCAACATTTATTCCAAACGCAAACTTAAAGTTATCAGTTTTGTCATTCTTATTTGAGTAAACAAATTAAGTGCCTGCAAATCCTCGTAAGCCACACTCATCGCCAACTAGCTGACTGATGATGAGTTTTTCGAATCGGGTGCCCTAAATCAATATTGAAATGTCACGAATGTTCATTCGGTCACATCTAAATACCTCCACCGAGTCCCAATAGACCCGCTGCATGAACAGTAGCTCATTCATTACTGGCTTACCCGTTCATATCGCCGATCGCACATGATCTACCTAATGAAAGTAAAGCGACCTAACCGCACAGAAGCAGAGACCCCACCGCAGAGGCTGCTTCACACAAAGAGCCGTAAAAACGAATGAATCTAATTAATCAAATAATTGAATTAATGAGCTCTATCCGCGTAGTTTTGTTTTGCCCGGCCAACCGACTAGTGGCTTAACTGTTTTGTTGTTTTTTTCATCCATTCAAAGCTCGGTTTCATTCAGGAGGAGCAGCAACGCCGCACGTATGGAATCCCCATTCAGGGGAGACCACCATTTAACCGAAGGTTTTATCTACTTTTCCTCCTCGTTTGTGTCTATTTTCATTCATAAAATCGTACGACTCGGAGCACTACCCCCGGGGGATGTAAGAAGGCCGACACGTATTTTTTTGTTAAATATCTTGGCTGTGCATATGCACAGCATATGTTTCGAAATGGACAAATTGATATGAAATTTGCGAAAAAGAATCCACGTGTCTTGGAGGGACTCGAACCCTCAACCTCCTACTCTCTAGATAGGCGTGATAACCCCTACACAACAACAAGACCACTTAAAGGTCACGTTTGCGGAAAAGCCATCAGAATCCGAGTACCAACCTCCACCGCGGTTAGCTCTCTTTTTTGCAAATTGAATATCTTTCGGATGCTTGATTTGTCCAATCTCCACATGTGCTTTACTATTGTATACCCACAGCCAAGCGAGTGCACATTGTTTATTAAACGAGAGGATCGCACTCCATGCCCCCAGGAACTGTCTGGGCGGGACGGTATAGAATGCGAATTCAATCGCACTCTGCTGTGCCAAAGGCTTGCTTGGCTAAAGCATTTGATGAGTTTGATTGCCTTAACGTAAGCGGTCGCGTGTACTCAGACGACTAATGACGGTGAAAGACCGACACTTGATTACAATTAATTGCATATTATTCGGCAACTCGGCCGTACGAAAACCATTTTTTTGTTAAATATCTTGGCTGTGCATATGCACAGCATATGTTTCGAAATGGACAAATTGATATGAAATTTGCGAAAAAGAATCCACGTGTCTTGGAGGGACTCGAACCCTCAACCTCCTACTCTCTAGATAGGCGTGATAACCCCTACACAACAACAAGACCACTTAAAGGTCACGTTTGCGGAAAAGCCATCAGAATCCGAGTACCAACCTCCACCGCGGTTAGCTCTCTTTTTTGCAAATTGAATATCTTTCGGATGCTTGATTTGTCCAATCTCCACATGTGCTTTACTATTGTATACCCACAGCCAAGCGAGTGCACATTGTTTATTAAACGAGAGGATCGCACTCCATGCCCCCAGGAACTGTCTGGGCGGGACGGTATAGAATGCGAATTCAATCGCACTCTGCTGTGCCAAAGGCTTGCTTGGCTAAAGCATTTGATGAGTTTGATTGCCTTAACGTAAGCGGTCGCGTGTACTCAGACGACTAATGACGGTGAAAGACCGACACTTGATTACAATTAATTGCATATTATTCGGCAACTCGGCCGTACGAAAACCATTTTTTGTTAAATATCTTGGCTGTGCATATGCACAGCATATGTTTCGAAATGGACAAATTGATATGAAATTTGCGAAAAGAATCCACGTGTCTTGGAGGGACTCAGAACCCTCAACCTCCTACTCTCTAGATAGGCGTGATAACCCCTACACAACAACAAGACCACTTAAAGGTCACGTTTGCGGAAAAGCCATCAGAATCCGAGTACCAACCTCCACCGCGGTTAGCTCTCTTTTGCAAATTGAATATCTTTCGGATGCTTGATTTGTCCAATCTCCACATGTGCTTTACTATTGTATACCCACAGCCAAGCGAGTGCACATTGTTTATTAAACGAGAGGATCGCACTCCATGCCCCCAGGAACTGTCTGGGCGGGACGGTATAGAATGCGAATTCAATCGCACTCTGCTGTGCCAAAGGCTTGCTTGGCTAAAGCATTTGATGAGTTTGATTGCCTTAACGTAAGCGGTCGCGTGTACTCAGACGACTAATGACGGTGAAAGACCGACACTTGATTACAATTAATTGCATATTATTCGGCAACTCGGCCGTACGAAAACCATTTTTTGTTAAATATCTTGGCTGTGCATATGCACAGCATATGTTTCGAAATGGACAAATTGATATGAAATTTGCGAAAAAGAATCCACGTGTCTTGGAGGGACTCGAACCCTCAACCTCCTACTCTCTAGATAGGCGTGATAACCCCTACACAACAACAAGACCACTTAAAGGTCACGTTTGCGGAAAAGCCATCAGAATCCGAGTACCAACCTCCACCGCGGTTAGCTCTCTTTTGCAAATTGAATATCTTTCGGATGCTTGATTTGTCCAATCTCCACATGTGCTTTACTATTGTATACCCACAGCCAAGCGAGTGCACATTGTTTATTAAACGAGAGGATCGCACTCCATGCCCCCAGGAACTGTCTGGGCGGGACGGTATAGAATGCGAATTCAATCGCACTCTGCTGTGCCAAAGGCTTGCTTGGCTAAAGCATTTGATGAGTTTGATTGCCTTAACGTAAGCGGTCGCGTGTACTCAGACGACTAATGACGGTGAAAGACCGACACTTGATTACAATTAATTGCATATTATTCGGCAACTCGGCCGTACGAAAACCTTTTTTTGTTAAATATCTTGGCTGTGCATATGCACAGCATATGTTTCGAAATGGACAAATTGATATGAAATTTGCGAAAAAGAATCCACGTGTCTTGGAGGGACTCGAACCCTCAACCTCCTACTCTCTAGATAGGCGTGATAACCCCTACACAACAACAAGACCACTTAAAGGTCACGTTTGCGGAAAAGCCATCAGAATCCGAGTACCAACCTCCACCGCGGTTAGCTCTCTTTTGCAAATTGAATATCTTTCGGATGCTTGATTTGTCCAATCTCCACATGTGCTTTACTATTGTATACCCACAGCCAAGCGAGTGCACATTGTTTATTAAACGAGAGGATCGCACTCCATGCCCCCAGGAACTGTCTGGGCGGGACGGTATAGAATGCGAATTCAATCGCACTCTGCTGTGCCAAAGGCTTGCTTGGCTAAAGCATTTGATGAGTTTGATTGCCTTAACGTAAGCGGTCGCGTGTACTCAGACGACTAATGACGGTGAAAGACCGACACTTGATTACAATTAATTGCATATTATTCGGCAACTCGGCCGTACGAAAACCATTTTTTGTTAAATATCTTGGCTGTGCATATGCACAGCATATGTTTCGAAATGGACAAATTGATATGAAATTTGCGAAAAAGAATCCACGTGTCTTGGAGGACTCGAACCTCAACCTCCTACTCTCTAGATAGGCGTGATAACCCCTACACAACAACAAGACCACTTAAAGGTCACGTTTGCGGAAAAGCCATCAGAATCCGAGTACCAACCTCCACCGCGGTTAGCTCTCTTTTGCAAATTGAATATCTTTCGGATGCTTGATTTGTCCAATCTCCACATGTGCTTTACTATTGTATACCCACAGCCAAGCGAGTGCACATTGTTTATTAAACGAGAGGATCGCACTCCATGCCCCCAGGAACTGTCTGGGCGGGACGGTATAGAATGCGAATTCAATCGCACTCTGCTGTGCCAAAGGCTTGCTTGGCTAAAGCATTTGATGAGTTTGATTGCCTTAACGTAAGCGGTCGCGTGTACTCAGACGACTAATGACGGTGAAAGACCGACACTTGATTACAATTAATTGCATATTATTCGGCAACTCGGCCGTACGAAAACCATTTTTTGTTAAATATCTTGGCTGTGCATATGCACAGCATATGTTTCGAAATGGACAAATTGATATGAAATTTGCGAAAAAGAATCCACGTGTCTTGGAGGGACTCGAACCCTCAACCTCCTACTCTCTAGATAGGCGTGATAACCCCTACACAACAAGACCACTTAAAGGTCACGTTTGCGGAACTCTCGTTTAATAAACAATGTGCACTCGCTTGGCTGTGGGTATACAATAGTAAAGCACATGTGGAGATTGGACAAATCAAGCATCCGAAAGATATTCAATTTGCAAAAAAGAGAGCTAACCGCGGTGGAGGTTGGTACTCGGATTCTGATGGCTTTTCCGCAAACGTGACCTTTAAGTGGTCTTGTTGTTGTGTAGGGGTTATCACGCCTATCTAGAGAGTAGGAGGTTGAGGTTCGAGTCCCTCCAAGACACGTGGATTCTTTTTCGCAAATTTCATATCAATTTGTCCATTTCGAAACATATGCTGTGCATATGCACAGCCAAGATATTTAACAAAAAATGGTTTTCGTACGGCCGAGTTGCCGAATAATATGCAATTAATTGTAATCAAGTGTCGGTCTTTCACCGTCATTAGTCGTCTGAGTACACGCGACCGCTTACGTTAAGGCAATCAAACTCATCAAATGCTTTAGCCAAGCAAGCCTTTGGCACAGCAGAGTGCGATTGAATTCGCATTCTATACCGTCCCGCCCAGACAGTTCCTGGGGGCATGGAGTGCGATCCTCTCGTTTAATAAACAATGTGCACTCACTTGGCTGTGGGTATACAATAGTAAAGCACATGTGGAGATTGGACAAATCAAGCATCCGAAAGATATTCAATTTGCAAAAAGAGAGCTAACCGCGGTGGAGGTTGGTACTCGGATTCTGATGGCTTTTCCGCAAACGTGACCTTTAAGTGGTCTTGTTGTTGTGTAGGGGTTATCACGCCTATCTAGAGAGTAGGAGGTTGAGGTTCGAGTCCCTCCAAGACACGTACATTTTTTTAGCAAATTTCATATCAATTTGTCCATTTCGAAACATATGCTGTGCATATGCACAGCCAAGATATTTAACAAAAAATGGTTTTCGTACGGCCGAGTTGCCGAATAATATGCAATTAATTGTAATCAAGTGTCGGTCTTTCACCGTCATTAGTCGTCTGAGTACACGCGACCGCTTACGTTAAGGCAATCAAACTCATCAAATGCTTTAGCCAAGCAAGCCTTTGGCACAGCAGAGTGCGATTGAATTCGCATTCTATACCGTCCCGCCCAGACAGTTCCTGGGGGCATGGAGTGCGATCCTCTCGTTTAATAAACAATGTGCACTCGCTTGGCTGTGGGTATACAATAGTAAAGCACATGTGGAGATTGGACAAATCAAGCATCCGAAAGATATTCAATTTGCAAAAAAGAGAGCTAACCGCGGTGGAGGTTGGTACTCGGATTCTGATGGCTTTTCCGCAAACGTGACCTTTAAGTGGTCTTGTTGTTGTGTAGGGGTTATCACGCCTATCTAGAGAGTAGGAGGTTGAGGGTTCGAGTCCCTCCAAGGCACGTTGATTTTTTTTCGCAAATTTCATATCAATTTGTCCATTTCGAAACATATGCTGTGCATAAAAATGGTTTTCGTACGGCCGAGTTGCCGAATAATATGCAATTAATTGTAATCAAGTGTCGGTCTTTCACCGTCATTAGTCGTCTGAGTACACGCGACCGCTTACGTTAAGGCAATCAAACTCATCAAATGCTTTAGCCAAGCAAGCCTTTGGCACAGCAGAGTGCGATTGAATTCGCATTCTATACCGTCCCGCCCAGACAGTTCCTGGGGGCATGGAGTGCGATCCTCTCGTTTAATAAACAATGTGCACTCGCTTGGCTGTGGGTATACAATAGTAAAGCACATGTGGAGATTGGACAAATCAAGCATCCGAAAGATATTCAATTTGCAAAAAGAGAGCTAACCGCGGTGGAGGTTGGTACTCGGATTCTGATGGCTTTTCCGCAAACGTGACCTTTAAGTGGTCTTGTTGTTGTGTAGGGGTTATCACGCCTATCTAGAGAGTAGGAGGTTGAGGGTTCGAGTCCCTCCAAGACACGTGGATTCTTTTCGCAAATTTCATATCAATTTGTCCATTTCGAAACATATGCTGTGCATATGCACAGCCAAGATATTTAACAAAAAATGGTTTTCGTACGGCCGAGTTGCCGAATAATATGCAATTAATTGTAATCAAGTGTCGGTCTTTCACCGTCATTAGTCGTCTGAGTACACGCGACCGCTTACGTTAAGGCAATCAAACTCATCAAATGCTTTAGCCAAGCAAGCCTTTGGCACAGCAGAGTGCGATTGAATTCGCATTCTATACCGTCCCGCCCAGACAGTTCCTGGGGGCATGGAGTGCGATCCTCTCGTTTAATAAACAATGTGCACTCGCTTGGCTGTGGGTATACAATAGTAAAGCACATGTGGAGATTGGACAAATCAAGCATCCGAAAGATATTCAATTTGCAAAAAAGAGAGCTAACCGCGGTGGAGGTTGGTACTCAGATTCTGATGGCTTTTCCGCAAACGTGACCTTTAAGTGGTCTTGTTGTTGTGTAGGGGTTATCACGCCTATCTAGAGAGTAGGAGGTTGAGGGTTCGAGTCCCTCCAAGACACGTGGATTCTTTTTCGCAAATTTCATATCAATTTGTCCATTTCGAAACATATGCTGTGCATATGCACAGCCAAGATATTTAACAAAAAATGGTTTTCGTACGGCCGAGTTGCCGAATAATATGCAATTAATTGTAATCAAGTGTCGGTCTTTCACCGTCATTAGTCGTCTGAGTACACGCGACCGCTTACGTTAAGGCAATCAAACTCATCAAATGCTTTAGCCAAGCAAGCCTTTGGCACAGCAGAGTGCGATTGAATTCGCATTCTATACCGTCCCGCCCAGACAGTTCCTGGGGGCATGGAGTGCGATCCTCTCGTTTAATAAACAATGTGCACTCGCTTGGCTGTGGGTATACAATAGTAAAGCACATGTGGAGATTGGACAAATCAAGCATCCGAAAGATATTCAATTTGCAAAAAGAGAGCTAACCGCGGTGGAGGTTGGTACTCGGATTCTGATGGCTTTTCCGCAAACGTGACCTTTAAGTGGTCTTGTTGTTGTGTAGGGGTTATCACGCCTATCTAGAGAGTAGGAGGTTGAGGGTTCGAGTCCCTCCAAGACACGTGGATTCTTTTTCGCAAATTTCATATCAATTTGTCCATTTCGAAACATATGCTGTGCATATGCACAGCCAAGATATTTAACAAAAAAATGGTTTTCGTACGGCCGAGTTGCCGAATAATATGCAATTAATTGCCGACACGTATTACCATATACCTCTTCCTAAGTCCAACAGATTTAGACGCAGACCGCAAAACAGTAGCAAAAACTAATGAATGGAAGATGAAAGAGAAAACCAAGGAGAGTCAACATGGCGCGGTAAAAACAATCTGCGGAGATAAATTGAAAATGATGCGATTAGTATGCAATGAAGTGTGGGATGAAGCAACAGAAACACATTCGTTAACGTGAGGTGCTTAATTCCTGAGTAAACGAATCAGAACCAGCCGCTTGACGAATGACAAGTGACAACTGCATTACGTAGAGTTAGGAAAGGATGAAGTAACTCTTTAAAAAAAAATACTTAGGCCCAAGAATTCCGCTGCATTTTCTTTACTTTTCTAATAAGGAATGCAAATATTTATATTTGGACATTATTATGCTGTTCAAGGTTTGGTGGCTTCTCACCCATTTTATTCTCATTTACAGCTTCCAAATGTTTGACAAAGCTGCTTTCGACAATGATTAGACCACAGTTTTTTTAGTTCTTTTTATTAAAATGTCAGCTTGCATGGATCTGATCGCAGTGATCGTCCATCTTTGAATGACAGTTTTAAGATAATATTCGAAAAAAATGGACTCGAATTTTGATTAACTAAGAATATTAAAAGAATATGTTACCTATGACTCAATTATTTAGTGCATAAATAATTGAGTTATCCAATCAAGAATTTCCACCGATCAAATACTTGGTGTGTTTATCTTTCCCAAAATCAAACATAACCGATAACCAATAAATTGCACACAGAGGAATGCACCTGCATCGACGGCATTTGTTCCAAGTGCAGAATTGGAAGATCTTCTTTTTCCTGGCAATCGCGCTTCATTCTACCCCGAATACACAGCTCTTGTCACCCCGAGTGCGCCGAATGCATTAATGAAGACCGTTTCTTCAGGTGTGGGCTTCGAGCCAGTCACATTGGGAATTAATTTCCCGATCGCGATTAGGGCAGTCCAAATCCACACGCGATTCAGCCTCATTTTTTGTTTCTTCTGCTGCACAGCAGAACGGTCATTTGTTTCCGTTTAAAATTCTTCCAACTCTATCGCCTGCTGGCTGGTGCGACATCATCGGAATGGGACGAGAGGAGCTTAATTAATTGCTTCGAGGAAAGATCACCCAACGGGGCCGATAGGGCCCATAAAAATGCACGATGTACGTTTTGTTTGAACATTGTGCATCGAAACGTTCAAGCTTCATTTGTGTTTTTCGGAAAACGCATTCGGGGACCGCGAGAACTACGCACAAGCAATTACGACCGGGCTGGGCCGTTGCGTTGTGGCTAGATTAAAGCGCAGGAAGGTCACGGTCAAATGGTGCGTGTCGCGTACGTAAACGATCGTTATTTCCACTTTTAATGGGTTTCGGAACGTATGTTTTACGACGGATAGGTATCTACAACACACCCGGTAGCCGATCTGAATTGGGGTGGGTGCGGACAGATACAAACCGTTTCCTGGAAGTGCGTATTGGGAGCACGTTGCACGAGCGTACGGCCTTTCTCACAGTTCGGAACGAGTATGAGATGAATGCTGTTTTAGACCACACATAATTTGGTAATGTCTTGACGGATTGATTTAGTTGTTGCAAAGTAGAAAAAATCAAGTAGGCCTAAGGAAAGTCGTTCGATTTATACCGTCACCAAAATTCTCCTCCACTTGCTTTAAAAATCCCATTTCAGTATAAAAATTGTACATGCCTGTGGTATCCTAATGGAAGTATGAAATCTATACTTTAGCCTTCAATTCTATCAGCAAAACGTCTCATTCCATTGTAAAGTTATGATGTTTAGTAACTATATTTAGGATGGTTCATTTTCTTGTTGCAATCGAAATCTGTTTCAAAGTTACCACTGTCCAATAATTCTTACTTTCCTGAAAATGTTGGATTGAGTGCGTTTGAGTCTCATTAATACACGTATCGCAAAATTCAATATTAATGTGTGGTGTCCCGTATTCGATTCAATTCGATAAAAGTAAAGCTTTGCATAAAATCTCGAAATACAATTGGCGATGTGAATACCACAATATATAATATTCAAATCAAATCTTCAACTACAATCACCAAAAAAATCCCGGAAATAAAATCACCAATTCAACTCGTTATATCAATTTCAAAACCAATCTCCTGTTCAATTTGCTTTCCATCTCAAATTCAATCCGGCAAATCCGATGTTCAAAACTTATTCTCCGACTCTATTTTTTGAGATTTATTCTTTCGTAGCTAATCTGCTATTTAAAAATCGTCCTTTTAGTCTATGTATTTTCCGTTTTGAAACTGAAAGAGAGATTTACATCAGAATATGAATTTTAACCTCAGATTGAAATCAGATCCAATTTGATGTTGTTACCGACAGGTCGTTATCAATAAATTAACCTCCCCTTATGAAGATCAAATATGCTATTTATTATCTATTAGTCGAAAAATCAATACAAGTAAATACTTTAAATTGTTGCAAATAATTTAAATTGGCACCTAAAGTTAAAAATATTTCATTAGTTACATCACATTTATCTCTCACCCCATCCTTACCCCACCTTGACCAACACTACTCACATCTCGTCATCGTCGTCCACTATCTGAAATGGTGGTACCCCTGTGGATGTTCCGGGACGGAGAGGAGAGAGAGCACGAAAAAGAACAAAAGTGGGGACCGGGGAAGAAAAAAGAGGAGATTGTCGAGAGTGTGGAAACTGAACGGTCGCAAGAAAGAAGAGTTTTCGGAAAAAAAGGATACCGCTGGTGTTCTCGGCCTGCAAAGAGAAGTTTTTGTGTTCCAGGAAAACCAGACAACCGCTTGGAAGGTGCCGCGAGATCCGGATTAAGAAGTGTGCCGAGGACCGGACGCGAATAGCGCCGTCGCGAACAAGCTGTGCGCGAAAAGCTGAAGCCCTGTGTCGAAAGTTCCTTGCTCCGAGGCACGACAAGATCGGCGAGCCCCGTGCTGGTGGCCGACGAGTTATCGCTATCGTCGCGCCACACGCGTCGAAAGACCGTGACCGTTGTTTTGGAGGTGAGGGCTCTAGCAAGGTCCGCGGGCTACGCCCCGCTTGTGAGAGCCCAAAATCCGATGTGTCACCGTCCCGATTGTGAGCACGTGGGACGTCGATCATCCAAGAAACCCGCTGTGTTGAAAGCCAGTCACCGGTAAATTCCCCGTTAGTCCGCTGACCGCAGGCCCATTGGCCATTCTCCTGGAAACGACTGTTTTGGACCGCTGACTCGTGAAAGTTTGCCCTGGCAAGCCTATTGGTGAACGTCGGCTCGTTGAAGCTGCCCTGGAAGCCTGTTCGTGAAAAGCCGGCTCGTTATTCGCCGTCCCCCATAACCAGTGGCCCTGCGCACCAAAACACCGGTTGGTGGAGCGCCAGCCCGAAACCCATTTGCCTGGTTACCGCTCGCCCCAGAGCTCCAGCTTCCGTTCTGTCGTCTACGGCATGCCTGCTAACCTCGTGTCTGCGAAGCGCCTGTCTACCAATATCCCCGAACCCACTACGGAAGACAGCACAAGATACCCGCCAGGACGACTGGTGGATCTGGTATAAATAACCCCGGCAAGTACAAATTACCACCATCTCCGTTATCGCATGAAGCTCATGGGCCCCAACGATGTTTATTCGGCCGTTCCTTACAATTTCCCTATCCCTTGTCCTTGTTCTAAAATGTGAATAAAAAAAAACGTTAAATGTAAATTTTCCTGTTTTGTGCCAATTATTTTCTTATGAAAGAGGTTTGGTATCCATATAGGTGGGGTTACTTTTCTTCCATCCTCGTTACGTCATTGTCGGGTAAAGGTAAGTGGGTCTCAGAAGCAAGTAGGACGCCGACCCTGAGTAGATGTAGCCGCGGGGCTAGCCGATAGTAACAATGTAAACATTAACTTTTTCCCTCTGAAATCAATACTTCCCACTTCTCACAGTGATTTCTACTTCCATTCGATAGAAAGTGTAGAACTTTACCAGTTCCCCGAAAGCTGGAATCGGTACTAATTAATGAGAAATTTATGAGAAAAAAATCCCACACGTACGATTGCGAATATCATGCTTACTTACTTGATACTTGATGAGCTGCAGCTCCTCGATGAACCTACGCCGAATCGAGTATCCTCCTCCACTGGACTCGATCCTGGTCCAATTGCTTCCAGTCGCCCTAAACGTTTAGCGCCCTCAGGTTTTTGTTTTGTCCTTATTATCAAGACTTTCAGCCCGAGGCTGACTCGTCTCGAAACCATCAGGTACTCTTCCACCGCAAAAAAACCATCGTGTACGCGGCCTTCCACGAAGCCTACGACCGGGTTCTTTACTGAATATTGTCTTCACTCGGCACTCTTCCGACATATAAACATCGTTTCCAGCCCACCGTAGTCTGCCGTGGTGTATAGGCTTATGGAACAACAAAGTTGAATTGGGTTCTAAAGCCCTACATCGTTTATGCTTGCAAACGATAGTGCATCGATCAAGAATACTTGAACCAATGTCTTAGTCAATAAAAATTATATTTTTGTGTTTGAGACTTTTTAAGACATGTTTTGGGCTGAGCAACGTCTGTTGTTGAAAAGGCAACATATCAGAACGAATGAACGAATGAACCATCAGCCCAAAACGTCAGGCCCATACATTAACTGTCAAAGGTTGAGTCAAGTGCCCTGCGGTGTTATGAATCATATGATTCCGTACGTCAAACAAGACCGAAAATGTAGAGGAAGCATTTTCCATCTATTTTTAAATAATTGAAACAGATTTTACGACCGTGATTGTGGTGAATGATTTGTTTATCGGCTTTATCGGTCATTTCTACTCAAAGTATGAGGGAGTAGATAATCGAAAGATAATTGAAAATCATTAGATTGAAAGCCATTCGCTAGGGCGCGAACAAGTATGAAGCGATAGAGGGTGAAAGGGAGAAAGAAAGACCATCTATTGAACAGCACACAATCCTACTACAATCTACTCCCTCATACTTTGAGTAGAAATGACCGATAAAGCCGATAAACAAATCATTCTATTTTTGAATTTCAAATTAAACAATGTTCCTTTCGACTTTTGGGTCGGAAACTTACGCGTTCAAGATGATTAACTTCATCGTTCCCTGAAAGAAAATCGAATATCGATTCTCCATTTTAGGACCCAATTATTCGGTGAGCTTTTTTAAAAAATATCATGGGGTATAGCCTCCCGAATCAAAATTCTTTATCATGACAGCTTGAGAAAAAAGCCTTTCGCGATATGCTACATATCGTGTATCTATACAGAGATGATAAGTGAGAGACTTTTGACGTAGTACTACGTCCGTCTTTTCTATATTGGGGTAGTGCAAAAGATCGAAAAACGTCCCAAAAATATGATAGACTTTGATCGTTAGTATCTCAGCCGTTTCTCGATGGATTCTTGGACCATTCGATCAAGGAAGAGTCAACGCTTCATACCCAATGTACACTGAAGTCGTTTTTCCGCGTTTTTTTACATGAATCGCTTTTTATGCATTTTTTTCACTCGAATTTCGCGATTTCCGCGGTTCATTCTGACATATTTTGGAATTTACGCGGTTTTTTTACATTGTTTTAATTCACGCGGCGCATATTCTTCGGGTAAAAACAAACTCCAGTGTGTTACAATATTTATGTATGATTATTTACTATTGGAAACTTGCGAACAGTTTAGCAATAGGTTTCGGTGAATCAATAGTGCTGTCCAATGAGAGCTTGAAGTAGCTCGAAATTTCTCCCTGTCCTGCTCATGCCCATTTGTTGACAAAAAAATCAGAAGGGTTATGTACAAGACACAACCGCCCAACGTAAACTACGTAAGGCAGTTTTGTTAATTAAGGATTGTAGTGCCATCATGAATGAATATTTTTAGAAAATTTATTTGATTACTTATGTCACTGGTTTCGAACAAAACTAGCGTATCTGAAGATATGAAAATTGTTGGATACGACAATTGTTTTATAAATTTACTATGAAAACCCAAATTTATTCCTCAGTGGTAATAATGCCTTTCTTGGATCCGAATTGCCTACATTTGGGTTTTGAGGCATTTGATGAAATATTTCAATAAGCTTTAGGGGAGCATCCTCTTTTCCATTTACAACATTTGTTATTCACAAATATTCCAATCATTGGCATATCTTGTTTTTCGTGCATCACTAGAAATCATAAAAGAAATCATGTACCAAAACCAAATTAATTTGGTTGTGATGCGCGCGAGTAGTAAACGTTGCGGACAGGAAAAGAGGGTGTGTGTGTTATTACAATCTAACTCCCACTGTCTGGCAGTGTCACCAGTGTTGGTAAAATCTCAAAATCTCAAATCGCATCGGCGATTCAAACCATGCGTGAGTCAAATTCCATTAGAATCATGGCCCAGAGATTTGCTCATGATTCGAATCGCAATTTGCATCATTGCATGGTATTTACGTGTTCTTCATTGTTGAATGCGTTGAATTAACTAAAACAATGTCTAATAATTGCATATATCAACAAAACATACGCCTCGATTGCGTTTTGACGCTTTTTACGAAATAATTTTTCGGGGAGTAAGCGAAGCGATGCGATTCTGGCCGAGAAACTCAAGCGCGATGCCCCCCCTACAGAATCGCAGGCGAGTTAGCTTCAGATTTGAGTATGATTCTACCAACACTGAATGTCACCATGGATAAAATATTCGTGCAACCATTTTATTAATATCATTGCAAGACTTTTGAATCAGGGAGCAAGAAGGTGATATCTCTATTGTAACTCATATAGCCCGTTTCAAGAACGTATGCGTTCCGAAGCTTTTGTCGTGTACAATAAGTACCGCATGTTTGCACCCACGTATTATAAAAATATCTTAAGTGCATTCACACTTCCTGAATCAAAGTTAAATCTTTCTGATTCAGTCGCGCATTTAATCGGACAAAATATTATTAGGCCGATATAAATATTTTTTTAAAATAGGGGAACTGTTCCATTTTCCATCATACTGAACATATATTCATCTCATCGCAAAACAAAGAAATACAGCACCAATCTCGTCGCTTCTTTTTGCTAACACGCGTGCTTACTGCTGTAAAAAATCACAAAAATAAGAAACAAACCAAATTCCTTTTCAATGCTTTGTTTTTGATGGGATGGAAATAGGAGCTATGGGATGAAGTGCCGAACCGTTCCCCTATGTCTCCCCTCCCCTTCGGATTGCTTTGCTCAGAAATACCAATTTGAGGGGCAACAAAAAAAAATCCGGTAAATTTTGAGAACTTTCAAAACGTTCTTTAACAAATCCGAGAAGTTTTGTAATTTTTTTTCCATTTTAATATTTATTTATTATCGTCGGGTCGAACTTTGTTTCGCCTAAAATTGATTTATTCTCTGATTAGTTCTCGAGTTATGCAGAAATTTTTGGTTCATTTCCAGAAGGGGAGGCGTTTCAAACCACCACAGAAACATATCTTCCTTTCCAAAACCTCCTCACGCCAGATTTGTTTCCATTTGCTTGATCTCGAGTTATGATGAAATTGGTGTTACATTTGTATAGGGCCAGGTTTCAAAGAGAAGAGGGGTCTCGAACCATCTCGAACGGTCCCAAAAACCTCTGAATTCAAATTTTCACGCCGCTCGATTCAGTAATAGAAGAAGAAGATTACCCCCTCCCCCTTGACCTTGACCTTGCGTAGACCATAATTTTTAATAAATATGTGTTTGCAAAAGTTTGCAAAAAGAAAAGCTCAACATTTTTCCAAAGTCGTTTTTTAATATAAACATGTTTGTGCAATTACATTGCGATGATGGCATTGGCATTGATAACAATTGATCGTCTCATGCCTGCACAAACATGCACCTATCTGCATCACTTTTTATACACCATGCACTACATTACGCATTTTTGTTACATTTGTTTCGACCGCGGTCACTGCTCCGGCTCCACCGTTCTACCTTTTGTGCGAAACACCGCACAACAAGCAGAGTCCAAAAGCCAACGGCACTGACCGGCGACGGCCGAAACGAAACTCTTGCGGACAAGAAAAGAGGGTGCTGCCAAAATGATCCAATACCCTATTTTAACGTTCATGACCCAAAGTTTCAATATAATTGACAAATTGGTAGAGAATTTCCGAGTCGATTGATATAAAAATCTCAAAAATCCATCGGAAGATAGAGGCGCTATTAAAGTTCAAAATCTTACATGATTTCGTGACGGTCTCGAATTTGGAAATTTTCATTTGTCACCCTGTATCCGAGTCTTCCCCTTAGACGTAGTTTACGTCAAAAAACGAGCAGGACGAGAACAACTTCGAGCTACTTCGAACTGCTCATTGAACAGCACTAATCAATCTTCCTCCATAGAATGACCACCAAACGCCGTTGACAGCCCAGCTTTCACGATGGACTTTTCTCTAATGAGCCTCCGGGGGTTTAGACTGACTTAGTGGCGGTTACTTAGTCTTTGTTCCAGTTTGCGACAGTGATGGTTGCAGCGGTACACTTTTAGTCAGGGTTATGCTGAATCATTCTCATACGATGATTCGACACAGTTGTTTCTTAAGTGCCAATTCGAATGTTCGATGACATGTTTTCAATTATAGTTCGAAAAGTAGATGGTATTTTAAATGTTAATAGTTTGCATGAAATACATCCATATCTAATCATTGAAGCCATATATTTGAAAATATAATTAAAAAACTAGTCGTCCTTTTTTCTAACAGTGTACTATTGCGCCCTTCACAACATCCTTTTCGCCCATACTCAACGGTGTCGAACGCCATTTGGCCGAATGCCATCTGGCCGAATGCTGTTTAGCCGAACGCCATTTGGTCGAATGCCGTTTGGCCGAACGTGTCGTTTGGCCGAATAGTTAAAAAAATGACCTCTAATTACGAGTTGCAAAGAGTGAGAAATGAAACATGAGCAATGAGAAGTAAGAAGTGAGAAGTGAGATGTGAAAAGTGTGAAGAGAAAAGTGAACAGAGAACTTCTTCCTTCTTCTTCCTTCTCTTTCCTTCTCCTTCTTTCTCCTTCGTCCTTCTTCTTCCTTCTCCTTCACTCTCCTCCTTCTTCCTTCTTCCTTCTTCCTGCATCCCTTTTCCTTCTTCCTTCTTCCTTATTTCTGCTTCCTTCCTCTTTCTTCTTGCTTAATTCTTTCTACTTCCTTCTTTTTTATTTCTTCTTCCTTTTTCTTTCTTCCTTCTTCTTATATCTTCTTCCTTCTTCCTTTTTCCTTCTTCATTCTTCTTCTATCTTCTTCTTTCTTCCTTCCTCCTTCTTCCTTCTTTCTTCTTACTTCTTCCTTCTTCCTTCTTTCTTCTTTCTTCTTCCTTTTTCCTACTTCCTTCTTGCTTCCTTCTTTCTACTTCCTTCTACCTTCTTCTTTCTTCCTTCTTCCTTGATACTTTCTTCTTCCTTGATACTTTCTTCTTTCTCTTTCCTTTTTTCTATCTTCATTCTTCATTTAGAGAATTTAAACTATTCGGCCAGATGGCGTTTGGCCAAATGACCCTTTCGGCCAAATGGCATTCGGCCAAACGACATTCGGCCAAATGACCCTAAACCAACTCAACTGTCAACTGCCCGGCTGTAACATTTGAATCCTAATAACGAACGCGTACTAAATAGTGGGAATAAAGTACGAGTTATTTAAGATATTTAATTCTTGGCAGATTCCTGCCGAAAACAATCAACCAAACGCGAAATTTCAAATTCAATTTCTAATCGCATGTCAAATGACCACAGTTTTATGTGTGTATCGAGCCAATGATTTGTTGATGCAATTTGGCTAACTTCTCAAATCTACACGGAAAAAATAAACTACCCAATATTGTATATTTAGACCAAAACTGTTTGTACGACGCTGATGAACTGGCAGCAAGGCCCACTTTCGACGAGATTCACACGAAAAAATAATATAAATATGCCGCACTGCACTGCACTGTCACGAAATCGAGCTTGTTTTGTCGCTGACAACGTCGCTGGCACCAAATTGAAATTCGGAAGTCGATTTCCACACTTCCGAACGCTCTTTCGACAATGTGTCGGTAGCAAATTCATTTTTTTTCTGACGTTCACAATAGTGAGGTCAAAAGTAAGTTAAAAAAACTCAACGCTGGTTACTTTTTTTTCGTGTAAGAATTGGTAATTTCCCCTAGTCATGGGTGTAGCCAGGACTTTAAACATGATAGGGACAACTCTTTAGAATCTTCTCAGTCGTAGTTTTGGTAAACTTTACGAGGCGAGCGGCTTTTCGGACAGTTAATATCTGAGACGATTGATAAATTACTCCAATGTTCGGTTCAACTACTGCTAGGAGAGAAAGCGAGGAGATCTTACGCTGTGCACTCAAAACTTTTGTTTCGGCACATTTTTGGTAGTGTCCATTCCGCACGCCTCGCCAACCTTACACTTCGCTCTGCTTCGAAGCAGGAACACGTGAACAGAATATGATCAGCCGTTTCTATTACGTCTCGACACCGGGAGATGTCGCAAGTCCTAACCTGTTCAAGTATAACTTGAAGTATCAGTGGCCTGTTAAGAACTGGATCAAGCCAAAGTTCAACTTTTTATGAGGTCTGTAAATCCAGGTCGACGCACTTGGGACTGGGCGGTTAGTCCACTTGTACTTTGTCGAGTTGTGCCACTCCCTCTACCATTTGGCTACCGTTACTGCCCTGATGTTCATACGGGTATTAACGATGCCTCTAAAGGCGTTGCACTCCTCATTTTCCTTGAGCACCAATTTAATGGTATGTATGTATGCAGCCTCGTGAAATATGGTGCGATGTGCGCTGATGATTCTCAGACACGTCAGCCTATGAGTACTTTCGGAAGTTGCAGTTTGCCCTCAACAGCATCAAGCTATTCGCTAGTCGCCATGGCTGCTGATGCTCAGCTTATCATCGAGCAGTTGGAGAATTCGTTTGGAGGTGATATCGCAGCCGTATACTCTATTTCTACTACTAACTACCATTTTTTTTACGATGCGCATTCGATGGCGACCTCGGTAGTGCCAACTACCGATTTAACACCGTCCAATATTGCGGATCTGGATTTCTTTGGATAATCCAGATTCTGGAATCTTTGGTGTAAGGCTTTTGGGATTTTTTGTGTGTCTTTATTAGCGAGACTTTCAGCCCTGGGCTGGCTCGTCTCGAAGTTTTGGGAATTTATTTATCTCTTTTATTTTAAACTTGCCACCATTAAAAGGTAAACAAACAGCGCTAAAAGAGACAGAAGAATCATGTGTCAATTTAATAACTATTAACCACTAATGTTGTGTAGCTGCTGCGTAGTCTCAATCCAAGGGTTCTTAGCTCGCTATTCAGCGCGGATATGAGTTGGTCAGGTCCAAAAGCGGCTTCGGCGGAGTAGATATTGCAAATGCTGGGAAGGCTGTCCGAGATGGCGATGTCGGAACCGGTCCGAGTCCAACTCCTCGGCTTAAAACCGGCCCATCCGTTAACCAGTGTTCATGGTTTTCTGTATTTGCCACCGACCCTTCTAAGTGCCTCTGAGTTGTCTCCTCTGCGAAAATGTTGCGCTATGGAGCAGTTTATGGTGGGTAAAGAGGATTGCCAGCTTCTAGCTCCATACCTGTGGACCCGAACCACTGGAGGGAGACCTTCTTCAATAACAAGAGGGATCCTATGATATCCGGATGTAGAACAAGTGACAATCATTTCAACGATTTTACGGTTGGGGATAGGAAGTTCTCCCAACTTTATGCTTGGGCCGAACAATTGGTATCTTCCAAGCCAGACGTGCCCACTTGCTAGCAGTTATTGAGAACTCTATCGAAGTAGCCCAACGTGTCCGTCCAGATGTGTCTCCGTCTCCGATAACGACCAAAATAATGTCTTCAGTGTTAGCAAGATGCAGATGTTGAACCCCATTCGCTCAGCTGCTGCAACTTTTACAGCGTCTATGTACGGTTGAATTCAAGTTTCCCAAGCCTTCGACAAGGCTTGGATTCGTAAGTCGCCGGTATTGGGGATCATCCCAGGAGGAGACGCTGTTCTTCGGAATAGAAATTTCGTGGCTGAGCCGCCACTCGTCGAGAAAGGTGCGTCCGGGCCTGAAGACTTTCCGCTACTTCTGGAAAGGGTGAAGAACAGCACGGAAAAATGAAAAAGGCTGATGGTGCTTGATTGGAGAACTCAGCAAGTCCGGTGGCTCTTTTTGTATCGTTAAGGTTGCGAGTATGATTCTTTGGAAAGCTTATCGACACAAGAAATGAAAAATATTCCCCAAAGGGCATTGGCAACCAAAGCTTACTTACAACATGCCTCGTTTCGGCTGACTACCAACGTCCGGGCCGAGAAATGGTTTGCGAGATAACTGTACCAGTTGCATCGAGGACTTTGTCAGCTACAACCAGGCAATCGGTTGCTTTCTCGGAAAGCCATCACTTCCACCAAATGGCGTTTGGCCAAATGACCCTTTCGGCCAAATGGTATTGGGCCAAACGACATTCGGCAAAATGTCTCTAAACAAAAATCGTTTCATTGAGAGCAAATTATTGTTGTGATCCTCTTTGAAAAAATAATTAGACAAAAAAATGGTGTAATGAAAAAATAGTTTTGTAGGTTCGATATTTGTTTATCTAACATGCACGATCACCAAAGACTACCAAAACAGAATCCCTTTTTTGGAAATCGACTGATTTGATTTCATTTAAATAAATAAATTAAACCCTATTTGAGTGCTTTTGATTCAAGTCATGACTTGTAGCTTCAGAGACTCTCTAACTTCTATCTAAAACGAAATTCGTCAAGCTCAACCCCGGACAGCTATTACATCATCAGCTTCATCCGCTTGCGTATCAGCGCATCAGAACAAGACTTCCCATAAACACAGTAATTTTGCTACTTGACTCACTCGTCGTCGCGATGAGCCCAGCAGCAGCGCATTGTAGAGGAGCATTATCTTGTTGATTTCTTCGTTTCCAGCTCATTCAGAACTTCCTCATCTCGTAAAAAACACGAAGCCAAAATTAAGCCAGCAAAGCGCGCCCTGGGTGGGTAGCCAACCAAAATTCAATTTCTTCCCGCGTCCAATCCGTGAGCACCGGTTTCGCAGTTGGGGTTTGGCGGGTCAGAGCGAAGGAGGGGTGATTGTTAATAATTTAGTCGATTTACTCTCCTCCAAAAAGGCCCAACTCGTTAGTCACCCAAGAAGCAGTTCGTTTTCTTCGTTAATTGGTCAGCAGGAAAGTGCGCCTCTCGACGGAATGAAACGGATTTACGGGTAGCCGTCGTCGTCATCATCATCATCATCGTCGTCATCTTAGGCAATTCTCAATCCGCGAGTGGCTTGTGGAATGGCTTTTTCAGCCAATCGCGCTCCTCCGGGACTGGATGCTGAATGGATCGGTCATGCCTACACAGACACGTTTTCGAAGTGGATGATCGAAAGTGATTTGGACCGGGGCTTTCGCGTTGCTCAACTGCCCACCACAGTAGAAGACTTCATTTAGCCAATCAGCTTCGGGGTTCGGTTTCGGTCGTAGTCTCCTCCAGCCAATAAAATATAGTGCTCCTTGGCTGGTACGTTGATGAGCTTAAACAACGCCAATGATGGGTCAAATTATGAGAGAAACGAGGAAGCAGCAGATTGCTGACCATGGGAAATGAAGTGGTTTGTGTTTGTGGGCAGGACCACCGGTGTTGAATGATTTCACAGCTGGAATTGGTTTTGCCAAAGTTTATATTGTTGGAGCTAATTCGACTCAGCAAAAGAAACATTTGTCATAATTTTACGACATTTTAACCTTGCTCACAATATTTAAATTGAGAACTTTAGCTTCAGCATGTGTGTTTGCAGGATGGCAGCTTTATGACATCAACCAATCAACATTTTGAGTTTTGTTTTAACTAGTTTAAATCAATATTAAATGATTCCCATTGTATGCTAGTTTTAATCTACCTTTGATGAATATTAACATTGTCTTCTTTTCTATCCTATTTAATATGGACTATGCTTTGAATATAATATAAGGCCTCGTCGAAGTTAAGAAAGCGTGAATTTAATTATTATTTTCTTCCAAACACGGCAAAGCTTCTTATTTCTCTATCCTCAACCTCAAATTAGAAAAAGCTATCGAAAACACCCGCAGGGAGTCTCACCTGGCCTATGTCCATTCTCGAACTGGATCGGAACCTGTTAACCACTTTTATGGCGTTGGAAAACCTTTTCTTCAAAACAGCATAAAAATTAATCAGGTGTCACATGTCATTAAAGTTCCACCACCCGGCATCCACCGCTCGCTGACTCTTTCTTTATAAGACGATGATGGTTGACAGCAACACAAAACGTTAGAGTCACTTCGTAAACATTGCTAATTAAATATCTTAACCAATTGCGCCAACCAAGCGCAGAAGCGGCTCCCCCGAGGAATCTCGCGTCAAATGAAGCATAAGTTGGTGATCTACCGCATCGATGGTCAGTGCAAAACGCACTGACGAATAATGAACACCGTTGGTTGGTTGAGTTGTTGGTTTGCCTGCCGAAGCACCTGCTGCTTTTAGGCTCGTTCCACTTCTTCCTCTACCGGTACGACTGCGTATGGTTCGGTGGGGCCCACCAGAAGAGGACACACTCGAACGAGTGCCGCGCAGCTACTGCTAATTAAAATTCAATTAAACATCACCAGCAATTAACATGGGAAAACGCACCATCTTGAGGTTGAGCTAGACGCAGACGTTCTCTCTAACGTCAAAACAAAACCATTTCGTCTCCGAAGAAGCGAGGGGAAGTCAGCCGGACATGTGTGTCTTCTTCGTGACCAATGGGGTCCAATGTGAGCGGAAGGAAGAGACAATAAGAGATGGTCTAAGAAAAGTCGTAAGTAAATGCGTAATAACCCATATGAAACGTCTATTTCCTGTGCTGGGGAGTGGGTGGTACAAGAGTACAAAATTGCTTATGATTACAGAGCAAGACATAAACAACGGAAAGTGAAACTAATTGTAAGTTTGTTGCTTAAAGTGCTTAATTATACAGCAGGAGTTCAAACTGGAACGACGCATGACAACGGAATTTTTTTTTCGAAAATGCCGATACCGAGCAGTTGCTGATAGAAACTTGAGTAGAAATAATATATTTTGATTAGTGAACTAGTGATTATCGCTCCATAAAAATTAGTGTGTGGCAAATCTTTATACAAAAATTTAGAAAGAATCGATATGAAAGAGCATCGATATGCTATTCAACAACGTTAGACAGCGAAACATTATTTTGGTTTGATTGGCTTTCCAGAATATTACACCTGATTGTCCATGCTTCAGTAGTTCCACCAGAATTCCGTCATTTAATTCCATAAAAATCAAACGTGTTCTCAATAACTTCAAACCGATTCCTCCTCAAATCCTGATTTCGGATTCAATAAAACTGAGCCCAGTGATGTCAAGTGGAGAGCGATAAAACAGAGCACGGTTCAAAGGCCCGCAAAGCGAAATTCAGATAAAAGCGGTCATCACATCATAAAACCATTAAAAATAGTCGGAGCTTCACACGAACGTGGAGCTCCGGCAGTTGGGAAGACGAGGAAGTGGGGCAAATAAAATATTAAATTTTATAACGCATCGGTTTATTCACGCGGAAAGCGTACGAAATTGAGACCGGATGGACCCGGACCGAATGTGTGTATGAGAGGGTTTTTTTTTCTTCTTTCACTGAAAACGGAAGGACCAATAGTTCGTTTTTTCACCTCGGAAATGGATATGGTGCAAAATAGAGGTACTTTCGCGCGTGCACACACTTTTTTATCACTCCCGATCGGTTTTTTAATAAAAGCTCATAAAACATTAACGCTGTGCGTCTACCCGTTGGTTGATTTCAGTTTTGATAAAATGTGGTATAAATATCATTTAATTCGCTTTTCCCGCCAACACCGTATTGGTGTCAGTGCATTGGAACTCGGGTCCACCGGACTGCATCAATTATTGACCCGCGCTATAAATTGTTCATGGAACCGTGTGGACATGACTATCAGGAAAAAATGCGATTCCCTAGTCCAATGCCATTTTCCACCCGATTTACATAGGCGGTTCGATCCCCGGCCTTCACCAAGTCCCATTAGGACCGGCACAAAAAAAAAATCAAACATAATATGAAAAAAAACTGAGCTCTGGCTATCGATTTTCAATCACGCTAATTAGTTTGTACCTTCTGTGTGTAACACACGGCTACCGTTAGGCCGCTCGGCTGCTTGGTTGACTTCGAGGTTTTGTAGCGCAACCAAACCGGTCGGCCGAAGATGGTAGGCCGGCGCACTCAATTCGAAATTTATAATGAGCTCAACAGCATTATGTCCCACACCTTGGCCGGGGAGAATAAATTAATCGGGATATAGCAATTTGGTTATCCGCAGCATACGCCCGGTCGGAGGGGATAAAATGAGTGGCATTCATCGGAGTCCGGCCGGGTCCGGTCGGCGCGGCTTCGGTGTCATTAAATTCCCCGGTGGTCACCACCAGATAAGCGGAGACAATTCTCCAAAACGAATCCAATCCAGTCCCCATCCGGTCGAATGGGCCACAACGTCATCTCCCGAGGCACGGCAGAGTTCGCCGCATGGCATAATGAATTCAAATATGAGTTCGAGAATCTTTTGTCTTATCTAAATTGATATCTGTGTTTTTATTCCTTTCGTTTACCTGTTCGGGTGCTATGAGCCTGCCCGTTTTGTTTTCGGGATGTTTGAAGATCAGTAAACAAGCAACCACGATGGTACTATTTCGGGAGCTTCTTAACTTGATTCCCATTTGTGATGTTAAGATTGATTTGCGAAAACTTGAACGCCACTCAGTGATAAAAACGTTCTGAAGATGTTCTTCCAGTTTTTGCATTTAATCCCTAAGAGAAGCTCCAAAAAGCACATCGTAGATAATAGCTATCAGAGAACATAAAAGGAGGAAATCGTCTGGTTGAAACTTAGTGGCTTAGCTGGCTGACGATCTTCCTTTCGGAGAAAATAGCTGAAGGCAAACGGTAGGGACTTACCGGCTGAGCTGGCTGTAAAGGTTTGTTACCCACTGCTGATGCTGTCATATTGCCAATGCGATATCAGTGGTCAGCACCGGCCGGCGGTGGCATCTGCTGGACCCGAAAACCCCTATGAGGAGGACACACCCAGCTGTGGTAACTCACGAAAGATTCGGTCTTATCGAAACTCCAATCCGATGAGCACACTAAGCGCGCCAAAGCGTACGTGCATGAATGTCATTCGGCTTCTTCGGCTAGTCGGGAAGGCTAGCAACCGTAGCAAGTATTACGACCCCGAACGAGAGCGATGACACACACGGATACTAACTCATACCCATCTATCTGAGGTCACAAAAAGAAGCAATCTCATCGGTTCCGAAGAATTCATGCAATGTAGACGGCGGCTTTGCAGCAGATTACCTATGTTACTATTGGCTGGATAGCACCTTATGCCAAACAGCCGTACCATGGTTCGGCCAAATATCCCATTCTTTTAAACGACCATTTCGGCGGCAACACCAAATTTTCGGCCGAATGACAGCTCTGCAAAATGCCAGTTCGGCTGAACGACATTTTTGACCGTATGTCCCTTTCGGTCAAATGAAATTTTCAGCTAAACCATTTTCGATATAATAACCGAATTCAACTTGATGACTTTCGGCCTAATGTGTTGTTCAAAAAGCCATTTATTCTGCCGAATGACTTTTAGCCAAACGATTCTTCTTCATCGATCTACCATAGAAGAACCTCGATTTATATGCAGTAGCTCATGAAGTTGGTTGTATGCGAGTAATAGAAGCTCTTTTAAAAAACCCGACGGCTCGGAAATGGATATTAGCTCTTGGATGCTAGCATTGTGAAAAGAACAGCAGATGCCCAGTAGTAGATGACGGATATGACAGTCAGCGCTATGATTATGTTCCTTACAATAACCAGAATGACGCCCCATCGTCATGAATACGAATTTTTCATAAAAAGTTGTGTTCAGATTTGTGTTGCTCGGAAGATTTCTTCAGTACTTACCTCACGGAAAACCCTTCTTCGAAGAAATTAGGTCCTCCAGCTCATAGGAGGTCGAGCCGATTTTAGCCTTCACCCGGCAGGGTAGATATTGCCGGCCTAGTTTGGCATTATAATATTCGACGGCCGAAGACTGTTTCATGTTCTTCCGACTAACTGTCCTACCGCAGAGAACTTGGCGAACGTACGGTTTCGCAGATTGTAACGACTTCGGGACACGTCGTGGGATTTTCAAGATTTTTACGAACGATTTCGTGAATTTCTTCCTCATCCGCGGATAATTTTCATACCCGTGAGGAGATAGACGTGGGTAATGCAATAAGGAGTAAATCCGGTCGAGGCGTGGATACTGGTGTTAAGCATTAGCTCAATTTCGGGCACTTTCGCATCCTATAGACGCTGGTCTTTCTGGACATAATTGCGTATGGCCGCACTTATCCTCCTTTTAAGTCCTTTGAAATGAAAGTACTGCCATTGTCGGTGATAATGGTTTCAGGAACAAAATTCCGGTAGATCCACTGATTCTTCAAAATCACACACATGGTTGAACTACCCAGCTTTTTCATCGGGTGAGTCATTACCCACTTCGAGAAATAGTCACAATTCACCAAAATGTGCTGATTTCCCTTCCGGTGGGAACGGACCAACAAAATCCATCGAAATGATCTGCCACGGTCAGGACGCACTGCGCATTTTCCTCATTTGCGGGGTTGTTTGGACGTAAGACGGCTTGATCTCCTTGCAGGTGGAACAAGCGTGAATATATGCCGTGACACCCTTGGCCATTTTGGGTCAATAATAGCGCTGTTGGGCACGAGCTATGGTTTTGTCAAACCCCAGATGGAATTGATCATCGTGAGCTTGCCTCAAAATCTCGGCAACATCATCGGCTGGAACTACTTGCTTCCATTCGAATCGCGAGTCGAAAGAAACATTTCTGGCAGTGATGAACTTGTACAGCCTGCCGTCTTCGACCTTGAAGTCGACGAAGTCGTCAGGGCGGCTACTAACTTTATCCATCAAGGATGCGTGCCACGGGGAAGTCGATGAATCTTGGACTAACGCTATGCTTCTCGACAATGCACCCGGGATGACATTTTCCTTGTAACAAAATGTGTTATAAATTTGGCTCGTTAGTTGTTAAAATAACAAAACAAAAATTGGGGTTGTATACAAGACACGACCGCTTGACGTAAACTACGTAAAACCAAATATAGTACACTGAACCAATTATTCCGCTCCATATAGAAGAAAAGGAACTATCCCACCGACACTACAACGGGGTCGTACACATATTACGTAAGCATTTTTTCTGCGTTTTTCGGCCCCCCTCCCCCCATGTAAGATTTTTTTCATACAAATTATTTTTTATTTATATGGCGCCTAAGAAAATGACGGACCCCCTCTCCCCCATAAGTGCTTACGTAATAAGTGTGCAGCATCTCCCACTCCGTCGGGACTCCACTGTCTAGCAGCTGGGCAACCTCATTCGTACACCCCAGTTCAACTATTGATAATTGCCTAAAAGTAGACAATTACCAACGATGGGAACGCGCTGCATAATGCATGAAAGAACTGAAATTTTCAATAGTTTAGTGTTGATACTCAGAAATTTTTATAGTACTGGCAAATTGGTGGAGAGTTTATCAATCGATTGATATATAAATCTGTAAAATCCATTAAAAGATAAAGGACCTATCAATGTCACAAATTTAACATGATTTCTCGCTTAACTTTTCAAAAGGACCTAAGTAACATTTTTTTTCATGAATTAATTTGAGTACTGTAATCAAAAGCTTTCATGTTGTTCTGTTGATTGCGCTATTCAAATTAATTCATGAAAAAAATGGTACTTAGGACCTTTTGAAAAGTTAAGCGAGATTTTGTGACGGTCCTCAATTTTGAAATTTTCATTTTACACCCTGTATCCGAGTCTTCCCCTTAGACGTAGTTTACGTCAAAAATATCAAAAATCCCTCTAGCCGTCACACAATTAAATCAGAGGTTGATACCTTCATATCAACAGTATAACAAACGTTGATATAATTTTGTGTACAATGTACAAAAATCTGCTATCAAGGTAATTGCCTACATCACGGATAGAAATTTGGTATGCTACCACGACGGATTTCCATCCATAATGTAGGCAATTAACTTTGTTCCAGCTATGTATTATTATCGAGCGGGTTCAAGTTATACTGAAGGTGATTACCTGCGATTTTTTCCCAATATCTACAAAAAGTGTTGTCAATTATTTTGTGAAAATACATAACTAATGTTGTTATAATTTTGTTATGAAATAAAACTGGTCGAAGACACATTTTTATCGAATTATCAAATTATAACACACGTTGTTTTAAATAACAACAATTGATAGAATTGAGTTATAATTTTGTTATGCATTCCTGATCGGGAAGTGGTAACCTTCGATGTACCCCCGAAACGCTTCGATGAGGAGCAAGGCGGCTAGAGCTTCCTTCTCAGCAGCGTGGTAATTCTTTTGAGGAGAAGTGAGCTGCCTAGAAAAATAGGAAATAACCCACTCACCCTCCTCCTGCTGCTGTGTAAGCACTTACGCAATAGCGACATCGCTGGAATCCATCTGGATGACGAACTCCCGAGAGAGATTGGGACTTTCCAAAATCTGAGCAGTGATTAGCTGCTCTTTTATCTGGCAGAAAACTCCCATCCGCGGCTGCATTTTAACCGATGACTTTGGATTTGGACTTGAGGCGGTAGTAATTTGCCATTCCTAGGAATCTCTTCAGCTTGGTGATCGTGGTCGGTCTTTCGTACTCGACGATCGTACGGATCTTGTCTGGATTTCCCCGCAAACCTTCCGAGTTCAAGAGGTATCTCAGGAAGGAAATTTCCGGCACCCCGAACTGAGACTTCTCCAGGTTTATCATAAGGTTGGCTCTGTTCAGTCGGCGCGCAATTTCACGGAGCAACTGAACGTGATCCTCAAATGTCTCCGCTACCACAACGATATCGTCGAGGTAGACGAAGACATAGGGTTCGAGTACATCGTGGCTCAAAACTCGGTCCATCAGTATTGCCAGTGTAGTAGGACTGTTGACAAGACCACAGGGCATCCGGGTGTACTGGAACAACCCCTTGTCCTGCACATTGAAAGCCGTACACTTCCTCGAGGACTTCTCCAGCGGAACTTGTAGGAAGGCCTCCGACAAGTCTATGGTGGATAGGTATTTTGCCCTCGGAAGTTGGCCAAGAATTCGGCAAGGGGTAAGCATCACGAACAGTGCGTTCGTTACTCCTACGCGCGTCTAAACAGAACCGAACCTTATGAGGCTTGACGACTGGTACGCAGTTCAGCGACCAATCCGAGTTGCTGGGTTCAACTATGCCACCGTCCAATAATCTCTGCAGTTCCACCGACATCAGACCTTGTGTCTTAGGTGACATGACGTATGGGAACTGTCGAACGGGCGGTTTTCTCGGAACGGGCGAAGTGGTGGATAATCGTCTGGGATTGGCTGCTATGAACAGAGTTTTGGTCTGCTCTATGGTCTGCTACTCGCTAGCCGTCAGAACAGTCGGAGATGGCTCATTCCTTCCTCTGAGTTCTCAAGCAAGACGCAATCAGTGATTGTGGGCTGGATACTGAAAGTCTTCCAGAAATCCATGCCACAGATGCAACTGACGGTCAGGTTAGGAACTACCAAAGTTAGAACAACTTTGACTGTACCGTTCCATGAAAAAAGTAGATAAATTCGTCCACGGACATTGAGCGCTTCTCCGCTCGCTGTGCGTAGGCGTTCGGGATCCCGAAGTGAAAATAACCGCTTCGATTTGATGGAATTGTAGACGCTGTCATTGATCAGGGTAAGATTACTATCGCTGTCAAGAAGAGCACGAAAGTTTACACCGTGAGCTTGCATGGAAGTATACGGACGATTATCGTTGGGGAATGGATACGAAATGATGAACGAAACCGGAGATACCTGGTACAAGTCATCCGGAGCCGGCTTGAAACAAGCGGGAGGTTTTACGCCTAGAAGTTTTGGTTCAGCGGCCTGTGGTTTTGGCCCGCTGCAATGCTGTACCTGTGGTTTTAGCCTCGGAATCCACAGTTCTCACACTGTACTCCTGTCGGAAGTCGGCATTGGTCTATCCGATGCCCAAACTTGCCGCAATTTAAGCAGTTGCGACTGGAGAGAGGCTGATGAGACATCGATCATGTCTTCGAGAGTCGCGTGTGACCGAGTTGGCCCACGAGGACCAACGGCTCCGCCTGGGGAACTCTTTAGATGCTGGTTTGATTGCGAGAAGGAGTGGCCGGATTGGGACGAGCGTTGCTTGCTCGCTTGTTTCTCCTTTTTCGGTTTGGTAGTCTCAGAATTTTCTACCGCGTTCACCGACTTCTCCGGTCCCAAGACCTTATTGTACACGGACAAGTTGACAGTGTCTATCTTCTGACCGGCGGACACTAATATCTGGAGGTCGGTGATAGGAAGGAAATTCAGTTATTTCTTATAATCTATCCGCACATTCTGCATCACAATCTGAACCTTTTCATGTTCCGGAATGGGAACACTCATTGTTCCGAACAGTTCCTCCATACTGTGATAGTACTGGAGAAACGTTTCGTTCCGCAACTGGTGACGCTGATAAACCTTCATTTTTATCATGGTATCTAGATTGGGGTTCTCCTTAGCCGTGCGGTAAGACGAGCGGCTATAAAGCAAGACCTGAGGGCAAGGCAAGGTGAGGGTGGCTGGATTCAATTCCCGGTGCCGGTCTAGTGTGGGGATGTAATGCCAATAAGAAGAAGAAGATCTAGATCGGGTTGCATGAATGTCCTCCTGTGCTCTAGAACCAGGTGCTGTCAATTCAATAGGCGACCGGCGGCCCGCATGGTCATAAACCACCACAAGGCGCGTCCCTTGAAGAGGTGAATCACTGAGTCGAATAGCTAAGCTTCTGAGTTATGCGCAGATACGGCCATGGCATGAACCATTCCAAGGAACTGGTTCAACTTCAACCCTTGATCTTCGCCATCGTATTTCAAAATTGTCCACTTGGACACAGGTAAGCTGTGACGCCCCTGATTACCCGACAGCGTTGCACTGTAGGGAGTGAGAGAAGGGTTAGAGTAAGGGAATGACGTTGAGGGAGCAGTTCTCGTCCAAGGTTTGGTCCATTGAGTATTTCTCAAAGACGAAGGGTTCGTACAGACACTGCTCAGTGCCGGATTTCCGAGCCATGGAATGAAACTCGGTGTGGTATTCATAGGAATCGACTGACCATGACATTGAAACCGGTACCGTTCGTTGGGCTAAATTTCCGAGCCACGAACTAGTAGCGGAGAAGCTACTGAAAGGCTGAATACTCAAAGTCTTCTGAAGGTGGTCCTGCCACGAGGTAGAACACCGAGGCAGTGCTGACGAATTGCTCTGAGGAAGCGAGAATGTGACCTAGTGCCCGGTTTTGAGTGAGAAGCTACCGTATGGGTTTGTGAATTCGTAGAATAGGCGGAACTGTAAGCATAATGCTCGGTGGATGGCACCGATTTATCGGAGCGCACAACACATGTATTGTTTAAGCCATCAGAGACTTGAAGATGTGCTGGATAGGGAGTGATCGGAGGTTTAATCATCGGAATACTAGGTACTCCGGGCTGTACCTTCGATATATTTGGCTGCGTTCCGCTCGGAACGTCGGATATTTACAGTACAGAACTCTCATCTCGTTGCTTATCTCTTCTATCCAGCTCTGCTTCAAGGTCTTTAAACCTCCCCATCAAAGAGCTCACACATACGGCACCTTCGAATTGAGAACGCGCAGAATTGCATTCTACCGATACTGTTTCCTTAGCAATAGCCCCGGTACCAGTCACTGGAGTGGGCAAAACAGGAGGTGCAGTATAACCCTCTGCACTGAACAGATCCACCAACGAATGGTCCTCCGAATCCTCCATGTTACCCACTCTTGGTCCCTCAGAACCCCCATAAAAGCTATTCAATAAAAGTTTCACCACGTCTATCAACATCGCTTTTAAAAGGTTTTCCGCTTCCCCCAATTCCCTAGCATTGTTAACTAGAAGGACAACTCGGTGGCCAAAATGCAGCAACCTTGTTTGCCCTCTCACTCTGAGAACCTTATCATTCTCTTTCAGGCCTTCTACGATCTCGTCAAAGTTCCATCGGCAAAACTGAATCGTTTCCTCCCAATCCACATCAAGTGCTACCACGATGGTTTTCTGATTTTCCTCTCGTTCTTCAAGTGATCTCGAAGGCTTTTTCGCCTTCGAGAGTAGCTGGGATCGTCGCGGATCACTATTGATCGGATATTTAGCTCAAATTCGAAGGGTATTAGGGTATAAGATGGTCTACCCTTAAGGAGTGATACCATTCTAGAATTTTGTCGACTGCCTGCCCTAATTCCCGATCAGGAATGCATAACAAAATTAGATCTCAATTATATCAAGGGTTGTTATTTAAAACAACGTGTGTTATAATTAGATAATTCGATATAAATGCGTCTTCGGCCAGTTTTATTTCATATCAAAATTATAGCAACATTAGTTAAGATTACATTCACAAAATAATTGCCTACATTTTTTGTAGACATTGGAAACAAAATCGGAGGTAATCACCTTCAGTATAACTTGAACCCGCTCGATATTAATGCATAGCTGGAACAAAGTTAATTGCCTACATTATGGATGGAAATCCGTCGTGGTAGCGTACCAGCTTTCTATCCGTGATGTAGGCAATTACCTTGAAAGTAGATTTTTGTACAGAAAAATTATATCAACGTTTGTTATAATGTTGATATGAAAGTATCAACCTCTGTTTTAATTGTGTTATGGCTAGAGGTATTTTTGATATAATTTTTGTTATTTTAACAACTAACCAGCAAAATTTATAACACATTTTGTTACAATATTTTTCTGAAATAAATAACTCCCCTTGTTATAACTTTGTTATGCATTATTGATCGGGTTAGCTACGATTCGCAAGAAATGTGAGCCTATGCTGTCGCATAAATTATGCGAATGAGGAGAAACTAGCATAAACTTATGCTATTTCCCTAAGCTAAACCCTAACCAAAATTATAAAAATTGAAATTCACAATTTAAAGCACTGTGTAAATGAAAAGTTGTTTTTTAGAATCACTTATTATAAGCTAAATTATTTACAATGTATCAATGTATAAGAGATTAAATTTCTAAAGCCGATTGATAGGCGACAATTATAAAGATTCTCATCATCCGAACCCATACCAGAAAATGAATTGATGAATGCAATAATTATTAGGAATACAAACCTTTTCACCTTTTAAAGAACAATTGGAATAAGGGATTCCAATTCATCCCGGAGCTTACTTGAAAAGGGTTCCACTTTAGGGTTAAAGTGGAAACATTTTCTTTTAATTTTCTTTTGCGTTAAGCGTCAATTGTTGGAAAAACTTTCCTTGGGGGACCTTTCTTTTTGTCACATCCTATACTCAGGGTCGGTAATATTGCTCTAGGGAGAAATTGCATGAATTGTTTCATTGTTATATTAAATTACTCTAGGAACTAATGAAAATATTTACAAAAGCTAAACTAAAATGGAATCAGTTTAGCAGGTTACAGTTTGCTAGTTTCTTCAAGATGTTGGTCCATATTCCTTCAGAATCATTTTCCCTATCGTTGTTTGATAACAATGCTCTGGTGGGATCGAAAGGCGAATGTTTCCTTTCTGATGTTTGGTTGCGATGCATTCGTTCATGTATACAGGTATACAGACATGGACACTTACAAGTTGGTTCTCATACGATACATTCGTTTCGTTGAGGAGGAGTTGGTCTAACCAAGCACTAACGATCTTTATTCCTAATCTGAAGGAGGAGTCTTTCGAAGATAATCTGCAAGCATTGGCCCGAAAGCCACAGTCTATTCATGAAGAATTAGAAGAAACAATAATGCTAAGGACCGAGCGTCCAAATGAGAACATCGCTCCACAACGGTACGACTGTATTATTAAATAAGGTACAAATCCCTGGCTGCTGGATCTACAATAAGGCAGAAAATGGACTGATAAGCGAATCATATATTGCAGCTATAGAGGGGTCCAATCGCATTGTCAAAATTATACCTGGACCGTTGGAGCTCTCCGGCTTCAAATCGTCGTCAACATGAAACCTAATTTATTGCTGTAGTTGAGGTGAGCCAAGAACTTCTGTGAATTCGGAAAATGATGATGAACGTGTGCAAACCAATGAGTAAGATCTAGTTTCACGAAGATAATCAGAGTGCGATCCGACAACTGGACACGACGATCTGGACACGTTGGCTCTAAGCTCCATCCATCAAAAACATCGTTGTACAAGGTGTGCAAACCGTAGGGTGCTGTTCATCTTAGCATATGGAGACGGACATAACCTCACGTAACATCAACATTACGGATCAATCGGGGCAATATTTATTTATTTATTTATTTGTATAATCTTATTTAGTCGGTAGTCTGCATGAAGAAAACTTGTCATTGAATGTAAAATTGTAGCAAACGTTACCGAAATAATGATGACGAAATATGGGCACATGTAGTAGAATGATCAGAAGTTTCGACTATTCGTTTCAATGATACCAAAGCAAGCGTTTTTCGGGCCAAGGTAGATTTTTTTTCGTTTTTTCGTTTATGTTGAGGATCAACTTTCACCCATCAATATTTTCGCTATAGTTAACCTTTTGAAGATAAACGAAAATCTTGCCTATTAGATGAAAATCCTTTTTCTTTTCATCATTTTTAACACTCACGCACTTTTCTGTGAGAATTTCCGCAGAAAAATTACAAAATTGAATGGCCGCGCCGGGATTCGAACCCAGATTAATGATAATCATAGCCGAAGGGATGCGCTTACGCTAGCCACACCACCACGCTATCTGTACAAAAGCATTTAGTTATTTGTTTCACATAAACTACTACCATTTGCATTAATAATGCCACGAAAAGACTAGAATATGAAAGAAAAAGAGCAAAGCAACGTTTGGCGGTAATCGAAGTGAGTGAAAATAGTTATCACTCTTCAGGCTGGTTTTCTTTCCCGAAAAGCTATTTCTCAACGAAAATGTTCGTGAGGGAGCATCCTATTGAATGAGTATTACGAACCCTGGGAATGATAATTATTTCATTTCACTGTTAAGAGTTATGCAGAATGGATTCATTTGTATACTTTTTGCTTTGCCAGTCGGTCACACACACAACCTCTACTTGATAAGCGTATTTGCTGATGAAGAATGTGTGTAGCCGCCAGATATTATAAATACTTACGCTAACTGTAAATGTGAATGTGTACTACACACATGGGGAAGCGTTGGCTTGGGAAATATATTGTGGGCGCTTCGACTATCCCAAGTAGCACATTTGGATCAGATTTGGCTGCAGCAACTTATATTTGACCGAATTTAGTCACATAAAAGTAGCGACAAACAACTCGAGATGCGTTCTATTTGGGAATTTAGGGCTCGTTCAATAGCCGCCAAGTTACTAAGGCCACGGAGGCCTTCGTAGCTTAGTTGGTTAAAAGCACCAGTCTAGCATACTGAGGGTCATGGGTTCGAGTCCCATCGAAGAAAAGTGGTTACCTCCAATCCATTTTGACTAAAATAAATACATCCCCTAAACAATTAAACAATTCCCATAAAAAATAGAAAATTGCCAATAAAGAAATCAGGGTATGAGCAATAAATAAATATAAAATTTCCACAAATAAAACAAAATTTTCATTAACAATTCAAAATTTTCCACAAAACAAAAATAAATAAGCGCTTTAAAAAGAAAAAAAATTGCAATTATAAAAGAAGAATTTTCCATAAAAAAATTAAATGTTCCATGAAAAGAAATACAAAATTTCCATAAATAAACCAATATGAGCAATAAAAAATAACAAAATTTTTCACAAAATAAATATATTTTTTCCATAAAAAAAATAAAAAATTTACTCAAAATGATCAATAAAGAGCAATAAAAAAATAAGAAAATTTCCATAAAGAAATATAAAAAAGCAATCAAACTGTGCTTTTTTCCATAGATGACCCCTTCTTTAAAAGCGTTTAAAGTTCATGTAAAATTTCATCAGCTTTATTGCTTTCTTGTATTTTTTATTGGAAGTTTTCTTATTTTTTATTGCTCTTTATTGATTATTTTGTGGAAAATTTTTAATTTTTTATGGAAAAAAAATATTTATTTTGTGGAAAACTTTGTAATTGTTTATTGCTAATATTGATTTATTTATGGAAATTTTGTATTTTTTTCGTGGAACATTTTCATTTCTTTATGGAAAATTCATCTTTTATAATTGCTATTTTTGCTTTTAAAAGTGCTTATTTCTTTTTGTTTCGTGGAAAATTCTTAATTGTTTGAAATTTTATAATTATTTATTGCTCACACCCTGATTTTTTATTGGCAATTTCCTTATTGTTTATGGAAAATTTCTAATTTTAAATGGAAATTTTATTTAGCTTCTTCCACATAACGTACATATTCACATCTGAGTTTCCAGAACATACAAAATTAATGTCCAAGTCGGGTGGTCCAATATCCGGAAAATAGGCAACTAAGTTTGATTGAGATGGATGTCTTGTGTCAGAAAATTTATAAATCTCAGGGTTCGGATTTCTCACTCACTCACGCGACAACTGATCACTCCACCATGCATTTTATCCGGATAAATTACAGTGCGATAAACTCCGGCACAAGCGATGGTGCGAAAAATTGTTATCCTTCTTCCCATGTTTCGCGAAAATCAAATGCCGCTTGCTTTGCCTCTCCAAGCTGATTGAATCTGACGATGCGCCACGATAAGCAGAAGGTTCAATACAGCAGTTTTTCCCGTCGCTTTCAATCAATTCATGTGGTGACGTGGTTTTAGTGGGCGCTCTAAACATTTTAAAATTGTTTTTGGGTTCGAATCCCGTTGCGGTCCTAAATTTTTGTAAATATGCTTGTAAAATTTATATGATGAGGCGACGAGAAGGAAAATTTGTGGACTAAAATTAAATTATCCGGCGATCCGGCGCTCACGAATTTATCACCCAGTAAGTAGTAAAATTCTTCTTTATTTAAAACATTTTTTGTTCTACAATTATTTTTAACATGTACAGTGATCGGCCTGCTTGGCCCTCCAACTTCAATTTCAATTATTGTTGTTATTATTATTATTATGTTTTTACTTAATTTTTAAAATATAATGTATCATGACGGCCTTCAGGAGGCGCTAGTGAATTTATCACCCGCCATTCTATCCGGATAAAAATGTTGTGTGAGAATACTTCCTCACAGGAGGACCATGAAAAATCACACTCCGCTAAATGGATTAATTGCAGGTTTTTATTCATATGAGTGAGAATTCCGAAGCCTGATAAATCTTATTTTTCCTTTGTTTGAAAACTCGATATGTGCTTATGCACAACACGTAGGAACGTAGAAATGTATTCAAGGCTACAATCATCTTTCGGCGGGAATCGAACTCCGACCCCAGTTGATTCGCGTATATCAGGAAAGAAGAAGATTTGCCAGAAAATCCGTCGTATATTTGCAAGAAAATCCGCCTAGGATATGGTAGATATTTCTGTTCAATGTTTAGTTTCTGTCATATACTACACCTCCTGTGTTGCACTTTAACCATTTGATTGAAAACTATTTTCGTAGAAACTACAACTCAAGTCAAGAATCAGTGCTTACCGCTTTCTCCAAACGAATCGCAAACAACGCAAACGATCGGATATAATTATTGCTCATTTCCGCTTTTCAACGTACCACCCAAATACCACGAATTTCCTCTCATTTGTGAATCAATTCAGTCCCGTAGAATGTCTCATCGCTATAAATAATACATTTTACGATGGCATCGATGACGGGTCGTCGATTCGAAGCGCCCCACGTTCGCACATGCTTTTCCGGGGGCGAATTTCGGGAGGTAAAACGGGAGAAAGGCCTCCCACCTCGACAGCGTCCTCGATACGAGTTCAATGGTCAGCGCTGTGTGTTGGCTTCTTGGGAGGGCGCCCAAATCAGTTAATTAATTAATAAATTAATTAAAAATGTCGATGCAATCAAATTATTATCGTGAAGGCATTAAGATATCGAGGAAGACTGGATTGATGTTTGTGATAGGCTTCACGACAACAACTCAATAATTTTTCAATTGATTATGTTACTATAATCACAAAACTTCATTGGACTTACTCGTTTTTAGTTTGAATCCAAATTCACATCAGAACACTAAAAAACATTTTTTTTTTCGATTCTATTTCCAGACGATCCTCAACTCAATGCACAAGTACCAGCCTAGATTTCACTTAGTCCGAGCGAACGATATCCTAAAGCTACCGTACTCGACGTTTCGTACCTACGTGTTTAAGGAAACCGAATTCATAGCCGTAACTGCATATCAAAATGAAAAAGTAAGTAGCCTCAACCACTCTGCCGCCGAACCAGCCTGGCTGAATATGACAATAAAACATGTCATTTTGTTTCTCCTCCCCCGCTTCCTCCGCAGATAACGCAATTGAAAATAGATAATAATCCCTTTGCAAAAGGGTTTCGTGATACCGGTGCCGGCAAGCGGGAAAAGAAGTAAGTATTATCATGTTGTGACATCAGATCAGGCTCCAACCGTGGCATGGCTCGGCTTGGTTGGGGCGGCATTTGAAATTCTGGCGGGGACCAATTTAATCGAATTACCTACCCGGGAGCCCTGAAATCATGGGTTTTATCCAATCAATACACGGGCAGTTAAGCGGCACGATAATAACGAATGTCAACTTGGACTTGTAAATTTAATTGAGATTGTGGTTAGTTACATACACACTTGAATCATTGTCAAGAATTGAAGAAATTCCTACTTAATGTGCCTTTTGTAACGTTGGACAAAGTTATAGTATCAAATATTATATTTAGTTTTACAACACTGACTCCTGAATAAGATTGAGATTTCGGAACCATTAGTAAGCGCTGGCTTGTGAAGGACGACGAAGGCATTCCGTAGCGCCGGAAAAGCATCTGTCTAGCGTATAGTGACTTCGATTCTCACCACAAAAAAGTTGTTGTTGCTCGATTAAAATCTTTCACATTTTGTGCACGTGGAAATCAAGTTTCCTAACATTGTAATCAATGATAGCTAATATGAAGAAGATATGTAATTAGTGTCGAATTAGTGCAATGATTTACACGCATTTTTTTTTTGTTTTGCTCCAGTGGGAGCGTTCTGATAAATTCTGTACTTTGTCAGTTCAAAACTTAATGTCTTACGTGTACCTTACACAAAATTTTCATATGGATTGAATGCCATTCGCCATGTAAGGTTTAAATTGCGCTTCAAAATTGTGCACTGATATTAAAATACGCATCTAAATTAATTCTTCTACAGTCGATACTGACGTCGTCCTTCATTCTTCGATAATGAATGGGACACTGAAAAGCACCGAAACGCACATCAATCTATTGAAAACCTCCACAATCCCACCAACTGACATGATAATCTTCAATTACGCAAATGTTGTTGGTGATGTGGATTCGGCTCTCCCTCGGCTGGTGCGGTGGTGGCAGCTGCTGCAGTTCCTTAAAATGGCATTATCTCGGTCTTACGGGATGTAATCTCGGTTAAAGTGATACCAAGTAAACAGTTTGAAAATAGGATCACGAACAATAGACAGACAGACTGTGCGAGTCAATGCGAATGACATTAGGAAATCAAAAAACACCCCATCTGTTGGTTTGATCGAAGACTCTCCACCGCACCGTGTGGCTCACGCGGCCTTTCTAGCCCAGAAGGGAAACGTTGTTTATGCACGAGGATTTATTTGTTCAGGCTGTTGTTGCTGATTGCTCCTGACTGATGCGTGCCTTGTATGTGCAAGTTCAGCTAGCCAGGGGGCTTCGTGGATCGATTGTTGTACATCAGCTACCGTGCAGCTCCGGACGGATAGGGGGTGCTATTTCTACGAACGAAGTGTGGGTGGAGATATATTTGCTGAACGAATTACGCCTAGAGCTACCTCTTCGATTTACGAGGGTTCGGAAGGTCAAATCAATTAAAGCCAAAGTGCACACATTCTCACACAGACACACATTTGACTGCGTGTAATCTGATCCTGATGTATAACTGCACTTAACAGGATTTCAATTATCAACAACAGTGATTCATTGCTGCGAGCGAGACACCACCGTGCCGCATCCCAAGCGCGCGAAATCAATGCGGATTTGAAATATAAATACGAACCCCTCGCCCACCATTATTTCTTCCCGTTTGAGGCGTTTGAGGCAAAGCCGCAGCAGCCAACGTCCCACGTGCACGAAATGTATCAAATTCCAGGCCACTTAACTCCTCGACACTCTAATTGATCCGCACACAAATACTGCTGCTCGTTAGGCCTATAACTCATTCGCCGCTAAATATTTTGACACTGTCACCTCTTGGCACCCTCGGATTTCCGCCTAATAACGGGTTACAAATTTCATCCCTCAACAGTGACGAAAATAACGCCACAGCATCAGCAACTGCGTCGTCGGGACCAAATTAATCACAAAAATTCCCACAATCCCAAGGCATGCTGCGCTCGAACGATTTCCATGGCATGCTGCTGTTTTGGCGACATGCCAAGCAAAGCGATATCTCACCCCTTTGATCAATCTTGCCGACACGGCGCGGCGAATAAATAAGACGGCAAATGCATTTTTCGGGTGCAAAATGCAGTTTCTTGGTAGCGCCAAATACTACTTCATTAAAACTTAACATGTGTTCTATAATTTTGGGTTGACTGAACAAAAATTCATACAAATATACTTTCTTATACGAGACTTCTAGATCAAATTCTTACCGTCATGTGAAATTCGTCTGGCATTGAACATACCCGCCCCAAGCTAAATCAGTTAGCTTGTCTCCTTCGAATATTTGACACGTCTGAAAACTTTTTTCACCGACCCACCATAGTGTGACAACTGTTTCACTTCGGGCAATTGATCTGTTGAATGTCCCACCCGTCCGTTTGCCAGTTGCTAAATTGACGCCGATTTGTGGTTCACCACTTCTGGCGGTGCTGCAGTCAATGCTGCTGTGCTATGCCATCTTTCTGTGTGTCGCAACTTCGGCAGCCAGCAGTTCGGGTGGCACCACCAGAACGGGGAACAATGACGCCAGTACACCGCACGGGTCCAGGCGGAAGTCGAAGAAATTGTTCCGGAGACAGCGCTCGACAGAAAAAAAAAGTCGAGAATCCCCGAGGCGTCCAGCGCTGTGATGAGTCTGATTCCGGACGTGGCAGTTTGCATCTGGTGGTCTGCCATCGTCATCGTCGTTGGTCTCCCAGTCTCGTGACAGCAGCGAAAAAAAAGGAATGTCAACCGGGCGGAATTTCCACTGCAACTCAGGCGTTACATAATTTATCGCCCTATTGTCTATTTATAAGCGGCCTGTCGACGGAGTGCCCTCGGGGTCGCCCGGCTTTGAGGCAATATCTCTCGCTCCTATTTGTCACCCTCGACAAAGCGCGTGATTTTGTTCGGTGGCTGGACCGAAGTGCTGACGCTTCGGGATGGTTGCTGGCGGACATGGCATGCACTCTGATGAGCGAATTAATTCAATTGATGTTTTGTGTAATTTAATTAAAATTGTCGCAGGAAGGCAGTAATTTTGCCTATCGACGAGACGACAGCGCCTACTGTGAGCCAGTAATGAAGATTGCAGATGACTTCACGTCGTTGTCGGAATTGACTGTTGACTCGCCGTTGGTGGTTGGGATGAGGTGGCCTGCTGCGGTTTGACTTCTTCAACGGCCATAGTCATGCGAGGCGGGTTCTGAATGTTGTGGAATCGCATACCTACTTTCTGGGAGAGGTTAATTATGCATATCGGAGAAAATAAGCAACTGTGTGCGGTTTTTGTGTCTGCGAAAGAAATTGTGTGGTTGGGGTGTGAAGACAGAGCGACATATGTGAGCAGGTCATTTCATTTGAAGAATGCAAGAGGGGTGCTGAGAAAGTTAGTCAAGTGTTATGTATTCTTATTGGTTGGAAAATTCGGATGTTTTCGTTAATAAAACCAGTATGCTCGCTACATCACGTTATACAAATATCTTGCGCATAATACCATAACGGAATTAGGGCATTGATTGATTTATCTTGCCGGTATTCTCTACTCATTAATTCAGCGAATGGCGGCAGTTCCAAAGATCCTATGATTTGGGGTGTTAAGGATTGATTACATCTTATCAAAAGTTACAAACGAGAGGAAGATGAAAAGTGAAGTTAGGCCCACACGACAGTAAGCGCGAGGTATGTATTTTTTCTCGTGGTGTATAATCAGGAGTGATCGATCAATTTAAAAACAAATCAGCAACCAACAAACTTCTTTACGAAACAGAAAATAATCGATTTTCACCCTCACTCCCCGTGCCTTTTCACTCTGGTCAACTCCTTCCCATTTTGAGTCGATTCGCCACCCGATGCCGATCGGACCGACCGATGATGAGGGGTCGAGTAAATATAAATACTTCGATATCAATTATCAGATCCTTCCTAATCCTATTTACCATGATACAGTAGCCGATACGACAGCGTGGTGTTTCGTCGGGGCGACCCTTTTTGCCAAATGGGACCAAGCATACCTGCTATCTGTGTCTTCCCTTCCTGGACTGACGGCCCCGCACCACCCGAAACTAGTGGGCATCCGGGTGGAAGAAAAGCAATCAATTCCAGCATCATTGATCGCCTTTTCTTAATCCTCTCTTCGGCCCAGTCGTGGCGGAAAGAAGAAAAAAAGTTGTACCGCGCCGCTATCGAACAAACGAGGGTAACCCTCGAAGGGAAGTAGGAAACAAACCTACGACACGGTGGCCCAAAGGAAAAGAGAATGATTCGAGTTACATGCCTTATCCTCCGCCGCTTCTTTCAACTAAACCTACTCAATTTCTACGCAACATTTGTTCCGGGCTATCGAGTGGACTGCAAATTTAAAAGCCCTATAACCGTGTTGGACTTATTTTTTTCCGGCAGAAGGCTGATTGAGATATTTGCGGAGCGATTGTATTGTTCTTCGTCCTACTCGGTTCTGGTTGCCGTGGCTGTCTTGAAGTGCACCAACGACAACGACGACGACGGAAACGCCGATAGATGCTGGTTTACGCTCAAATTGGTCAAACGTGGGTGCGGTTGTCTTGTCGAGACCTTTCTATGACAATTGTTCGCTGGAAATCTTCATTACAGTTAGTGCAATCCTTAGAAATGTAGAACAAGTCCGCCTATGAAAGTTGATTCCTGTGGGTTTAAAACAGTTTGTTTTTGCGTTTCGTAGTTTCTCAAGAATTGCTCCATTTGAATAATATGGGTCACAAGCAAGACGTCTGTTACTATTTCTATAAACTTGTGCTAATGGGCGTAATTGATGTTTACCTTGGATTTTGTATTGTTTGGCGATTGTATACTCTTTGTTGAAATTAAAGGAATGTATCACGGCTGAGTTTTTCAAGCCAAGTCTTCAATCAAACTATTTTTTCCAATTTATATGACCAATAGGAAGAAGAGATACTGTTCTATCTGGTAGTAACGTAGTAAGTGTTTGCCGTTTCATATTTAAAGGTCAAATACAGTTACGATAGTTAAAAAAAAATTAAACAAACATTTCTTTTTCAGATACAAAATATCAAAATTTCTTTTGCTGGAATGAGCTTAAATCAATTTGTCAACTTTGGTACTTTGCAGCATGCGTATAACAATGATTTTCAGATTATGTTGTTTACCTATTTCATAAAATCTTTGTTTGCAAGATGAGGATTTCCAACCCGTAAGATCAAGATTTCCAACCCGAAAACATCCTAGACGGAACCGAGAATCAAACTCGCCTACTACGGATTGTCGATCCTACGCTTTTGCTCGCAAGGCTACTCGAGATCCCATAGGACAACTGTGGACCTTCGATAGCAGAATTCACATCGTTGAAATAGAACAGGAAAATCATCGGTCCAAAGTGCCTGGCCTGCGGTATGCTAGAAGCGGGCATTGATCCTGGGTGAATAGCAGTCTTCTAAAGCAGGCCTGTTCAACCTGTGTTTATTTATTTTTATATATTTTTAAAATAATCAATGTTTTTTTCTCATTTTTCTAAAATGGCCAAAAAAATCTTTAGAAAAAAACTAAACACGATTGTATTGCATTCAAAAATAACATTTTTGCGTCACAAACAGGTCTAATCGTTGAAAATTTAATGAGAAACATGAAATTGTTGCCTACTCTCCAATAATCGACTCATATTGCTTTCGTTCAAGTGACCAAAAATCACCAACAGGATTTCAAATTTTTGTTATGTACCTCCGACTAAACAGAGAAATATCTTGTTTGAGCTATTTTCTTTCTGCGATTTAGATTTGAGCTCGTCTTCGTATTGGATGTCGATAATCTCCATTTGAAACGTTTCAGGTACATTTTGTAAAGACATTATTGAGGTCTACAAAATCACATAGCACTTACTGGGGCACATAACTCCAAAAGCAAACGACAGACAACAGCGAAAAGCAGCATGTACTATTCGCCTATTGATTTACATTTGTGCAAGGACAAACGTGAGGTGAGGGCTAGGACGGCCATTGTGGCAGCCATTTTTGGAGTCTATTGTTATTGTCCTTAAACGGTATTGAGAAAATGGATATTTCGTTACTGTGTTAAATAAAACTAGCGAAAAGGCTTGAAAATTGCTGCAATGGGCTTGTTTTTTTTATCAGCATATTTACCAGATTTACATAAACTATTTTCAACAAGATAAGTAAATGTACCAGTTTTCAGCAAACAACTGTTTCAAAATGTTTCGTGCCAATTTCGTTACAAAAGTCATTCCGTAATGTCCAAGCCATGCAGATTTTTGGTAATATCTACCAGAAAAGTTAAGCCACTCGTTCATTCAGGATAGGGGGAATGACGGCTTTGGCAGGTTTTGTTCTATTATTGTCATGGGGGTTTTTTATGACTGATTATGCCCAAATTTGGCCTAAACATTATTTGCATATCAAAGAATATTGTGGGCAAATTTCATAAAATTTGGTCGACAAAAAACCCCCTGCCAATAATAGAACAAAACCTGCCAAACCCGTATTTTCCCCTATATCAGCGGTTCTCAACCTTTTGCTTGAGAGGTACCCCTTCGAACTTTTGCATTAATTGAGGTACCCCCTCTCGAAAGTAGGCTTCCAATTCTCATGAAAAAAAAAATCCGAGCCCTTTGAAGGTAAGCTCCTTTTAGTTTTTGAATCCTTTTAAAATAGGCTTCCGCGCCTCTTTATAAGAGGCTTCTGAGCCTCTTGTAGAAAGGCTTCCGAGCCTCCTTGAAAGCGGTTTTCGTGCCAATTAGAAGGAGGCTTTCTTTGCATCTTGAAAGGACGCTTCTGATCTTTTTGAAATTATGCTGCCAAGTCTATTAAAAGAAGTATTCTGAGCCTCTTAAAAGAGGCTTCCGTACTACTTGAAAGGAGACTTCCGAGCCTCTTGAAAGGAGGCCTCCGAGCCTCTTGAAAAGAGGCTTCCGAGCCTCTTAAAAGGAGGCTTCCGAGCCTCTTGAAAGGAGGCTTCCGAGCCTCTTGACAGGAGGCTTCCGAGCCTCTTGAAAGGAGGCTTCCGAGCCTCTTGAAAGGAGGCTTCCGAGCCTCTTGAAAGGAGGCTTCCAGGCCTCTTGAAGGAGGCTTCAGGCCTCTTGAAAGGAGGCTTCCGAGCCTCTTGAAAGGAGGCTTCCGAGCCTCTTGAAAGGAGGCTTCCGAGCCTCTTGAAGGAGGCCTCCGAGCCCCCTGAAAGGAGGCTTCCGGGCCTCTTGAAAGGAGGCTTCCGGGCCCCGTGGAAGGAGGCTTCCGAGCCTCTTGAAAGGAGGCTTCCGAGCCCATTGGAAGGAGGCTTCCGGGCCTCCTGAAGGAGGCTTCTGAGCCTCTTGAAAGGAGGCTTCCAGAGCCTCTTGAAAGGAGGCTTCCAGGCCTCTTGAAGGAGGCTTCCGAGCCTCTTGAAAGGAGGCTTCCGAGCCTCTTGAAGGAGGCTTCCAGGCCTCTTGAAGGGAGGCTGGGCCTCTTGAAAGGGGAGGCTTGAGCTGAGCCTCTTGAAGGAGGCTTCTGAGCCTCTTGAAGGAGGCTTCCTGAGCCTCTTGAAGGCGGCTTCCGGGCCTCTTGAAAGGAGGCCTGAGCCTCTTGAAAGGAGGCTTCCAGGCCTCTTGAAGGGAGGCTTGAGCCTCTTGAAGGAGGCTTCCAGGCCTCTTGAAGGAGGCTCTGAGGCCTCTTGAAAGGAGGCTTCCAGGCCTCTTGAAAGGAGGCTTCCGGGCCTCTTGAAGGGAGGCTTCCGAGCCCCTTGAAGGGAGGCTCCGGGGCCTCTGGAAGGGGGGCTTCGGGGCCTCTGGAAAGGGGGCTTGAGGCCTCTTGAAGGAGGCTTCCGAGCCTCTTGAAAGGAGGCTTCCAGGCCTCTTGAAAGGAGGCTTGGGCCTCTTGAAAGGAGGCTTCCAGGCCTCTTGAAGGAGGCTGGGCCTCTTGAAAGGAGGCTTCCAGGCCTCTTGAAAGGAGGCTTCCAGGCCTCTTGAAGGAGGCTTCCAGGCCTCTTGAAAGGAGGCTTCCGGGCCTCTTGAAAGGAGGCTTGAGGCCTCTTGAAAGGAGGCTTCCGGGCCTCTTGAAGGAGGCTTCCAGGCCTCTTGAAGGAGGCTGGGCCTCTTGAAAGGAGGCTTCCAGGCCTCTTGAAGGAGGCTTCCGGGCCTCTTGAAAGGAGGCTTGAGCCTCTTGAAGGAGGCTTGAGCCTCTTGAAAGGAGGCTTCCAGGCCTCTTGAAAGGAGGCTGAGCCTCTTGAAGGAGGCTTCCAGGCCTCTTGAAAGGAGGCTTCCAGGCCTCTTGAAAGGAGGCTTCCGAGCCTCTTGAAGGAGGCTGAGCCTCTTGAAAGGAGGCTTCCGAGCCTCTTGAAGGAGGCTTCCAGGCCTCTTGAAAGGAGGCTTCCAGGCCTCTTGAAGGAGGCTTCCGGGCCTCTTGAAGGAGGCTTCCGGGCCTCTTGAAGGAGGCTTCCAGGCCTCTTGAAAGGAGGCTTCCGGGCCTCTTGAAGGAGGCTTCCGAGCCTCTTGAAGGAGGCTTGAGCCTCTTGAAGGGAGGCTCTGAGCCTCTTGAAGGAGGCTTCCAGGCCTCTTGAAGGAGGCTTCCAGGCCTCTTGAAAGGAGGCTTCCGGGCCTCTTGAAAGGAGGCTTCTGAGCCTCTTGAAAGGAGGCTTCCTGAGCCTCTTGAAAGGAGGCTTGAGCCTCTTGAAGGAGGCTTCCAGGCCTCTTGAAGGAGGCTTCCAGGCCTCTTGAAAGGAGGCTTCCGGGCCTCTTGAAGGAGGCTTCCAGGCCTCTTGAAAGGAGGCTGAGGCCTCTTGAAAGGAGGCTTCCTGAGCCTCTTGAAGGAGGCTTCCGGGCCTCTTGAAAGGAGGCTCTGGGCCTCTTGAAAGGAGGCTTCCGAGCCTCTGAAAGGAGGCTGAGCCTCTTGAAAGGAGGCTTCCGAGGCCTCTTGAAAGGAGGCTTGAGCCTCTTGAAAGGAGGCTTCCAGGCCTCTTGAAGGAGGCTTCCAGGCCTCTTGAAAGGAGGCTTCCGAGGCCTCTTGAAGGAGGCTTCCGGGCCTCTTGAAAGGAGGCTTCCAGGCCTCTTGAAAGGAGGCTGAGCCTCTTGAAAGGAGGCTTCCGAGCCTCTTGAAAGGAGGCTTCCGAGCCTCTTGAAAGGAGGCTTCCAGGCCTCTTGAAAGGAGGCTTCCTGAGCCTCTTGAAAGGAGGCTTCCGGGCCTCTTGAAAGGGCTCTGAGCCTCTTGAAAGGAGGCTTCCAGGCCTCTTGAAAGGAGGCTTCCGAGCCTCTTGAAGGAGGCTTCCAGGCCTCTTGAAGGAGGCTTCGAGCCTCTTGAAAGGAGGCTTCCAGGCCTCTTGAAAGGAGGCTTCCGGGCCTCTTGAAAGGAGGCTTCTGAGCCTCTTGAAAGGAGGCTTCCGAGCCTCTTGAAAGGGCTTGAGCCTCTTGAGGAGGCTGGGGCCTCTTGAAAGGAGGCTTCCGGGCCTCTTGAAAGGAGGCTGAGCCTCTTGAAAGGAGGCTTCCAGGCCTCTTGAAAGGAGGCTCTGAGGCCTCTTGAAAGGAGGCTTCGGGCCTCTTGAAAGGAGGCTTCTGAGCCTCTTGAAAGGAGGCTTCCGGGCCTCTTGAAGGAGGCTTCTGGGCCTCTTGAAAGGAGGCTGGGGCCTCTTGAAGGAGGCTTCCGGGCCTCTTGAAAGGAGGCTTCTGAGCCTCTTGAAGGAGGCTTCCAGCCTCTTGAAGGAGGCTTCTGGGCCTCTTGAAAGGAGGCTTCTGGGCCTCTTGAAAGGAGGCTTCCAGGCCTCTTGAAAGGAGGCTTCCGGGCCTCTTGAAGGAGGCTTCCGAGCCTCTTGAAAGGAGGCTTCCAGGCCTCTTGAAGGAGGCTCTGAGCCTCTTGAAAGGAGGCTTCCAGGCCTCTTGAAAGGAGGCTTCCGGGCCTCTTGAAGGAGGCTTCCGAGCCTCTTGAAGGAGGCTTCCAGGCCTCTTGAAAGGAGGCCTGGGGCCTCTTGAAGGGAGGCTTCCAGGCCTCTTGAAAGGAGGCTTCCGGGCCTCTTGAAGGAGGCTTCCGGGCCTCTTGAAAGGAGGCTTCCGAGCCTCTTGAAAGGAGGCTTCCAGGCCTCTTGAAGGAGGCTTCCGGGCCTCTTGAAGGAGGCTTCTGAGCCTCTTGAAAGGAGGCTTCTGAGCCTCTTGAAGGAGGCTTCCGGGCCTCTTGAAGGAGGCTCTGAGCCTCTTGAAAGGAGGCTTCTGGGCCTCTTGAAAGGCTTCTGAGCCTCTTGAAAGGAGGCTTCCGGGCCTCTTGAAGAGAGGCTTCCAGGTTTCTTGAAGGGAGGCTTCCGGGCTCTTGAAAGGAGGCTTCCGGGCCTTTTGAAAGGAGGCTTCCGAGCCTCTTGAAGGAGGCTTCCGGGCCTCTTGAAGGAGGCTTCTGAGCCTCTTGAAAGGAGGCTGAGGCCTCTTGAAAGGAGGCTTCCAGGCCTCTTGAAGGAGGCTTCCGAGCCTCTTGAAAGGAGGCTTCCTGAGCCTCTTGAAAGGAGGCTTCCAGGCCTCTTGAAGGAGGCTTCCGAGCCTCTTGAAGGAGGCTCTGAGCCTCTTGAAGGAGGCTTCCAGGCCTCTTGAAGGAGGCTTCCGAGCCTCTTGAAAGGAGGCTTCCGAGCCTCTTGAAAGCAGGCTTCCGAGCCTCTTGAAAGGAGGCTTCCGAGCCTCTTGAAAGGAGGCTTCCTTTTTTCCATATGTACCGTTGAGTGATCTCACTTTAACGCACGTTTCACCGAACCAATTTCAAATTTATTTGCCCGAAAAACTACAAATTATGTTCCAATTGCAACTACTAATTTAAACTTTATTTGCCAGAGCACTTCATCGATATATTTCTTTAACGACCAAACTTGAAAGGAGGATTCCGAGCCTCTTGAAATGAGACTTAAGAGCCTCTTGAATGGAGGCTTACGAGCCTCTTGAAAGGAAGCTTCCGAGCCTCTTGAAAGGAGGCTTTCGAGCTGCTTGGAATAAGGCTTCCGAGAAGCGTGGAAGGATGCTTCTAATCCTCCTGTAACGAAGCAACCGAGCTTTAGTGAAAAAAAACCTTCATGTCTCTCAAAAGAAGGATTCTGAACCTTTGGGTATTGCTATATTGATTATTGCTATATTGCATTAAAGATTTTTAAAATTTGTTCAATCGAAGTTTTGTTCGTTTGTTCTTTTGTTCCGCAGCCCTTATTGTGCTGGTTGTGGAAGGCACGATTCAATTGGCTTGGATTTATTGATCACATTGCATATTATGTACAATATAATTTTTTGAAATAAAAAAATACACAATTATCAAAACTTTATCAATGAGTTTTGATTGGAATTGTAATTCGTCCGCCATTACGCATTTTTGTCCGAGGTACCCCCTAGGGCCAGCGAAGGTACCCCTAGGGGTACATGTACCCCAGGTTGAGAACCGCTGCCATAGATAATGGCAATCCTTTCTTGCGTTGTTATTTACGTAACTCCAAAAGGATTTTGGATGTGGTCGGGGTTCAGCCAAAGCACACCAAGCGCCAATGAAAAATTACCGAATTTTTCTGCTCAAACTTTCGTTTATCAGAATTATTTGATCGCAAATCGTATTGGATTCTCTCAACCCCATAACTGAGGATATCCTACTGCAAATGTATGCTTAAATTGATATGAAACAACTTCCGTTTTTCTTGAACGAACAAAATATCACAAGTCAGTCGAAAAGCCGCTTGGTGCGGTTTGGCTGAACCCCGACCATGTGATCGGAGTCTAGATTGAATTCCCTGCCCGTATCGGTGATAAGAGGTCTTACTTAAGCGTTTGTATGAGCGGGAGTGTACGACAATTGATAAACTTTTCGAGGGCGGCCTTCTACGTTTTTTTCGGCGTACGTAATTCATTTGTCATCCAAAGAACACGGGAGCCATAAGAAATGATCTTTTTCGGGACATGCCTATCTATAACATAAGCCAAGACGTGTAAGAAAGTTTGTGCAGCGGGATTGACGTTGTCTGGATCCAGAATATTCTCTCAATTCAAGTTAGAAAACATAACTTGGAGCTTGATGCTGCCGTTTACAAAGCAAAGATCCAAAGCGATTGTTTCCATTAGTCACGTTGTTGATAGGGGACATATCTGCAGAACTCTAGCTGTCAGGTAACGTGAAGGCTTCAGAATAAAAAGTAGAGAGCGTATAATCTGGACAGAGGAAACCACTATGAATTTTGCTTTGAGTCTGCGAATATCTTTCAGGAATTATTACTTTCGCAGTCTCCTAAACCAATTTCACACTCTTCTGCAGGGTCGTCACCATCACCAATCTCAATGGTTCGAACAATTGCTTGCAGTACTCTTCCATCTTCCGAAACGATTGGTTCCTCTACAACGCCACGTACCCAGCATTTTCGCTTCTCTCCATAGACGATGTAAACCAGATCACCAGCCATTAAATTGTGTGTCTCTCTGAAGCACTTCTTCCGTTGACTGATTGCTGGAATGTACTCCTTGAACGACCTGTTCTATATATTTTCGGCTAACTCCTGCGAGCGTTTGAATGAGTCTCTCAGAGCTTCTGCTGGAAGTACCGGCGGTGCTACAATCAGTGGTTCGTTTGGCGAACTATCACGTAGGAAATGGTTTGGGCTGAGCCCTTCAGCTTTGTCCGTTTCCTGGCTGACATATACGAGTAGACGAGGATTTATAATGTCATCAGCTTCGGCAATCGATGTTAGAAGGTTTTCATCGGTCAAGCGTTTTCCCTCGTCAATCGCTGCCAATGTCTCCTTCATGGACCGCATAAATCTCTCCCAAACACCTCCCATATGGGGAGAGGCTAGAGGATTGAAAGTCCAGTTTGTTCGAGCTGACGTTAACTCATCGTCACATTTCATCCCAATACAGTGAACCTTGTCAATTATCTCTTTACTCACACCCCGTAGATTGGTCCCGTTATCCGAGAAGATTTCTGTTGGTTATGTCATTGCACAGGATTGAGTAGTAAGTGAAGGCGCTACTTCGAGATGAACTGAACTGACGACTGAACACGTTAATAAAATTAGCCCTCTCTTCTCGCTGCGACGGCCAACCGTGGTCATGAAAGGCCCTAGATAATACTCGCATACAAAATTGAAGGGCCTCAGAAATTGAGTCAATTTAAGTACCGGTAAAGCTGTCATTCTAGGAATCTGCGGGCGATTTTTGTTAATCCTGCACCAACTACAATCTTTCATGACCTTGGTAATCACTGCACCCACCGCTTGTACGAAGAGTTGTTGTCGCAATTCGTTCTTCATGGTCTTACTATCGAACGATCTTCGCCGTAACTGCGTGCTTCTTTGGCAATACTGTGGACGAAGGTCAAACGATAAGAACTCCGCGTGTTTCACACGATTCTCCATACGTATAATTCCGTTGTCATCAATAAGGGACGTTAGTTTATAAAGGAAACTTGACTTCTCGATCTGCCGAACATTCGCGTTCCTCATCAATAGCTTAACCTATTTACCAAACGATTCAGCATGTGCTATTTTTTATCAGAATCTGTTCCGGCTTCTCGTATTCCAACTGTTTTGAAAGGGATTGCTGTACCAATTTCAGCTTGATGGTTTTCGCTTGTCTATTTTTAGCCTTTAGTGCTTCGATCCAATGAGATAAACAATCCGTTTATCTTCCTACGACAGTTGTATACAAATATGAAGACAGCAGCCATTCTTCGCACCAAATCAGTCCATAAAATTTGGTATCACGGATCCGCCACGTTAAGCCTCGTACAGGATCCTCCCGATCCACAATCCAACAAATATTCGCATTGGTCAGAAGTGATCCAGGACAATACGGTTGTGGAGTCCGTCCAGAAAACCTGTTGCGCTATGTTGAACGAGTGATTGCTTCGCACCGCTACCGCCAATCTTGTTTCTAATGCGGCCGCCTGCAGTTCCAACCGTGGCACTGACATTGGTTTCAACGGCGCTACTTTGACACGGTTCGACACCTAAATACACTGTATTCTTCCGTTGACTACTGTCCGAAAATATGCTGCACATCCGTACGCACCTTTACTGGCAACGGTAATGCTGTGGAAATGAACATCTTGAATGTCCATCGAACTTGCTTGTCTGAAGTAGCTACAGGCCATACGAATCGCCTATATACTCAGAAGTACTTGCGTCCATCGAGTCCATTTTTCATCATCGATATGCTCATCCCAACTATAACCAGTTCTTCACAAGTCTTGTATCAATATTCGCCCATACACCGTGAATGGTAGAACATCGTCCTCTGGATTTCAGACTATTCCAAGGTGTTATACACTACTGGTACGGCTCTTTTAGCCCTAGCGGATTTCGGTCCGGAACCCAGAAGGGAAATCCGATTAAAACCCCAGGCCACTGGTCTAACCGAGGCAGCCAACGGGGTGTTCATGAAAGGCCTCCTTTTGGTCCTCTTGTCCCAGGGTCGTTTTGAGAAAGCAGGGAGGCGTTCTGATCTGCTGAGCAACGGAATTGTGGGTTAGTTTTTGGAACTTATATTACTTACTCGTATGCTACACGGCAAGGCTGTGAATTGGTACTGCTGGAGCCGTAGAGTAGTCGCTGACAAGACCGGCAAGTAATTCGGCCTAATTGACGATCCAGGTAGTGGTGCTTCTCATGGCAACGCTAGCCTTTGATGAAGGAGCAGGGGTCCAATGACGTAGCTTGACAGGTTGGAGATGACACGCTATTGAGAGCGGCAGTGGCAGGGATTTGACGGCTGTCAGAATCAACGGCAACCGTAATGGCGACGATAGCCGGGCCGGCGGGAAAACGGTCGATGCCCTCGCTGGCAAGCAGCTGACGAAAAAGACAGGAAAAGCGGTTACACAGTCGACGTGTCGTGTAGGCGGTCAGGATGATAAACGGAAGCCGAAATCTATTGCTGCCACTCGATTGACCGGTTCCCAAAACTTGGACGAAACTTGTTCGAATCGCACGTTTCGAAACTCGCACTAATTTTGTTTTCCTTCCACGAAAAGAAAAGACTGTTTTCCACGATGCTTCACATTCAACGCTCCGAAAGCAATCCCCGCTCAGAATCTCCTGTCTCCACCCATGCAGGTCTTTTTCTCCCCATTCTCGATATTCTTCATGACATTTCCCGACTTCCGTTCTATATTCTGTCACCCAGCTACCAACAAGCGCCATCTGTTGGGGAGTTTCTAGGGTTTTAAAACCGTACCACCGTTCCATATACTTGGAACGTAAATAGTGAAAATCGTGATAGTACTTTCCTCTACTGCTTTGGAAATTGCAAGGTTACAAAGGACACGTTCTGTCAACGTTTTCTGGTCTTGATTAAAGTGTACAGTAGAGGTTATCGACTGTTCTCCCATCGCTTCCAGGAAATTTGTGGAATTGGAGACCCAATTTCTGATGTGAAACCCTCCACGGGAATGAATCAACTTCACATCGGTAGCTATCTTGATGGCTTCTTCTACGGTTATACTCTCATACTAGTCATCTACATAATGTTTGTTGATTATTGCTGCTGATGCTTCCGGAAATTCTTGCTCAAACTGCGCCGCATTCAAGTTTTTTTTATGAATTGGGCAGAGAATGGAGAACACGTCGGAGAGCTGGATGGATCTCGTCGGAAGAGAAAGCTTTGGAACTGTCTGTCTGTCATTCGTATAGGAAACTTTTGGAACATCTCCTGGATGGCCCCACCAAATGCGTCGCATCTTTCTCGACACTTGCTGATTACAGACTGCAAAGGCACCAGCTTAAGGCCGGTTAAGAGCTCCGAGTTTGGTGATATCCCATTGACGAATGCTCTTGCGTCCCACACGAGATGAACCTTTCCTAGTTTTCGAGGATTAATAACTACGTTCATAGGAATATACCGGACATTCCCCTTCGCCAAATCTGCCAGTTCGTCGACGGTTGCCTTATGCGCATAGCCTTTTATTAGGTATTCAGCAATTAGCTGATGAGCCTATGAACGGAGTTCCGGATCTCTCTACAACTTCCTCTCTAACGCTTTCAATCGTGAGATGGCCATTGGTTAGCTATCTTGGAATCTCTGCCCATCTCACTGTCAAAGTAACCCGGTCTCGTGTAACCCGTAGTAACCCGTGGGATCGTTCAACAGAAACCGAGAACGCATGTCGTCGGGTAGCTCCTGGTTGCTCATTGGTTCCAACGAGTGAAAGTTGACTCTTACTTCTGATACTACGGTTTCGCTCGATTGAGGGCCGTAAATTGTCCACCCTAGCTTGGATTTCACACCGATCGGCTCGCCAGGTGATCCAACTTGTAATTCGAGTGGAGCAAATACATTCAGGTTATCCAGTCCAAGGATGATTCTACATTCTTCGAACCCATAGGTCACTGCGGGAGTATTGTTCAGATGTGGGTACTGTCAAGCTAGCTTTTCATATTGAAGGCTCTGTGTCGGTAGTTTTTGTTTAGCAACAGTGCAAACGTCTTTCAACGGCAACTTTTCAACTCTTTTGGACGTAGTTTCAAATCTGTTCACATTGCTTGTCGATGTTACAACCAGCGATTCCGTGAGACCTCGGGCATCCAACTCTCTGGCTACGGCTTCTTCAACAAGAGTGGAAGACGAACTTTCATCGTAAAGCGGTTAATTGCAAATTAGCGAATTCAAAACATTCATTTGCTTTTTATGGGCTTCGTAGCCGTGCAGTTAGCGACGTTAGACATCTAGACGCATGTACTGTGGAGTGTGGGTTCGATTCCTCCCCTGGTATGGAGAAAACTTTTCGTAAAACGGAAACTCACTTCTGGTCCTCTGGTTGACATTGTCCGTTGACTGATGCTAGATGTTAAGTGATCTGCTCTACATCTCGATAACCTCCCGATCTCGATAGTTCTCTATCCCGATGTGTTCTTATCATATTTCGTTCTGGATTCACTCTCCTTATGTCGATATGTTCTAATTTCTAGGCTACTAGACCATCTTTGGACAATAACAAACATATCAACAAAAAGAAATGTCATTTGTTTTGTTGTCGTTTTTCATAGCAACTAGCTTTTTTAGATCTAGTACCCATTTTAATTTTTCTTCCATTCCTCGATATCTCTTTATCTCCATGTTCCCTTCAATATCGAGATGTGGAGAGGCGACTGTATTATCTAGGGTGATCTAACCGGTAGTATCGAAACCGGTAATACCGGTATTATCGGCCAATTTTAGGTACCGAAAATACCGGTATTGGAGACGGATCAGTACCGGTATTTTCGGTATTACAAATTTTAGCTGTCAGTATGAAAAATCTCGAATAGTTTTCACCTACATATATCAACTAAAGACTCACCGTGCAACAAACATTACAACAATGCGCATGAATGAACTTTTGCACAAGTAGGCACAGCTATCGACGTTCACTCTACAGCAATAATCGATCATCATCTCATTAATCCTACGTGTTGCTTCATTCCCTTAGCCATCTGTCAAACTGTCAACGACTTTTTTCTTTGTTATCTATTGCGTTTATTTGACAGGCTCAGGCGTGTATAACACTTAACGGAGCCGAGACTTTTTATGATATTTACAAACTATATCATTTTTATCAACAGTTAGGGAAAGGGACATTGATATGGAACTTTTTTCTTCAATGAACTTTGTTTTTATTGTCGAGAATTTTCAGATCACTTATTAAAAATGATTTGCTGCAAAATTATGCCCATTCTGAATTCGGAGAAGAACTTGTATTGGTGACTGATACCAAGACACACTAGAATAGCATGTTATCCATGCTTAAACGGTTCTATGAGTTAAAGGGGTCCGTTAAAAAAACTCGATTTGATCGATTTGAAGCTTCAATCCAAATTCAACTTAAGTGATGATGATTTGTTGGCGGTGGGTGAAATGATTCAAGCCCTCGAGCCTGTTCAAGCTGCTGTGCAACTACTATGCCGTGAGTTCTGCACTCTATATGAAGCCTACGTGGTGCTATAATTAATATTTAGGCAATTATCGAAACAAGCCACACAAATTGCCGCCAACTTATTCGATGCTGTAGAAGAACGAATCCAAGGGAGACGATCATAATACGCCGGACTTTTTGCTTTTCTGATTAATCCTGCAGTTAAACAGAAAGGATTTTGGCATTTTGTTCAAGACATCCAGAGCTACTTTGACTTAGAAAGCGAACGAGATCTTGAAGCTTCTAATCACTCCTGATGCGATCGTTGAAGCAAAGACAACGACCTCAACTGACGATCGATACGAAGGAAATGCCTCTATGGATGATTTTTTCTGGTTTATTGGTTAAATAACAATTCATGAAGGGACTGTAACAGAGCAAAACATTTGCGTTGCCAGTGGCAACTACGTTGACGCCAGAGTCCTTGACACTGATTTTCAAAGCTCTTGGAACTATTTATCCAGCTTCGGTTGAACCAAAGATGGCATTCTCAGCAACCAGCAACTTTAACAACAAAATCCAATGTGAATTGGGAGATGAATCGCTCAGTATGTTATGTCTACCTAAGTTTCGCTTTGCCCAGCTCAACAAGCAATGATTTTAACAATAATTTAACAAACTTCAATTATGGAAGTTTGTCAATATTTTTTTTTCACTCAACAGTTCAAATCAACAGTTTTTTCTTATTTTTAAAATTTTCACAAATACCTTTTTTTTCGGTATTACTGGTATTGACTCCAACAGATACCGAATACCGGTATTTATCAAAAATGGTCAATACCGATTACCCTATTATTATCTGAGAGATTTCAAAAGTTTCCAAGTTTCCATTTATGCATTCTTATATTTGGAATATTTTACACGATTTCATACACCAAAGTAGTTCGTTCAAAAATAAGATTAAGTCAAGTACGAGACACTGAAGACGGCCTTACTGTTGAGGTCGAAATACGTATCTGTCAGGATACAATTAAGTGGTGGAATTCAATGGGATTTTTTAAACTCGTCTTATGACAGGTGAAAACATTCCACTAAAAAGCTCAAAATAATTTTCTTATCAAGATTAAATATTTTAATGCGCACCGTTTTCATGAAATTACTTTACTGATTCATAATTGAACAGAATGAACCTAAGACTAATCCCTAACAACTATATTGCACAATAGCCAATTAGGTGTTCAAATGAAATAAAAGATTAGTAAATTGAAGTTGCAATTGAATTTGAAGCCATATAATATTCAATGAAAGTTTTCGAAGCTTTTCTTTGAATATAGACTAGTCCAAACGATTCGGCCCCAAATGATTTCCTTTTTTGTAATTTATTCTTCCATATTTTCAGCGAGGCGCAATTCTCGACTGCCACAGCATTACGAAGGTAACATTTCTTAATATTTTATTATAAAACGATTATTCCCATTATTTTTTGTCATGCTATCCGTAGCTATCCATTGTAGCATTGAAAACGTTTTCTTATATCTTTAAAATCTGTTGCTTAGTTCAGTCTGACTTGGCATCAATTGACAACTGACAATTATACAATATGAAAAATTTGATAAACTCGTATAATTTCGTAGGTGATCAAAACCAGAACAACTGGGAAAAAATAAAATAAATTAGATAACGTTGTAGAAAGAGCGGTGTCGTTTCTCAGAAAAAAAAACACATAACTAAAATTAATGTAAATTAAATAACAAAATATCAATTTTTGGATTAAACACTTTTCTAAAATCCTCCGATAAGATCGTGAAGTTCCATGGTATTAGAACAATTCTCTCTAATGCGATTTCACTAAATACGCATTTTATGTATATGCGACAAAAAAAACTAATTGTAGACAAAGTCATCCGCCCGGGCAGGCAATCTCACCTTCTAGGAATGTGAAAATTGCAATAAATATCCTCCGTTTGGCACGAATGAGAATTTCCTCCAAGAAAAACACACTCCCTTCTTGAGCCCTAATCAGCGGGCAATTTTCTCCCATTATCGAGTCCCCGTGGTGAAAGCTTTTCTTCCTCACTGTTAGGGCCGGCTTCCTAATAGATTACCTAGCACAAAAATGAAACCGTTCCAACCATGCCGCCGAGATACCGAAGGAATTCATAAATAAATAAATATTGAAGAGCACACGTGTCGGAGCGGGAAAATTCGAAAATAGACATTCCGCCGCCAGCCAAGTTGGATGTGAGTAATGTGAAAATTACAAGGCAGAAAATTTCAAACACTGTGCGCCTAACAGCTAGGAACTGAGGGATTCGATCGTTCCCGTGTACTTTTTTTCGGCTTTCGTTCTATTTGGTATTTTTCACCCCGTTAGTCAGTTGGAGGCGTTTCCAGCGCCTGTCAGCGGTAATTTATCACAACATATCTTCAGCCACAGTTTTTTTTCTCTTCACACAGCAACAGAATACATGCCACATTTGCCAATAACGCGAGAGGGTGGCTAATCGTAATTTAACTAGTATGTAATTTACAACCTTCTGAAAACGGAACGGAACTTCAAGTGGACCGAGTGAGTCCGCGTTCGGTTGGCGTAGGAGGAGGAAATTTCGAGAACACCGTGCCGGGGTGCGGTGGTGGTACGTTCTACGGAAATGCTAGGAGGCTTTAATTCGAAGAACAGAATTTAATAGCCAACAAAACGGGAAGTGTGTATCCTTGAGTGTTTCAAGGAATGCATTTAGTCGTGCAAGAATTCACAGAATGCGTTCCAGTGTGGCGTGAAATGAAATTCTTGCAACTTGAATTCCTCTTTTCTTACCTGGTGAATAATGTTTATGTGCCTCGAAGAAAAAAATGAAGAATGGCTGGGTAAGAAGTTGGCACTTCTTTTGTTTTGAGTCGTTTTGAAAATGCGAATAATGTTATCAAAATTGGCACATAATTTTCAAGGAAAAATATTGCTTTGTGTCTTTCTGCCTGATGACGAATCAAACGTTTGAAAGTAGACAAGCTCTAGAGGTAATATCGATATTTATAACACCTATCGGTGGGGGTGCAATATTCATCAAGGAAATGTGGTATGCGCGTTATATGTAGGTGTCGGTGTATTGTCAATTCATATTTTTATACATATTTGCGTACGAGACTTATAATAACCTAAAAGAGAAGATAACTGTCGGAGAATTTCGCCGGATTATTTGGTAGCTTATCTAACCATATCCGTTGATACAGAACGAGACAGTGAATTTTTCATATGAATTCCCGACTCGAAAACGGTCTCCATTGCCTTCGAGTACATTCAGTCTTTCACTGAGGCGGCGAGAGCGAATTCCATAATCCTTCCCAAAAGCGCACCTCACACCGCGCTAGCACCATTATCAATGATCACAAGAAAGGATGCTCCCAATAAAGTATGCAAATTTATGTGAATGGAAATTTATAGACGCGCATTGCAAACACGAGCACCACGGTGCCGGTGATGTCTGCGCCCGCCATGATCCTGCCCCGGGCCGGGCGAAGTGAAGCCCACGCGAAAAGTTCCTGTTTCCGGTGCCGCACCACCAGGTCTTGGCGTCGGCATCATCACACGTTTTAGAATTATCCTACCGGCAGCGTTTAATGGCACCGGGACACTCACCGTGGTGTGCTACTGTTCTATCGACCCGAAACGAGAGAAAGACCACCACGGACGCCTTGTATGATGCAGCTGCTGAAGGCATAAATCAGCATAGAAAATCGCGAAAACTCCCACTTTCAGCTTAGACTACCGGAAAACAACGCCGCGAACGCGATAGCATGTTCAGATCTGGAACACGGCGCCGCCGACGACGACGACCGACGCTGACGGCGGGGAACCTTTCCGTTCGTTGTCTGGTGGCCAAAGCTGAAACTGATATCATGATGATGTGTAAAAAGCTTATATATTGGGTGTGGTTTAATTTGCCACCAATTTGCATACTACACGAGCCGGAGTCTACTTCCCCACATCCTTACACGGTGTCCGTTGGGTACGCCGGTGTCTATGCTTTTGGAAACATGCACGGGCGAACGAGCGAACCAAGATGCGACTCTCGACACCCCATCAGCAGCACCAAATAGGCATTATGAGTCGGATTGCTTTCAGTGAACAGGTACAGGCTGTTGTGGTGGTAAATGGAAAGATATTTGTATTTATAATACATTTTTTGAAACAAATTAATTCTATTTCCATTTATACTACAAGTCGTGTATTTTTCAACTGCAACATCTTAAGAAACAGCAACAACTCCGTACTGCGGTCCTTTATTCTCAGAAAAGTTTAACGCTGCTTCGCAAAAAAGTCGCTCAATTAATTCAGTTTTCATATTTGACGACGCTTTCAACTGTAGTATTGTCGTCATTTGCTGCCATAACTATATCTTGGTTAAACATGATCTTAGTTAGCAGTATTCATCTCTATATATAAGAATGGGTTTGCATTTAATCTGAGGCAATATAACTCACGAACGGGATAACCGATTTGTACGGTTTTCTCACTGATCGGTTCGTCTGGTTTCATAATTTATGAAAGAATGTTATCGAAAAGAGGAACTTTTGTTTTCACATTCGAAACAAGAAGTTCCAAATCCGAGTGACGTAACACAAGCAAAAAGCCATCCGAATACTCAAATCTATACATAAATCACCGAATAAACATCAACCGGAGAAAAATGCGACCGAATGCATTGAACTTGCTGCGATTGAACTCATGTAGAATAATTCTCTCGAGAGTTGTATCAGAATTAGTTTATCCATATTCAAGGATGCTATCGATCATTTAATACTTTGCGTTCGATCATTTAGTAGTTTGTCAATAATTCTTTCCAAAAGCTGATTTTCAAAATGTGTTGTATGGTGGACTTCTAGTGCGAAGGTTTTTCTGCAATTCTGCCTAATGGTTCGTTATTTGAATTCCACTAGTAACGGAGCTATAGCTTCAGTAACTTAGACTAAATGATAACAAAATTCCAATCATTTAGTTTAAGTTCCAGCAACTAGCGCTATAACTCCGTTATTAGTTGAATTCTAACAACGAGCCATTAGGTAGAGTTGTAGAAAAACCTTTGCATCAAAAGCCCACCATACAACACTTTCTGAAATTCAGCTTCTAAAATGAGTTATTGACAAGCAACTAAATGATCGGACAAATTACTAAATGATCGATAACATCATTCCATATTCTCGTTTGCCTAGAAGCTGTTTTGAAAAATTCTATTTAAACCACGAGCGAATCTTTAGATTTAAAAACATTTGCTTATTTCATGTCGAAGTATGAAAAGATCCTAAGTTTCTAAGTTTGATGAGCTCATAAAATTAAATTCTAGTTATTACAGCGGGACTTGGTTGTAATCACAGGACTCCAAAAGTAAAACAAAATCCTTAGCACTTTTTATAATTAATACTAAATTTTATTAGCAAGAACCTGAGGTATCTCTCCGAATGTTGAAAAACTGATCAAATAGCATTGCATGGAATATCTAAAATCCTTTAGAAGTCTCAAAGCTCCAATATTAATTAGTAAATTCTAGTAACTCAAATAGAAATGAATGTTTATCGTGGGCCAATGGAATTTAAATTTCACGGAATGTAATGTCTTCTCAGAGTCACAAATATGCTAAAAGAGAAAAGGAAAAACTGTCATTTCTACTTCGTCCAAACCAAAATGTTCATTCGAATGAGTGGCAATTCCGAAGCCTGGAATCTGGATACAAGAGATCAAAGAATCATCTTCATCGTCTCCACAAATGATACTTGATTGAGGACGAATTGGTAAATAATTCAAAAAAATATTTGACTGTCCTTTGCTAGGTAATAAGTAAAATGCTTATTTGGTCATCATGAATTCCTTCCAGTCACTGAAGCAACTCCGGTCGCTCAAGAGCTATCAACAAAGCCGGCTTGATAACTTTCCACGAAATAATTTACTACGGATGACAGACGACGGTGTTGTTTCTTAGATTCGAACTATTAGTCTGAGCTAGCTAATAAGGAGACGTATTTTCTTGTCTTATGATGAGTTCAGCACCGATACCGTCCTCACGAAAAGCTTTATTGTTCTTGAGCTGGCGAATGGCATCCTTAACATTCCATAAAGTAGATTTACCTCACGTTCGTTCGTCTAGATGTTCCCATCCTTACCTCTGCACACCACGGCTCGCGATTCGAAACATTTGCGGGATGCGTTGAACTGTAGATTGAACTGTTTTATGATGTAAAGTGCTCCATCACGATGTTTATTGGGTGACAATTGGGTCACACACTAAAACGGGTCATTTCCATTTAACCAACATACAAATTGGAGTGACTAATCATTGTTACAAAGTGACCCATATATGTGGGGTCAGTGTATTTGGAGTAGGAACTTCATATGCAGTGAAGATAAGTCGTATGTACCTTTTACTTAATGACGTTTTACTGAATAAAGGACAATTATTAATTTATGAAATAGGTGGATTACCGAACCCAAATTGCCCTACCGGTGGGGTTCCTGACAACAATTTACATAAAGTTCTTATTTGCGATAGAGGTAAATCTATAAGAGAATCGATAATAAATATACTTCGATCAAAAATTATAATAGAATTCAGAAGATTAGATGATATACTTAATAAAATATTAGTAATGAGCCCAAACTAAATACTACATTGTGGTTAGCAGTACACTGCTTCAAATGGTTGGTCAATCCTGTAAATAGTGATAGTCTTTATGTTTTGGAAGAGAATTGGAACATGTTTTATAAGCATTTTGCAACTTTTCTCAATGCATGTTAAAACAAAATGGGTATGAGTGATAAGTATTGTAATGTTTGTTGTAATCCGTTGACAACCCGCATAATGGAAAACAGCATGTTATATGGTCAGAATCATCATTACGATGTAAGATAGAGCGTTACATTTTAACTTACGGTTATCAAATAATTTTCGGTCGGCTCAACATCAACTCTAAGGGGCCCCATACACGCTCCGACAGGTTGTACAACTTTGACTCCGCCCCCAGGAAATTTGATTCGGTCGGAGTAAAATCGGACCGCTTGTGAGCAAGTTGTACTGTCCAACAGTCTTACAACTTGCCCACAGACGGTCCGACCGAACCAAATTTCCTGGGAGCGGAGTCAAAATTGAACAACATGTTGGAGCGTGTGTAGGGCCCCTAAGTGTCAATATATAATATGCTGTTCTAATATGCCTTAAAATGTTCTTTATTTTCAGCATTATATTAAAAGCCGCTTGGTGTGATTTGGCTGAACTCTGGCCATAGGAGATTGTTCGTTTACAGTTGACAACCTTAATGGTAAGCGTCGTAACAGTGAAGAATACTATTGCCGACCGCAAAGGAAAATATTCATGTGCAGTTGCGGAAAGTAAAACGAATAAATAATGATTTTTAAATTATAAAAAAATGATTCATCCAAAAAGATGGTCCTGTTGTCTCCGACTCCGTCTAAAGCGTTCCACGTTCTGCCACGTCTATGTCCTATTCGGCCAAATATCATGTTCGGCTAAATGTCCTATTCGGCCAAATGTCCTATTCAGCAAAATATCCTATTCGGCCAAATATCTTTTTCGGCAAACGTCCTATTAGAACAAATGACCTATTCGGCCAAATATCCTATTCGGCCAATTGTCCTATTCGGCCAAATGACCTATTCGTCCGGATGACCCTTTCGGCCAAATGACTTTCGGCCAGATGGGTTTCGGCCTAATGGTTTGTTCGGCCTAGTGGCCCACGACTGGGAAACCGGTCATAGCCCCAGGCTATTGGTCTAACCCATGGCGGTTAACGGGCGGCAGATGGAAATGGCTTTTTTTGGTACCACAGTCCCAGTGTCGATTAGAGGAAGCTGAGAGGCACTCAAATTTTATTAGTGATGAAATTGGGGTTAGTTTTAAGAGAGTATCAAGGACCCGTCGTCGAGCGCCTCGTATGCATATCAGACGGTGAACATGCGGTCTTCACAATCCCCGACAGGGCTGTATCCGCCCCCATTGATTTCCTGAGTAGTTCGCGGCCTAGTCGGGAGCTAAATGGCTCACCTAGGATGTGATTCCGAATAACACAAGAACGGAGACAAAGGGCTTAATGAGCAGAATTTTCCGATAGATGTCTCCAACTCATCACGTTGGAACTCAACTGAAATTTTGGTGAAAATACCAATGATTTCCTTGAAAAAACTAAGAAGAACTTCGAGTGCAAATTCTGAAGGATTACTCGTTTTTTTTAATTACCGTGTTTTAGGATTTCCGTTGAAATCCAAAGAATTTCTCGTTGAAATAGAATTTTTGCACGAAGAAGGGTCGTTTGACAGAAAGACATTTGGCCGAAAGCCAAATGTTGTTTGGCCAAATATGGCATTTGACCGAACAAACCATTTAGCCGAAGCCCATCTAGCCTAAAGTTATTTAAATAAAAATGTCGTTTGGTAGAAAGATACATACTGTCGAAAATGTCGTTCGGCCGAACAGTTCCTTTGGCCGAAATGGACATCTTGCCTAAAGTATCGGAGTCAGGGTTGTTAACGTTAATCAACGATTAACACCGTTGACGTTGATTTTCACTTGGGCTAACGTCAACGCCATTGCGTTAAGCTACTTCGATTGTAACGTTAACGTTAACGGGATGCGTTGAATCAACGTCAACGGACACCGTCAACTCTCTCGTTCATTTTCCTCCATCCTAACCAATCAACAATCATCACGTTTCTTTATTCCATTCTGCGCCTACGCATTTTTCCACCTCTAGAATTCACGCAGTTTTGCAGAGGTGCTTCCAAAAATCATTATGATGTTTTACCTTTGATACAAAATTAAGATTATAGAGCACGACTTAATTAATATTTTGCAAAAAATTCAAACCTCCAACTATTACCAGTTCTGAAACATCCCAAAATGTGGGTCAACATTACAGGAGCCTCAACTTAGTTACCTGTTAATTATGGGAATTCAGATCGATGTCTTGAGGAATTTAATGTTTGCCTTGAATGTGAAAAAAAGTACATCATGTGGGAAATTCAGCATTGGAAGTTGAATTGCCCTTTCACATATATTATGCAATGAATACAATTTGACTACAACAATTCTCATAAAATGCAAAACTAATGTTTGTTTTCAAATGAATTTGGTATAATCTCAAATTTGATTACGTTAACAATCCTGGTCGGAGTGTTTTGCAGAAAGGTCATATCGGCTAACGAGCTATTCGGCAAAACGATTATTTTGACCAAATGGCAGTTTTAGTCTACGGGATTGCTAGGTCAAACAACTTTGTTCGCCAAATTACATTACATGGTTTTTCGCCGAATGACTTTCGACCAAACGACAGGAACGAAAGGTGCTTGGTCAAATAAATCATTAGACCCATCTGGCCGAAAATGTGATTTAACGAAATGGATATACGACCGAAAATATCGTTTGGTCATTAGGCCAAATAGGCACCAAAAATATCGGGTGCCAAAAAGGTCCTTTGGCCGAAATGGTCGTCTGGCTGAAAGGCTATTTGAATCATTTGTTTAAGATTTGCATATATCAATTTTACACAATTTCGAGAAAACACCAAAAAACTGTTTTTGAACAATTTGGCACCGAATGTTTCAATTTCTTCGATACAGATCCATAGTTTTTGGCAATACTCAACACCCTGGGACACTTCCAGTGCAAAAACTTTAAGCAGTACTTCATAATTGCTCTTCAAACTTCGTGAACATATGTAGTTTCTCAACAAACGAAAAAAAATTCATACATTCCCGAACAATTTTTTTTTTCGTATTTTTTGCCAGAATACATATTTTTCGACAAGGATTCAGAATATATAAAAATCTCATTTTGGCCAAAAATGTTACATATGCATTTTTTCAAACAAACGGTTCATTTAGTCGTATGATCCATTCGGCCAAATGGCCCTTTCTGTCAAACGACCATAACGACCAAACGGCATTTTAAACCTGTTGACTCATTCGGCCGGACGACAATTTCGACCAACAACCTGTTAGAGACAACGGTTTTTTTTCGGCCGATTGTCGCTTTGACCAAATGAAATATTTGGTCAAACCGTTCACCATGTATAAACGTTTCGCACGAAATGTCTTTCCGTCGAATGATTTTCGGCCAAACGACCCTTTCCCATTTTTTAGTAATTTTCTGAAGAATTTTCGAAGAATTCGTTCAAAATTCCGAAAAACAAAACAGCTTTTCAAAAAAAAATAAAAATTGAATGTTTAAATTCTGAAAAGGTTTAGTGGAAATTCCGGAAAACTCCTCGTAGAAAATTTGAAAAGTTTTCTATACACGCAAGAGAATCTTGTAAGATTGAAACAACTGTTCCGTTTGTTGCATCAAAAAACGAGGACATTGTTGTTTCAATCTACAAATTTTTTGTTTAAACACTGATTCACTGCTTTATTCAAACTTCATTGTTTTATCTTAAATAAAATAAATGAAAATCGTGCCTACTTGATAACATTCTTTTTTCATTTTCAATCAGCGAAATTTTGCTGAATTTTCCTGTGCTGCAAAACCAGCAGCCTTTCCAGCAGTTTAAATAGTGCTGATCAATCAGCAATTCATTCATCCATGACATTGACAGAACTTTACTGAAAATTCAGCAAAATACAAAAGCAAAGCTTTAGGTGAGCAATTTACCGCTTCTCGTCAAAGATTGAAAGTTTCGAAAGAAAAAGAAAGGACGCAATGAAGAAGATTTTCTTCTTATTTTATTTAGGAATTAAAATCATGAAATTGCATAAAACACACGGTATGGCTTATTGCATGCACCATTCGGGAAGTCGTTTACTGTATGCAGTTAAATTCCAAAAGTCCTCTCACTGGTGGCTTGGCATCTGGTCACGAAATGCATATACAATTATGTAGTTGAATCGTTTAATCATAATTTTGAAATTATTGGCTTACCTGTATCAACCAAGCATCCACCACTTTGTAGATAATAACTAATTAAGTTTCAAAAATTACAAAAACAAAATATTATAATACGTTTTGGAATCGATAAAAATTTTCATCATTCCTCCCAGGCAGTAATCAAGTCCGTGATAATTTATCTGACAACTCAATTTTCTGATAATTCAGCAAAAACTCCGGAACATCTCGTGAAAATTCCAGAGATCTTCCAATGAAAGTTTTTCGGCATTTTTGGCAGAATTTTCTGTGTATATTTTGAAAATTATTAAACAGAAATTCCGAAAAACTTTCCGTGGATATTCTGAACATTCTCCTGTAGAAATTTTGGATTAATTTCTCGTAGATATTCTAAAGATTTTTTCACTAATAATTTTCGTTGCGAATTCTAAAGAGCTTCCCTTGGAAATTCTAAAGATTTCTTGAAAGCTAAAAGTAGTTTTCGTGAAAAATTCGAAAATAATGTTCAAATGAATATTTTGGAAAATCTTAGTGGATTTTGTGGGGAAGCACCTTAGACTTTTCCCGTGAAATTCTAAAGATTCTTCCGTTAATGTCTTGAAATATATAAAAAAAGGCGGAGAAAAACTTGAAATAATATGAATGTAATAAACAAAAATTAACGCCGATTCACTCCGCCGCCGCCGGCTAAAATGGCTGTCGGCGTGACGCCGCCGCCGCCGGCCAAACTTCTGACAAACGCTGCTGCCGACGATTTTTGGACCGGCGCACACCTCTATCTGAAGGTAAAATGGTTCAAAACAAAGAAGATCGGAATTCAAGAGAATTTCACTGCAAGAAACATATCGTCGGAGTAGGCTAGATCCATCGCTGAGGACCGAGAAGTTTGCGACGAGTTAAATACCGATTTTGGGTCACCTTTGAACGACTTTGAACCGGACACTTTGCTCTACCCGGAAACTTCAGCAGTCTTTCGATCACCCGCCGAAGTGAATAGGTTGATGATGGTGATGATGATAGTCCCGCCACATAACTTTCAAAGGTTTGTGCTGGAAGATCTATTTTTATCAGTATGCTTCGGATTTGCGTTGATCTGAAAATAATAAAAATACTGAAAACACCCAAAAATGTTCAGTGAAGTGGGTTGCCGGTTTAGAAAGAAATTTCACCGCCAGGGAACTCCCTGTTAGTAAAAGGTAGACCCGTCCTCTTAGATTATTTAAGTAGCACGCGACCAAGCTCTGAGCTGAATAATTAAAGAATTGGACTGGCAAAATTGATAAATGCACAGATTGTCTATCTACTGAATTATTATTAAAAGCATGTTTCTGAGGAAAGATAGGTTTTAGCCAACGTAAGTGGATATTTCCAGTTACAGAGAATTCCACACTTCTTGTGTAAAAAACTCAAAGGTTCATCCCAATCGGGTTGTACGCAAAGGTGACGTTCAACTACGTAGTTGTATGTAATGTACAGGTTTTCGACTATTCTGTGCGATGAAACCAAAGCAAGCGTTTTTCAAGCCCAGCCTGAATCTGCTTTCGATGTTTATCCTATGCTCCTGAGATTGAGTGAGCATACCTGGTGATGTATATAATTTTTGGACCAGCTTTCGAAAATGAGGATAAAAATAAAATTTTCAAATAATCGAAGATGAACAACACTCTCAAGCGTTCACATATCCAAATTACCAATTGATAAAAACTCGCTAGAGAGTAAAAATCTTTCGATAATTGTATCTCGATTCGAAGCATTGGTAACAATGCCAAACATCCGATTGAACTTCATTGTTGACATTAAATTGCTATTAATTAGGTTTACATTATTTTAAATGATAATCGATTACACAATTTGAAAAGCACAAGCCTGGCTGATAGTGTACAGCTGCAACCATCACCGACGCAAACTGCTACAGAGACTTACCACCGCTAAGTCAGTCTAAACCCTTGGTGGCTCATTACAGAAAAACCCATTGCGAAAGCTGGGCTACCAACGGCGTTATTGATAATAATAATTATTCCTTCACGTGAATTGCGTCGGACTTAGCATTTACTCCGGCAGACACCTACGAATCAGCAAAAACAGGCCAAGAAAGTTTACCAGAACGCATTCACTGTAACAGCGAAGAAGATTCGTAGCCCCTCTACTGGCATCAACAGACGTAAGCAAGAAGCTACCGTCAAACGCCCCTAAGCTTTCCAAGGAAAACGCATGTTTAAGATAGCATAAACGAACTGCACCAGCTAAAAGCCCTGCAATGGCGGACATAAAAAAAAAAACTTTAAATGAATAACTAAAGAAATGCTAATCAATTACTAAGTTGAAGAGCAAGCCAAGTTCTAGTTGGAATGTAGAGCTATGGAAGAAGAAGCTTGCGATGCACTTACGAGATTTACTGATTCACCGAAACCAAGTGCTAAACTGTTAGCAAGTTTTAAATAGTAAATATTATTATACATAGATATTGTAACACACTAGAGTCGGTTTTTACGCGGAAGATATGGGCCGCGTAAATTAAAACAACGTAAAAAATCGCGTAAATCTTGATGTATGTCTGAAGGAACGCATAAAAAACGATTCCTGTAAAAATTTCCGCGTAACAAACGGCTTCAGTGTACATCAGGTATGAAGCGTTGACTCTTCCTTGATCGAATGGTCCAAGAAAATTGAAAATCCATCGAGGAACGGCTGAGATATTAACGATCGAAGTCTATCATATTTTCGTGACGATTTTCAATTTTTTGCAATCGTAAAGTGTACCCCAATACAGAAAAGACAGACGTAGTTCTACGTCAAAACAGTTCACAGTTTTGCATAAAGACCCTCAAGTTCACTCTAACGATAAGATCTTCAAATGAAACAATTGCACTGCATGTTTGCCGAAGCAAACCTTCAAATTCTTACCGTGATTGATTACTCGTTCTTCTCTAAGGTGGCGTGTTGTTGTGTTTTTAATACTTTTATTTCATTACATTGCACATCACTTATTAGGACGTCGTTCAGCATAATGGGGATGAAAGAAACAAAATTGGAAACAGCCCCTTGATCACTAACGGCTTTTCAGTCAAACCTCCATAAGTCGATATAAATGGGACCATCGACTCATGGAAATATCGAACTGTGGAAAAGAAAATCCTTAGGAAGCTATTTAAAGGAGCCATCGCAGTAACCCAGATTTTTTTTCCAATATGGCGTAATTTGCTTCCTCGAGCCTGAACTTCGTGCCAAAGAACTTCGACCCATGGAGGTTTGACTGTATTTGTCACCTTGGATAGTATTTATCAAGCTGATTAAGAAATATTAACCATCTTCTTCTTATTGACATTACATCCCCTCACTGGGACAGAGCCGCCTCACAGCGTAGTGTTCATTAAGCACTTCCGCAGTTATTAACTGCAAGGTTTCTAAGCCAAATTACCATTTTGCATTCGTATATCATGAGGCTAGCACGATGATACTTTTATGCCCAGGAAGTTGAGACAATTTCCAATCCGAAAATTGCCTAGACCGGCACCGGGAATCGAACCCAGCCACCCTCAGCATGGTCTTGCTTTGTAGCCGCGCGTGTTACCGCACGGCTATGGAGGGCCCCAGATCTTACCGCACGGCTATGGAGGGCCCAACATTAAGCATACATTGTTGAATAAAACTCCTTGAATAGCTGTAATGGAGTGGTTGGTCTACTCAACAAAATTGACAACAATCGAACAAAGATTTGTTAGGAGTTCAATTATGTTAGTGTAATATGTCGTGGCAGAAAGCAAACTATCAGTAATGGTATTTTTTATTGTATTTTGCTTTACTGTATTTGAGAAAAAAAAAGTTTATTTTAACGAGTTTCTGATGATTCTGACGTGATAATTTTCGAACAGCGCTGAAAATTGAGTCGATTTTATAGCATTAATAAACAAATGATTCTACCACTATACAACCACTTTATGCATAATGGTTAGCTCTGTTCGGGTTCTTGAAAAATTCCTGAAAAAGCACGTGATTTGCAAGATAGATGATTTGCGGCTTTGGTGTATAACTACCTTAATAATCTCGTTAAACATTCATTGTGGTTAAATACAATCAGTAGGACACAGCTAAAAATCACTAAAAAGTTGTATTTGTGGTGCTGTCTGCTGTCGTCAGCTACCACCACAGAGGTAGATTTTAATATTGCAGATTTTTCCAAATAATCCTCACCTAAATACAGTTTACTCAAGTATACAATTTCAAACACACTTACTCAAAATCTTCAGTCTCACTAGTCCCCATCAATGTCATCTTCAGATTCGCCCAAATTTGATTTTTCATTCAACTCATCCTGTACCCTCGTCGTTATGGTGAAAGCTTTCCATACGAGCTCACACTTTTCACGTTTCAGTTAAATTAAGATAGATGTTCGTACGTGGAAACCACACGCTTGTCCTATCTTTCCCTCTCTCGCACTCATCATATCAAATGGCCCAATGGAGGAAGCTTTCCTAGCCACTACACTAGCCAGCAGTCGTCAGCACTGTCGAGGTCCTGGTGGGCGAGAGTTTCTACATTTCGTACCTCAAACACCGACAAAGGGCCACCACACCGAAATTGTGTATGCACAATCGCGTGTTCCGTTCCCGGACAACGAATTTAGCCGGGTGTGAGGCTATAATTTAGAGACCATCAAACGGTACGTACGTACGTAGGTACCACCAGTCAACTAACGGTGTAGGTACTGTGGCCACATCCCGGCACAGGAACTCAGAAGCGGCGTGGAACCACCGGCAGAAAAACGGTTGTAGCACCTCCGAATGTGTGGCGAAAACCACCATCATCAAGTACCTGCTGCCAACAACGGCTAGGTACTGGCACTCTACAGTGTATGTATCAACCCATTTCGCCGTGGATGGATGGAGCAGTGAAGCTGCCACCATTGCTCGGATAGGGTTTTTGTTCGTTGGACGTGTTTGAATTTCAAGCAGGTAAACTCCCACACACTACGGTGCGACCACTCGCTGGCAAACAGTTTCTGGTCACTAGACTAGAAGGTACTTACATGGACGTGGAAATCAATGTTTGCAACCGAGCCACACCTTCACCAAACGAGCAAGGAATTGTCATAACGTTTCGACGAGAGCGCATGCAAACAGAACGTATATTGAGTTATCATGATTCATGAGAAAATGTTTGATGAATACGACGCATCTCCTCGATCAAACTGTTAACTATTTCTGAAGAACACTTATAAAGTTAACGATTTCCCGCGAATTCAACCGATGAGGCTTTACGATACACGACCCCTAACAAGCTGCCCATCATGGTAGGAAGCGCAATAACACATTTGCGAAATGGGTACTATCCGAAGTCAATGAGACGAATCCGATGTATCATGGTTAACTGAGTAAATTCGCAACATGACACATTCGCGTTCGTCGCTGGGCTGCAAATCTGGATAAAGATGACTCTCCCTGTGTCCCCGTTGCTGCTGGAAACGTGGAATGTGGCCGAACTGGGAGAAATCACAATTATCTACACGGTGCGGCGCGGCGTGGCCCGGCGACGGTCGTACTTAGCTCGTGACAAATGGGACACATTGACTCCTACTTGCTTACTGCCGCACGCCGTGCCACGCCAGGAAGGATGGAATCATAAGTTACCGCACTTGCACGCGGGACATTATCTCAGCTGGAGTTAATGCGTTCATTTGTGACAGTTCGAGCATATTGTGTTTCGTACAGGCTCATGAATCTAGATTGTCGCATGATTAATGAGTGCTTCCGAGTGGTTGGGGAGTTTGTTCTGCATTCCCCGCTGGGATAACAAGCTTGTATTACTAGCGTTGAATTTGGGGTTTTCCTTGGCATGACTTGAGAAATGTCGGGTTCCTATTCAATCGTGTAGAGTGAATGATTTGTCCAGTAGATGTGATCGCAGCCAAATTCTTTATTTGGTAAATCAACAATTTGACACCAATATTTCAAAGGAGAATACTTGATATTCTTAAAGCCAAATTGATTCCAAATAAAATGGGCCGTACTTATTCAAATTGAACCTAGTGCGACAAATTATTTCAACTTGTGACGGTAAAAGGAACGAAAAAATATATCACAGTGCGAACCCACGTAACATTTTCAAAGGATTACACTGTAGAAGAAGAAGAAAGTTAACTTGTGCCAATTTGTATCAATCAATTTTACATGTCCAATGCAGCCTACCTACTTTCTTCTAATGGGATTAAAATTGTGCTTGACTTTATGTTCAATTCGCCACTGCCATTATCAACGGCCGTCGTCCTCATCATTGTCATCGGATGGCGCTACATGTACCGGGCAATGGTTACGACATTATGACATTGCACTTCAACTGCTTGTAATAAGTTGCGCATACCAGCAGGTTAGGAACATATGTCGTTTTGTCACCTTCGAACGAAGTGTTGTACACATTTTATTTTCCTGTCAGACCATTCGCTGTTTTGCTTTGCTACTTCAGTATTTACTCAGGAACTGAATTGAACGGCCGCAGTTGCTCTTCCTTGATTGCACGCTACAGAAACCGCATGACACGTTGCGTAAGTGGGAAACACGCTGGAAAACAAATTTACCATCTTGGTCTTGATCAGCTGGCCACGCGTTCGAATGAATTACTTTTATTCCCAATAAAACGCAAACACAATGCGAGCTTAATGCATCATCCAATAAATGAACCATAATGGGAAACTGGACATATCAGAAATCGATTCGAGCGAAATGAGCTCAATTTCGTGGTGAGGACACCTCCGACAGGGAGGATAAACGATCAGCTTACAACCGAACAAGAAAGCCCCCAATGCGCGCAGAAACTTGTTTAATCTAATTATTTTGCACTTAACCTTCCTGGCGTCGTCACTTGCCGGCTAAATGAGTGCATTATATCGACACACGTTTGCATGCCGCCGGAGCAACATTGACGCATCATCGTCGTCGTTGTACCAATTTGGCCTTAAGCCGGTGCTGAAAGAGCACTTTCATGTTTTGTATTTCCTCCTTTTTTTTATTTTGCGCGCTTTATTACATGATTTTTGGAGCAACTGCATTATGTTGTACTTCCAACGCGCGCATACACACTCGGAATACTAAAAGCCTTTTTTTTAATTTAATTTCCATAAATAATTAATTTGTAATTGTTATTCGTCGTCATCTGCCGCTGACTGCTAGTAAGTTGTACCTATTGTGGCCCGTCATGTACGAAGCGGCTCGATGACAGCTCATAGGTTAATACTTTTCATTGCCGAATAGTGTTTTTGTACAGAGCGAGACGATGTTGGGAGGTGGTGCTTTAATTAAGCAATTTGATAACGGCTTTCAGAAAAGTACAACAGCAAAAAAGCTTGTTCTAGTAGCACGATCATGGGAAGAATGTAATAAATTTTGCGGTTTTACGATCGATATGAGTTGAGCAGCTCAACATAGCTTTGAATGATGTGTCATGAAATAATTTACAGTGCAGATGTAGCACTGACGAACCATCAGTTGTTTATTGGTGGTTAAAAACGTATCAGGTGAAAATGTGCCTACAATAAAAACGCTTTGCTACAGTCGTGTAATAAAACATTTTGAAGTTCAATCTAAAGATTAGGCTTCATGATACACAATACTGAGAAAACAAGAAGATTCGTTCGAACACAACTTGTGCTGTTTTGGGTAATTTATCTTACTCCTTGAATAAGGTCCATTTGTTGAGAATAGTATCAATGTTTTGATCACCCATCTCCAAACTCAACCAATTCAATTGTGATGAAATAAAAGATAACAATTCCCACTGCACTCCAATCGCAACGAAACGATAAATCAAATCGAACAAAGCAAATAAAATAAATAGCCCAATTGCAACTATTGCCCATTAGAAAATTGCTCTAAAACGTCCCGTTCCCATCCCTTCCCAAATATTGACACACCAGAAACGCACCCTCTCGGCGCAAAACTCCCCAAACTGAACCGGCTATCACATGTCGTAAATTACCCATCAAACCCGGGCCCGAATCGCAATCCAAGAATATCCCTGGTGTCATCCCAAGTCATTGAGGACACGTGTCGGAATCGTCATTTCACGTGGCCGTAAGATTCCGCTCAACATCCCTCGCACGACATCTCAATTGCAGAGCAGCGCAACACCGGAAAGCGCTTTCAGTGGCAGCGCGCGTCAGTGCCGCACGACCTGTGCCAGTAGTGTTCCCGATTCGTTATGGCCAGAGCAAATGACGGTCTTTTGTTATGATTATTAGTTCCACAAGCAGCCGGTCGGTATTAGTGGCCGGTCGTGTCATCGCAAATCGGACACAATCCGTTCAATTATGACAAATTAAATTGGCCAATAATGGTCACACGAGCGAAATCGGTCCCTCTGCGGCTATGGTTGGCGAATAAATATTTGATGTAGGACCGAAGCGAATTTGCTTAGAGCAATAAATGGATACATTGGTAGACATAATCCATGAATTGTCTCACAATTGAAACTAGATTGGTGGATTTAGAGATTTTTTTTGTCAATAATTAGTACAAGGTTTCTGATTTGAGTCCTAGAATGAAGAATCTATATTCGATTTTCTTTCAGGGAACGATGAAGTTAATCTTCCTGAACACGTAAGTTTTTCTACCGCCCCAAAAGTCGGAAGGAACATTGTTCAATTTGAAATTTAAAAATAGATGGAAAATGCTTCCTTGACATTTTTGATCTTGTTTGACGTACGGAATAACATGATTCAAACCTACTAGCAAAACACCGCAGGGCACTTGATTCAACCTTTGACAGTTAATTTATGGGACTAACGTTTTGGGCTGATGATTCATTCGTTTTGATGTGCAACAGACGATGCTCCGCCCCAAACATGTCTTAAAAAATCTCAAACACAAAAATATCATTTTTACTGATCTAGACTATTATCAGAATTTATATAACATCGGTTCATGTATTCTTGACCGATGCACTATCGTTTGCAACCATAAACGACGTAGGGCCTTAGGATCCAATTGGAAAACATTGGTTTAGAAATACACCCGTACCGCTAACTATAACCAACCCTTCAAAAAGGTTAGTTTTGATAGTATTCAACGAGTTGTTAACATTCTAAGTAAAGCAATTTTGCAGAAATGCGAAATTTATTAAATTTACTTATGGCCGTTACAAATTTTTAATTAACATTTTGTCCTACTGGTCTTCGAAAGGATAATAAAAATTAAATATTAAAATGAAAAAAAACTCCTCGGATTTGTTAAAGAATGTTTTGAAAATCCTCAAAATTATCCGAATTTTATTTTGTTGCCCCCTCAAAATATTATTTTTTGGCAAAAAATCCGAAGGGGGGAGACAAAACAGTTTTTAATTATTCGTATCGGCCTGATAAAATTTTTAAAAAAATATTTTGATGAAGTGATAAAAATATTCAAGTTACTTGCTTGGAATTGAATTCAAGAGCTTCTGTATGAAGGCAGTGGCTCAACCACCAAGCCCGTTAAATATTAAATGTATAAAGGCGCTCAGAAAACGCTTAGATAAGTTGTTGAAAAATAGGTACCAAATTCCAAGCAGTTTTGAGGACTCTTCTGGCGTAATCGACTTAAACTGATTCGAGCGTTGCGAATTCGTTACCTTGTCTACTTAAAGAGTAGGTAGCAACATGCTTCTTCAGATGCTCCGGGCAAGTAATTAAGAGGAATTCCGGGATCCACCCTCAGGCCCAACCGAAGGACCGAACCAAGTCCTCATGGGATTGGGTGTATAATGTTTCTTAGGACTAATAATTTAACAACAAAAATGGGCGACCGGAAGGCTCCATCTCAAGTCCGTCCTACTTTCGGGCAGCAACATTTACCTTGCTACTGGAATTAATACACTTCTTATTCTTGAGACATTAAAAGAATTTAAAAACAAGTTGTCACTTACAGCCCAAATTTATAGATTGTAAAGTTTACATTTGATGGCACATCCCACCAGGGGCTGCTCTGCATGGCGACAAGCGAAATGGTCACACATTCGTCGTTTTCTCCGCGAAAAAGATATTGCATTGTATCAGAAGTTCATAGCTGACGAACTGTGTGTTCAATAGCTTTGCCACCGATAAGGGCTTCCATCTATTCTTTTATTGCGTCTCGCGGTAGAGTAATCAATGGTGGCTTTATATGTATGACAGTTTTATACCATACCAGAATCCGGTCCCTTGAACACGGATATAGATCTCGTGTGCCCTAGGTGGTGGCTGCGAATATGGCGGCAATTATCTTCTGTGTGGGATTCGAATAAGTAACCTTCAGCGTGTGTTCAAAAATTCACATCTCAGTGCGTCATCGGTAAGCAGCAACGCAACAAGCCATGATTAAGCATATTCCTGTCAGATCTCCGTGGCGTGCACACGCATCGACAGAGAGCTCATATTATCCTTTACGCCACGGTAGTTTTGGTGTCACACAGTTTAGCAATCATGCCAGGTTATTTTTTAGATTCCATAAGGTGAGTTGAATTCAAGTGGTTAATGTGCGAAGAATAAAATATTTGATGGTTAAAAAAAACATTACTACAAAGCGCGTCTGGAAGACCGCTGGAAAATAAAGTTATTTGTTTGTTTTGGAAAATCAGAAGGCGCGTCTGGAGATTGTCTAGAAAAGAGTTTAACGATCTTGAAAATCCCAAGCTGATTCCTGGAAGCATTGATTTTGGTAGAAATAAACTTGGCGGCGTTAGTATACATGAGACTACAAGTTGAGCTAGATATAACACAATCTGAGATATATGAAAACTATTGTATGCTGTAATGCTTGGAAGGCCAAATATATAAACTTGAAGCTTATTTTGTAAGTTACACACTTAGTAGTCATAGTGGAATTACCCGTTGGAGATATTTCGGACTTTAAGAAGTTGAAAAAATATGCCGGTTTTCATAAAGCTCAAATAAAAACTTCATCTAAAAAATTAGGAAATTGCCAATAAAGAAATCAGAGTATGAGCAATACATAAATATAAAATTTCCACAAATAATACAAAATTTCTATAAACAATAAAGAACTTTTCACAAAATAAAAATAAATTAGTACTTTTAAAAGCAAAAATTGCAATGATAAAAGAAGAATTTTCCATAAAGAAATCAATATCAGGGTGGCCAGTGAGTCGGGAAATCGGGAAATGCGGGAAATATGCGAGAATTGAAAGTCCATGCGGGAAATGCGGAAAAAGGTCGGGAATTTCTTGAAATTATACAAAAAAAATCGGGAAAAAAAGTCACCAGATGTTCATTTCAGTGATTCATGTATAATTTTTCTAGTGTAAAACATGAAAAACACTAAAAAAACTATTTGAGGAAGTATCCGGCTTTGTCAGAAGTATAATGATAATGATATTGAAACCAGATTTCTTTATTGTCGAGTATAGAGCTCTTCTCGATAGTGATAATAGAAAGCAACATAGCACCTACGTTTATGAAGAAAACCAAGAATATCTCCGAGAGTCCTAGAAGAAGCTAACCAGCATTTTGTTGCACCTTGTGGATTCCTGAAGAAGATGCTTGGTCGATATTCTCTTGAAAGCGACTCGAGTTTTGTCTGGAGACTTCGATTTCAGACACACATCTCAACAAGCTCTGGTCATTCGTTGTTAATCTTGATTTTATCACATGGTAACGCTGTACAGAAGAATTGCTTTAGATTAATGAACAATATTTGGTCGTAAACCAGCATAAGAATGAAGGAAAGACTGGCATAAATAATAAAATATGATGCCATAATAAGATCAGGGTTCCTAGCAATAGTACAAATAATCAAATCAATTATAATTCACTGCTAAAGGTAAAATAAGTCTCAAGAACTGAAAATAGCTTAAGGATAAATTTAGAGATAGGAAACAAGCAAAGAAAAACATAAAGGTTATTGTTATTATTATCTTAATTAAAGAGATTTGCAGCCCTATGTTGGCTAATCTCTGAAAAAAGAAGGTGTTGGAGAAGATGGATGCCAAAATATTGGCAGAAGCAAAAATGTTTATTCACTCGCTTATTCACTTTAATTTGTTAGGTTAACTCTAGACCAACAATTGAAACGGGCGTAACAGCAAAGTTTATTTTTCTCGGTTCCTCATTGATATAAATAGACAAATAAATAAAAATTTTGACGTCATTTTATTGACGGATCAATCCACTTTGCAGTTTCGATGCTTATTTAGCAGCAACATAATTATTTCATGTAATAAAGAATTTTTCAAACATGAATAGAACAATGCTGGGGAAACCAGCGATTTTTTTGTCTATTTTACCCAAAACTCAAACTAGAGTAGTGTTTGCCTTAACGATTGACCTTAAATTAGTCAAAGAATTGACTGAGACAATAAAACTAGATTTATTTTTACAGTAAACTTCAATTAAAAGAATAGAATACTTTTAGAATACAATATGATCTTGATCATTCACGATTTTTTTTCGAAACTTGGATATAAATTGTTTATTTAGAATCTTCTAAATTACATCGGGAATTTTTCAAAAATATCGGGAAAAAGTTGGGAAATATGCGGGAATTTTAAAACGTAAGTTGAGTGGTCACCCTGCAATATACTCCACGGAGAAAAATACAAAATTTCCATAAATAAATTAATTTTAGCAATAAACAATTACAAAATTTTCCACGAAATATTTTTTTTCTACAAAAAAAATTAAAGAGCAATTTAAAAATGATTTCCCTGAAGAAATACCAAAAAACAGTAAAGCTAAGCATTTTTCAATAGATGACTCCTTCCCTAATAGGCGTTTAAATTTCATGGAAAATTTTTATCAATGTTATTGCTTTTTTGTAGTTTTTCATGGATTTAAAAAAAATTATTGCTCTTTATTAATTATTTTGTGAAAATTTTGTAATTAATTATTGCTAATATTGATTTTTTATGGAAATTTTGTATTTTTTTCGTGGGACATTTTGAATTTGTTATGATTTTTTTTTCTTTTATTAAGGACTGGTAATTGAAGAAAGTGGAGACCTGTTTTTCAAAGGAACATGTTTATTTTGGAACAAATTCATAAGATTGCTTTATATAAATGACAATCAACATATATATGAACGAATTCACATGATTTTGAATATTTACTTTTCATTTCTGGAGAATGCTCGGACTTTTCTCTTAACACCTCCCATTAGATTCTGCACAATTTCTTCCGTAACTTTTCATTGTGCCGCAAACCAAATTTTCTTGAAGCAGTTAACAGAGCTTGCTTCTCTTCCATCTACTTTAAGATGCCGAGTAATTATTGCCCAGTATTTTTCGATAGGACGCAGTTCAGGACAGTGTGATGAATTATGGCATTGGAATTATGGAATTACGGCAATTATGGCAAAACAATAGAGGATCCGTATGCTTTCGTTAGATGGTTAGAAGTCGTTTTTGATACATTATTTTCTTTAATTTTCACCGTTGTTTGTGAAGTACGGAGAACTTTTTAAGTCGCAGGAGCAAATTGCTTGCCTTACCAAAACATTTTCCCCATTTTTTTCGGTTCGGATATACCGCACGTCATCAGGATCATACGACATACGACACCATACGACGCTGCCGACGACGAGCAACCAACGATGTCGTTAGCATGCGTGGCGGGAGGAGGAAATTTTTTCACTCAGTTTTATTTTGATTGAATCGACGCTTAATGAGCACTATATGGTTTGATAATTTATCAATGTGTAGATTAGGATTCTAACATAGTTCTCATACTTTTTGTAGTAAAAGTATAATCAGGTGTGGTTTTTTTTCAATCACAAACTGCTCGGTGCTAATTGGAGTGAGAAAGTGGGTAATGGTAAGATTGTGTTGGTGAGCCGCACGGCAGCCATTCTAAATGACACCGTAAGATGCCTTAATTGTTTATGAAAATTTTGCATTATTTGGGGAAACTTTATATTTATTTATTGCTTATACCCTGATTTCTTTATTGGCTTGGCAATTTCCTAACTTCCATGGAAAATACCTAATCATTCATGCTAATTTTATTTTACTGCCTAACTCAGCGGTTCTCAACCTGATGTACATGTACCCCTGGCGGTACCTTTGCTAGCCGCAGGGGGTACCTTGGACAAAAATGCGTAATGGCGTACAATTCCAATCAAAACATATTGATAATGTTTTGATAATTTCGATTTTTTTTTATTTCAAAACTTTGTCTTGTCAATAATATGCATAGCTATCAGTAAATCAAAGCCAACCGAATCCTGACTTCTACAACCCAGGGCTACGGTAACAAAAAATCGAACGAATGAACAAATTTAAAAAAAACTTAAATTGAAAAAAAAACTGATCAAAACAAAATGTTGAAGAATAAAGCATATGCTTCTTAACTAAAATCATTCGGTTCGGAAGCCTTCGTTTGACAGGATGAAGGCTTTTTTTTTCGAAAAGCTCGGTTGTTTCGTTGTAAGAGGGTTAGAAGCATTTTTCTACGCTTCTCGGAAGCGTTCTTCCAAGCTTTTCGAAAGTCGCATTGCAAGAGGCTTGGACGACTCCTTTCAAGAAATCTAGAAGCCTCGTTCCAAGGAGGATCGGAAGGTTCCTTTCAAAAGGCCCTTCAGGGGCTCGTGAGCCTACTTCTGAGAGCCTCCTTTCAAGAGCCTGGAAGCCTCCTGTCAAGAGGTCCGGAAGCCTTCTGCCAAGCGGCTCGGAAGCCTCCTTTTAAGAGGCCCGAAAGCCTCCTTTAAAGAGGCCCGAAAGTCTCGTTTTAAGGGGCCCGGAACCCTCCTTTAAAGAGGCCCGGAACCCTCGTTTTAAGGGGCCCGGACGCCTCCTAACAAGAGGCTTGGAAGCCTCCTATCAAGAAGCTTGGAAACTTCCTTTTAAGAGGCTTGGAAGCCGCCTTTCAAGAGTCTCGGAAGAAGCCTCCTTTAAGGATGCTCGAAAGGTTTCCTTCAAGAGACTTGGGACCCTCCCTTCAAGAGGTTCGGAAGCGATCTTCAAGTGGCTCGGAAGCCTCGTTTTAAGTGGCTTCGCCGCCTTCTTTCAAGAGGCTTGGTCTCCTTTTAAGAGGTCGAAATCCTACTTGAAATAAGCTCAAAAGGCTCTTTACAAGAGGCCCGGGAGGTTCCATTTTAAATACTCGGAAACCTCCTTTAAAGAGGCTCGGGAGCCTTCTTTCAAATGCCTCGGATACCTCCTTTCAAGAGGATCGGATGCCTCCTTCCAAGAGGCTCGAAAAGCTCCTTGGAAAAGCTCGAAAGCCTCCTTGCGACAGGATCAGAAGCCTCCTTCCACGAGGCCCAGAAGTGTCTTTCCAGAAGCTCGGAAACCTTCTTTCAAGAAAATAGGAGGAGGCTTGGAAGCCCCCTTTCAAGAGGCTCGGAAGCCCCCTTTCAAGAGCCTCGGAAGCCCCCTTTCAAGAGGCTCGGAAACCTTCTTCCAAGAGGCTCGGAAAGCTCCTTTGAAAAATCTCCTAAGCCTCCTTCCAAGCGGCTCGGAAAGCTCCTTTGAAAAAGCTCGTAAGCCTCGTTTCAAGAGGCTCAGAAGCCTCCAATAATCCTGTAGGAAGCTTGATGGTTAAACTTAATGTGAATTGGAAAGTTGCACGGAATAAAAAACATTCAGCCCGCTTTATGGAGAGCCGTCAGGGATATACGCCGTTAGTTATCTATGGTATATGCCGTTAGTTTTCAGATCCATTTTCAGTTACGCTTATTTTCATTTACAACAAAACATAGGAAGTACCTCAATTAATGCAACAGTTCGAAGAGGTACCTCTCATTAAAAAAGTTGAGACCCGCTGGCCTATCTTAACCAATTTAGTTTGAAGTTATCGGCCTCCAATACTAGTAAGTACCAACGACGAAATCAGCACGATCATCGGTAGATATTAATAAGCTACTGTGACCTATATATTACCAAATCTAGTCATATATGGGATGCTGCAACCAAATCGGTCTAAATTGTGCTATCGTAGACTACCGCTTGCCCTATGCGAAGTCGTAAGGCCCTGTTGTTTCACATGTGACCCCCAATATACACGGTCAGACATTTTTGACGAACATTGACTTCGCCAACACGAATTTGGACAAGTTGATGCTATCTTTAAGCGTGTGTAACGCCGTTAGACCAACCGGGTTGACCAACTTGGTTCGTCAAACAGCTCTTACGCACAGTCAAATGCTGCACAAACTTGTCTACTTTCTAGGGGGCGAAGTCAATGTTTGACGAACATGCTTGATTGGTTGGTCATTTGGCCGATAATGCAGTTTAACCAAAATGATAATTTGGTAGAAAGGGCCACCTAGACCAAAGGATAAGAACGACAGTCTTCCCCTATCCTGCAAGGATTAAAGATAGGCCACAAACAGTGTATTCTCTGAAATCCTTCGCGGGCCGCAGGAAAAGCTTGGAGGGGGGGATCACTGGCCTAGACATGTTGTTTAGCCGAACAGATCATTAAGCCGAATTGGTGGGACCGGAATTGCCATTTGGCCAAAATGGTTGCTTGGCAGAAAGATCCATCTGACCTAAAATTTCATTTGGCCAAACGGATCATACGATCAAATATGTCATTTGACCGAAAAGTGCATAGGGCCGGAAATTGTGTTCACAATTTTAACATTCAAACAGCATTTACGGTCATTCAGCAAACGGCAGTTTTGGCTAAATGACCTATTCGACCAAATTACTTTTTCGGCCAAATAACCAGTTCGGATGAACGACATTTTTGGCTGTATCTCTTCTTAATGAGATTTTCGTCCAGATGGGTTCCGGCCTAACGGTTTGTTCGGCCAAACAACTTTCGACCTAGTGGTGTTTGGCAAAATGGCTTTCGGCCGAATGACGTTCGGCCAAACTGCCCTCCATTTTCAATTAGCGGCTGTGTGGGCTCTTATCCGTATTTATTCATTGTGAACTTCATCAACCCTTTGATCCAAAACTCTGTCCGAAAACTTCATTCAATCATTCCAACAAAATTATTTAAAAAATCTCCAAAATAATTGAGTTTCTCCTTAAATTACTTCAAAGGCTGTAAAAGTGGATATTTCAAAAGTTTTAAATAGGCTACAGAATTTGTTTCCGTATTTATGTATAAAACTTCTTTAGCAAACGTTTCTTTAGCTTCTTTAAGAAATTTCATTCGGCATTTGTTCAATACCTGGAAAATCTGACTGGGGTTTTTAGCAGAATCGTTCTGAAAAAATGCAAATATAGAAGAAAAAGAAGAAGAATCCACGAATTTCCAAAGTAGGTTGTCAGAACTACGTCCCACAAATTTCTCCAGAAGAGCTCACAAAAGCTTGTTTTCCATTTTCAATATTTATCAGATAGCACTGGTAGAGCTCCATGAGGTCTTTTGGAATTGTTTTCAATTACCCAAAAGTTGTTCATGCATATGAAAAAAAAGAACAAAGTTATATCGGAGAAGAACGTCGAAGACTTCTCTTGCATTTTTTGTCTGAAGTCCGAAAAATAAAAAATTAAAATCAGGAGAAAATGAAATGAAATATTTGAAATTGAAATAAGTTTGCATCAAATATGCTATGCAATGTTCGCCAAAAATAGGGTTGAAGTCGTTTAGTCGTGAGCGGAATTGCAAATGAGAGTGAATGAAAGCTGAACGTAATGGATAAGAATTTTCAAACTGCAGAATCTAATAACTTTTTATTTATTTATTTTGAATCATGTGGCGTTCGGAGTGCCCAATAGAAGAAAAGCTCATTTTGTCGAATATCGTTGATTTCGCAAAAAAGCCTGCTTCCGCTTTCCAATGTTTGTTTACAAAGTCGTGTGCGCCCAAATCCCAATATGAGCTTCATGAGGCATAAGACTGTTGTCATGTCCAATAAATCGTGGGACACTACACTGCAGTGCTGTGATAATCTGCTAAAAAGTACCGTATGAACCAATTTGCAAAATACCCGTCTTTTATTTTTACTTTGAAAAGCTTGATGAAAACTACTCCTTGACGCTCTCATCGGTCAAATGTCGTATGCTTTACATTGTTAGATCGCGGTATAGCAGGTCCTCGACACCCAAAAACACACTCTGTTTTCAATAAATTGCACCCCTTGGACATGTTTGACTTAGAAATATATGTTTTCTGACCAAAGATTACAGAATTCGATCTCAGTTGATAATCAATGACGATACACGAGAGCCATAAATCTTTTTCATTCATTACAAGACATGTTTGTGAAAAAAAAAAATGGAATCTGAGAAGTAGCACCACCGACAATGAAACGCTTCGTTCTCGCTCAATTGCTATTCGGGAACATGATTTTTTGCGCAGCCTTGTAAGACAGTTTAAATTGCACCATCATTGTCGATGCCCCCCGCAATTGATGCTTATTTAAGGACAAGCCTCCCGGAATCTAAATTCACTTGCGTTTTCAAGGGCACACCACTCGCACTCAATACGAAAGCAACGCACAACTGTGATTTTATTATTACACGCATGTTGTGATGCAGCAAAGCTGAAAAAAGGATGACTGTTGTGCGTTGCGTCTTTATTAAGGGGTGTGCCCTTGAAAACGTGAGTTAATTCAGTTTTACATTCCGGGAGGCTCGTCCTTAAAGGAATTTATCATGGAGTATATCTCCGGATCAGTTCATTATCATTACAGTTTCTGAAAAACAGCTCTCACGCATATCACGAATGTATAGAGAGATGATAAGTGGGAGAATATTTTTCTTGTTTCTTCCATTCAATCACTGGTCCTGGCGCAATATGTTATATAATAAGAGTCCGTACTTAATCTGCGAACTCTTGTGTTGAACGTGCAAATATTTGACCCTGATCCTCTTGAACATATTTGTCAATAAATGCAGCATTCCTGCACATAAATAAAGCAAACTTATAGAGCTTCTCTTCACAAACAATTTCATCTGAACATGAAAATAAAATTCCACGAAGAAGCAAAACTGACAGAATAACCAGTAAGTGGAACTCATAATCAAATGTGCGGTATTATTGTCATCAAATAAACGAACAGAACCCTTTACTGTTTGATCGAACCCGTTCGGCGTTTTCCACAATGAATCGAGTTCTGTATCTCGGCAAAAATATGCTAATAAAAAAAAATCTAAATAAAACAGGTGAGCATTCAGATTTTGCTCACGGAACGCGCGAATTCTAACACGAAACTTTATTGCCCGGTCGGTCACATTTTCATAAACGTTATGTGCAAGCTACACACTCCGATCCGACGTCGACTTATTGTGTCATGCTTGCCCTGAAGGCTCTCCCCGGTGCTGACGGGAACAATAAAAGAAAATTCATACAAGCTGACAGAAATATCACCCCGAGCGCCATAACCCTTTACTTGGGTGTTTTATTTTATGGTTCCATCCCGCTAGGAATTACGACGGAACGCAATGCTTCTGGAATCTGTATACAGTGCTACTGTATGACGCGAAACAACGCAAGGCACAGGTTTTATAGCATTTCGGCAAGAGCACTGCCAAGCCCAAAGTCATGAATGGGAGAATACGTGCACTCAGGGGACGTGCGTCGCTATGGCAATTTGATCACCTGTGGGGCACCGCCTGCTACGCATCAACCGTTTTCGATTTGCGTACATGCCTACTTCCATCCATCAACGCACCTCAACTCAACGCAGGCAGGCCAAGCATTCGTTTCTGGATATGTGAGGGAACGCTTGCTTTGATGTGCGATCAATGAACGGGTTAAACCACACGCACGCCATTACGAATTATTATTTATTCATGACAGTTACCTTGCGTTGATACGTTTTGGCTGAAAATTTACATATGATGAAAAAACAGTACGCCGTTTTACGGCTAGAAAACACTCGCCCCAAAAGACGCAACCAGAGTTTTCGATTTCGGTAGGTGCCGAAAGAGACACTTGGGATCCTTGCGCTACCGACGGCTTCCGGTCACGTGACAGCGCAATTTATCATTCACTTACTTTCCGGCCCGAAAAGTGACTTATCGACCAGCATCTCCAAAAAGAAACGCAAAGCGAATCATCATCATTCAATTAGTCAGAAACCAGGCACCAAATCCCACCACCAGCTCCGATTACAGCCTATTCATGACTGTTTGCAAACTTTTGGGAAATGCCTCTGCCGCAAACGGAAGAAAACAGCCGAGTCATGATGCGTCTCGCTTGGCCGACTGCAGGGCATTAGACGAGCTGCGCCAGTGCATAAATTATCGACCGAACGGAGGCCCATGCCTATCTTCACTCCGCACCGCACGTCAACAGACAGATAGAATGTAACAACTATTTCAATTTGTTTGGCATGAATCACCACCCTTTTGTGAACGTGTTTGCTTGGTGTTTTTAAGGGTTGTCCCTCAGACTCCCGGCGGCTCGTACGTATCACATTCACCCCAGGGCAATCTGCATGGGAAATCGATCATTAGCACCCTTCGCCAAAGGGTGAACTTCCTAATGACTGGCTTTTCGGAGGAAACTCATGCGTTACGTTCTCTAATTTGAAGCTTGCTTAGAAAGGGAACAAGGGTGATAATTTTTGGTGATTTGTTGCCTGTTGACACATTGTTGGGAAATGCGTTTTGGTTTTATGATTCGTACAAATTGGTCCCCTTCGGAATGTGCAGCTCTTGATTCGTTTTATGACACTTCCTAAAATTTGCTCTCAAGTGGCTCTTTTCCTCTTTCCAGTTGTTCCGCCTTCCGGCAGTCGCTCATGGGCCAGCGGAGTTCCGACGGGGACAAGCTCAGCCCAAGTTCCGTCAGCTCCTCCCGAGGTCCAGCTGGGTTGGACCACCGAACGAATAGCATATCAAACCTGGACGACGACGACAAACTGCTGGATGTCGTTGGACCCCCGCAGAGCCCGCTCCTCTCACTCAGCCAGCAGATGCAACACCACGCAGGTAATTATGACTACATTTCCCATTAGTTTGAATTGATTTTAATTGTTGCCAATATTTTCCGTTTCTGATTCCTTAGGATGGTTCAATTTTGAAGACGTGCAACGGGCGGAGGAAGCTATGCGAAGGCGACTGCAATCCGACGACAACGAGCGCGACGGAAGTGACTCCAACTGTTCGGATAGTGTTTCAGGAAGCACAGGTGCCTTTCGTCCGACTTCGGGCAGCCCAAAGGAATCGTCGAGTAGCGCCGGCACATCATATCCTTCGCCGAACATTTCGGTAGGACCACCAATCCATCCGCCTCCGCATCTGTTACCGTATCTCTACCCACCGGGACTCTATCCGCCGCATCACCTCTCGTTGCTGCACAACCCTGCGGCGGCGGCAGCCATGAACCCTAGTTTGCTGTTCAACGCCCAACTTGCCCTCGCAGCACAGCATCCAGCCTTCTTCGGTCACTACTCGGGCCATTCACCATCCTCGCCACTGCACGGTCTGAAAGGCCACCGTTTCTCGCCATACAGTTTACCAGGTTCGGGTATGGGTTCGGCATTCGATGCCGTCACACCCGGATCCAACTCTGGTGGGCCACGAAGTCTAAGCAGTAGCCCTCATCCTCGTGCTGCTTCAAACTCGCCACCAACGAGACCCATTTCAGTGTCTCCTACGCCCACCCAGAACCCCACGTCTCCAGCATCGGCGGAGACCGGTGCTACCGCAATACCGCCATCGGCCCAGCCAGGGTCCATGGTTACCACTATGCCTTCCAACTCGCCGTCCGAGTTGAAGAGTATAGAGAAGATGGTCAACGGACTAGAAGTTCAGCACAACATCAACGGCAACGTGGAGAACAGCAAACTGCAGCAGCTCGCCAGCCACGACCAGTGACGACTCCTGGACGGTGCGGCGAGTGGCTTTGGCAGCAATAGTGGCTCGCTGAAGCTCGACCAGGAAATGTGACAGTTGGCAATAAGTTCCAGCAAGATATTCAGTGCAATGTGAATCTCTTGCGCACCACAAAACCGTGATCATTCGCTTGCGGGAAGGGGTTTCGAATGGGCAATGTTAGCAGAACCTGTTATCTAGATGAATTACTGTGCAAATATTTATGCTTAAACTATAAGGGACTCCAATCCGAACAAAGTCAGTGCACGCGATCAGCGGCAGAGGACAGTCAATGGAAACCTCTGCCTTCGTTTCTGTGTAAAGTTAGTTAAATGAAAAAGAAACATCTTAACGAGGAGTATAAACTTCAGCATTATTTTAACCAGGCAGATCACTTTTAAAAACCCAAACGCTGTGCAGCGCACATTACTCAAATGGATCGATCTGTACCGCGCGCAGAGAAGCCAGGCAACCAGCTACTAATAGGAACTAGTGAACTGTAAATAGTCCGTACTGAAAGCACAGCGCGTGTGGAATGCAGCAGCAAAGAAGAGGTTTAGTTGTGTTCGCGTCCCGGAAGGGTAAGAAGTCGCGGGTGAATGGGAAGGACACAAAACTTACCAAAGAGTCGATTAACCTATTTGTAAATTTATTCGTTGTACAGTGTGGAAGAGCGAGGATTGGGCCCCGGTTCGGGTCGTAGTGAATCTGCGAACAAACGCAACTGATGGCAGGAGTGGTTTATTTGCAATCTATTGCGGATAGGAAAGAGTTCAGGAAAGAGTGACAAAGGGTGTTCATCTGTTGCGGAACGTTGTTCATAAAAAATGGAAAGTATTCAGGACTGAATGCGGACGAAAAATGCAACAACAATCTTTATCAAATATCTATGAGGGTTTTTTTCTGTTGTAGATGTTACTTCAAATGATATTTGACATTTTCTAAATAACCTCTGCAATCCGTAATGTCCGGCTCTTAACAGCAGCCCTAATAAATATGTTACAAATTTGGTCTAAAACTCCAATTAGATATTCATTAAGGAAAACCAGTATTAGTGAAAAATTTTGGAATTTATAAAAAATGATTTGGACTTTTGGGTGAAAAACAATATTTGTTGACAAATTTTAAATGTTAAAATCATTGCTTGTTGAGTTGGGCAAAGTGAAACTTTGATTAGACATAACATACTGAGCTATTCATTTCTTAATCCACATTGGATTTTGTAGGAAATGTTGCCAGCTGCTGAGAATGCTCTCTCTGGTTCAATGGAATTTGGATGAATGGTTCCATGACCGTCGATAATCAATGTCAAGTACTTTCCATAAAAACACTTTAGATTCATAATAGGAGAATTCTACGGATTGCTTGCAAGAATCCTGGCGTCAACATATTTGACATCGGAAACGCAAGTGTTTTGCTCGGCTGCAGTCTCTTCACGAGTTGTTCTTCAACCGATAAACCAGAGATATCCATAGAGTCGTTGTCTCAGTTTCAACGATCGCATCAGGAATGATTAGACACTTCAAGATCTCTTCCGCTTGCTTAACCAAAGTAAATCTGGATGTCTTAATTCCAAAATCGTTTCTGATCATTTGCACTATGGCAGAATTATTTGAATAAAGCAAAAAAACGGCGTATTTTGAACGTCTCTCAACTTGCATTTGTTCTTTCAGAGCATCAAAACAGGATGCGAATTTCTGTGGTTTGATTTGATAATTGCTCAAACATAAATTAGAGCACCACGTGAAGTTTCAAATCGATCACAATTTTTTGAATGGGCCCCTTCAGCCGTTTGTGAATGGATAACATGCTATTCCAGCGTATTTTGGTATCAGCCCCCAAGAAAAATTCTAAACATATTTACGCAGCGGAGATATTTTTGCAGCTAATCATTTTTCACAGGCCACTCGACTACTGCAGAACGTAACTTTTTCACAATTTCATATATTGTTGGTAAAACTGGATGCAGAAGAAACAGGGGTAATATAATATGTTTTTTAGGACATTTTCGGCAGTTTTCAAGAGAGTTTACAACAGCGCATATAGTTCTGATCCCGAACTACGAAAGTATTCTTGAAAGTATAAAACACCGACAAAAAAGCCAACAGGTCGTTTTTCCCCAGGGTGCGTTTTACCTCAATGTTTTGAAGATTAAATGTCATTGGCAATTTGACAGATGACTAAGAGAATGAAGCGTGGACGTCGTCAATGAAGCTTACTTGTGCAAAGGTTCATTCAGGCATAATAAATTGTTGAGTGTTTATTGCCGTATATTTGTCTCATCTTTGCTGGATTTGCAAATTATATGGGACAGATATGTGATTACAGGCAGTTTAGCTGACATTTATTCGAGATTTTTTATACTGACAACAAATTTTGAAATACCGGTATTTTCCATCTTTAATACCGGTCAGTACTCAAAATTGGCCGGTAATTACCTGTTTCGGTACTACCGGTTAGACCACCCTACTCATCACGTATCTGGAATCTACGGATTTTGTTCCCATGTGTTTTCATAAGGTGTTTTTTTTTGTAGCAACGGGGCAATAATTCGTTGCTGTATCGCTGCATATATTTTACGGATATTTGCTAACTCACCAACTGCATGCCGTTTGTACAGTACTCGGTATATGAATTAGGCTTTTAAAATCGATTTCCTAATCGATCACTACGAAGACAGTTTTTAAAAGAGTTCAAGAACCAAAGTATAATACAGCTGGTGCAACGCTTCACGAGCTCGATCGTTTTGTTGATACTTCTTCCGAATGTTTGTCTTATCAGTCCGAACCAATTTTTGTTCTGGTCAGTCTGATATTCATGTCAAGGATTCATCAGTCTACTCGGTATTTCATCTCTCAGGTTTCTAAATGGTTTGCCAATGTTCTAAGGTGTTCGATATTTGACCGTATCGATTTTTTTGTTGAAACATCGATAAATCAGAATATCGATGTTTCAGTGCCGATTTTTCTGACATCGATATTTCGACAATCAAAACATCAATCCATTGATGTTTTTTATCCAAAAAAATGCCGTCGAGTCAAGTCGAGTCAAGTACGAGACACTGGAGACGACCACACAGTTGCGATCGAAATACAAATACGTTTTACAAATACGTACAAAGATAACAAAACGTAGTGGAATTAAATGCAGATTACCAAACTCGTCTTAGACGGTTGAAAAATTTATAAGCAATTTTGAACGCAAAAACTATAATTATAAAAGAAAATTTTTTCATGAATAAATAAAATTATTTATTGAGAAAAATGTAAACATCAGATGATTAAATTAGTATTAGCCAGAGTGTATGTAATTAAGAGTGGCGACACTGTCAGATTTGGAACAAAATTCATCTGTCATTCCCATAACGAAATGGTGTTCCAAACAACAGGATACCTGACAAATTAATTACAAACACTCTGGTATTAGCAATAAACAATTTTAAAATTTTCAACAAAAAAAATATTGTTTATAATTAATTTAAAACTTTTTACAAAAAAAGTGTAAGAAGAGCAATGAAAAAATAAAGCAATAAAATTGATCAAATTTTATCTATTAAAAAATGCTGTATGGAATTTTTCATACTTTTTCATTGTTCTCTATTGCTTTTTCGCGGAAAAATATTTATTTTGTGGCAAAATTTCTAATTTATTATTATTAATATTGATTTATCAATGAAAAATTGGTAATAAAAAGTTTCGATATCTTTATAAGGGGCCCTCCTTAGCCGTGCGGTAAGACGCGCAGCTACAAAGCAAGACCATGCTGAGGGTGGCTGGGTTCGATTCCCGGTGCCGGTCTAGGCAATTTTCGGATTGAAAATTGTCTCGACTTCCCTGGGCATAAAAGTATCATCGTGCTGGCCTCATGATATACGATTGCAAAAATGGTAGCCTGGCTTAGAAACCTCGTAGTTAATCGCTGTGGAAGTGCTTAATGAACACTAAGCTTCGAGATGGCTCTGTCCCAGTGTGGATGTAATGCCAATAAGAAGAAGAAGATCTTTATAAACAATTCTTCTTTTATGATTGCAATTTTTGCGGTAAAAATTGCTTATATATTTTTGTATTCAAGAATATTCTAATTTGTTTATGGAAGTTTTGCATTAATAAGGGACATTTTTAATGCTACCCTGATTTCTTTGTTGCCAATTCTCATTTTTTTACGAAAATTTTTAGTTTTTTAGAGGGAGTTTTTATTTTAGTGCTTTCTAAGAAGAACAATTCCTGTCAAGTTTTTATAAGTGTCTAGTCGTGAATTGGGTTGTTTTTGAATATTGTAAATCTGCAAGAAAAACTGAGCCGAACTCCGATTTTTCAGAATTTTTGGAGCCCCGGAACTATTTTTAATGTGCATTTTAAATTCATATGGGACTAAAAATTTGTTCTTATGCTGCATGGGCCAACTGTCATTCTATCGATCGAAATGTGCGTTTTAGGACTCGTGAACGAAAAAATTTCGATAAAAGTCAAAACTAAAAAGTTACAATCAATATGTAGATTTTTTAGGGAAACCCAATCGTTATTATTTGAAATTATCATAACAAATGATACAAACGACGTACAACAATGGTTTCTTCAGCAAAGTGTCTCAAAATTAAATAAGGAACGAATTTCTAGAACATCGTGCAATGCAGAAGTGCAGAAGTTGAACATTTTTATTTCGAGACCTATTGCAACAAACATAAAAAATAAAGCTTAAATTGTAACCTTTGTCTTTGCTGAAGACACTTTGTTACTAAAATATCATCTTCTAGATGAACATAGTTTTTTCCTCCGAATTTTACTTGATGCCGGTAACGGGCCTGTACCGACGGGACACAAGCGGTGGCGAAAGCAAACAGGTTTCTTGAAAAGGTCGTCAGATGGTGAACGGGCTTCAATATAGGACTTGATTTATCGACAACGTGCCAGTCTAGAGCGCAGCGGCTACCACCAATGACGGAAGGCGAACGGTTCTTGTCGTGTTCTTTGCAGTTCAACGGAGAAATTCCCTAAGGGCGATAGCTTATTGTATCTCAGCCGGCAGCAACCCAGGGTCAACCTTCTAGGAGCATGGGCTTTGGAAAAACCTGGCGGTAAAGATGGCGACTTTGTCTGCACTCTGCTTTGTCGGTGTTTGTTTTGTTGTTCATAGCATAGTTGTTTTGTTTTCCATAGCAACGAGCATTTTTCGATCTAGTACCCATTTCAAAGGTTCTTCCATTCCTCGAACTCTCCCTATCTCGATGGTCCATTTAATATCGAGATACAGATAGTCGACTGTAATTGAGGATATTGTTTCCTCGAGTAGCTGTCATTCTTTTCGAATAGGGATCGTACTCTGTTCTAATTTACGTCACAGTCCGCTTATACGCCGCGAATTTGTATGTTGACTGGATTCTTCCTGTTCGAGAATTGTCCTATGCGGGACCACATCGCCCTGCTCGTTTAAGTCTCAAGCTGACCGGTGTTCCTAAAGGGTGTCCCAAGACCATCACAGAAAAAAAAGCTGGCCAAAAAACTACCTAGTTGATAAATCCTTTTCAATCTCTCAAACAATAAAATATAATACACGGGTAAGCTTTTGGCATATTAATTTCTTTCAACCTCAATACCATAACTCACCTAACGCTCAACTCCAGCCATTAGGTTCTGTACAACATCTGGCTGCAGCTTCTTCAGTACGGAAACCCACTTTCTCCTTATGTCTGTCTGAGATTTGACCTCCTTTCCTCGGTTCAGGTTGCAAAATCTTTACTGTTTTCCCGTCGCACGATGCCTTGAACAAAGTTTTTTTTTCAAGGGGAAAAAGGTTTTAATAATGTGTATACAGCATCTTTGTAGAAATAGAAACAACGTATAACTAAAAGAAACATGGGACAAAAAGATTGAAAACTGGACAGCTTAGTAGCGAGGGGAGAAAAAAAAAGTTGTCCAATTCCACGGGTCCAGCCATTTTTGCAGGACGTTCCAGGATTTTCTGGAGGAGGGACCTCCAGCGGTGGAAGCACCCAGGTCTCTATCAAAATGGGTCACCACAATCATTTTGACTTACTCAGAGTTCAATAATGAGGAGGCTTTAGAAAAAAATGCTGCTCTTCGAGGATGAGCTCCATGAATTGACCATTTCTACGGATTTTTTGTTGTGGCGTTCCTAGAGGTCGCTAAAAGCCGGTTATCACCCTAAAATTAACGTTTCCGAAAGTTAGGAATAGTCAGAAAGAATTTGCAACGTTTTCTAAATCATCTCTGGAGGCCAAAATGGACCTCAATGCACTAGAGCTTTCACTACCCAGTTTTTCTGAATTGAGAAATGGGGAGTTCAGAAATAAATGTCTTACCAAGTTCTTTTGGAGCTTTCGCAGTAAGATACGATCTCTGGCAACTCTACAGAAAAGCTCCAGAAAAGCTTCCTTTAGTTCGCAGAACTCCTCGGCAGTAGTGATTCCGTGAGCTAACTTGATTTATTACGTAGGGCAATAATTGGCCAAAGCCCTACACGGTCCAAGATCGTTTCAAAATCCACCTCCCTAGAGTCTCATTGTCCAGAAGTGGATTATAGAGCTTCTGCTCATGCGAGTTGTATTTCCGCTATTACTGCGGGCAGCAGAGAGTTCATTCCAAAGTGATCCATACTGATGCATATGCTAAAATTTAGTTTTGTATTAGTAATTCCGCAAACTAAAAATTGTATGGAAAGGCAAAATGATCCACCTACCTGATGGACCGGAGACGGAACTGACGCAATTTGATGGAACTGATCCACGCAAGTAGAAACATAACTGGTCGGACTGGAGACTGTAGGCCTGGACGGGACGTGATACGATAACCAGGAACTGTGTTAAAAAAGAGTGAATATAAACAGGCATAATGCATAAAGAGTCGAGAGAGAAAAGGAAAGTTATTCTTTCAAATTCATCAATTTTCTTACCTACCGGAACTTTAGCGGAAACAAGATGGCGACAGGAAATAAACAAGAATTTAAAATTTCACTGGCGGACAAGAACACCTACAAAAACGATGGCTTTGAAAACACTGGCACTGAGCTGATGAAAAAGAAATGGTCAATTGTTTCTTATTTCATAAAAAAAATATTTTTTAAAGTTTCGCATTTTTACTTTCAAACGCAAACGACGCTGCAAAATGTTTGATTTCACGTTTTGACAGATACGCATAACGCTTGCTGTGATCCTTGCATTTCCTGACTCATGAAAATGGGTGCGAAGAATCCACGAAAATGGTAATTTCGGTCTTGCAAATCATGATTCATAGTCATGATTTCATGACCTCATAGTCTTGATGTTTATTCGCAGATGGATCAATCGCCGCGATAATTGCTGGTGGGGATTTTCATCGATTTGTTTTCGGCGAACGCCTTCCAGTTACGTGCAATGATGTTTCAGAATCTCTGTGTGTGA